>NC_062573.1:83582411-84243800 GCF_022837055.1 Prionailurus viverrinus
CAATCAGGCTTCCAGGCAGTATATGCCTTTCCTCCCCCTTGCAAACTATTTTCTGAAGCCTGGGGTGCCTGGCTGACTCAATCAGTTGAGCGTCCAACTTTGGCTCAAGTCATAGTCTCACGGTTCATGGGTTTGAGTCCCGCGTCAGGCTCTGAGCTGTCAGCACAGATTCTGTGCCTCCCTCTCTCTCTCTGCCCCTCTCCTCACACTCTGTCTCCCTCTCTTTCAAAAATAAATATCAAAAAAATTTTAAACTATTTTCTGAAGTCTGACTCTCTTATATTTAATGCCTTTACCTAATTTATCGCCTTTAGGTAGAGTACAGTCTATGCCCAAAAAGCAAGATCGAACATTGCTATTAGATCATGATACAAGAGGCATCAGTAGCAACATCATCTTTTTTTTTTCTGCAATACTATCTTTTTTCAAGTAAAAATAATATGCTTCATTGCCACTTAGCAATTGAAATTTTTCATTGGGCAGAATTTGGGGAACTCGTACACCAAAGGAGAAGGTATTTAGATTTATTTGGGCTAGTGAAACGAGATCCTCTCATCTGTGTTGGCGAGTAAGAGTCTCATGATGTAACTATGAGTAAGCTATTAAAGGTGATACGGTACAAAATTTATCTGGTCTTTGTCACGGGCTCCTGGCACAGAGCTTCTGAGACCCTTGGAACTTCCTGAGTTTATGCTAACGAGGTGAATCGTAGTGGGTCTCCTATGGGTTCAGGGTGGACAGGGTTACTCTCCAGAAAGAGCAACCATGTGATTTGAGGCTTGGGACTCTGAGCCAGCCTGACTTCTGGAGAAGGGAGGGAGGGAGGGCTGGAGATGAGTTTAATCACCAATAGCTAATGATGTAATTAATCATGCCTATGTAATGAGGCCCCGGTAAAAATTTTGGAGGCTGAAACTCGGGGGAGTTTGGCTGATGAGTGTATTGATGTGGCAGGAACATGGCGTCCCTTCTTTCCTGGAGATTCTGCACTTGGGACCCTCCCGGACCTCACCCTGTGGTCCTGAGTTGTACCCTTTGTAATAAAGTGATAATTGGGAGGATAGCACTTTCCTGAGTTCTGGGCACTGTTCTTGTGAATTCCCAAACTGGATGAGGTCGTGGGAATTCCTGAATGTGTGGCTGGTTGGTGAGAAGTGTGGGTGGCCCGGCACCCCCTGAAGGTGTAGCTGGGGGTCTGACGAGGGGGCGGTCCTTGGGAGGACGGTGCCCTTAGCTCCTGAGATCTCGGCTGACCGGGGGTGGTCAGCGCCAGAATGGATTTGCAACACACCAGCTGACGTCGTAATAGAGGCAACATGAAACGATTCGAGGCCGGCTAAAAGGCCGACCTGGTGCTCTGGATAAAGTACTTAAAGGCCTTCTGAGACAGAAAGGGCGATTGGACAGGCTGAATTCGCCTATTGGTCTCATAGAAAGTACCCTTCCTCTCCTCCACGACACGTGTCTGTCTCCACCCATTAATCTACAGTGTATGTGTCTACGGGAGTCTTAAGTGTTTTTAATTAAGGCAGTCGCCATTGGGAAGAAAAGGAGAGATCAGACGATGGAGGGAATGAATGGTCTGCCCCCCACTCTGCTCCTGGGCCAGTGGGGCCTCAGCGGTAGGAAGGGGGTGGGGAGAGCTGGAGGAGCCACCAAGCCAGGAGACCAGGAATGGGAACAGGTGCATAGGGAACAGGTAGCAAACTCCACAGAGAGGCGGAGAACGAGCCATTCTCTCCGTGTTGTGTGGAATACGTGTTTGCTCTGGTTCCTTGAAATTTTGAACGCAGGGGCCTTCGAGAGGCATAAAGAATAGAACCTTCCTGATGGGTCCCGTAGGCAGTGATGGGTGAGACACCTCTCGTGGCTTCGGGATTGTGGATATGTCGACAAAGGGGACCGGAAGGTGCAGGGTCGGCACAGACGAAGCTGAGTGGTGACTGCGGCTGGTTGTGCCGTGGTTGGAAGCTCGAAGGAGACATCACTTGGGGAGGCCTGCAAAGAGCTGACTGATAGGGGCTCTGCACACCTACGAGGACCTGGACACATTGCTGTCCATGCGAACGTGCGCGTATGTGGAGGCTGTGGGGCTGGTGGTATTGGAGTATAATGCCGTTTTCGGGATGCGTGACAGGGGCTGATGCCCCTGGGGACCATCACTAGATGAGGTTTATAAGCATTTATTTGAAGTTTGAGGCACGATTGGATAGGCTCCCCACCAGGTGATGCAAGAACCTGCCGATAAGGACAAAGGAAGGCTCACAGACGGATCTGCAGGGACACGAAACGCTGGAAAAGTGACCTGCTTCGTTTCAGGCCAATCTTCCCGCTGAGACCCAGAAAACCTGGACAGAAAATCTGTGGGAAGGAAGCAGAAAGCCAGTAAAAGGGCAAGGTTGCTGAGGTCACAGAACCAGAGGGAAGGGAAGCCTGGACCAAGGAGGCCAGCTTGTGGTGCCCCGTTTCCTCTGGAAGCCTTGGGAGATCCTCCGGCTGGAAGCAGCTGGGTGATGTCCAAAACCTTTCTCTGCAGTAGTGGAAAGGGGTACGCTCTGCCGTGCAATATGAGCCCCACTAGCCAGCCATAGAAGGCTTTAGAGCCCTTGATTTGGGGCTAGTGCAACAGAGGGGCTGAATTTTTAATTTGATTCCATCAATTTAGTTTTATTTCACCTATAGTTAAGTTTAAATAGCCACGTATGGCTGGTAGCTACCCTACCGCCCATCACGGGTCTATAGGTTCCCGAAGTCCTAGGAAAGACGGGACGTGAATGCCGGCTAGGCACAGAGTCACAAGTCTTGCAGGGATAGATTTCCCTCTCTGGGTTCAGTTTCTTCCTCTATAAAAGGGGATAAAGAAAGCCCGCCTTATAAAACTCTTTCATATACGAGTGCCTGCACATAACAGGCGTTCAGCAAATATTAGATAGAAAAATCTACAGATAATGAGTCGGAAACAACCTACATCAGTTTTGAAAGGTGAGTTTCATTGTCTTCGAAAGCAAATACCGACGTGCACGTTATTGAATTCATCTATGCTTTTATTTGCTCTCGAAAACCCATCCGCATATTATCTTCGGAAAATAAAAACATGTTTCATAATACAGATACTCTAAAGAAATGGCTTTCTCAGGGAGCTTCACAAAATTAACTGTATTATTCAATAAATACCTCTTGACTTTACCTTCCAATGAAATGATCTGGGGCAAAAAGATTTGTTTTCCCACCACTCGGAATCTTGTTTTTTCCTCATGTTTAACAAGAAGAAAAGTTAAAGAACAGCCATTTGCACAAAGAAATAGCACGGTGTGGCACACACGGCCTTGGGATGCCACTTTCAGAGAAAGCATCGGGGCTGAAATGGACGCCATGTTTACTGACCCGTGGATGAGAAAAGATGGTCCCACTTCCCACCCACACGTTAGAAGCTTGCTTCTGATTGTGATTCACACTGGTCACCATGAGACACAAGAAGAACACAGTGTTCAACTACGTTTTATTAGAAGAAAAAAATGATATCCTGTTATAATTATGGATGTTAGTGGGCCCGCAGCAAAGAAAGGAGTATCTGCTAACCTGCCGAGATCTTGCCAATACATTTCCATGTGTTACGGTAAAGTTCTCTGCACCAGACCGTACCATCCACAATTATAAATGACATTCCTTCCCTTCTAGGAAAGAAGGGGGTGTCTGGGGAAGTCACGGGAGAGGGTGAATGTGAGGATTTTTACCACACACCTGGCCACTTCACCATCAAGGTAAAGACTTGCCATCTTGGGAGTGCCCGATAGCACACCTGTGCTTACCCTTGGGTGCCTGAGAACTGGGGGCTCAAGGCTGGTTGTTGCCAGAATTTGAGTCACAGCCGGGTTCCCCGTTTCCCAGAGAACTGACAACGGACTCCTTTTCCAATGGATAGCATTGAAGAGCAATGATCCAACATTTTGAAGGGCGTCTATCCCAAGCAAAGAGTATATAAGATTAAAAATAAGTTTGTGCCAAGTTATGAAACAATCATAAACAATGAGAAAAATCGAGACACCTGGGTGGCTCAGTCAGTTGAGTGCCTGACTTTGGCTCAGGTCACGATCTCACAGTTTGTGGGTTCGAGCCCCACGTCAAGGCTCTGTGCTAACAGCACAGAGCCTGGAGCCTGCTTCAGATTCTGTGTCTCCCTCTCTCTCTCTGCACCTCCCCTACTTGCGCTCTCTCTCTCTCTCTCTCAAAAATAAACATTATTTTTTTTATTTTTAATGAGAAAAATCGTTAAAAATGCAATTTATAAATTCAGAAAAATTATTTTCTAATAAAAGAAAGTGTAGCTTTTGCTGTGCTCTGGGCACTGTGATGTAGAGTTTTATATACAGGAACCCGCTAATGTGTACGAGAACCGTATGAGGGAAGTTCTAGAATCACCCCCGTTGGCAGATGAGGGAACAGAGCCAGGCGTGGTCAGTGACTTGTCCAGGGCCCCACGACTAGTAGCAAGGTGGGAGCTGAGACTCACAGCCTGTACCTCCATTAGCAGAACAAGCACAATTGATAAAGCACAGCTGATGATCAGGTGCACGATGCTGGATCTGGTGGTGTCCTGAGAGGACCATTTCCTTTGATGGTCCTCACGGTGAGTCCTAGCAAAGCTCCTGCAAGTCCTTTCTTTGAAATATCCTTCAAACAAGTTCATAGCAAAAGGAGAAGTTTGTCCAGGTCTGAGCTAGTAAAGCCCAAGGGTGCCTCTGCTTCCACGGACCATGCCCCCTTCCAGGGACAGCCGGCCTCATAGTCTTGGACTCTGAGAGACGCTGCAGAAGTCCGTGAACTTCACGGACAGCCCTGAACTTGGCTTCCCTCAGAGGCCCTCGGGGAGCTGTCCTTCCCAAGTCAGTCAGGAGGGCTGCCTCCGCTTCCTCCTCTTCTTCCTCTTCCTCCCCTGGAGCCCCCGGGTTGTTCTTTTCCTCCAAGACACTTATTCGTGTCACTGACGGCACCTAGCTCATAGCGTCGGCTGCCGAGAGCTGAGCCAAGTCACCACTGCCTTCTGACCTGCCGCACACAGAGCAACGAGGGTGCATTTTGAGAACCGATCTGGCCCCAACACCCTGACCTTAATCTCCCTTCCCCATGTCCCCTCCTCTAGTTTTTTAATCTTAATGGTGTTTGCATTTTTGCGAGCTGCCTTGAGTCATTATTTGAACAAGCTCACTATAAATATTTAAAATATATTTTTTTGTTTTACGTAGGCATGGGTGTCTGATTTTTTTCCTCTTTTTCTGTTACTGGGTTATTTCCACTTAGGGCACAGACCACATGGGAACACTGCATAAAACGTTGCCACGCAGTTCTGTAGGTAGGAATAAAAAAAAAAATGTATTTCTGGGGTGCCCGGGTGGCTCAGTCAGTTAACCCTCCAATTCTTGATTTGGCTCAGGTCATGAGCTCCTGGTTCGTGAGTTTGAGCCCCACGTTGGGCTCTGCACTGACAGAGCCTGCTTGGGAGTCTCTCTGCCCCTCCCCCACCCTCATTTTCTCACCCTTTCTGTGTTTCTCTCAAAATAAATAAATAAACTTAAAAAAGAAAAGAAAAAAGAAAACATTTCTACCCTTGGCATAACTTCTGGCTTGTGGCTCTAGAAGAAGGTTTTTTCACCTGGCCCTGACCAGTTTCTCATAGGTCAGGATGCACCCTGAGTGCCCATGCGTCCAGTGTGCTTTTTACATTCTTAAATTTGGGGGACTAATTTGAGCATAGGTGTTAACTCTTCTTTGCGTGTTTGGTTGAACTCACCTGTGAAGACACCTGGACCAGTGCTTTTGCTCGTTGGAAGGTTTTTGATTATTGGTTCAGCTTTTTTGTTTTGTTTTAATTATTTTTCTTTTTAATGTTTATTTATTTTTGAAAGAGAGAGAGAGAGAGAGAGAGAGAGACAGAGCATGAGCGGGGGAGGGGCAGAGAGAGAGGGAGACACAGAATCCGACACAGGCTCCAGGTTCTGAACTGTCAGCACAGAGCCCGATGTGTGGCGCAAACCCACGAACCACGAGATCATGACCTGAACTGAAGTCAGACGCTTAACCAACTGAGCCACCCGGGGCCCCGGTTCAGTCTTGTTTCTAGTAATCAGTCTGTTCAGATTTTCTATTTCTTCCTGATTCAGTTTTGGAAAGTTGTATGTTTCTAGAGATTTATCCATTTCTTCTAGGTTGTCCAATTTGTTGGTGTGTGATTGTTCATAGTATGTTCTGATGGCCTTTTGTATTTCTGCACCAATTGTCATTCCTTTTCTTTCATCTCTGATTTTATTTATTTGAGCACGTTCTCTCTTTTCTTCCTGATGACTCTAACTAAAGGTTTGCCAGCTTACCTTCTTAAAAAAGCCAGCTGTTAGTTTCATTGATCTTTTCTATTTTGTTTTTTAGTCTCTACTTCCTTTCTGATCTTTAGTATTTCCTACCTTCTACCTGTTTGTTTGTTCTGCTTGTTTGTTCCTCTTTTATTAGTTCCTTTAAGCATAGATTGCTTAATCGAGAGTTTTCTTGTTTCTCAAGGCAGGCCTGTATTGCTATGAACTTCCCGCTTCGAGCAGCTTTTGCGGCATCTCAGAGATTTTGGACCGTTGTGTTTCCATTGTCATTTCCCTCAAGGTGTTTTTTGATTTCCTATTTGATTTCTTTATTGGCCGTTGGTTGCTCGACTGAATGTTGCTTAGCGTCTATGTGTCTGCGCTTCTTTCTTTGTTTTCTTCTTGTGACTGATTTCAAGTTTCATACTGGATGTGATTTCAACCTTCTTGAATTTATTGAGACTTGTTTTGTGGCCTACCAGGTGATCTATTGTGAAAAATGTTCCATGTGAACTTGAGAAGAATGTATATTTTGCTGCTTTTGGAGGGAATGTTCTAGGTGTATCTTTTAAGTCCATCTGGTCTGTTGTGTCCTTTGAGGCTGATGTTTCCTTATCGATTTTCCATCTGGATGATGTGTCCATTGATGTAAGTGGGATGTTGGAGTCCCCTACTGTTACTGTATTGCTGTCTATCTTTCCCTTCATTTCTGTTAATATTTGCTCTATATATGCAGGTGCTCCTATGTTGAGTGCATAAATGGTTATGAATGTTATGTCCTCTTACTGGATGGACCCCTTTATCATTATGCAGTGTCCTTCTGTATCTTTTGTTATAGTCTTTGTTTTAAAGTCTCTTTTGCCTGATGTCAGTATAGGCACCCCAGCTCTACTCCCCACCTCTTACTTGAGTCTGAATATCGCTTTCCAGACCTTTTGCCACGGACAGTTGAAGAGATCTGTCAAACCCATACCACCACGGGGATGTCATGCATTGCCACAGATGCAGGAAATAACGCAACAGTACACGTAAAAAGAAAAATGACAACACGAAATCCTTTGTATCTTTTTTTAATGTTTTATTTTTATTTTTGAGAGAGACGGTGGGGGGGGGGGGGAGAGCGTGAGCAAGGGAGGTGCGAGAGAGAGGCGGACAGAAGATCCAAAGAGGGTTCTGCACTGACAGCAGTGAGTGCAATGCGGGGCTCGAACTCACAAACCGCCAGATCACGACCTGAGACAAACCAGACCTAACCAACTGAACCACCCAGGCACCCCCAAATCTTTTGTATCTTCTAAGACCGCTCCACTAAAGAGTAACAGAGTATCTTCCAAGGCAGACAGGCCAGTCTCACTTATGAATGTAAATGCAAAAATCCTGAAACTATACCCATAATCTACATGCTTCAGCGTGCAATATCTCACGCATTAGCAAATCACCCAAAAGTCGCAATGAGAAACCTTAGGAAATCTGGTAATATAATTGCCCACGTTACAGATCAAATAAGAAAAGCATGTGATTCTCAGAAGATGCAGGAAAAAAAGCATTTGGTGAAATTCTGCTTTTACTCATCGTGAAACACATTAAGAAACTAGTAAGAGAATGATGCTTCCATAGCCAGGTAAACATCATCTTCTGAGAACCTACAGCCAATGTTGCCACTAAACAGGCAAAGATTAGAGACGGTCCCTTTAAAGTCAAGGGTGACGTTCAAGTCCGCTTTGTGTTGAAGGCCTGGCCAGCAGGAGACACAGGAAAGAGGCACAACAGTAGGAAAGAAGGTCCAAAGCCATTATTCGCAGATGACGTGTTGTCAACACGGAAAATGTGAAAGAAGGCAGATTGGTATTTTCAGAATATAAGAGATTCACGCAAAACAGAAAGAAAAAGAAAACGGTCCTCGTCCATTGTGGCTCCCATAACAGAATGCCACAGGCTGGGTGGGTCATTGACAGAAAACATCCGTCTCTCACATTCTGGAGGCTGGAAATCCAAAGCCAAGGTGCCCTTCCTGGTTGATGGACAGCCGTCTTCTCTGCGTCTTCATGTAGTAGAGAGAGCGAGGGAGGTCTCTGGGTCCTCGTTCATAAGGGCACTAATGCCATCAGGATGGCCCCCTCCTCGCGACATAATCACCACCAAAGACCTCCACCTCCTAATGCCACCACATTACGAGATAAGTTTCAACCTATGAACGGGGGAGGGGGTGGAAGACAAGCATTCAGTCTATAGCAACACTGCAATTTAAAAAAACGGGGGTGGAGCGGCGCCCGGGTGGCTCAGTCGGTTAAGTGTCCGACTTCGGCTCGGGTCATCATCTCGCGGTTGGTGGGTTCGAGCCCCGCGTCGGGCTCTGTGTTGACGGCTCGGAGCCTGGAGCCTGCTTTGGATTCTGTGTCTCCGTCTCTCCTGCCCCTCGCCCACTTGTTCTCTGTCTCTCTCTCTTAAAAATAAAGATTAAAAAAAATTTTTTTTAATATTAAAACACATACGATTGCAGGATCATAAACTGGTTGTGGACACGTAATCACGAGGTAAAGGTATAAAAACATGAGTCTGGTAAGTCCCCACACATGTCAGGAGAAAGGGAGCTCCTGGGGACGGAGGAGCAAGGGCTGGGAGGGGTCTGGCCTGCACAAGTGGGGGTCACCTAAGGAAGGAAATAACCCGGCTAAGTGTGCAAACATACAGTGCTGAGTAAATTAGACACATTCCGTGTCCTTTCGCTTGATTTACTTTCTGTAGAGGAAAAGAGAGAAAGAGACAGACTGAGGGAAGCAGGGAGGGGAGGAAGGTGGGGAAGGGAAGGAGGGAGGGAGGCAGACCTCTCGGGCGGGGGTGGGGGGGGGGACAGGGAGGGAGGCCTTGCACGGGCTCTATTTCTCTGTAAGAAGAAACGACACAAGGCAAAAAACAAAGCAGGCTGGGGTGTGCGGTCTGTCCGAAGGCCCGTTGAGACTGGCTCTTCCGGGAGCCAAAGTCTGCAACCCGAATCCCTAAGCCCATCCTGATGGCAGGGCTTTTCAGACGGAGTCACCCAGGAACCTGGTGCAGGGCTTGTCCGAGCAGCGACGCTGGTTCCCGGAGGCCCTGACTCAGCAGGCCCAGGCTGGGCCCAGGGAGGTGCGCTTCTAAGAAGTTTGCACAGAGCGCTCAGGCTGCCGTCCCGGGGAGCACGCTGTAAGAACCACAGCTGTCAGTTACCCCGAAGGAGGCTGGCCTCTGGGGCCAGAGGGACAAGGGACAGTTCCAGTTGTGTCCTCTGAGCCTTCGGAATTGTTTTGGAATCCAGGTAGTTCAACGTTGTGCAGACTAGAGAGTTGAGATGCACCTACGCTCCCTTCCCCTTTCGGGCTGGGACGGAATAAGAGGGAGGAAGGGGAGGGGGAGGCGGCCAGAAGGCAGGCGCGCAGGTGTGGGACCGTGGGGTCCCTCCGAGCGATGCGAGCTTGCCCAGGCAGGAGAAGGGGAATCCGGGATTGCAGGCTCAGACCTGACCTCACTTCAGCGGCTTCGCCGTGATCGCCCTTGGCCGAGACCTCAGAAGCTCGCATGTGTGAAGTGCACAGCTTTCCTTAAGCCTCCCAGTGTTTACTAGGATAAGCTAGCGTGTTGTGTCTTTCCCTCTTGTTTCTGCCTCTCTGCCAAGTTCTGGCTCGATGCTCTTTCTCAAGAAGTAACGAGATGGTCCCCAGGCTTGGTGGAGCACAGCACCCAACAAGGAAAGAAAGACTTAAAAAAAAAAAGAAAAAAAAAAAAAAAAGGAAGAAAGAAATTGAGCCAATCTCCCAACCAGCTAGCCCCTCGTCAAAGTGCCTGGCTATTAGGAAATGTGGGGGTTTTGTTTATGTTCTTTTGACTTCCATTTGATGGCTGCCCCACGGGTGCAGAATTTAACTGTAGCCAATTCAATGGCATCTCCATGTCCTTTGTCCTGATGGAGTTTCGTGTCTTCGTGACACTGAGTGCACGACCGAGGTCCGCCCTGTGAGCCCCCGGGGTGGGGCACAGGTGCTGGGTCTGTTCCCACCTCCCCGCCGGGTGCCCCTTGAAGGGCCGTGGGTCTTGCCACGCCCGGGGTGGGCGGGCACTTTGGGATGTTTGGAAATGCCCGGCGGAGCTCACTTCTGGGTATCAGAACCGACGTCTGACCCAGCTGAGCCTGGCCAGGGGGCTCGTTCACGGGGACACCGTCTGGCACACAGGGGCGTCTGCAGTCACAGACCCAAGTAGACAGGGAAGCAGTGATCAGAGACAATTCACTGCAACCACGCGCGTGGAACAGGCTGTCCCTTCCAAGGTTCTGCTCCCCTGTTCCCAGGGCGGGCGATGTCATCCGGAGCCCCGTGGGCTCTCCCTCCCTTCTCCACACTCTGCCACGGCCCCTGCACACAGGCACGTACGTGTGGGGCTCTCGGGGTGATGCACAGGGAAGGGATCCGTAGTCTCCCCGAGGCTGTGACAATGACATCCCCTGAGCTCAAGCTCGGGCTCGAGCACACATGTGCACTCACACACACGTGATGCCGGGCACAGAGTCTTGCACACGGTGCTCCTGGGTCCCTGCGCGTTGAGCCCGTGTGGTGACTAGAAATCGGCCAGCGGGGATCAGTCGTCCCTGTGGTGCCCTGTTCCAGACCAGCGGCCAGGGGCCCGTGTCATGACTGCACACGACCAGACATGAAGAAGAGGTCGTGCTCTCTGACGAGGGGACCCTCCCGTTTCAGCAAACCAGCCAGGGGGCCGTGGGTCCCCACCAGTGCGGCCAAGTGGACCCAGAGGCCACACAACCTACGACACCAGTGGTGGACCTGCTATGCTGTTTGCAAAAACAAAAACTCATAGCAGCTCCTGACCTGTCTGCATAAAGATGGCTTTAGTCACGCACCAAGGAAACTCCTTCTCTAAGCAAGGCCTCTTGGTCACAAGGGAGAGAGAGCCACGAGGGGGAAGACAAGTTAACCAGGCAAAGGACGCGGAGACCAAGGGGTAGAGGCCAGGGCGGGGAAAGAAAACACGGGCAGGGTAGCTTGATCTGCCACCGACGGGTTCTGACGCACCTGATCCCCAGCCCACGGCCCCCTTGTGAGAGTTAATTTTACATGTCAACGTGGCTGGGTCGTGGTGCTCGGATGGGGTCAAGCACAACCCGGGACATTTCTGAGAGGACTTTTTTGGATGAGAAGAGCATCTAAATTGGTGGAATTTGAGTAGAGCAGATTTCCCTCCAAAGTGTGGGTGGGCCCCATCTAAGCAGGTGAAGGCCTGAAGAGAACAAAGACGGACATCCCCGGAGCAAGAGGGAACATTCTGCCAGCAGACTCCCACTGCAGCTTTGGTCCTTTCCGGGTCTCCTCCCTACCAGTTTGAGACTCGCCAGCCTTCGTATTCATGTCAGCCAACTTCTGAAGACAAATCTCTTTCCCTCTATGGACATATGTCCTACTGGCTCTGTTTCTTGAGGGAACACCTGTCCACCCCCCACCCTGCAGGGCCCGCATCACGCTCAGCCTCAGCCTCAGCCTGCCCTGCTCCTGGCCACCTGGGAGCAGAGCTGGGGGACGGCTAACGGGACGATCGAGGTTGGAAAGGAGGAAAACACGTAAGGTAAGCGGCTCTTCGAGGCTCCAGCCGATCCCCATGTGTGTTTGTTCATCTTGCTGGGGGGAGGCTTCCTGTTTTGCACTGAATTTTCAGAAGATTCACCTGTGACCTAAAGAAGGTTCACAACAAAGGTGAAGAACACACATAAGGGAAAGCTTGTGCGCAGGACAAGCTATTGGACTAGTCAAGGAGAATAAGGAGGCAGGGAACCCGGGGTGCACATGGGAGAAACCATCCCACGTTCAGAGAGGTGGAATCCTGACTTCATTTCCTTCTCTCAGCAGGTGTAGGAACATCTCGTCGCTTGTTTAGAAACTCAGATCCTTAATCAAGACCGTAGCGGCATTTCTTTTTTGATTTTCTTCAAGTGTATTTATTTATTTTGGGGGGAGAGACAGAGACAGCGTGAGTGAGGGAGGGGCAGAGAGAGAGGGAGAGAGAGAATCCCAAGCAGGCTCCCCGCTGCCGACGCAGAGCCCGACACAGGGCTCGAACCCACAGAACCGTGATATCGTGACCTGAGCAGAAACCAAGGGTCGGGCACTTAACTGACTGAGCCCCCCCAGGGGCCCCATAGCTGCATTCCTAAAAAGCCTCCCGGCAACCTCTCATCTCCCTCCACACCTGCAGTCTGCAGACTTCATGAAGCCAGGATCTACGGTTTCCTAACACTGAACTGTTTGGTTTACGCCGAGGCATCCAGAAGTGAAGAGAAAGGCCTTTCTCTTTCCCCTCTCCACCCAAACGGGCTCAAACCTCCTTATCCTGTCAGTATCACACCTTGGAGCCCATCTGTCATTTGAGTTAATGTTTGGTTGACAAGGCAATACCCACATAAGAGAGATTTATCCCCCCGTCTACGACTGTTATCCGGGGCTGTTACGCAGACAGTGAGAATCATCCGCAGAGCCATCAGCAAGACGGTTACTTAATTAAAGTCTCCAGGGAGAAAACGGAATTTAGAGTTTCTTAAATGTCAGATTTGTACCATCGCAGAGTCTCGTCTAAAACACCGAAGTGTAATTTCCATGCTGTGCCGGGCTCTCCGTAAACATTTCGCTGAACTAATGACAGCAGTCAGTGCCCCGTCGGGACCAGGCCAAGGAACAGAATGGCAATGGTGCCCACAGAATGGTCACGATCCTCTCTCCCCAGAGCTGCACTGGCGAGAAGGATGGAACGGTTTTCTGGAAGTTTCGACAGCCGTGTCTAACCGCAACGGCAGCAGCGTTTCCCACGCACGGTGCCACCTGTTGCACATAAACACCGGTTTGCATTCGCTTTTCCTGCAGAATCTTCCCTAGAATCCCCCGAAGCTAGCTCCGTGATGGTGCAGAGGAGGGCCTGAGCTCAGAGCCGGCGGGCAGATGCCCAGGCCCCAGTGGGACAGAGCCCCGAGAGGGCTGGACCTGAGCAGCGCATGCCCAACGGAGCGCCCCTCGGCTCGTGTCCACCACCGATCTGCGTGGGAGCACAGAGGAGAAAGAACCAAAGTGTGGGGCACGCACGGGCTCCCCACAGGCGCTGGGGGAGCAAGTCAGAACCGACAGCCCGGCCTCGGTTCCTTCCCCGGGGAGGGGCAGCTGCTCCAGGGGCCGCAGTGTACGGGTTGGGGATGTAAGGCATTGCCTGACTGTTGCCAGCTTTCAGGTTAATTCCACCGGGGGGTGGGGGGGACAGCTCCCTCTAAGACACCCCTTACGGCTGTTGCCTTCCACACCAGAGTTTGGACGGCGTTTTCTTAGCTCCTTTCCTGTCTGAAATTGTTCTTTGTTAACAAGGGGGCCCCTTTGTTGAGTTTTAATAGTTAAATTAACATCTTTCGTCACTCTCTGGCAGCGTTTCCAGAATGTTCCGTCAGCTATGTTTCACTCCCAAGGCGAGAATGACACGATGGGCTCGGGCGTGTGCAGATGGTGCTGTTGATACTCTGTCGGGGAGGCAGCCGGGCAGCTCTGGCCAGAGCAGACCACATCAAAGCCGCCTTTGTGACTTGCCGTTCAGATCTGCAGGTCCTTGCCCCACACTGCGACCGCGTCACCTCCGGCGCAAGCGCCACGAGAGCTCCAAGGCGGACGAGCTGGGAGCACGCTCCCACATTGTGGGTTTATCCTGGAGAGCCTTGCTGTGAAGACAGCCCCTGTCTCGTGGACAGCGGGCTTTGGCGGGTCCTTTGGGGACCTGTGATCGAGGAGACCGGGGGCGGGGCTTACCGACACGGCTGCCCGATGGTTTCTCAGGCTGTGATGCCGTCGCAGTTCCCGTGCTGTCACCTGCACCCACAGCCACGGTCGGCGTCCGCCTCCAGCCCCGAGCTCGGCCGTGACACACAGGTGGTCCGAGGTCCCTGTTCAGATCATCTGTCCAGGGCTGTTTCCTGTGGGTCCTGACCATCAGGGCACCTTCTTCTTCTCCAGCGAAGCCAGCGCTGGCCGCCAGGACGGTGACAGCGAACCACCAGTCCGTTCTCATGTGTCAGGCCTTGGCTTCAGTCCTTGACACAAACTGAGTCTTGACGACCGCCATATGAGGTTTAGGGATTTTGCCGTCACTCCCATTTTGTGGAGGAGAAACAGAGGTTACGCAGCGTCCTTGTGTTCGCAAGACTAAGCAACAGAAGAATGGCAAGGTGATGCCAGCTCTGATAAACCCAAACCTGGCACCTGCCTTTCCGGTGCCCGTGCCTCTGCCATGCCTCCCCGGGGTGGCGCTGGAGATCGACCTGAGACCAGGAAGTTCTTGCAAGCACCTTGCAAACTGACTGCGTGCCGGAGAGCCTGTTGACTCCTCGGTTCAACCTTCAGTGGTTCCTTGCTGGCTGCATCTTGAACGAGATAGACATTGGAGGCCACACAGTGAGCGTCGGCCAAGATACTTTGGACTCAGCCTCAGCTTGGACCCTGGCTTTGCCGCTCATAGCCGTGTGACCTCAGTGAGTGTCCTCACTGGTAAAATGCGAACAGCCACAGCACTACACCCATAGGGTCGTCATGAGGAATAATTGAGAAAAAGCCCCTAAAACACCCCAGTGCACAAAAATGGTGGCCAGACCTTTGGTAAGTGGCTCTGTCCTAAAAAGCGAATTAGTCTTGGGCTTAAAATCGTATTTTAACTAATAATTCTTTAACATTCAAAAAAGAATGTTTAAAGGACTACAACGTCCTTGTGACAACCCCATAGTTGTGAGAACTTTTGCAGCACCTCACAGCAAGGCATGGCAGGAAACCCATTTCAGGCCTCCTCCGCTCGAATTTTGCTTCGATTTGGTTTTGGCAGGTGCCGCCCAGGGACACGCTCGGGGCTCCCACCCTCTGAGACAACAGTCGGGGGAGAGCAGGGGACCAAGGAGCTCATGACACCCTCCTGCTCTGAGACAGTGCACCCTTTCCACTTTACAGCCACCCGGGCAGTTGTCCGAGCCGACAAAGAGCCCCTCGCTTTGTCAGAGGAGAAAATCAGGTGGGTCAGCCAAACTCAAGGGGCACATACTCTTCTGCAGCAATTTCCCTCGTCAGTGTCTGCCCTCTGTCCCTCCCCTGTGCAAAGGAGCATGGGGGAACCGAGCATAGGAGCCATGACCACTTTTCCCTGCTTCTGTCGAAACCCATGGGTGGCTGCCTTTCTCGTGTTTCTGAGATTGTATTCCCCAAAATAGTAACCATATGGGATTTTACAATATCCCAGATGACATGTTCTGTGCCTGATGAGACTATGTTTTATAGCACCTGTCAGGGAGGAATGTAAATAGGCCAGGCCAGGGGAGGGGGGACCCTGGAGACAGCAGAGCTCTAAGTGGGGAGGAGGAGCAGAACTTGGGTCAACAACAGAGGGCATTCAGAAGACCGCGGTTAGCAGCCAGGCTCCAATGTCATCAATGGAGGACGTTTGTAAGATCACAACTGGTGGCAGCCAAGGCTCCAGGAGGTAAGACATTCAGCAGATGGTGGGGTCCAAGACCCAGGAATAGGGAAGGCACAGTGATCCAGGCAGACCAGTGGCAACCTTGGACCTTGGCCCTTTGTCCTTTGACAAGGACAAAGCAGGGCCCACAAGTTGGTGGATTGTGGTGCAAAGGTGGGTGCTTTATTATAGAGACAAGGTTTAAGTAGGCCCTAAAATAGGCCCAAGGTCATAAGTGACTAACAACAAATTGATATATCCACTTACCAACCATTCATCCATCTACTCAGCCATCCACTTATCCATCCATCCATCTATCCATCACCCATCCATCCATCATCTACCCATCTATCTATCCATCCATCCATCCATCCATCCATCTTGCCACCCATCCACCCATCCCCCATCCATTCATCACCTATCCCTCCATCCATCCATCCATCATCTACCCATCTATCTATCCATCCATCCATCTATCCATCCATCTTTCCACCCATCTACCCATCCCCTATCCATCCATCACCTATCCCTCCATCCATCCATCATCTACCCATCTATCTATCCATCCATCCATCCATCCATCCATCCATCTTGCCACCCATCCACCCATCCCCCATCCATTCATCACCTATCCCTCCATCCATTCATCATCTACCCATCTATCTACCCATCCATCCATCCATCTATCCATCCATCTTTCCACCCATCCATCCATCCCCCATCCATCCATCACCTATCCCTCCATCCTTCCATCCATCCATCCCTCCATCCACCCATTATCCATTCATCACTCATCTTTCCATCTATTCATCCACCCATTCATCCATAGCATTCTTTTTCATCATTTGGCATAGTACTGGGAATGGAAGAAAAAGAGAAAAAATAAAATTTAATTTCTCCTTCGTGGAGTTCCAGTCCGGTAGAAGGGGAATGCTGAGTCATCTGAACCAAGGAAATACCCCCTGCTGCGGTGGATCCCACCTCTTGGCTCCCCATGGGAGCTGTAGGGCCTGTTAGAGTCTAAGTCCTGTCCACTATACTTCAGCAATCACAGAGAAGAAGGCTAGGAGGGTAGGAGCCAACCACTCTCCCTAGTAGAGTGTGGGGTCTATGTGATGAGTGTCTTCACTTTTGCTGTCCATTAAAAAAGAAGCACCAGCGTATTGGTTTTCTATTGCAACAAAAAGGAAAATTACTACAAACTTAGCATCTTAAAGCAATAAACGGTATCTCACAGTTTCCATGAGACAGGATGAAATTTCCTGCCCCATGAGATTCACAGAACTAATGACAGTATTTCCTATGTATCAATCTTGAATAGATGTTATCTCTGACTGACCCAAGACACCGAGGTGGAAGCGAGGAAGGAAGGAAGATGTGGAGAGACTGCCCCCCTTGCTGATAAGCAGTCTTGCAAAGAAGGCTGAGTGGGTGACCCGTGGCCCCGTGGGGCACGTCGGGCAGTCGGGGATCGAGGGCAGCCGACCATCTTGTCAGGGTGTCGGGATTCTGGAGCCACCAGCCCTGTTACAACCAGTATGGTCAATGCCAGTGTTGTCCTTTCTCAACCATTAAAACTAACTCCCTCCTTAAAAAAAAAATTAAATAAAAGAGGGTCGCCTGGGTGGCTCAGTCGGTTAAGCGTCCGACTTCGGCTCTGGTCACGGTCTCACGGTTCGTGAGTTTGAGCCCCCCATCGGGCTCTGTGCTGACGGCTCAGAGCCTGGAGCCTGCTTGGGATTCTGTGTCTCCCTCTCTCTCTGCCCCTCCCGCTCAGAGAGAAAACTCTCTCTCTCTCTCTCTCAAAAATAAATAAACGTTAAAAAAAATTAAAAAAATAACTAGCTCCCTCTTCCCTTTGGTACATGGATAATTACGACTGTTGTGAGAAGTAATTTGGCAATGAAACATAACATAAAGTGCCAACGGTGGTAAACAATATTTTCACGGAATGTGTTCTTTCTCAAAGAACACAAGTATTTAGAGACCACAGGCAGCGTCCTGTGACCTGGGTTCGTATCCTCTCCACGTGTGTAAATTCATGAAATGCGGGTTCGTTTCACCTGCAAAACTTATAGATCTTCTCTGTGCCAGGTTTTTTGAACCCTCTGAAGAACGCGATCCTTTTCTAAATTACAGGAGAACATAGTTTTGAAGGCAAGTTAATACACTTGTGCTTCTGGCCTGCTTTGGTGTGACCTTGTCCCTCTTCAGCCGGGGCCTTCCGTTATCTGGGGACGTGTAGACATTTCTGCATGGAGAGGAAAGAGCAAGGCAGTATTGCTCGGCACAGGGCCGTCCCTCACTAGTGGGGGAGGGCTCTCCTGGCTGGGGGCGGGCGGGGGAGGTGGAGGAGAGTGAGAGGGGTTTGAAGGGAAGGCCAAGGCCAAGGTGAGGAAGATACAGGCCCAACATGGAGTGAAGGGGAGAAGGAGGCACAGCAGACTTGCCCCTGCTTTGATGTGGGACTTTGCAGGAACCTTCCTCCCAGAGGTATTCCCTCCACCTCCGAGGGGCAGCCAGCCACGTCCAGTCCACGTGGCAGAAAGCGAGCTTCACGTGGGTGCTCGGCCAGGCACCCCTTCTGTGGCATCAGGGGACAGGGCTTGGCCGAAGATCCCGGGTGGAGGCACACAGGGACCTCAGAGCAGGGGGCTGAGGCACAGCCGGGCCAGCGGAACCCGGTGCGAGTCGCACACAGACCTGAGGGTTCTGCACCCCCAGGGGGCCGAGGTGGGGACCTTCAGGAGGGACCCTGAGCCTCATTTGTGCTGCAGCTGCAGCAGAGCCAGAGATTGGGGAGAAACCGCGGGGTGAGCAGGTGATCCCTGGACCAGCAACCATGCCACGTGGCCTGGGAGCGCACAGCCAGGTACCCTGGGCAGACGGAGCGAGCTCCAGAAAGAGCCAGGCCAAGCCCCGAGGAGCGGGTCAGACGGAGCCAACCGTGACTGGTGGGCTTTCTGGGGAGCCCAAGTTCCCCGTGACCACTGATTATGGGATCAACCACGCAAGAAAGACCGTCACATTTGTTTGCTGCACGTGCGCACCACGGCATGTCATTTTGAGGGGGGGTGTGCGCATCACGGAGAAGGGCAGGGAGGAGGCGAGCGTCCAGCCGTCAGCAGCGATCCTGAACCCGGCTGATGGACCACAGTGCTGATGGACGGTAATTCAGTGCTTAACCAGAGCCAGGACTTAAAGTCAGGTTTCCTGATTTCCCAGCATCTCTTATTCAGATGGCCCAGGCGCTGGGCAGGAAGATTAGGACTCCGATGTCACCTTCTCTGTCTCCCCCACCGGCTTGCTTGCTGAGTGAAGCCTATCCGGCTTCCTTTATCTGCAGGGATGAAAGTCAGAAGGAAACATAGTGTCAGACTTACGACTCCAAAGAATTCTCCAGCTCATGGGAGTCCAGTCCCTCCGGTCCCTTTTGTAGCAGAAACCTTGTGTATGAAAAGAAACCTCCCAGAATGCAAGTCTGAATCAGCCTCGCCTCTGAAGTCGAGTTCTGGGCCACGGAGAGCCCTACCCGGCTCCTTGGACCAGCGTCTCTTGCCAATCAGGCATTGCTGTGAACAACGAGCTCATAAATGATCCTTGGGCGCACCATTAATTACCCCGTGGGCGATTTTGGGCAAATGCGGGGATCTGACGTGTCCTCAATGGGAAGCAAGTGTTGGAACTTGCCCCCAAGACCTGGAGCCTGAGCGGCAAGTGAGGGGGGGGAGGACGGCGGTGGATTTTTCCAGCCACGCTGCCAGGGACGGCCGGGTGCATCCCTCACGTGGCTGCTGTGCTGTGTGGAACCCGGTCCCGGCCTGCCCAGACACAGTGTCCTCCCGCTGGGGGCAGATTGCCAGGGGGGCAGCTCGTGAGTCTGCTGCACCCCAGCTGGGACTTCCCCAGCGCCCCCCCCCAGAAAGGCACAGAGCCCCATTCCGTGTGGCAGTCGGGAGTAGCCCTCGCTGTCTTTTCTCTAAGAGAATAAGCACAATAATACGAGCGTGCGTGTTTCACGTCATTATTCCTGGGGGCCCAGTGAACCCTGACAACATTGGTGAAAGGGTCTGTCCTCGGGCCACGCTGTCCCCGGGGAGCTAGGCTCTCACGCCCTTTACCGTCGAGACACCGAAGTGCCCTATTAAGGGGTGCAGAGCCCTCACATTTTCAAAGGCAGAATATTTCCCCCCAGGAATCACTTTCCGGGACTACAATATTTCTAAACACTCCCGAAACATGACGATTTGTTTGTCAGCAACTAATCGCTGTGTCTTCACATCGCCTCCCTCTCCCTCAAATTTCCTCTTCTAAGAGCCACGGCAGTCATGCCGGGTTAGGGTCTGATGACCTCAGCTTAACTCAGTTACCTCTGTAAGGACCTTATCTTTGTGATGTCCCAAGCGGCAGGATTTCCTTCACTTTGTGGCCGAATAACACGCCATTGTATATTTATACACATCTGCTTTATGCATTTGCCCGCTGACAGGCACCTGGGGCGTTTCCATGGCTGGGTTACGGTGCAAAATGCTGCGGGCACCCGGGAGCAGACCTCTGTGGGCATAACGTTACGTGAAATACATCAGATGGAGGATGACGAATACTGCATGTCACGTCTCATGCACAGGATCTAAAAAAGCCAAACTCGTAGGAATGGAGGGCAGAATGATGGTTACCAGGAGCTGGGGGGGGCGGGGGGAAGTGGGGAGACGGGTAAAAGGGCACCAGCTCCCACTTGGAAGGTGAACGAACACCTTCTGAGGATCGAATGCGCAGCATCGTGATTCCAGCTAACAATACTGCATTCTATGCTTCCAAGTTGCTAAGAGAGTAGACCTTAAACGTTCTCAGCACAAAAAAGGAACAGTAATTACGCGATGTGATGAAGGTTAGCGCTGTGACGGTAATCGTACCGCGATACATAAATGTATTCGATTTGCATGTTGTATATCTTAAATTTTCACAATGTCCTATGTCAATTATATCTCAATAAAGCTGAAAAAAAAAACCCCAAGAGCTCTCTCCAAATACAGCCACATTCTGAGGTCAGGACTCCAACATATGAATCTGGGGGGACACATCTCAGCCCACAACAGTTTTCTTACTGGGTGCAGCCAGTCCTCAGGACACAAGCCCCGTAATCCATGCCAGACAGACACCTGCCGGAATAACGGAAGAGTCTGGAATTCTATCTTCTGTGGGGAGATTGGAATTTAAAGGGGCGGGATCCAGGTGAAGTTTCTGGTTCTAAGGGTGACATAGACTAAGCAGCCTCCTTAGTGTTTATTTTCATACATTTCTGTTTAGTAACATTTTTCCTTTCTTTGGAAAAAAAACCATCATCCACTTCCTTTTAGAGTTAGCCACATGTCACGCCACATGTCCCCCAACCCAGTGTCCCTTTCCACACCTTCCTCCTCCTTGGAGGTGACCAAGATCCCTACAGCCTTTGCATTCGGTTTGAACCACACGATTAGCCTTTTCTCTGCCCTTGAATGATGGCTGTCTTCGTCTATTCAGGCAGTTCTAACAGAATAACACAGACTGGGTAGCTTATAAACAACAGACATTTACGTCTTTCTCTTCTGGGGGCTGGGAAGTCCAAGATCAAGGTGCCGGCAGATTCGGTGTGTGGGGAGACCTGGCTTCTGGGCTCACGGACAGCTCTCTGCTTTCTCCTCTCGGAGTCCTTCCGTGGCGGAAGGGGCGAGGGGGGTCTCTGGGGTGCCGTTCTCGAGGGCCATTATCCCCTGTGACCACCTCTCAGGGCCCCCTCTTTTAATACCTTCACCTTGGAGGTTAGGTTTCAGCATGTGAATTTTGGAGGGACACAAATATTCAGTCTAGAGCAGTTGTCAATCTTGTTCGGTGTGCAAAGCAGGTGCGACTAACATATAAACGGTCTAATTTTCACGTGCTGCTGACAACGCAGTCCTCTCGCTTCAAGACTTGTCCTTTGCCCTTCGTGACACCATTAGCTGCCTATGTTTATGTCCGCTAGTCCAAGCAGGCGATTTGGGTAAACGAATAGTCGGTGTTCAGTAAATGTTTGTGACCGTTCTCGTGTTTTCAGGACCTGTTGTGCACGCTCTGTTTTTGCCACTCGAGGGACAGAAGTTTCTGCACACCGCGTGGATCCACCCGCCTCCCACCTCTCCTGTCTGGCATCTGCAAATGGCGCGAGGTCAAGAGGGGGGAGATGCCCGCCAGAGACCTCATGTTCTGGAAGGCCCTGAAGGTCACTCACGCACTCGCATTTTTTAACCAGCACTGGGCTCCTGGGTCTGGAACCACAGGGCGGTTTCCCAAAGCGGCTTTCGGGTAACAAACAGGAGAACAAATCCAGCCTTAAATGACGGTTCTACTGCAAACACTTTCGTCGCTACGGCCATTTATGCTCTTGGCCCCCCGCCAGGATGTATTTTCTTTCCACATCTTTCTATCTTGCAGCTACTCATCAAAGCCACCGTCATCTCTGGCCTCAACTACCGCAGCAGCCCTGCCTCGCTCGCAAAGCCCGTTCCACCTCCAGGAGCCGTGGGCGGTGTCGGCGGAGTAAACCTTCGCCCTCCCCACCCGTCACTGCCACCACCTGGCGTGCAGCCCAGCCTCCTTCCCGGGGCCAGCAAGTCTGTCCTCGAGGTGGCCCCAGCCCCCTCTCTGGTCTCAGACCGGGACAGAGGTCCCAGCTCTGCCACCTGCCCCGCCGGCTTTGCCCCGGTCCCAGCGGCCTCTGCCGTGCGCACCCGTCGGCCTGGAGCTCACCCTGCCCCCTCTCTACCCCTTCACATTCACTCTGCGTGACCAGCTTGTGATCAAGCATCAGGTCTCTGATGGAAGGTGCTTTCCCCAGAGAGGCCCCCGCCTTCCCCGTAGCCACCCCACTCACCCCTCCCCTCCTACCGCCCAGCAGTATTTACTTGCTACTTACTGCTTACTTGCTAACCGCCTCTCTTACCCCACCAGATCGTGAGCTCCTAACAGTCCTCCTGTGTAACAGGCATTTTCAGAACGAATAAAGGGTCTTTGTTTTGATCTTTATGGCAAGCGTAAAGAAAAGTTGCACGGGCACACACGAACATGTCTCTGTGGGTTAAACAAACTACCTTCCCCGTCCAGTCCCTCCTCTCCTCTCCTCTTCTTCTCTTCAAAGGGAAGGACGGGGCGCCTGGGTGGTTCAGTCGGTTGAGCATCTGACTCTTGATTTCTGCTCAGATCATGACCTCAGGATCATGGGACTGAGCTCCGTCTCGGGCTCCACGCTGAGTGGGGTGGGCTTAAGATTCTCTCCCCTCTCTCTCTCTCTCTCTCTCAAAAATTTAATTCAAAGAGAAGGATTTTAGGAACACTGGAGGTAACTTACTAAGCTCTCACATCTTTACGGTAACTCGAGAACCACCGTTGTCTCTCAGCAGTATCGTGTGCGCTGTGGCGGATGGAACGTTCCCGCATTCTCCCCGTGCTCTGCTCATGAAGAACTTTGCTCTCAGGCTCACCGCTAAGTCCCTGTAATAAAAATGATTATTTATCCCACGGCAGGCAGCTCTTTTAAACAGAGCTGCTTCGACCTCCTTGAAAAATGCCAGACATGAGAACCATGGCTTCTGGTTCAAGGTCAAGGACAACGGCTGGTCGGCTAGTGCTTATTTTATCACTGGTTCTGCACTGGGGGAGGCTTCGTGGGTGTGTGTGAGTCAAACAAATACTTCCAGCTATTTCTCTGTCTGGTCTTTCCAGTCTTTGCCCTTGGCACTGACTAGGGGGTCAAATACAATATGGCAGCAAGACAGAAGACGGAAGACGGAATGTCAGAGGCAGGGTGATATTTTCTATTTGTTGATGAACTCGATACAGGAAAATAACGGATGTGATCACTTGTCCCGGGTTATAGTAAACACAGGAAACCGGCCTTCTCCTCAGGCCGGTGGTTTATTCAAATTCGTTCGTCCTTTTGACAAAAATTCACTAAGCACCAAAAACGTGTACTCTGTAGGTGCCACTCGCCTCTGTTGGCCCCCGTGTGCAGACTCCAATCAAGAGCCATGCTCGTTAGGTGCTGAGTTAGCTTTTAAAAACTGCTGTCATCCTGAGTGTGACAGACGGAGAGAAGTCCCCCAGTCCCTGTCCACTGTTTCTTTGGCAGTAGACTCCCAGCTTCCGGTTGAAAACCATGAGTTGTCTTGAATAAAGACCCCACTTCTCACCGCGTTCAGTGCGGCCGTGTGGCCAGGCCCCGGGCAGTAAGAGCAGAGCAGCGTGTCAGGTGGGGCCTCCAGAGACGTCTCTATAAAGAGCGTGGGCCCTCCCCCGCGTCCTTCTCTTCCTTGCTGAATGTGGCACAGATGTGGCGGCTGGAGCTCCAGCAGCCATTTTGACCCTGCGGTGGAAGCCGTGTGCAGAAGGTGATGGAAAAACAAGGGGTTTCGACAGATTTTTGCGAGCTAAGAACACAGAGAATAGTTTGGTAACTGATTTAGAAAGGGAAACCCATTTCCAACCTACGGTGCCCGGACAGGACAATGCCAATAGGCAGAAAATCACTTTCTGGGCAGAGTCTGAACGGCTCAGGGGTCTGATGTACCGCGTGCGGGGCCGGGCTGGGTCCACAGATCGGATGGTTAGCGTCTGTGTGGGGAGCATTTAGACCCCGGGATGCTCTTCCTCACCCTCCACACCCTCCTACCGCTACCTCCCAGGATGAGACAGCAGTGTTGCTCTGGACAAAGAAGCAGGAAGGACACGGGGCATGGGGAATCGAGGCAGGAAAGCGTGGAGATCGGGGAAGCGTCTGAGAAACAGCGGGGCCTGAGACCTGTTTCTCTGCCAGAGCGTGTTCAGCAGAGTGCGTCAGGCAGGTCAGCAAGGTCCAGCTCAAGGCTGTGAGAGACATGTTCTAGGTTCGTAGAAATAAATAAATGGATAATAAAAAAAATGATCCTAGGGCTCCTGGGTGTCTCAGTCGGTTAAGCATCCAACTTCGGTTCGGGTCATGATCTCACGGTTCGTGACTTCCAGCCCCGAGTCAGGCTCTGTGCCGACAGCTCGGAGCCCGGAGCCTGCTTCGGATTCTGTGTCTCCCTCTCTCTCTGTCCCCCGTCCCCCACCCCCACTTGCGTTCTGTCTCTCTCTGTCTCTCTCTCAAAAATAAATAATAAAACATTTAAAAAATTTTTTAAATGATCCCATACGTGTGTGCAGACAGTGGCCGAGGAGGACTGAGGTGGCTACCCCAAAATCAGACAAAATAGATTTTGAAATAAGAAATACTAGAAAACCAAAAAAAAAAAAAAAAAAGTAAGAAGTAAAAACATCAGATAGATATAACAATTATTAAGTATAAATGCATCTAACATTAGGGTCCCAAAATGCAAGACACAGGAATTGATAGAATTGAGAGGAGAAAATAGCCAATTCAACAATTAGAGTTGAAGATTCCAATAAAATCAGGAAAGACAAAGGGGCGCCTGGGTGGCTCAGTCAGTTTAGCTCCGACTTCGGCTCAGGTCGTAATCTCACAGTTCACGAGTTCGAGCCCTTCATGGGGCTCTGCGCTGACAGCTCAGAGCGTGGAGTGTCTGTCTGTCTGTCTGTCTCTCTCTCTCTCTGCCCCTCCCCTGCTCACATGCTGTCTCCCTCTGTCTCTCAAAAATTGATAAATGTCAACAAAAAATTTTAAATCAGGAAGGACACAGAAAGCTTGAACGACACTATCAACCAACTGACCTAATGGACGTCTGTGAAACACCCCTCCCCTCAAAGCAGCAGGATACACATTCCTCTCAAGACCACGGGAACATCCTGTGGGAGGGTCCCCCTGCCAGGTCAAAAAGCAAGTTGTGTTGGTTTCCTGTGGCTGTTGTAAGAGGTTGCCACGAATGCCAGAGCCTAAAACACCAGAGGTTTATTCTGTTCTGGGGGCCCGAGGTGTGAAGTCAGTATGTCTGGAGGCCATGCTTCCTCCAGAGGCTCTAGGGAAGAATCTGTCCGCACGACTTCCATTTTCCCGTGGCCACCGGATGCCTCAGCTGGGGGCTGCCTCGCTTGGGTGTCTGTGTCCATTTACATCACCTCTTCTTCTGTGTCCTCATTTCACAAGGACTCGTGTGACTGCGTCGTCCAGGATACCCTCAGATGCTTAATTTAATCACATGCACCGAGACTCTGTTTCCATTTATAGATTCCACAGATTAGGACCTGGGTATCTTTAGGGGGACCAGTAGCTTACCACACAACTATCGCTAAATTTTAAAGACTCAGAATCACATAAAGGATGTTTTATGACCAAAATAGAATTAAATTGGCAATCAGCCAGAAAAATGACTGCGGAAAAGGGTTTAATCTTTGGAAGTTATACTATATCTTTTAAATGATTCACGGATCAAAGGAGAAGTCACAAACCAAATTAAAAATATCTCGAACTGAATGAAAATGAAAGCACAACATATGGAAATTGGTAATCATGTAGATTAACTCAGGTATCAGTGAAAACAATAAAAGATCAACACAGAAAATCAATAAAACAAATGTTTTCTTGAAAAGATCAACAAAATAATAAGCCCTTAGGTAGACTGAATAAGAAAACAAGAGAGAAGATACCAATTCCCAAATCAAGATTTGTAAAAGCAATGTCACCACCGACTCTAAAGACATTTAACAGATTCTGGATTTATACTATAAGCAATTGTGTGTAAACAAACCCCCAAACCAGAATGAAATGGACACACTACTAAAAAGACATAGTCAACACTGATTCAAGAAGAAAGAGATGATCTAAACGGACCCATATCAAGTAAGGAAATTTGATTGGCCAAGTGGTGTATAACCTTGTAAGGATACAGGTTGGGTTAGCATCTGAAAATCAATTAATGCAAACTACCATACTAACAGATAAAGGGTGAATACATACGATCATTCCAGTGGACACAAAGCATTTAACGAAATCAAATACTCTTCCGTGGTAAAAATTCTCAACTAACTCGGACACACAAGAAATTGTCGGCACCTCACAGAGGGTGTCTATAAAAATCCTACAGCTGACACGAGACTGTAAGATTAAATTGTGAATGAGCTCAACATGTAACCATGGCAATAAAGTGGGGGAAATATTAACAGTATACATATTGGGTGGAAAGGTGTCAAATTATCGTTATTGACAGAAAACATTAAAGTTTAGGTAGAAGCCCTACGAAATGTCACTAGACCTAGAATTAGTAAGTAAGTTTACCAAGGTTTCAGGATATAAAATCAATATACAAAATCAGTTGCACTTCTGTACAATAAAATATTGAAGAAGACACTCAACAAACGAAGCACAAGACAAGCGCACTGAAAACGACAGAACTTTGCTGAGAGAAAATAAAGTCTTATGTCAAGTTCATCGGTTGAAAGACTCGCAGTAAGAGTTCTGTTCTTCTTGAATTGATCTATTGATTCAATGCAATCTCTACCAAAGTACCAGCAGGCTTATTTTTTTCCATAGAAATTGGCATTCTCGTTCTAAAGTGTACATGAATATGTAAAGAATCTTGAATAAATACAATAATATTAAAAAAGAACAAAGTTCTTTGTGGGCGCCTGAGTGGCTCAGTCAGTTGAGCACTCAACTCTTGATCCCAGGATCCCAGGATCGAGCCCGGAATCAGGCTCTGTGCTGCGCATAGATTCTCTTTCTCTCTCCCTCTGCCCCTCTCCCTCCCTCTGCCTCTCTCTCAAATGAATTAACCAATTAATAAAAAAGAACACAAAGTGGGAGGACTTACATTACCTGATTTCAAAACTTACTTAAAGCTACAGTAATCAAGATAGTGTGGTATTGGAGCCAGAGCAGACATATCATAGATCAGTGGAACGAGATAGAGTGTCCAGAAACAGATCCACACAATATGTGGTCTGTTGACTTTCAACACAAGTACCATGGGAATTCGGTGAGGGAAAGGATGGTCTTTTCTACAAATTGTGCTAAGATAATTAAATGTCCATATGCAAAAGATCTAAGTTGGACCTTTACTTCATACCACACCCAATTGGCTGACTATAAAGAGCTAAAACTATAACATCGACAGAGAAAAGCACAAAAAAAATCTTCGCGATCTCAGACTAGGCAAAAAGCTGGTAGCAGGATTCAAAACAGGAAAAAAAATGTAATTGGAATTCCAATTGAAGTTTCCTCTTCAAGACACTCTATGAAGAAAATGAAAAGACAAGCCAGGGACAGGAAGAAAATAGGTGTGACTCATGCATTGATAAAGGACTTGTATTCAGAATTTATAAAGAAGTCTTAGGGCCAGACATAAGAGAAAAAACAACCCAATGAAAGCATTGGCACGGGAGTTGAGTAGATGCTTCGCCAAAGATAATATGTGCCAGTAAGCACGTGGAAAATGCGTCACATCACTAATCACTACAGACGTGCACGTTAACCCTACAGCAAGATTTCCCCAGCTACCTACCAGGATGGTCAGGATTGAAGAATTTCCACTACGTCAACGTGGAGAGACTGGAACCCTCAGAGGGCGATGGTGGGAATGTGACGTGGTGCAGCCACTTTGCAAACCATGTTGTTAGCTTCTGTAAAGGTTGGACACACTCCCCCGTGCACTCGGCCATCGCTCTCCTGGATCTGGACACGAGAAATGAAAGCATATGTCCACACAAAGATTTGGACCAGCATTTCAGAGCAGCATTATTCAAATAGTCCCAACCTGGAAAAATCTAAATGTCCATTAACTGGTCAGGGGATAATGTGGTATTCAATGGGATACCATCCAAAAAAAGAAAAAAAATGAACCAACCACTGAAATGTACAACAATATGGGTGAATCTCAAAGACATTATGCTAAAATGAAAAAAGCCAGATTCAAAAGATGACATATTATGTGATCCCATTTATGTGAAATTTCTAAAAAAGGCAAAATACTGAGGCATAAAGGAGGTCGGTGGTTGCCCAAGGCTGGGGTTTGAAGGAACAGCAGTCTGCAAAAAGCAATGAAGAAAATTCTTAGAGTAATGGAAGTTTTCAAAAAATGGATTGTGGTGATGGTTGCACAATTGAACAAATATACTAAAACACATCCAATTTACAGAAGTGTTTTATGGAATGGAAATTATACTCAACAAGGTTGCTATAAAATATAAATTGATGGGCGCCTGGGTGGCTCAGTCCATTGAGTGTCTGACCTCGGCTCAGCTCACTATCTCACGGTCCATGAGTTCGAGCCCCGCGTCGGGCTCTGTGCTGACAGCTCAGAGCCTGGAGCCTGCTTTGGATTCTGTGTCTCCCTCTCTCTCTGACCCTCCCCCGTTCATGCTCTGTCTCTCTCTGTCTTGAAAATAAATAAACATTAACAAAAAATTTAAAACAAAAATTGAAAAATCCTACTGCTAATTAGGGTATGCGGTCCTCATGCACGCCACATGCTTTGACTGGCACTCACCACATTGTACTGTGAGTGTGTGTGTATGTGTGTGTCTGTCTGCAGCAGGAGGACTGTCAACCCCTTGTCTTCCTCGGGCAGTTCCATGCTACCTCGGGCCCTACGGGTGCCTGTCGATTCTAGATTTCCTCCTTCATTGAGACCGCCCATCCTTCTTCACTACCTTGGTAGCTCAAATGCCTTTTTTTTTTCAAAAAAATTTTTTTTTCAACGTTTATTTTTGGGACAGAGAGAGACAGAGCATGAACCGGGGAGGGGCAGAGAGAGAGGGAGACACAGAATCGGAAGCAGGCTCCAGGCTCTGAGCCATCAGCCCAGAGCCTGACGCGGGGCTCGAACTCACGGACCGCGAGATCGTGACCTGGCTGAAGTCGGACGCTCAACCGACTGCGCCACCCAGGCGTCCCGCTCAAATGCCTTTAATTAGAGATCATTAATTATATCAGGTTTACTGAGGTAAAGCTTACATATAGTAATATTAATCAATGTAAAGTGTACTATTTAATGATTTGGGACAATTGTACACAACGTGTAACACATGACCGCAATTACGAAGTAGCACACCAGCACGCCCCTTTATAGCCAATCTCCTCTCCCATCCTCTGGCCCCTGGCACAAACTCTGATCTGCTTTGTATTGCTATAATGTTTCTCTAGAATTCCGTATAAACGGACCCATGCAGTAGGTGTTGTCTTGTGTCTGACTTCTTTCACACCAATTAATTATTCTGAGATTCACGCATGCTGTCGTGTGTAACCACGCCCCTTCTTTTCCATTGCATGAGTATGCCCCAGTGTGTTTACCATTCCTTGGTTGATGGACACTTGGGTTGTATCTAGTTTTGCGTTATGATGAATAAAGCTGACACGGACTTTCGTATTTAAGTCTTTGTGTGAACTTATGTTTTCATTTATCTGAGGGAAATACCTAGGAATACAATGACTAGGTCGTATATGTGTGGCTAACTTTACAAGGAACTGCCAAACTCTTTTCCAAAGTTGTTATATCATCCTCCACTGCCACCAGCAACGTCTGAGGGTGGATTGCACTTGACCCCTACCATCTCCGACACTTTGAATTGCCAGTCTTTCTAGCCATTTCAGTGGTTGTGTATCTCATATTTTTAATTCACTGTTCCTAATAACTAATGATATTGAGTAACTTTCATTTTTTTAATTTGCTATTTGCCTATCTTTTTTTGATGGCATGTCTCTTGGGAAAATACCTAAGAGTGCAACTTATAGGTCATAGAAGTGTGTGCTTAACTATAACCTATGCCTCTTGTTTGTCTTTTTATTTTTGAATTGAAACCGTCTTTATATATTTTGGATACAAATCCTCCGTCAGAGCTCTGTGTTGTAAATATTTACTCCCAGGCTGTGGCATGCTTTCATTATCTTAACTCTGTCTTTTGAAAAGCAATGGTTTTTAATTTTGGAGTCCAGTTTTCCAACTTTTTTAGTTTTATGGATCATTCTTTTGCTACCCTATCGTCGATCCCAAGGTCGTGAAGATTTTCTTCTCATTTTGTAGTTTTAACTATTAAATTTAGGTCTATGATCCACTTTGAGTTAATTTTTATATATGATGAAAGTGTTCAGGTTCATTTGTGTGTGGGAGGGTATCCACTTGTTATAACGGCATTTTCTGAAAATGTTATTATTCCGATTAAATTGCATTTTGTAATGTTGAAGAAACGCAGACCCCATGGGTCTATTTCTGGACTCTCTCTTCTATTCCACACACTTCTGTGTATGTCCTTTATGCCAGTTCCCCACTGTCTTGATTACTGTGGTAAGTCTTGAAATCAGGTAATGGAAGTCATCCAATTTCTTCTTTTTCAAAATTGTTTTGGCTATTCTAGACCTTTCCATTTCTACACAAACTTCAGGATCGGGATAACCATTACCACAAAAGAGTTTTCTGAGATTTTGGTAAGGATTCCATTGAATCTGTACAATTTGGGAAAAGCGACACCATAATAATGCTGAATCTTCCAACCAATTGACATGATATCTCTCTGCTCTATTTAGATTTCTTTTTTTATTTTAGAGAGAGATGGACTTGGGAAGACAGAGAGAGAGAGAGAATCTTAAGCAGGCTACACGCTCAGCACAGAGCCTGACATGGGGCTTGATCCCACGACCCTGGGATCATGGCCTGAGCCAAAATCAAGAGTTGAATGCTCAACCAACTGAGCCGCTCAGGTGCCCCTATTTAGATGTTTTAAAAATCTTTCTCGGGGCGCCTGGGTGGCGCAGTCGGTTAAGCGTCCGACTTCAGCCAGGTCACGATCTTGCGGTCCGTGAGTTCGAGCCCCGCGTCGGGCTCTGGGCTGATGGCTCAGAGCCTGGAGCCTGCTTCCGATTCTGTGTCTCCCTCTCTCTCTGCCCCTCCCCCGCTCATGCTCTGTCTCTCTCTGTCCCAAAAATAAATAAACGTTGAAAAAAAAAATTAAAAAAAAAAAAATCTTTCTCAGCAACGTTTTGTAGCTTTCAGGGTACACATCTTGCACGCTTTTGTCAGATTCATTTTTATTTCATATCTTGATGTCACCGTAAATATAATTATTATTCTAGCACAACTTCCCATCATTCACTGGTAATAACATGAAAAACAGTTGGTTTTTTAAATTAAGTTCTTTGTTTAGAGATCATTGTAGATACATGTGCAGCTGTAAGAAATAAAACAGGGATTCTTTCCACCCTTCACCCAGTTTGCTTCAATGGTGACATCTTGCAAAACTCTAGTTACGATACTACAACCGGGATATTGACAGAGATACAACTCACCAATTTGACTGAGATCCCCTCGGTTTTACTTGTACTCGCTTGTTTGTGTGTGTGTGCACGTGCATGTGTGTACATGCGTGAGTGTGCACACGTGCGTGCACGTGCATGTCCTTGCCATTTTATCACATGTGTAGGTTTGTGTAACCCTCACCGCACTCAAAGGACAAAGCAATTTTATCAGCACAAGGATTCCTTTGTGTTGCCCTTTTCTTAAAAAGGCATTATTTTTAAGCGATCTCTACCCCCGACGTGGGACTTGAACTCACCATCCCGAGACCATCAGTTACATGCTCCACCCACTGAGCCAACCAGGCGCCCCTTTTGTGTTACTCTTTTATAACCACAACTACCTCCCCTCCCCAACCCTCACACCCAACAACCAGTATCAGTTCTCCATCTCCATAATCTTATTTCAAGAATATTATTTATTTATTTTTTTTTTTTAATTTTTTTTTCAACGTTTATTTATTTTTGGGACAGAGAGAGACAGAGCATGAACGGGGGAGGGGCAGAGAGAGAGGGAGACACAGAATCGGAAACAGGCTCCAGGCTCTGAGCCATCAGCCCAGAGCCCGACGCGGGGCTCGAACTCACGGAGCGCGAGATCGTGACCTGGCTGAAGTCGGACGCTTAACCGACTGCGCCACCCAGGCGCCCCTCAAGAATATTATTTAAATGAAATTATTTAGTATATAACTTGGGGGGGTTGGCTTTTTCATTCTTTTTTAAATTTTATTTATCTATGTTTTTGAGAGAGAGTGTGTAAGCGTGAGCAGAGGAGGGGCAGAGGTAAATTTTGTCAAAAGATTTTCCACATCAATTGATATGGTCATATGATTTTTCTTCTCTAGCAGGTCACCATGGTGGATTACAGTGACTGCTTTTTAAATATGAACCAGGCTTGCATATCTAGAATAAGTCCCACTTGGTTATGGTGTGTAATTCTTAAATGGTGATCAATTCTGTCTGCTAATACTTGTCAAGAATCTTTGCATCTCTGTCCATGAGGAATACTGGTTTGCGACTTTTTTTTTCTGAACTGTCTTTGTCTACACTTGGTATCAGCCTCATAGAATGAGGTGGAAAATGCTTCCTCTTGTGTTTCCTGGAAATGAACGTGTAGAATTGGTTTATACAATGTTTACTAGAATTCTCCAGTTAAACCAGCTGGGCCTGAAGGTTCCTTCTTTCAAGACATTTTAAATTATAAACTCAATTCCCTTCACAGTTACAAAACCAAATTACCTGTTTCATATTGGATGAATTGTGGTAGTTTGCACTATTCAGGGAATTGGTCCATTTCATGTAAGTTGTCGATTTTTTTTTAAATTTTTGTTAACGTTTATCTATTTTTGAGGCAGAGAGAGACAGAGCATGAACGGGGGAGGGTCAGAGAGAGGGAGACACAGAATCTGAAACAGGTTCCAGGCTCTGAGCTGTCAGCACAGAGCCCGACGCAGGGCTCGAACTCACGGACCGCGAGATCATGACCTGAGCCGAAGTCAGACGCCCAGCCGACTGAGCCACCCAGGCACCCCTGTAAGTTGTCAGTTTTAACATATGAGTTGTTAACGTTCCCTTGCCCTTCTGAAGTCAGCAGGATTTTAATGGACTGAATGTCTGTGTCCAACATATGAATGCCCAAAATTCATATGTTGAAATCTTTGCTCACCATGGGATGGCATAAAGAGGGGAGATTTTGGGGAGGTGATTATGTCATGAGGGTGGAGCCCTCATGAACGGGAGTGGTGTTCTTAAAGAGACCCCAGATGGCCACCTTGCCCCTTCTGCCCCGCGAGGACACAGTAAGCATTCAGCTCTGACGCTGAATCTGCCGGCACATCGTGTTGGTAGTGTTACTCTTCATATATCCTTGCTGATTTTTTCTTGGGTAGTTCTATCGGTGTCTGAGAAGGGGACGTTGAAGTCTCCTAGCGTAACTTAGGATTTTCAAATCTGTTGTTTTTGCACTATATATTTGGAGGCTATGTTGTTTGGCGAGTGTACATTTAGGATCGCTATGTCTTCCCAGTGGATTGGTCCTTTAATTATCATGCAGTATTCCTCTTTTATATATCCCTCTTCATCTCTAGTGATTTCCTGTGCCCTGAAATCTACTTAATTTGGTATTTGTATAATCACCCACGGCTTTTAAAAAATGATTCCATGGTATATCGTGTTCCATCCTTTTATTTCAGTTTACCAGTGTTGAATTTGAGATGAGTGTCTCGGGTTTAGAGAGGGCTTGGGGTTTTTTATTCACTCAGTTAGTTCCTGCCCTTTTCTGAGGTATGTTTAGCCCATTTACCCTAAAGGAAAATGGTTATATACTAGGGATTAGCTCTGCCATTGTATAGTTTGTTTCCTGTTTATTTCTTCTCTTTTTCCTTTTCATGCCTTCTTCTAGATTACTTAAAATTTTTTAGGATTTCACGTTGATTTATTTATAGTGTATTTGAGTGTATTTGGGGTATAGTTTTCTTATTCCCTTGTATAGTTTCCTCCGGGCATTAAAATATACATATGTGACTCATTGCGATCTGCTGGTTTCTTCACTTTGGGTGAAGTATGGCTATTTTCCCTTCATTTAAGCCTTTTTGACTTCCCTGCACTTAAGTTTGATTGTTTACAATATCGGATGATTTTTGTTTTGATCATTGAATGTAATTTCTAAAACTCATGAGGAGGAGAGCCTATTTTATGTAGCCATTTTTTCTCCTCTTTCTGTTTTCTTTCTTCCTTTCTGATCTTCCAATATTCCTTCTTTTATCCTTTCCTTTCTGTTTCAAGAATGCTCCTTAGCCATTTTTAAGGGTGGGCTCCTGATTGATCGCCCTTGCTGGTGCTTCTGGACTCACCTGGCATTACGGTTGGGAATCCCACTTTATCCGGAAGAAGAATGGGTCTGCCTCGTGTAATGGCTTGAGGGTTGGGGAACACCAGGCCCGGGGCACTTGGTTTTGTTGGGTGAAGAAGGGCGTCAGGAAACAGCCCGCTGTTGTATTGTTCCTCCAGTCCCAGGGTTCCAAGCCAACATGACTTCTTTTTACCATATTTCAAAGTTCTCTTAGTTTCCCTTTCTGTTATTTACAAGGTCCTGATTGTTCTCAGTGGGCAGAAGCAGAGAGAAAGGAGCTTATCCCTTCTGGTCTGGACTGGAGACCAAGCTGGATAATTAATTTGTGTATACATTGTCCTCGCGTCCTATAATCTTACTAAACTCACTTATTCTGAGGCTCTTTTTTTCTACATTTCTTAAGACGTTCTACAAACACAGTCATGTTCTTTCTAAATAAAGACAGCTATACTGCTCCTTTTCTCAATCGTATGTATTCAATTTCTTTTTCTTCCCATAGTTCACTGGCCAGAAGAGCCAGTGAGGGTTTTAAGTGGTGACAACAGACGTCCTTATCTTTGTCATGATGCATTATCCTGTTTCTTAGATTTCTAGATTAATTTTGTTAGGTTTCTTAAGAGCACTTTTCATCTGCGATCATGAGGGAATTTGGTCTTTGGTTTTCTTTTCTCATAACGTCTTTGTCTGGTTTCGTTATAGGGTAATGCTGACCTCCTAAAATGCGTTGGAAAATGTCCCCTAATCTTCCATTTTCTGGAAGCGTTTATGTAGAATTAACATTGTTATTTTCTCAAACGTTTGGTGGAATTCACTAATGAAGCCATCCGGGGCTGGCACTTGCTTTCCCCGAAATTTTAACTACGAATTCAATTTTCGGTTCTTTCCTAGATGTAGCACTATTCCAGTTATCTGTTTCTTCTAAAGTGAGCTTCAGTAGTCTTTCGGGGACTTTTTCCATTTAACTTAAATGGTCACATTTATTAGTAGAAGTTTTCCATAATACTTCTTTATTGTATATTTTCTGACTGTAGAATCGGTAACGATGTCCTCTCTTTGGTTCCTGATGTTGGTAATTTATGACTTCAGTATCTTTTTTTCTTGGTCTGTCTGGCTAGAAGTTGGTTCATGTTTTCTATTGCCAAGTGCTTTTTCCACATTGATTGGCATGATCATATCATTTTTCTTTTTTATCTGTTGATATGGTGAATTACATGATTTTCAAATGTCAAATCCACCTAGCGTTTCTGTTTTAATGGCTCACTGATGACAGCTCCCCCACTTTGTAAACACCACCAAGAGATTTGGACAATTTCGCATCAATAGCAGCTTTAATGTGGGGTCTCCAAACCCCTTCCACAGTTGTGCATACAGACGGAATCTCTCTAATAAGTTGAAAATTAACAGTGGCCATAATTTTCAAGATTCAACCAAAATTACGGCACTGTTCAGCAGAGATGAGGGGTCAAAATAAAGGGAAGGATTTTCCTCAAGATTGTGACTTTCCTCCCGTGTCCTGCTATGCACAACGGCCACTCACATGAGGGTGGAAGGAAGCAGGGCCACCGACTTGGGGACTGATTCAAGCAGCTCTTATAAGCATAGGGCTTAATGAAAGACAATGCCTTTAGATCCCTGAGAAGAGTCAAGATTAACATATTTGAGTTCTCTAACTGGCGACAAGGAAGAACTCCATCAAACATCAATTATCTACATTTCAAAAATCTGTTTACATCTTGGGAAGAGCTCACACAGGCGCATTGAATGGCCTGAGTGCGTTGAATGGTAAATAGGAGAAAGGATGTTGCAATTCCACAATCTGGAGAAAAACAATCATCTTGGCTCCTGGGCCTTGTATGAAGTACTTCTTTATAGATGAATAGATTCATTGAAATAGAAGAATCTTCTGTGAATCACTTAATCCTGATTCTAGAAAGAGGCATTGTTTGCATGAACAACTTTAAGCATTCATGCTAAGTGTCTACTCCGGCACTGAACACACAGGCTGTCACCTTCAAAAATTGAATTGATTTGAACCATTCCTGAATTGAATTGGTCCTGCTTTTCATTCTTCCCGGGGAGGAGAAACCAATAAGGAAGAGTTACACACTTTTCTTTAGCATTGCTAGCTAGGAAATCACCTGAACTTCCCCCTGTGCTAACCCGCATCCCTCTGAATGTGCTGGTCGCGCTATGCTAGTAAATGCTTAACAACCAAGTGCATCGAAAACAATTTGTGTCGTTGTCTACTGATTTCCGTGATGTAAATACCCACCCTGTGGATTACGAGAGCTGCAACCCTGATTTCACGGAATATGGACGCAGAGAGCCATATGGAGTAGTACACCACGAGGGGCTCCTGGATGGCTCCGGGATGGGTTGAGCGACTGACTTTTGATTTCTGCCTAGGTTATGATCTCACGGTTCGTGAGGCTGAGCCCCGTGTCGGGCTCTGCACTGACAGTGTGGAGCTTGCTTGGGATTCTCTCTCTCCCTCTCTCTCTGTACCTCCCCTGATTGCATGCTCTCTCTCCCTCTCAGAAATAAACACATAAACGTGAAAAAAAATGGATTCCTTTCCATCTACTTTTTCTCCCCCCCTCCCCCACCACCCCGATGATCACAGCAACCCTGTCTTGCCCTCTGCATTTTAACATGTATGTATTTCTGCACACCTGTTTGGGGAAGCTTACCTGCCTAACGGTGATTTAATGAGACCACTAGGAAAGTAACTGTGCATTTCTGTTAAGTATAATTTGGAAAGGACCTTGATCCAGAGGCGTTTCGGTGACAAGACGTAGTGAGACCAGGATGAGAAGGGCTTTTGCGCAGTTTGCAAAATCTCCTGGGGCACGCGCTCTTTAAGCCCCAGGGATCACTTTTGTGACTTGGCCAAATTCCCATTTGCTTTTTGATTCCTTTTCACAGATGGGAACTCTCCCTTTGCCCCCGGAGACCCCTCCATTATCACCCTCTGCCGTCTCTCTTTGCGCCAAGACTGACAGGCACGTACCACGTCGAGTGGCTTCCTGGTGGGCTCTGCCTCGTCAGCAGGGGCAAACAGGAGGGGAGGGGACATGGATGCCCCCCCCCGCGCATCCCCCGGCTCCCCAGGACCCCCAGCGGCCACAAGGAGACTTCGTAATGATTTTATGTTCCTATGTTTGCAGATCCCATGTGGTGATTTGCAGCAAACCCTTCATAACGGTGTATTTTCGTGAAGAATCACAGGAGGCTTAAGAGGCTGAACTTTAGTTTAAAAGCCCTTTTGGCGGGGAGAAGGAAGCAGAAATACAGAAAACTAATGGTGACTTCTCTGATGATGAGGGGAAGGCAGTTAGAATCCATTGGATAAGAACCAGAGGACCATCCAACTGGGTATATACAGTGGCTTTTCTAAAGGGCGCCCTTTAAGAAGTGGGCAGGGTGGGGCACCTGGGTGGCTCGGTCGGTTGAGCCTCCAACTTCGGGCTCAGGTCACGATCTCATGGTTCATGAGTTTGAGCCCCGTGTCAGGCTCTGTGCTGACAGTGCAGAGCCTACTTCAGATCCTCTGTCCCTCTCTCTCTCCAACTTGTGCTCTCTCAAAAATAAATAAAACATTACAAAAAAAGTAGGCAGGGAGTAGGCAGCATAATCAGTACCTAAAATCGGTGCTGTCCCTCTGCACGAAGGGAGAGCGACCTCTGTGTTGGGCAGGGTTTCGATTCTCCAATCTCCTCCAAGGCCATTCAGCCGCAAAGTCTGAGAAGCAGAAGCATCGCCTAAGGCATCTTCACAGAGCAACTCACCCCCCAGATGAGGAAACTACGCATTGCTAACACATTCTGAAGATCTGGGGACACATTCGTTGTGTCGCCATTAAATGTTGTCTACATGTAAAACCGTAATTTCTTTTGTGCATTATTTAACCATTGTTTGAAGACGTCTGTGCCCTGCGAAATGTTTGTCATTCCAATATTTAATTAAATTTCATTTCATGGTTCAAAGCATTCCTTGATTTGACTCGTCTTTTTGCAGAAATGATCAACCCCACTTTTGCTTTTTAACTCAGTTACAACTATGCAAATGTTTTGATTAAATGATAAACGAAACAGTTTTGCCAGAAGCAGCTATTTCCACAGGAGGCGACGCCGCTGAATTAGCCAAGCACAATGGAATGATGCCAATTTCTGGCAGATGTAGGGAATCTAACGGAAGCTTCCAAATGTGACTATTATCCAGCAATCCAAAAAGAAGGAGAAAAAGAACACCCGCCCCCCCCCCCAAAAAAAAACCCCAAGAACTAAGAAAAAGTTGGTAGACATGGTCACAGGAAGTCCTGGCCTATTTGTTTTATTTCGCTCATTTCCCACCTAAATGGTCTGACACAGAGGCAGCCTCAGTTTACACATCCCGAAACTAGGCTTCCAGATTTGTTCTTTTCCCAGTGGAACTTACTTTCCTATAGAAACAGTGTTAAATTTGGCGGTTGGTATCTCAGGCCAGCCGGTAAGACATTTTGGCATCCAGGGGCACCTGGGTGGCTCAGTCAGTTGAGTGTCTGCCTCTAGATTTTGGCTCAGGTCATGATCTTGTGGTTCATGGGTTTGAGGCCCGCGTGGGGCTCTGTGCTGACAGCGTGGAGCCTGCTTAGGATTCTCTCTCTCTCTCTCTCTCTCTCTCTCTCTCTTTCCCTGCCCCTCCCCTACTCACGTGCTCTCTTTCTCGGTCTCTCTCAAAAAATAAACATTAAAACAAGTTTTTTAAAAAGGAAGAAATTTTGCAACCCATATGTAGTTAAAACACTTCGCGTTTGCAATGAAACGTATAGAAAACAAAAATGCAGCAACATTGGCAGTGCAGACAGGAAAACGATACAAACGAGGAAAATAATGAAAAATGTAAAACATCCACCATGCCGTAAGTAAATTATACCTGGAATATTTGAACATGGAAGTTATTTCCATTTTTTTTTTAAATTTTTTTTTCAACGTTTATTTATTTTTGGGACAGAGAGAGACAGAGCATGAGCGGGGGAGGGGCAGAGAGAGAGGGAGACACAGAATCGGAAACAGGCTCCAGGCTCTGAGCCATCAGCCCAGAGCCCGACGCGGGGCTCGAACTCACGGACCGCGAGATCGTGACCTGGCTGAAGTCGGACGCTTAACCGACTGCGCCACCCAGGCGCCCCTCTATTTTTAATGGTAAACAGTGCTAACAATTGATACAGCCCTGTATCTACTTTTGTACTCTTTTCAATTGTTTTTAAACGTTTATTTGTTATTGAAAGACAGAGAGAGACAGAGCGTGAGCAGGGGAGGGGCAGAGAGAGAGGGAGACACAGCATCAGAAGCAGGTTCCCAGGGTCCGAGCTGCCAGCACAGAGCCCGACGCGGGGCTCGAACTCACAAACCGCGAGACCATGACCTGAGCCGAAGTCGGACGCTTGACCGACTGAGCCACCCAGGCGCCCCAACTTTTGTACTTTTTTCAAATTATTTTCCTTTTGATTTTGTAATTAAACGTGTATGCAGACAACACAGGAAATCCTGATGACACATTCCTCTCAAAGCAATTGCATGGCAAAAAAAAAAAAAAAAAAAAAAATCGCAATGTCAAAGGACAAATGACCAACAAGGAAATACATTTGACAAATAAGAATTAATATCCACAGCATCCAAAAACCCCTAAAAATTAATAAGAAAAACATTTTTCAATCTCAATGTGAAATAGTCAAAAGATATGAGTAGACCATCTTGAGAAGAGGAAATATTAGTGATCCATAAACATAGGCAATACCCAGAGAAAGGAAAGCTCAAATAATAGTCCGCTACTAATTTCATCTGATACCTGTGTTCAAAAATAAGAGAGGGTCGCCTGGGTGGCTCAGTCAGTTAAGTGTCTGACTCTTGATTTCAGCTCAGGTCATGATCTCCGAACAGAGATCTTTCTGTCTCTCCCCCACTCATGCTGTCTCTGTCTCTCTCAAGATAAATAAATAAACTAAAAAAAAAAAAAAAAAAAAAGAGAAAGCGATGTCCCCCCCCCCCCCCCCCGCCCCAGTGCCGGCATGGATTAGGGAAGAGAGATTCCCCACTTTGTTCATGGGAACAGGAATGACTACAACCATTTCGGAGGCCATCTGGCAGGACCTACTGAAACTCTACGGTATCGATACCCATTTTAATATCAGTATCCATGAAAGTATTAAAATACACCTACCCTTTGGCTGAGCAGTCTCCCTTCCCGGAAACCATACTATAAAAGGAGGGTGTCTCTGGCCACGCTTTTTGCCAACAAAGAGGTAGGATAAAAGGCAATTTGCAGACAAATGTATTCAGTACGAGTCCAGTTTTGTAAAGCATACAACGGTTTTGTAAAACATCACCTCGAATATGTAAGAACATGGTGAAAAGTGTGGCCGTTGGCCTGGTGGGGGGGGGGGGGGTGGGAGCTTAACTCGAAGAACCCAAGCCTCGATGACGCTGATTATGACGATTTGATTGTGCACAAAGATCACTTTGTGATTGAATTCTTCTAAGGAGCTGATTAGTGTGGATGTGCACAGTGTGCAGGTTACAGGGCCCGGAGGCTTCATGGTCACCCCCAAAGGGGCACATGTGGACAGATGTGCAGGGAGACCACTGACTGTCTGTTTGCAGAAGGGCCATGGGGTGTGGGCTGGCACCGCCTCCCTGGCTAGGAGACCTGTTGTCCTACATCCAGGTCCCTGTTCCTGTCCCTCTTCTCCCAGAGTCCCCTGGGAGTCATCCCTGCTGGGTCCTTTCCAGGGTTTAAGGCTCTGCAAAGGCCACGAGAGGCTCCAGGGGACCCTCCCTCCGGGGGCTGCGGGCACACCAGGTAGGGAGCTGATGCCTCCGCGTCTCTCCTCATCACCTCCTGTCCTGTTTCCCCGACCCGCTCATGACCGCTGTACTGGGATCTGCTGTCGTATCCAGGGCTGGGCCCAGCCCCGACAGGATGAAGACGGAGTCTGGGCACCAAAGTCCTCACCCTACTCAAAATCCGAAAGCCTGGAAGCTGGGGGGGAGGGCCCACGTTCCTCCATCACGGGCGGACACGGCAGGTGCAGGAAGCAGCAGGGACGGGGCACGGTGAACACAGTCGTTGCAGTGAAGACAGGAGGAGTTTGCTTCTTTTTTGTCTGTTTATTATTTTTGCATTTTTATTTACGTTTTCTTTATTTTTATCTCATTGCAACGCCAGTACAGGTAACCTACATTGTGATATTAGTTTCCGGTGTACTGACAGTGATGGAACACTTTCTTTTTTTTTTGTTAACATTTATTTGTTATTAAGAGACAGAGCGTCAACAGGGGAGGGGCGGAGAGAGAGCGAGACACAGAGTCGGAAGCGGGCTCCAGGCTCTGAGCTGTCATCGCAGAGCTCCATGCGGGGCTCGAACTCACGGACCTCGAGGTCATGAGCTGAGCCGAGGTCAGACACTCAACGGACTGAGCCACCCAGGCACCCCTGATGGAACACTTTCATATGTGGCCCCGTGTTCATCTCATGCGCTCTCCTTAATCCCCATCATGCATTTCCCCACCCGTCCCCCCACCTCAGTTTGTTCTCTACAGTGAGGAGTCTGTTTCTTGGTTCGTTCCTCTCTTCTTTCTGCCCCCTGCCCCCCACCTGCTTCGCTCATTTGTAAGGAGTCAGCTTCTTGCTCTCTTTCTCTTTCCCCCTTGGCAGGTGGAGCCCCGGCCGCCCGCATGGCTCCGCTGAGTGCAGGAGGGACGCCTGGCTGGCAGTCATTGGAAGCACAATATTCTGGGGTGACATTGGCGACCGAAATTAATTCCCCAGCCTGGGCACTTAAAACTCATGATGCATATCTAAACGAGAGACTCCTGCAGCCTCTGACCTTGGAGTGAAAACCCCAGAACAGCTAGAATGACTCACTCTTCAGAGTCTCCAGCCTGGAAGCAAACAGTGAGGGGCCTTCGAAAGACCCTGAAAGTATCTTTAAATAAAAATGTCTCCTTCTCTGTGGGTCAGCCGTGTGGCTCATCAGCCACTTTTCCTGGAGCTGTGGGGCTGCGGACAGCGGTCCCCCTGACCAGCCACCTCCATCACGCTCCATGAAGGGCTCGCAAGGACGGACCCCAGGCTGAATGAGTGACAAGCGGGACTCTCCTTCCAAAGGCAGGTCACACCCTCTGGAACGAGACCGCACCACTGAGTTCGAGTTCAGCCACAACCGTGATGCTCTGGGTCTCGGTTTTGTCGACTGAAAATGGGCCCAGTAAGCACGCTTCCATGAGTCACCTCCTGCGAAGCACTCAGCCCCAAAACGTTCCAGGAACCATTCTTGTTTCTTCACCGGGAGCGTACTCTGCCCGCTCATTCGCGGCCACAGGTACCGGATGTGTGTGGCTAGGACGCCCCTGTCATTGCAAGATGTTCCGTGGACAGCATCGTGCTCAAGCTAGGCAGCCTGACAGGGCAGGCAGGGAGGTGACCCCCCGCGTCGTGGTTTCAGGATGTGGCGGTCTGGGGGGAAGGCGGTCAAGATGATGACCGTGGAGGAGGTGGCTTACACCGAGATATTCTATGGATATGCTTTTGTCCATCTGCAAACGCGTAATACCACCAACGTGTCCGCCTTTGGATACAACTTGTGTTCAGTTGGCATGACTCACAAGCCCTACAATCTTCTTCCTCCTCCTCCTCTTCCTCTTCGGTGTTGCCTCTGTCTTAGGTCATCAGTAGCCTTACGCCCTCTGCCACCGAACCTCTTTCTGTGGCTCTGATGATCTGCCGGCAATAATGCGTAACACAATCGGATGAATGGTGTTCCTAAGTGTAAAATCAACAGGTTCTTTTACGTTAAAGAAATTATACAAATTCTTGAACCTGTGTGGGTGTTGTTTCCAGGCACTTTTCTCGATAAAGAACTAATGAGATGAATGGAAATTGATAGGAAGTAAGTAATCGATGGAATAAATACTGGTTTTACTAAAACCCAAGTTCCTTTATTAAGAACAAGAAAAAAAGCAGTAGCATAACATTCAAAAGTAAAATGTTAGTAAAGGAATGCATGATATTTGGTTGGATCCCAGATTTAGAAAAATACAAGAACAAAAAGCAACAGCAGCAAACCCCAGCCCCGAAGGACATTATCAGCACAAATAGAAAAATGTGACCACGGACCATCTTTTTAGGTAATGGCATTATTTCAGGGTTAACTTTCCTGAGTGTGGCAATTAATTGATTTTTTTTTTTTTTAGGAGACAGATGCCAAAGTGTTCGGTGGTGAGGTGTCATGATGTCTGCAATTAACTCTCAGATTGTCCATCAGAAAAAGTACTTATGTGAGCGTATGTGTGAGAGCGTGTGTGTGAATGTGCAGTGTGTGTGTGTGTGTGTGTAATTTTTGCCTGTGGACATAGGCATGTGTGTGTCACATACCGATGGATCTGGGACAAGCACGGAAAAACATTAGCAATTGGTTAATCTAGGTGAAGGATACGTAGACATTCATCCGATTATTTTTGCAACTTTTCTGTAGGTTGAACATTTCATAATGAAAGGCGGAAGAGAGGCTAAGGAGTTTTTTAAATGGCGTGGTAAGAATATATTTCCATGTAAAAAAGGCCACGTCTCTAACCTTTCAAAATCAACTGGTGGGTAAACATCACTTTGTATATTTGAATTCCTTTGTTTCCAGTGGAATATTTTCTCCTTCTTTTCAAAATATGGGTCCCAGTTTACTAAACTGGATATATTTTGTGCTTGGATTTAAAGTGTACCGTCCCCTAGTGCTTTTGTATAAACTTATTTGCGAATGAAATCTTAACTTTGAGGATAAAACCTCGGCATGTCCGAGTCAGACCCTCGGGCATCTCAAGGACAAATTCCGGTAAGTGCTGTCATCCCCTTCTGAGGAGCCAATGTGCTCCCACAGCCCAGGAGGAAGTCCTTTCCAATATTCTACACACATGTTGAGAGGCACCCAGCAGCGACACGTTTTGGCCTCATAGACAACACTGGGCCACGGGGACTGTGGAGAAGGATCTCTGGTCCTGGTGCAAACACAGGTTAAGAAGACTTCTCCCTTCCACGTGCATCGCTTAGGATTCTTTGCCACATGTGACGGAAACCTTGGTCAAAACTAGAGTAAGCAAGGACAGGAAAGGAATGGCTCCATTGCTGCAAAGGAGGAGGAGGACAGGCAGGTTCCATTGCTCACAGCACAAGGACTCCCTGTGGTTCTGCCTCCCCTGGAGCTCCATTCCCAAGTCCTTGGCCAAGCATACCAATATGGCGGCCCAGGCCCTGGGGATCCATGGAGGAGCCTGAAGAGCTGTTTCCCAGGGGTTCTGGGAGAGGCTGCCCTGGGTCTCAGGGCATCACGTGCCCACCTCTGATCCATGAGGGAGGAGGCCGTTGAATAAAAAACACAGCCGTGAAAATGCCCAGAGCAGATGAAACCACTTTGGTCATACAAACAAAGCTTAATTTAGATTATTTTGCAAGACTGACTGGACCTGGGTCAGTCCTTTGCTTGCGCCTCTGGAAGTCACAAGCAAAACTTGAACGGTTTCCCAAGGTTGGTATGAGGTAACCACTCACCAATTCCCTATGACTTAAGAAAATTCTAGCGTTAGGACCAAACCCTGGAAGAACACACAGCCACTGCCTTCTCACCATATGAGCTGCTTTATAAGAATCCACCCCCGAGCCTCACGCTACCTTCCGGTTTGAGTGCTCCCGGTTTGCAAACTTCCTTTTTGGTGTGTGCATGATAAACTTTTACTGATTGCTACCACGGTGATTCACTGGTTTTACTTCTGTTATTTCTGAACCTTTGACAAAGTGAACGCTCTCGCTCCCGGATGCCGTGTTCGCTGGAGGAAACGGACGCACACAGTCACCCACTCCACCATCCAGGGTGCTGAGGTCAGGACCCGGCGGTCCCCAAGTGTCTGCCAGCAGAAGTGGGGTGCATGACGTTGGAGTCCCGTGCCTCCCCAGAAATCATCCAGATGACTTAATGGAGCATACGACTTGGGATAGAGAAGGAAGGGCGTTCAAGGAGGTATAAGAAACATCTTACTGTTCTTTCTCATCTGAAACATTGTCAATCTGCAATAATCCAGATGCCCTCTGGGTGTATAGAGGACCCTCTTTGTTGAAGAGCCTCATCTGGCTTAAAGTTGGAACAGGAGATCTTCTGTTGGAACCTCTTTCAGTGTGGACTCATTACAATAGAAACTCACTAACATTTCTGGTGTCCCACCCTGATCCCTACCTCTTGTGTCCTCCAGGAGCTCCTGATGGATGCTGTCTGGCTGGAACAATAGGTTTCTGGCATGGAAAAATCTAAGTGGGGGCCCAGGGACGACTGCCCTCAACTCTGTCAACTGAGTTCCCTGAGAGAGCCCAGCAGTATGCTGGCTGCACTTGGGATGCAGGGAAGGGGGCTTGGGGGGTGTCCAAGGTCAGTTCTTCCCAAGTCCACCCTGAGACTAGGGTCTGAGTCCAAGGAATGTACTAGGCGCTGTTCCCAGCAAGCCCTGATAAGGAGCGCAAGTAAGACAGAAGAGAAGCAAGCCAACGTGGGGTGTTTTACTGAAGTCATTGCCATGGACAGTGCTGGATCAACCCCGTTGGTCTTGAGATGGGTGGAAAGTGGACAACACACCTTAGCCTTGTCCCACCCGAAGGTCAAAGAGTCCAGGACCTTAATTTGCCAACTTCTGTGGGTTCATGAGTTCAAGGTTATGCCTGGGGTCTTTGACTCCCTGCCACTTTGCATCAATCCTATGTAGGGGGTCAGGCCCATAGGGTCCTCAGATGGACTGGTGTGGATGCTTCTATAAGAACCCACCAGGGCACATGGCTTCGGTGACTGCCCGGGAGTAGGGAGGGCTGACTCGGCTGCAGGAGATGTCTTGTTAGGTGCTTGTCGGAAATGGTCTAACGGTCCCCCCACGAAGGGCTCATGCCCCAGGGCTGCCTTTCAGGTCCCCTGAGGGGGCGGGAACACCTGCTCTCACAGGCTCAGATGTCACGTAATTCACAAGGAGCCAAATGAGATTAGAAACTGTAGGAGAGGGCAGGACGCAGGGCTACCAACTACTGCAGCCACCTGGCCGTCTCAGCGGGGACATAGCGACCCTGCCCAGCGTTGGTCCCGAAGAGGTTCAGCCCACACATGGCGGAGAGATCGAACGGCCAAGCTGAGTGAAATCTTGAACATGTTCGCTTTCCTGCTCGACGGGGTTGCTGAGGTAGCAGCCACAAGGGGAAAGAGGTGCTAAAGGCAATACGTTCTTATACAATCGGGGCACCAAACCCAGTCTGGTAAAAGAACTTGGGGCCAAGAAAAAGGAGGTCTGGGTGTCTCTCTACTTACCGTCAAAGTCCACAGAGCGGAATACTAGAGCCCTCTAGACAGACGACTGAGTTTAAAGCTCACCTCTTGTACTCACCATGGGTCTTTGGGCAAAGGATATTCATCTTCTCTGAGCTTCTATTTTCTCATGTGAAAACTCAGGATGGCACAACTTATCTTGCAGATTTGTCCTGGGGGTTACACAGGATGGCGCGAGGCACTCGCGTTATGGGGACTCGGTCGCGGAGGTATCGGCTGGCTCGGCCCTGCTGTCGCTAGACGGACGCCTTGTCACAGGTTTTATAACCGCGTTACATGTCAATGACCCTGTTATTTCTGTAAGAAGGCCAGGGGAGAGGAAGAACAAAGAGGAAAAAATAGACACTCACAAGGGAAGAAACTTAAATCCCCCAGGGAGACAGTCGACTCTGGGCAAGCTTTTAATACAGGAAAGCTCTCAACGTATGTGGAGCGTGTCCATTTTCTTGGCGTGAATTCAATTTGGTGTCCTCTCTAGCGGAATGCTAAGTGGACGGGGTGGGAGAGGCATAGAAAGGCCAAGAAAAAGCTTTTATGGATGAACCCCTTCCCACTTACCCAGAAAGACCTGAGGAATCGTTGGGGCCTGAATCAACAAGCCAGCTCAGCAGCTCTCCACGTGAACATCTTTGGCTGCGGCCACAAAAATCTTGACTTTGTGCTCAAAATAGAGCACTGATTCAGAAGGCTTCCTGATAAGAGACCAAAACGAAACAGTAAATTGTACTGTCACAAAAGACAAGGGAGGGTTTTAAAGCTCTATTTTGGGGGCCCCTTCTCTCTTCCCTCTGCAGGCTGAAGTCATTATCTGCAGTGTGGGCCTGTGGGCTCCCAGCCCGCATTCCGGCGGTTCTGGGGGGGGGGACAGGAGCTTACTCACGTGGTGGGAAAGACTGATTGCTTGGCGTGCTTGTTGTTCATGAGGGCTCAGTGGCTGAAGACCTTTATTGTTGTTGCCATGTAAGACCTTCAGTCATTAGGCAAGCTGCGGGCTCTGGAATAATCTATTTCGGGACACTTGATACAGAATGGAGTTATGTGACAGCCCCACTGTCATGCCCAGAAATTGGAATTTGGAGGCGAAAGCAATGAGCCGGTAGTAAGTTTCCTTGAAAACTAGCCTTTGTTGATATGACACAAAGGCTTCGCCTTTGCGAACAGCACAGTAGAGAAGTCTGCCTCTTGCCACATATCCCTGCGGGTCTGTTTCTGTCACAGTGGGATGGAGCTGACTGTCCTGCAGCCTTAGAATGTCCCCAGAGACAAGATCCCCAGGCCACCTTCCCCATGGGGTGCTTGTCAAATACAGCCATGCTGATGTGGCGCCCGGGTGGCTCGGTCAGTTAAGCATCTGACTTCGGCTCAGGCCATGATCTCAAGGTTCACGAGTTCAGGCCCCTCATCGGGCTCTGGGCTGACAGCGCAGAGCCTGGAACCTGCTTGGGTTTCTGTGTCTCCCTGTCTCTCTCTGCCCCTCCCCTGCTCTCGCTCTGTCTCTCTGGCTCAATAATAAAATAAACATTAAATTTTTTTTTTAATACAGCCATGCCGACATAATCAGGCCATTTCGTGTTCCCAGCACATTTTTAAAACTTTTTCATCTTGACGTCATTTCACATGTGCAGAAATTTGCAAGAGAAGTAAAAATGCCCCCCCCCCCCAGATGCCCTCCACCCAGATTCCCTGGATGTTAGCATTTCACCACACCTGCCTTACTGTGTGCTGTAGACGCAGAGCATTTCTCCTGGGCCATTTGAGACAGAGGTGTAGCTACCGTCCCCTCTATTCTGAAATGTTCCCGTGTGTCCTGCCTGGAGGCATTCTTTTACACAAGTACACACACACACAATGACAAAACCAGAAACTTGACACGGACGTACTAATTTCACAGAATATCGAGGCCTTCTTCAAATGTCACCAGTTGTCCCAGCAATGTCCTTTAGAGGAAAGGACAAAGGAATCCTGGTCCAGGATCACACACTGCATCCAGTTGCTGGTTCTCTTCGGGCCCCTTTAATCCGGAACAGCCCCGCAGGTTGTCACGAGATCAATATGTTTAAGGAATACAAGCTGGTTACTGTGGAAAGCGTCTCTCCCTTTGGACCGAAGGAATGAATTACCCAGAACGTCGACTTCCGGCAACGATCAGAGTAACGATGGATTCGGATCGTCATCGGCGGACGCCAGAACGTGCAGGTGACGGTTCGACAGACTTAGCATGTTCACGCTGGCCGCGAGCACCGCCCCAAAAGCCAGCGCTCCTGGGTTACAAGGGGAGGAAGACCAGCGTCAGGGCGGGGAAGCCTGGTCCGCCCGCCTGAATTAGGCCACTAGGGAATCGGGGATGCGCTGACTTCAGGCACCTGCTGATGCGACGGGCTGAGAAAACAGGGCACTTGACTTCGGTCGGGTTCCCGCCCGGAATGCAGAACCTGGATGTGTTCGTGACCACCCAGGTGAGCGCAGCAGAGCGTGAGCCCGGCGTGAGGCCACGTAGGGCTTCGGGCCCTTCCCGGATGAGAGGTGCTCTCGCCCTGCGGCCCCACTCACCCCGCGAGCTGGGCAGAACCCACCGGAGCTCCAGGCTCAAGAGGGGCCTTCCCCGGCTCCCCCTGCCCGCACGGGGCCCCCTTCCTCTAAACTCAGGAGGAACTCGCCGGCCCACCTATTTCCCAACAATCCTCGGCTTGGACTCCTTGTTTCATATCCTCCTTTACCCACGGCGTCCTGGAGACCATGAAACGCTTACGGTTTAATTAGCACCGTCAGGGCCAGCGTCATCCTTGACCCTGACTCAGCTTCCCCCGTGGAGCTGCGCGCCTCCCCCCCACATCCTTCTTTCTGTTTTCTCTCCACTGTGTTAAGAAAGAGAGTGCTCTGTTGGCTGAGTGTTAAGTGTTTCTCCCGAGCGAGCCATTGCTCGGGTACTGACTGCTGGCTCCCTCCTCACCGGCAGCTCCGACCCCTGGCTCAGCCTGGTGGGGATGCTTGGGGTCATGGTGGGGGGGGGGGGCTCTTTTCACAGAGCAGGGGGCGCTACTGGGCTCAGGGGAGGGCGGATGATGGTCCCAGCCCTCCTGGAATATACTCGGGGAAGGGAGCAAGCTGGAGGGTAGCAGGCAGAGGGAGGTGAAAAGTTATTTGGGGCGTGGGCATGCAGGGTGCCGTGGAGCCCCCCACGGAGATGCCCTGGGGGCAGCTGGCTGTTTGCACCTAGAGCTCAGAAGGGAGAGCGGGGGGGGGGGGGGGGGGGGCGGTGGAGGGTGAGGGAGAGCGCTGCTGGTGGACGTCAGACGGGAGCAGGTGCAGGATGTGAAGAGCCCTCCCAGGAAGACGAGGTCCTGCAGAAACTGTCCCTGTAAGGACGCCCGACACCTCATTCCCTTTCTGTGTTGTTTTCCACGGGGCTTTCCAGCCATGACCAAAGGGACATGGGGCTTGCGTTGAGCTGAGAGCTCGTAACGTGACCTCCTGAGCTCAGCTACGACGTTGGAGAGCCCCAACTTGGTTTTGACAGCTCCTTCCCCTGCGTCTGGTTGACTGCTGCTCCTTACTCACGTTCAGAGAATCCGGAACAGACGTTGTGGTCACGTGGAGTTTGGGAGACGGAAATAGGACTCTCTGGCTCTGTCACCTGCTCCTCTCCGTTCCCCGTCGTCGCCAGGCCCACGTCTGGTCCACCCGCCACGCACCAGCCACAAAAAAATACGCAGGCACAGGCCGTCAGTGCCTCATGTCAGAGGTCTGAGGGCGGGCACGGTCCCCCCCCCCCGCCCCCGGTCTTCTTCTTTGTCGTTTATGTCACCTCCCCCCCCCACCCCTTACTAGTCCCCCTTAGCCAACGGGCCGTTTTAGGGTGGTCCGGCAGGAATATAAACATCCAGAGAATTTTCTGCAACAACAAGAAGAGATAATATGTCTGAAGCCAGCAGGCTAGTTGTGTTTACGAAAATCACCATGGGATTTAAGATGAGGCCTTGATGTAATGCAATTGGTGGTTTATGAAAATTCCTTCAGACGAACCTCGGCCTTATAAACACGACCACATTCCTTGCTGGTGAATAACAGGCAGGGCCCAGTGGGATCATTTTTAAGTGTTCCATTTCAGCTTTTCACTTTCTACCTCTTATGGGGGGAGGGGGCCGGGGGGGGGGGTGAAGGGGACTTCACAGCCACTGCTTTCTGTGAAGGCCGTTTCAGGCTGTAAGTAATAAAAGGGAAAATCCAGAAATAATTTGGGAAATTAGTCATCTGTCTTCACACTGTGCTCAGTTACAGGGTGGTGTTCCATGTAACGTCCTTATGGATCTGAAAAAAAAAAAAAAAGTGGGAGTCTGGAAAGGTTAATAATCGCTGGTGTAAGGGTCAGAAAGGTCCAGATTCATGCCCAGACACAAGAGGGGGGGGGGGTGGGGAGGAGAAAGTTCCCATTTGTGCAACTGTCAGAATAATTCCCATGATGGAAAATTATGTTCCGGGAACTGGGAAAACATCTTGACTTTCTGTACGGTTACTAGTTTTATGATGCGAAATGCCAATAATGATGCTGTACTAGATGATGTTTAACATGGCTTATTTAAAAACAGGAATACACAATCTATTAAAAGCATTTCCCAGTGCACGCCTACGCAAACATTGCTAATATCCACTAATAAGTGCCTCTCTGATTTTTTCAACGTGTCTAAAGGAGAATTAAAACGGGAAAAAAGTAGTCTCCAAATGTTTCTCATTTCTTTGTCAACTGCTATCATGATCAGTTTAAGACAGTGATTTTTCTCTTTGATGTTCTGTTAGAAGGTACCTCTTTTTTTAAAAAAGTTTTTAATCTTTATTTTTGAGAAGGGCGGGGGGCCTTGAGAGAGAGGGAGACACAGAATCCGAAGCAGGCTCCAGGCTCCGAGCTGTCAGCACAGAGCCCGATGTGGGGCTCGAACCTATGAACCGTGAGATCATGACCTGAGCCGAAGTTGGACGTTTAACCGACTGAGCCACCCGGGCGCCCCTAGAATGTACCTCTCAAAATAATAGGGGCTCTGGGAGGATGGGATGGGAGAACTGCCTCAGAAAAGAAAAGACGAAAAGTCTTTGGAGTCCCAAGGAATCGGCATGGTCAGCCCTGGAGAAACCTCGGGCTTAGTTAACAGGCCACGTCAGATGTTCCTGCAAACCTCCCGGCCTCTGACGCCGTATTCCTCAGGCTGTCAAATAGCATTTGGCATCGATGGAAAGTTCTTTTTGTCTGAGGACAGGAGCTCAGAGAGAGTCGTACAGTTGGACCGAAGGGGCTCCTGAGATTTTAAAGACTAACAATGTGCTGTAGGGAGTGGCTACTGCACGGACAGGCAGATACCCGGGCTGCAGAAACACATCTGTGTGGGTAGGGTGCTTCTGGTCACAAGGTAGGGAACACTCAAAAGCAGTTTAAACCAGTTGAAGAAGCTCACGCTTGTGCGTGCTCATAAATCACCAAGGCTCGGGGCCCCTGGGTGGCTCAGTCGGTTAAGCATCCGACTTCGGCTCAGGTCACGATCTCGCGGTCCGTGAGTTCGAGCCCCGCGTCGGGCTCTGGGCTGATGGCTCAGAGCCTGGAGCCTGCTTCCGATTCTGTGTCTCCCTCTCTCTCTGCCCCTCCCCCGTTCATGCTCTGTCTCTCTCTGTCTCAAAAATAAATTAAAAAAAAAAACGTTAAACAAAATCACCAAGGCTCTGGTTAAAACGCAGACGCCCGCCCAGCAGGTCTGAGCGGGTCCCGGATCCCAAATTTCTAAAGAGTTCCAGACGGTGTGGCCACCTGCCGGCCTACGGGCCACCCTTGGAGTAGCGACAGGTTAAAATCCAAAATCCCAATTGTCTTGTACCCCGAGAGGTCTGGAGACTGGACGTTCCGGGGGTGGTTTCCAGGCTTCGTGCCGAGCCCAGACCCACCTCATCCCCCCCTCCCGCCACCCTCCGTGGGGGTTTCTCCCTTCTCCGTGGCAAGTGTCACATCCACACAGAGCACCTTTATTGTTGTCAGAGACCGGTTTTCCCTTCTTCTGCCACCAGTTGCCTTCCCCGTGGCCACGATCGCATTACACCCACATCCTACCTTCAAGAGAGGCTGGAAAAGCATCTCCTCGGCATGGGCACCTGTACGTGGAAGGCAGCCTCTGCCAGCAGAGCAGTGGGCACAGGAGGGGCCGCAGTTGGGTCCCGGACATGCAAGAAGGAAAATCAAAGTCACGTAAAGCATATTTGAGGGATTTTCTAAATTCTCAAGTTGGTCAACATACAGTGGTAGTTTTGGCTTCAGGAGTAGAACCCGGGGACCTGTCACTTATGTGTGACACCCGTGCTCATCCCAACAAGTGCCCCCCTTAGTGCCCGTCCCCCATGTACCCCGCCCCCACCAACCCTCAGTTTATTCTCTGTACTTAAGAGTCTCTTATGGTTTGGCTCCCTCTCTGTTTTTATCTTATTTTTGAGATTAAAAAAAATTTTTTTTCTTAACCTTTATTCACTTTTGAGAGACAGAGACAGAGCGTGAGTGGGGGAGGGACAGAGAGAGAGGGAGACACGGAATCCGAAGCAGGCTCCAGGCCCCGAGCTGTCAGCCCAGAGCCCCACGCGGGGCTTGAACTCACAAACCGTGAGATCGTGACCTGAGCCGAAGTTGGACGCTTAACTGACTGAGCCACCCAGGCGCGCCCCCCTTTTTTTTTTCAGATTTTTAAGAACAGGTGTGCTTTTACCTAGGCAACTGTATTATATATAATGTTACCTAGCAGTTGGAGATGGGCTGCTAACATATTCTCTCTGATAACCACCAGCATGTGGTTGAATCTCTTGAGATCTGCCACTCACCTGCACCAAGAAATGATGCTACCCTCCTCTCTAAATGCGATTAGAGTAAGTCGATTTTCTACTAAATTATCTAGCTAACATTTTACTTGAAAGAGGGGCACATTTGGGGGAATGTGCCACTCTTGAAATATTGGACTGGCAAATGCAACCTGGCAAAGTGACAGCAAATATTCCAACTCCTCACAATAATAGTAGGGTTTTCCTATGGGATATCCTATATATATCCTATCCTATATTTAGGACACTTAGGTCAGATTCCATGACAACTCAAGTTCGTCCTGTGTTACTGCTACATAAAGAGGATGAAGACCATTAATTAACATTAAAATAATTCCACAATCTTGGCACAGGTCTAACCTGTGAACAAAGACATAAAGCAGGAAGAATTTGGTGCTGCAGGAAAATGGAGTTAATTTTTCTATAACAGCAAATGTGAATTTCTTTCTTGTGGTTTCACCTCTCACTTGGTTAGGTCTTCATAGAAGAACTTTCGATCTGTGATCTCATTTTCCCCTTATTTAAAAAAAAATCTTATTTTTGCTTCTTTCTACAAAATTATTAACCACATTTCCCCGACTACAGAAGCTAAGCTCCTTTGCCTAAAGTCAGTTAACCAGGAAGGAGAGATCCCAAAGTCTCCCGTCCTGGAACCTAAGTTATTTACAGCCAACCACCAAGGACTCCTAACTAATGATAACATCTTTCTCTCTATTTAAAATTTCTCTCTATTAGAGGATTTGCAGATCCTCCACACAATAATTTTCTACAGCCAGATCTATGCTGTGGCATTTAAAAAAAAATTTTTTTTAATGTCTATTTATTTTTGAGAGAGAGACAGACAGCGAGCAGGGGAAGGACAGAGAGAGAGAGAGGGAGACACAGACTCCAAAGCAGGCTCCAGGCTCTGAGCCATCAGCACAGAGCCCGATGCGGAGCTCGAAACCATGAACCGCGAGATCATGACCTGAGCCGAAGTCGGATGCTCAACCGACTGAGCCACCCAGGCGCCCCGAGGCTGTGGCACATTTGATAGTATATTGTATTAGTAACAAATATTCTCCATATGCCAGTATGTAAGAGTAAGTAGCATCTACTTTTTACATGGGAAAAGCAGTATGATTTGGAGATATGTATCATGAAACAGAGTCCATTTGAAAAGAATTTTATCAAGCTCATCGCACCCAAGAAAGAATAGCTAGAAGCAGTTCCTGTTCGGAGAGCAGGTGACATTTCCTGGGAAAAATTGCATCATCACCTCTAATTCTGCTCTCTAGAGATAACCGTTGTCAACATTTGCTATGTACATCCTTCTGGTTTTTTCCTATGCATGATTTTGTATATATGGCCATTTCTCTTTCCATAAAAATGGTGTTAAACTGTATATACGGCTTTGTAACCTGTATATGTCATGTAGAGGTACACCGTTAACATTTCCCATGTCAATAAATTTTCTTCTATGGCTTAAAAAAAATCTTATTTTTTCTTATGGTAGACTTGCGTAAGTATACCTGTCGGGAGCAAACAGGAGCCAGAGTGACTCTAAAATATTATTTCCTAAAGAAAAACAATTACATGATGATATTTTTGTAGTTGAAGGCATGGTGTCCTTTAAGGTATTACTTTGGGGGACCGCGTATTATTCAAACGGTACTGAAATCGCTGGAAATAGGTTGAGTTTCTCTTTGGCGAGTCCATTGATACCGTTTTGTGGCCAATGTCTAGAACTGCAATCACGAAACCAAAATGATTTCATTTCGTTTGCAAATGCTTTGCAAAATAAAATTATATTTGTCCTAACTTTTGAAAGTGTCTACGAAATAAAATAACAGAGCACGTATTAGTTTTCTGGCTTTATTGAAGCATCAGCCATAAATGAAAGTGTATGTTTTAGAAATGTGCAATGTGCTGATTTGATGGTGCCCCTTCTTCCAACCTCTGACCATCCTCTGACCTCTTTTCCCACTGAACCCTTTGGAGCCACGTTTTCTCAGGCATCCTCGGCTTCCAGGACCACCTGGTCAATGTGCATGTGTGGGCCTCCTGCTCCTCCTTCTAGGCTTCTTTGACCTCAGGGATGGGGCTCAGGAGCCCATGGGCCACTTCTTCCTCCATTTGGCCAAAGAAAAGCTCAGGGCACCTGGCATCTCTTGAAGATGCAAAACCAGCATGGCAGCCGTGCCCTCTTCCAGGATGCACCAAAGTGGTCCCAGGATGAGTGGAGTAAACCCTTGGACGCCAGGGAAGCTGCCACGGCCCTAGAGAAAACTGAACCAGACCCCTTTGGATCTGCACACCCAGGGGTCTGCCCACACAGACCCCCACGTCTGTGACTTCAGAGAACTGCTTTCTGGATAAGGAGGTGAAACTCATCAAGAAGACGGGCGCCACCTGACTCACCTCCACGGGCTGGTGGCCCCCAGGCTGGGCTGGTGGAGTATCTCTTGGAAAGGCTCAGCCTTGAGCATATGTAGGAGCCTCTGATCCTTGAAGTCCCCTCTGGCATCCCCCTGGTGTCAAGGCTCCTTGACACCTCTCCCTGTAGCCACTGGCAGCTTTTTAACCACCCCGGAGTCCTCTCCCAAGCAGTGGACCAAAAGAAACAATAAAGCTTTTTCCAGTAAAAAAAAAAAAAAAAAAAAAAAAAAAAAAAGACAAAAACCCGCATGTAAGTGGATCCGTGCAGTTCAAACCCATGTTGTTCAAAGGTCAACCGTACTTATTTCCAATTGGACCACTTGCCTATTGGTGGAAAAATTAAGGCAGAGTCTCAAAATTCACTTATAACACAATTAAGCTCTGAGACCCTGATAATGATGGAAGGTTTGGCATAGAGAATAACGGCTTTCGTAGGTGATGTCTCCATCATAACTGCAGGCCGAGCTATCCCGAGGATCCCAAGAGAGGCCCACGGGATTGCCGATGGGGGATGCCATTTCCATGAGCGCGTTGTCGGCACTTTCCATCAAAGCATGATTCTTCAGGCTAATAAACCAGTAAATAATGTCCTAATGAAAGTTCTCCTAAAGACAGAAAGAGATCGTGAAGGTGAAGAAAACCCCGAAGCTTCTAACTGTATGAAATTATACCTAATCGTCTGCTGAGGGCTTCATAAAATTCACGCCTAAGCTTTCTGTTTACCATTTTTAACTGTACATTACCTGAAACACATTTCATTAACTGGTCTCTTCTCTTCTAGCTGATCGCGTTAAGTAGCCCGGGTGCAGGTGTTTAATGGCTGGTTCAGACCATTTTGCTGTTTACCAGGAGCACTTAACGTCTGAGTGAGTCTTTTCAAGGCTCTCCTGTGCTCTCTTCCCCCGTGCGCACCAACGCCCCCCAGTCAATCCCCCCGGCGCTCAGAAGCAGCCATCCACCATGTCGCTTTCTTCCCGTGCTCACCTGTTTCCCTCTTCCGAGCCCAATTACCAGCTCTCCACGAAGACTCAAAGGGCCCTTGTATAGTGACAGCACTTCAGCCTCGGGGAGGAATGACAGCCGACCTCCTAATAGAACCAGAAGAGAAAAACCGCACAGAGCAAATTGCAAGGACTTTCTCACAGTATCACCTGGGCTTCTGAGCACCTGCTCCTGGAGGGGGTGGGGGCACAATCCCAGCTCAATAGCCACGCCCCCGATAAGCCACGTGTCCGTTGTCCACTGCTGTCCACTGCCGTATCCGGTGACTTAACGATCAACAGCCACTGAGTGGTTCTTGCTCCTGCAATCTGGGCAGGGCTGGCTGGGGACAGCTTTTCCCTCCTCTGCATTACCTGGTGGGGGGACAGCTGAAGTGGGGGCCGGACGACCCGCTTCCAAGATGGCCTGTGGGTGCCGGCTGTCGGCTGAGGGTTCTGCCACGGCTGTCTGTCCACCTCAGCCCTCCTCTGGCGGCCTCCCCTGTGGCTGTAGGGTGGGCTTCTCACAACACAGTGGTCTTGGGGTATATGGCTACGGACTTCCCTCAGAGCCCCACATGAAGCTGCTGGGATTTTTTAAGCCTTAGGCTTGGCAAAGCATCACTACCCTCTCTTGGTTAAGGTGAATCAGAAGGGCACCAGATTCCCCAGGGGGAAGCTACGTAATGGTATACATACCAGGAGGTGTGACGGCTTCAGACTACCACACCATCTGAATCACCAAGAAAAGGTGATTCAGGCCCACAGGCTACCGGAAAAGGCAGGTTTATGTGTAGTATAATTGGATATTTTTTCAACCAAAATACATTAAAATCTTCTTTAATGTTTATTTAGTTTTGAGAGAGATATATGGAGTGTGAGCAGAGGAGGGGCAGAGAGAGAGGGAGACACAGAATCGGAAGCAGGCTCCAGGCTCTGAGCCGTCAGCACAGAGCCCCACGGGGGGGCTCGAACTCACGAACCGTGAGGTCATGACCTGAGCCGAAGTCAGACGCTCAACCAGCTGAGCCACCCAGGCACCCCCCAAATGCTTACATTTTTAAATAGAATTTACTGTTCCGGGGGCCACATGGGGCCCCGGGGTCCACTGACTCTGGACACGAGACATCGCTGTATGCTTCACCCTATGTGTACAGTTTGAGATTTGTACCTTTTGGTTGATTGGCAAATGAGCACAAGTTTCAGTGGAGAGGACCCCCGGCTCGGCCCACCCAGCATCAGGGCCAGACATGGCCTCGGTGGACAGCAGAGAAGGCTAGTGGGCCAACTACCGGAAGGAAGGAGGCCCCACCACTTACTTCATGTGCCAAGCTCGATAATGCAGGTGTTGTTGGGAAAGACCAATCGGACCAGACTGAGGGTTGCAAGGCAATAACAGAGGAAGGTGGGGCACCTGGGCGGCTCAGTCGGTTAAGCGTCTGACTTCAGCTCAGGTCCTGATCTCACCGTTCGTGAGTTCGAGCCCCACGTCGGGCTCTGTGCCGACAGCTCGGAGCCTGGGGCCCGCTTCGGATTCTGTGTCTCCCTCTCTCTCTGCCCCTCCCCCGCTCACATTCTGTCTCTCTCTCTCGAAAATAAACATTAAAAAAAAAATTTTTTTTTAAATAAAAGAGGAAGGAGACAAAGTGGGCAGCCAAGTAGAAGCAGCTGACTGTTGCTCTGCAGGATAAGAGAAAAAAGAAAGCTATGGATCTTCTTGTCAGTTCGAAAGAGCTACACTACCTTTCCTTGAAGGAAGGGTTTCAGCTTCACGCAAGAAGGCTGGTAAGAATTCTTGTGTAAGGGCCTTGAAGCTGTATGTTGAAGGAAAGACCTGGGCGATTTATTGCCCTGTGTCCCCAAAGGGGATGCCCCCCACCCCTCATTGAATGACACACTAAGGAGTCAGACGGTGGTGTATTTCACCTGTGCGTATCTTGGGCCTCCGAGAGAATTTGTGCTTTCCAAAACTTTCGGGCCCTTTTTTCCTAGGATGCTCGGTGGACATTACATTATGGGCGCCATATTTTTGCCTCCTCCAGTTCCACTAATGCCATGGGCCAAACTGGCAAACATAGTTGGGCGAAGATTTCGTACTGTTTGCAGGTTTGAAGCCCTGACCAAGTGGATAGACTTCTACTGTATATATGTTAAAATGTTAGGGTAGCCAGGACAGTTCCCTCGCTTACAGGGAGACTGAGCCAGAGGAGGAGAATGTTTGAAATAGGGACCGTCACCGGGAAGTCCACGCGAGGGGAGCACCTCCAGGGGTCGGCCTAGGAGGGATGAATATAAAGAAACAAATCACGGAAGAAGCGCGGGAGTGAATTAATTTTGGGGGGTGTGGGATGTGGGGAGGCAGAATCGCTACCTTAGGCGTCCTTCTCTGTAGGGCTGGATCCTTTTGCTCGCCTCCTCCTGATGTAGCCACGAGTCTCTTGTGGATGAGGACCAGTAGGCAGAGAAGCTTCTGGAAGGACTGGCTCTGCTAAGGACCGGCTAAACCTTGACTGATACGTCCTTCAAAAATACAAACGACATCTTAGAGATGATTTACCTTCAGCAGAACTGCATTATAAGGAGCACTAAAGAAATTCTCCAACCTGAGGAGAAATGTCACGACGACAATCCAAAAATGATTTCCTCCAGAAAATAGAGCAGAGGAAACACTCTGGGAAGAGGGAATGACTTCATTTTACGAGGTCAAATAACCTTGATACAAAACTAAACAAAGGCATTGCAGGAAAATTACCGACATCAACATCCCTCGTGAGCACAGACATAAAAATCCTTCACAAGAATATCAGCACACCAGACCCGGACGTTTATAAACAGGATGACACATTTTGGCTGTGTAGGGTTATCTCAGAAACTTAAGGGTGGTTTAATGGTGTTTGTTTGTTTGTTTGTTTGTTTAAATCAAGCCGTGTATTTTACCACATTAATAGGAAAAAAGCAAAAAACAATATAATCGATCTCAGTAGCTGCAGAGAAAGCATTTAGCAACATTCAACAGTCATCGGTGGTGAAAACTCTTCGCAAACAGGGAATCTGTCGAAGTGGAGTTGTAGAAGGAAGGAAGCCAAACCTATACCACAGCAGATGTAACGTTTCTGGAATGCGCAATTTACCTAAGCGTGAAGCAGGGTGGGGGGAGGCCTGACAGAGTCCCAGAGCCTGTGACCCCGGGACATCTGAGTTTCCCAGCAATCTTGAGGCAGACCATGGCTTTCACGTATAAGCTCACAGGCCCACAACCCTCCGGAGGGATTTCCAGCCTGTTCCCAGAACGTGCTCGGCTAATGTTTGTAGAACTCGTGGAAGTTCGGTGTGAGGAGGATGGCTATGATTAGAAACCGGAACCTTTGAGGTCGAGGTAGCAGAGTGATTTAACCCAGGCAAGAGTTGAGGAGTGGCCTCATAAGGCTTTTCACCGTGGGAGAGGATCCCGAAGGGGACACTCTGAAGACGAATGGGCTGAAAGGGCACAAGGGGTTGGGTAGTACTTCTCCAAACGGTAAGTGTCCCCTGGAACCCTGGTTCCAGAGCCACATGCCCCGTCCCACTGGGCACATCCGCATTTTGAGGTGAGACAATGGCTCCTGTTGGATGGTTGTTACCAGCTAAGTCTGAGAAGCATCGATGTGAAGATATGCCAAAAAATACAGCCGCAAGGCTCTCAGAAAGTCTTTAGAACAGCTACGTACCTTTAGTTATTCTGCTGTTGCTTACACTACTTGTCTTTGATTTTGATAAATACCCTTTTTGAAGGACAATTTCCACTCATTCTTAGTGTCCTGAAGTGTTCCTTAAAAAAAAATCAGGGGCACCTGGGTGGCTCAGTCGGTTGAGCCTCTGACTCTTGATTTCGGCTCAGGTCATGATCTCACAACTCGTGAGTTCAAGTCCCACATCGGGCTCTGTGTTGACAGTGCAGAGCCTGCTTGGGATTCTCTCTCTCTCTCTCTCTCTCTCTCTCTCTCTCTTTCCCTGTGCCTCTCTCCCCTGCTCACGCACTCTCTCTCTCTCTCAAATAAAAAGCAAAACGGGCACCTGGGCAGCTCAGTTGGTTAAGCATCCAACTTTGGCTCAGGTCACGATCTCACAGTCTGTGAGTTCAAGCCCCACGTCAGGCTCTTGTGCTGACAGCTCAGAGCTTGGAACCCACTTTGGATTCTATGTCTCCCTTTCTCTCTGCTCCTCCCCTGCTCATGCTCTGTCTCTCTCTCTGTCTCTCAAAAATAAATAAACATCAAAAAAATTTAAAAAAAATAAATAAAATAAAAAAAAACAAAACAAAATACTTAAAAAAAATCAGGATGTTGAATTTTGCAAAATTCTCTTGGTTTCCATTGATATGATCATATTTTTTTAAAAATTTTGTGATAAATTAATACAATAAATTCATTTGTGGAAATTACCAAGGCTGAACCATCCTAAAATACATTTGCTTTAAAAAAAAAATCTTCCTTTTTTCTTAAATGTGTATTTATTTATTTTTTTTTAAGAGTGAGAGAGATACCATGAGCAGGGGAGGGGCAGAGAGAGAGGGAGAGAGAATCCCAACTCAGGGCTCTATCTCACGAACCATGAGATCCTGACCTGAGCTGAAATCAAGAGCCTGACGCTTAACCAACCGGGCCACCCAGGAGCCCCCAAATACACTTACTTGATGGTGGTTTGCTATATTTTTAATAAATAATACGTATTTAAGATCTTTGCACCCCTGGCCATAAAGTTGGATCATCTGATGGTTAATTCCCTGTGCTATCCTTCTCAGGTTCTATAATTGGAGTTACGGAAGCTACAGTGGAAACAAAACCCCCCAAACTGTTCTCTGCACAAACATAAGAAAAATCCGAGTAATAGGTTTTTCTAGAACACGTGCCTCAACCGTGTGGGAGCAGGTGTGGGACCCTTCCCGTCTCTCTGCTTCCGGGTCTGACCGAGTTCGTCTCCGGGTTCGGGAACTGTGACAGCCGATGGCCGAGAGGAGGGCGGTGGCTTGGCCGGCAACTCCTTCTTATCACCCAGGAGCCCTGAGGCAGTATTTCTACCCACAGACTTCACGAGCTAAAAGATGACATCCACCACCCGATTGCTTTCATTAAGGCAAAACAAATAAATTCTCCCCTTTTATTAATCATAGCTGAGCACACAAAACTCAGTAGCAGCAGACACGATAACTCACAGCAGTAAACGCAGATAAAAACAGCGTCAGGCTGGCGAGGTCCCAGGCTCGTGAAAAGAAACAGGCCATTTCAGTGAGCCTCTGTGGCCTTATTATTTGTAAATGTTTGGTTTCTATTAAGCTGCGGGAAGCATCGCAAATAACTCACAGAAGGGTTCAGATCACCATCGTGGCACTGTGAGAAGTCCAAAGCCGCCACGTCGGGGAGATTTGGCAATTCTGTTCTTTTAAAAACATGACCTACCCGTGAGGGAGCCCGTCGGCTTCGCAGGGGAACACCCTCCAGTTCCAGCAGGATCGACACTGCTTTGGGCCACCGTGGCTACTTGAATAAGCGACGTTTGCACAGGCTGGGTTTGCGAGGTGCGGCTACAGGTGCCCGACGGGGTCCCCTCGTCCCACGCGGCTCCAGCTGTTGGCTGGTCACCCCTTCGCTGTTCCCACGGACTCCACGAGCCAACCATACTCCTCCCCACGGACCCTGACTCGTGCAGTGCTGACCATCTCCTGCGGCAGGAGAGCTCGGTCCACCGCCTCTGACTGAACCTCCAATACCCCTCAGCTACCGTGATGATGGTCACGACCGACATGATGGCAGGTGTTTCTAGAGGCGCAGTTTTGAAATTGGACAGAGTTTAAGGGGGGAAAAGTGTACATCCTTACTCCCTCCTCCTCTGAAGCTGAGCCTTTCCCAGGGCCAGCCATCCGTCCCCCTGATTGCTTAGTTGGAAGGACTCAACTGCATTGCTCACAACGAGATTTCCAAAGACGGGAAAGGCAAGTTTATGTGAATGTTTTTACAGCTATGTTTGTTAACGGGAGCCTCCAGGGTGATGGCCATTATTGTGGCAGTGGGTCCCAAAGCAAGCAGTCAGCTCTGTCTACCCAGACACTGCTGTGTCTGTCCCCGAAATGCTCACCTCAGAAAGAGAGTATTTTAGGGGCGCCTGGGTGGCTCAGTCGGTTGAGCGTCCGACTTCGGCTCAGGTCACGATCTCACGGTTTGTGGGTTCGAGCCCCGCATCGGGCTCTGGGCTGACGGCTCAGAGCCTGGAGCCTGCTTCCGATTCTGTGTCTCCCTCTCTCTCTGCCCCACTCGAGCTCTGACTCTCTCTCTCTCTCTCAAAAATAAATAAACATTAGAAAGAGTATTTTGGCAGAAGCGTCCTTGAATGTGACCTCTCCCGGGTGGGCCGCAGGGGCCGTTCTGGCCCCCCTCCCTGAGCACTCCGTGGAGGATGGAACGTCCACTGTGCGGAGTCCCTGATGAAACATGCCGGGATCCCTGACACCACCAATAAGGGGTTGTGCCTTTGCCGTGCCATGGATTCCTCTGCCATCAAGCCCTCCTTCCGGACAGAGCTGGGCCACTTCCCTGCCCTACAGCGACCCTTAGCCTAACATGGGGGAAGGAGACGACTGTTCCTCTGAAACCAGGCTCTTTCTATAACCACACAAGGGTCCCCCCTCCCAACTTGCAAAGGGCGGAAGAACGAACAAGCCACAGTTTACCCCACGTGGAGGGGGACGCTCAGCCTTTCCGGTGAAGTTGGCCAGGAGGGTGGGGTGACTCGGCCCAGCTCCTGGCACGTCCCTCTTGGGAGGGGAGATCGGCCAGCTCGCCTGGCAGGCACGTGACCTGCTTTCTCTCTTCCCCTTCTGACCCCTTTTAATGTTTCTGCGTGTTCACCCCAGAGCTGGATGTGCTTCCCCCCTTGCCTCCTGGGACAATGAGTCAGTCGGCGTTAAGGTCATTTACCCGCCCTCTGGTATGAGGGTGTCCACGCCCCAGGCGCAAGCGCCCCTAAATGAAGCTATGGGACAGCCTGGCGGAAGGTGGCGGGGGGCGGCCAGCCGGTGCCTAAGAGGAGAAGAACAAGGGAGCGTGGAAACACCCCCAGCCCCCAGCGCTGTGAGGGGAGGTGCGGCAGGAGGCGGGGATGGCGGGGAGGACACACCCCAGGTCTTCACTGGCCGGAGAACAGGGCCTTCGGGGCGCACCTGCCTGTGGCTCCCAAAAGCTCAGGTGAAACTCGGCATCCTCTCCGGCGAGCTTTCTAGACCAGCGTCTCTCACGCCTTGTGGGAATCCTCTGAGGCTCTTCCTCCTCCAGGTGGGTTTTGAATCAGCAGAGCTGGGGGACGGGGGGCTGAGACTCTGTATTTCTAACAGCCCCCCCCCCCCCCAGGCGGACCAAAGGAGCTGACCCTTGGCGGCTCTCGGAGAACAGTAACACAAACCCAACATGGTCCCAACTGGCAAAGCCCCGGGCGGGGGAAAGGAGCAAGGCCCAGACAACGTCAGGTCGCTCTGCTGAGTTAGGAAGGTCACGTGAAAGGGACAACACGGACGGGCCTCCTCTGGAGGCAGAAATCTCAGCAACAATCTGCAGTGCGGCCTCAGGACGCCCGGCTCGTGGCACCTTCCGGTGTGGGCTCTGCCCACCTCGAAGGAGCAGGGACAAATCAGTCTGCGGGTCAGCATCTGGGCTTTCTGCCTCATTAGTATCTGTTCTTGCCTTGCTTTCCTTCCTTCTGCTTTCTTCGGGTTGATTTCTGTGTTACTTTCCTAATTTCCTTTTTCCTTCTTTCCTCGTCTAGTACAGTTGAACAACGCAGGGGTTAGGGGCACAGACATCTATCTGTGCGCTGTTGAAAATCCGCATATAATTTGGCTACTGTTCACTCTTAGGCGGATCTTGAGAAACTTAACAGAAACCCATGGGGGAGGGGAAGGAAAAAAAAGAGGTTAGAGTGGGAGAGAGCCAAAGCATAAGAGACTCTTAAAAACTGAGAACAAACTGAGGGTTGATGGGGGGTGGGGGGGGTGATGGGTATTGAGGAGGGCACCTGTTGGGATGAGCACTGGGTGTTGTATGGAAACCAATTTGACAATAAACTTCATATATTGAAAAAAAAAAAAGGAAAATCCACATATAATTGTTGACGCCCCCGAGCAGGACTACTGATAGCCCAGCGTGGGCCGGAAGCCTTCCCGATCATATAACCCCCCGATTAACACTTATTTTGTAGGTTATATGTATCATACGCTATATTCTTACAATAAAGTGAGCTGGAGGGGGAAAATGTTATTAAGGAAACCATAAGGAAGAGAATATACGTTTATAGGACTGCACTGTATTTATCCAAAAAATCCATATACAAGTGGACCCACACGATTCAAACCACGTTGTTCGAGGATTAACTCCATACTCGTTTGAGACTAACATTTTTTTTTCTCTTAAGTTCAATTAAAAATGCTTTGAACTGCCATTATAATTTCTCATCGGACCTATTGATTATTTAGAAGTATAATTGTCATTTCAAATATACAGGAAGTTTTTTAGCCTTCCCTTTGTGACAGATTTCTAGCATAATGGGACTACGATCGGAGAACACGCTCTGTAATTACGCAATTCTTGAAAATGCGGGGAGACTCATTTTAAGGTCAGCACGTGGGCAATTTTTGTGACTGTTCCGCGTGTGCTTACAAATATTGTATATTCTGGAACGGCTGGATACGGCGTTTTGCTGTATTCTAATGATCTTAAGGTGTATGCTTTGCACAGTTTAATGTCTTGAAAATTAAGAGGCATTTTGTAACCAGAGAGGGGCACGCGACCCTCCGTGATAGTGCTGTCATGGCCTGTGTGTATACATGAACGCACGTGTAACTTCCAACAGACAGATCGTGTAAGGGCCGTGTGAGGACGAAATGCGCGTGCATAGTCACCTCCAGATAGGAGGTAGCACCAGGGTCTTGGAGATGGCATCACGGGGTGGAGCTCTCTCTCAGGAACACCATAACCCCAACCCTCCTGACGTCACTGAGGATCCTAATGTGGGAAGAAACGTGAATATTGAATTGAAGAACGTGAATATCGAAGAAACGTGAATACTGAATATGGCTCCTGGTCTTAAGTAGAGTCCAAACAAAAGAAGCCTCAAAGGTGTTTAGAAATACGTCACACAGGTTATTTCTCTTACGTTTTCTGTTTCACGTATGCATAAGGACGACGTGATTAAATATGAAAGAGCGTTCTCAGTAAGTGTGGAATCACAATTCTGAGTAATGAGGAATCATTGAGCCATAGTTGACATTATTTTCTTTTTAGCGGCCCGTCAACTAACGGTGTGTGTGACAGTCGATGGGCTCTCAGAGTCCAGGAAATATGGCGTACAGGCCTGTCAGGTCAAGGTCACCATCAGATCTTCCCCTTCTGAATTTTCCGGTGGTTACGATTTGGCGAATTGTGTAATAAAATCTCCCACCGTGATTGTGAATTTTTGTAATTCGATTACGTTTCGCTTTACCTATTTTGAGGCTACGTTGTAACTCACGCAGGTGAATTCAGTCTTCTGTCATTCCGCAGTGACTTCCGCTGCCTCGAATGGAGCTTTTCTTCCTTAAAGTACACCTTGTCTGGGGTGGGCTGTGCCCACCTGATTTTGTTCAGCCCTAGCTGGCGCTTTTCTCATTCTTGGTTCCGTGCCTTCTGTACCCGTGTGTTTGCAGGACCTTTTTCTGTTGTCCCACCTGTTCTGTGATTTTTCCTTCCTTTCTACCCTGATGTGTATTGACCGAGAACTTTTTGTATTCTAGTTTTCTCTCTGTTGGTTGCAAAGTTACACATCATTTTCTATTCTTTGGGGAGAATTAACGGTTTTTACAAAATGACACAATGCTTGGCTGCCTTACCTGAGTCCAACACAAATGGATACTCTGTCTCAATCGGACTCTTCTCCGGGCCGGCGCTGGGACCTCGGAGCACTTACCCCACCCGCTCCTACCTCTGGCGTCGCTGGGCTCCTAAGTTTTTCACGAAGTGCTTCAGGAAGTCAGTGTTATTTTAGATTTAACGCTTTGACCTCCCATCCGGCTCGTCCTTCACCTGAAATGCGCTCTACAGAGGGCAGGCTTCTTGGCAGCCGATTCTCTTAACGGGAAATGTCTTCATTCTGGAAGCACCTCTTCACGGGGTGTGGGGTTCCCTGTTGTCACTTCTGTTTTCCCATCCCAGTGAAGCAGACTTTGCCACGGATCCTGCCTCCGTTTTTGCCGTGGGCTCGTCAGCTGGCGGGATCCCCGCATCCCCGCTGCGGGCAGAGCCATGGGACAACGGCTCTCGGCTGCCCGCGCTCTTTGGGGACCAGCTTGGTTGAAGATACCCCCGGGCCCAGGTCCGAGCTCTTCCGGAGGGCAGGCCACCTTCACCGACTGATCGATGCAGGGGAATAAAGCCCGGCCTGATCCCTCCCGCTCAGGCAGCTCTGAAGGGCCATCCTGTTCCGGAGAGAGCTAGAGCAGCTCACGCCTTTGCTGGGACCACTGTCACCCTGTCTCCCCCCGCTGCTGAGCCCTGCTTCCTGAACTCCGTCCCCCGGGGGCTGATCTCAAGAGCTCACTTAACACCCCCCACGTGCCATTCTCCTTCTCAGAGGCTGCCCACCAGGGACCCCAATTTGTGACAGTGGGTATCAGGATTGGGCCCCAAGATGGGACCAAGGAGGGAGTCTCCCGCTGGATCACGCCCTGGCCGGCCAGCAACGAAGCCCGTGTCACCAGGGCAGGTGGGCACAGACGGGGGGCACGGGGAGGAGCTGTGGGCAAAGCTGGCATCGGGGGTGTAGCAGGGGTTTGAGAAACGTGGGGGAAATAGTAACTATGGAGAACATGGAATTGGGTCGACTGGCCTTTGGGAAAGAGAACGGAAGACTGAGATAAACCAGTTTGCAACTAAAAGCTAAGCGAGAAGTCAGAGACTTCCTTCGTCGCGTGTGAAGAGGTTCTCATCGCCTGTAGTGGAAGGGCCGAGAAGGCCAGGCGTCAGGGCCGGGCTTTGCGGCGAGAGAGCACAGGCCGCACGTAGTCAAGGCCCTGATGTGCAGGACGGGGTCAGGGGGGGCACGCTTCCCAAATAGCGACCCTCCCGATTGTCCCCCAGCTCTGAGCCCACGCGAGGGGCTCTCCCCTGCCCGTTGAGGGCTGGCCTGCGCCTCTTGTCAAAGATGGTTCACGGTCCCGTCTCCCACGAACCCCGCGTGCCTCCCCCGGGGCTCACACCCACCTTCCCCACTGGCTCCCAGGCCGAGAACTCTGGCTCAGGCTAAGCACCAACAGCCTGGCATTGCCGGACTCCAACGGGAGGAAGGCGGCTGTGCCCACCGAGCCACAGGACCTGGTCAGCAGTACTGGCAAGAGCTGACGAGTCCACGCGGGGTTGGGGGTGCTTTCGAGGGAACCAGAATGTGCAGCCGAACGAAGGAAGCTGCTTGAGTTATTCAGAGTGTCAGCGCTATTTCCCGCAAGGAGTCTGTGGCACATCCTGGACATTGATTGCTTCGGGGAGGATCCAAGACGGACAGAGTGCGTCCCCCCTGCCAACCACACGTCCTCCCCTTTCCTTCCAATGGGCTCAAGGTGTCACTGTCACTGTCACGGGGCTCGCGGAGCTGACATGGGGCTCGATCCCACGAACCACGAGATCACAACTGAGCTGAGATCAAGAGTCAGACGCTTAATTGACTGAGCCACCCAGGTGCCCCAACTCAGGTGGCCTTTGGGAGGATTCTCTCACGACTCCACATCCTCTTGGTGCTTTCCTGCCCACACTGACTCACCTGCAGTGCCCAGCGTGGATGCCTCGGGCCAGGACCTCGGGTTGGACCCCTTGGGGGCTGTGTTATCCCTTTTATGGAAAACCTTTCATGGAAAAGAGCTGTGAGGGGTCGCATACGCCTTTGGGTGTCATGTCTCAGTCGGGCCCCAAATTTGTTATATCTAGCAGCCACCCTTTGTTGGTATTTTCTTCTTTATTGCTCATTATTTTTGTTGCTTTAAGCTGGCCACAAGGGAGGGACATGAACTTGGACCAGAATCCTGAAATAAGTTTTTACCAGCTGGTTACATTTTATTTAAATTTTTTTTTTTTTTTTTTTTTTTTTTACTTTAGCGTTTCACACACTTGTAGATTTGCTCTATTTGAATTAGTACAAAAGTAACAACACCAATTACAGGAGACACAGCATAAAGGGAAAGGTACTTAAAACGTGAATTAAAATGTAAACACAGACTTCATTTTCTTCTCTCACGCGTCAGAATGTGGATTCGGAACACACAAACAGAATCCACTGGGGATTGCCTTAGAGCAACAGGACTGCTTAAAAACACAACCGGTCGGGGCTCTGTTCACAGCGTTCCACACTGCTCATAAAAACTGCCGTCAAGGAGTGGCGATGATGTCGTCCTGGAGGGCAGGAAGCCAGTGGTGAACAGCCTTCCCCCCCACGTATGAAGTCATCCACATTGCGTGGCAGGATGAACATCTGCCACATAAACTCTGTGCTGACTGCAGTAAGTCACAAAAACATTCTTTGTTTCTCTCTGACCCTTGCTCTCATTTTGTTACGTGCAGATTGGTTCACAAGCTGAGACTTCTCCCCAGGAACTTCGCCGAGGACATTCAATGCAACGTCTTTGCAGGCAATGCTAATATGTAATTCAGTGTCTTTGTCTCCGACGTGTTGTTAATCCAGCGTGATTCATAGCGGATTGTGGGGGAGAGGTGCGGGCGGAGCGGGTAATGGAGCACAGTGTCTCCGTGCTTTCTTCTGTGACTCTTATCAAGCGTCTAAAAATGCCAGCTTGGGATCAGCCCACGCGCCCGGAGATTTTTCTGGACTTTCGCTAGCAAAACGGCCAGTTTACAATGGAAGAACAATACTGGTGACTCAAGCCGGATTCAGTGCCTGGTTTGTAAATGAAGACACAGTTAACTCTGTCCACAAAGGAGAAAGAAGCCGTGTGTGTTCCAGAAATCACACCTGTATGTTTCACAAAGCTACCAAGTTCTCGCTTCTCTTTAGGATGTGGAAAATGTTTCTGGTGCAGCTAAAGCGAGAGCCTGTTCCAAGAACGAAACCCACAGCTGCATAGGCAGCAAAGTCTTTCCTCATTTGATTCCTGAATGTACCTCACATGGCGGACTGAACAGCAGTCTCCAAAGATACCAGGTCCTAATTCCCAGAACCTGTAAATATGACCTTACGAAAGCAAAAGGGTCGCCCCAATGTCCTTTGAATTAAAAAAAAAAAATTTTTTAAATGTATTCATTTTGAGAGAGAGAGAGAGAGAGAGAGAGAGCACAAGTGGGGGAGGGAAAGAGAGAGAATCCCAAGAGGACGTCGCATTGTCTGTGCAGAGCCTGAAGCAAGGTTTGAACTCACGAACCATGAGATCATGACCTGGGCCAAAACCAAGAGTCAGACGCTTAACCGACTGACCCACTTATCACTTAATCAGATCATGGATATCGCAAAAATGAAAACATAAAACCTAAAGCCAATATTTTCTAGAATTTGACTCTTTTATCATTTGAAGCGTTTCTTTAGATAAGTGCACGTAAAAACTGACCTGTTTATCCCCCCAGTTTTACTGATACAACTGACATACATCACTACGAGGTCAGGAAGGTTTGACTCACAGATATTGTGAAATGACCACCACAATACTTTTCATTAACATCCATCATCTCATAGATACAATAAAAAAATTTAGAAGTGCCTGGGTGATTCAGTCGGTTCAGCGTCCGACTCTTGGTTTCAGGTTAGGTCATGATCCCACGTTTCATGAGTTCAAGTCTGCCTCGTTCTCGGTGCTGCTGCTCGGTGGAGCCTGCTTGGGATTCTCTCTCTCTCTCTCTCTCTCTCTCTCTCTCTGTCCCTCCCCTGCTCTCTCTCTCCCTCTCTCTCAAAAATAAATAAAATAAACTTTAAAAAAGAAATTTAAAAGAAAGAAAAATCCTTCCCCTTGCGATGAGAACACTTAGGACCTACTGTCCTCTACATCGCTCGGCCGTGCTGGCTGGACGCGTCACGTGGCACAGCCCACCCCTGGTTCCTATTTCTCTTGTGACCACAGATTGTACCCTTTGACCACCTGCCTCCGATCTCTCCTCCACCCCATCCCTGCCTCTGGGAACCACAATTCTGCCCTCTTCTTCTATGAGTTTGGTTTTTTGGTTTTTGTGTCTAGCTTCCGAATGTAAGCAGGATCATACGGTATCTGTCTTTGTCTGACTTACTTCATTTCGCATAACGGCTTCAAGGTCCATCCATGTTGTTGCAAATGACAGTACTTCCTCTCCTTACGGCTGAATGGTATTCTAGAACGTGCATATCTACTCTGTTTTCTTTATCCATTCGTCCACTGGACACTTAGGTGGTTTCCTCCATGTGTTGGCCATTGTGAACAACGTTGCTATGAACATGGGGGTGCAGATATCTTTTTGAGTTAGTGTTTTTGTCTCCTTTGGATATATTCCCAGAAGAGGAATTGCTGGATCATATGGTAGTTCTATTTTTAATTTTTTGAGGATCCTCCATACTGTTTCTGACAGCGGCTGCACCCATTTACATTCCACCAACAGTGCACAAGGACTCCCTTGTCTCCACACCCTTGCTGGCACCTGTTGTCTCGTGTCTTTGTGATGATGGCCATGCTAACAGGTGTGATTTTGCGGTTTCGACTTGCATCTTCCTAACGACTGGCGATACGGAGCATCATTTCACACACACGCTGGCCATGTGTATATCTTATTTGGAAAACTATCTATTCGGCTCCTTGAGGATCTGAAGCAGGCTGACATGATAGCACAGAGCCCGACGTGGGGCTCGAACTCACAAACCACGAGATCATGACCTGAGCTGAAGTCAGATGCTTAACTGACTGAGCCACCCAGGCGCCCCTGGATGAGTTCTTTATATATTTTGGATGTTGACCCCTTATCAGATATATGGTTTGTAAATGTATTTTCCCATTCTGTAGAATATCTTTTCACTTTGTCGATGGTTTCTATTACTGCCCAGAAGCTTTGTAGTGATGTAGCCCCACTTGCTTATTTTTTATTTTGATGCTTGTGCTTTAAAATCATTGCCAAGACCCATGTTAGAGAGGTTTTTTTCCCTGTATTTTCTTCTAGGAATTTTTTGTTTCAGGCCTGACATTGAAGTCTTTAATCCATTTTGAGTTAATTTTTGTGAATGTGTAAGATAGGGGTCTCGTTTCATTCTTTTTCATGTGAATATCCAATTTCCCCAACACCATTTATTAAAGAAACTATCTTTTCCCCCCATTAAGTATTCTCAGCTCCCTTGTCAAATATTAGTTGACCATATGTATTCAGGTTTATTTATGGGCTCTCAATTCTGTTCCATTTGTCTAGTTGTCTGTTTTCATGCCAGTAACACAGTTGGGATTACTATAGCCTTATCGGATAACTTAGAATCAGAAAATGTGATGCTTTCTGCCTTCTTCTTCTTTCTCACGATCGCTTTGGTTCTTTGGGGTCTTCTGCGGTTCCATGTAAATTTTAGGATTGTTTTTTCTACCTCGGTAAAGAGTGTCATTGGAATACAGATCAGGATTGCATTGAATCTATAGTTGTCAGTATCAACGGTGAAGCAATACCAACTCTTCCAGTCCATGAATACAGGATGCCTTTCCACTTATTTGTGTCTTCTTCCTTCTTTCGTCAATGTTTTGTGGTTTTCAGAGTGGAGACATGTCACCTCCTTGGTTAAATTTACTCTTAAGTATCTTACTATTATGTGGTGTCAATGTCAGTTTCCTGGGTCTGACCACGTAGTCGCATTATGTATGCTCTGACCATTGGGGAGAAGCTGGCAGACATGTGTAGAGGACCTGTCTATACTATTTTTTACAACTTCTTGTGAGTCTATTCTTATTTCAAAACAAGAAGTCAAAAAAAAACAAAACAACTTTGGTCTGTCTTTTGTTCTTTCACTTTTTATATTGGTCGGCTGCTGATTTTGTTGGTGGTTTCACAGTGGCACGAGTGAAAAAAATAAACAGACCATTTGCTATTCATGGAAAAAAAATTAAGGAGTGGCCTATAAAATGACACAGGATTTAATACCCAAGCTTTCCAGACGGAACAGAAAAAGGTGGATAGAGAAAAAACACTGAGCGCCATGGAGACGTGTGCTGGTCATGGGGACACAATCCAGTCACGCGGCTCTCCCCAGCTCAGATATCATGGTGGTGACATTCACATGCCAGAAGCCAGTAGAGCGAAGAAAACCTCTCAAGAAGGGGCTGTGCCTTTCTCTCCAGCAGCACCAGTGCCTTCCTCGGAAGTGGCAACAGGAAAGGCCTCAGGATGGGATGATGCAGCCCCCAGGTATTCTCTTCCTATGACCAGATGCTGACTGCATCACAGAAGAAGAAAGTCTGGCGTTACCAGCCTCCAAGAGCACAATAAATCCAAACAGATTCCTGCCTGCAGAGGTACGGTGCGCTTGAAAGTAATCTGCGGCCCCCTCTCTTTCTCCCTCCTAACTTTGCCAAGACCCAGTCAAGAAGCCCAAACTCAAACAATATCCCATTCTTGGGGAAATAATTGAACCTTTTCTTTTGCGCTAACTTTCAGAAAATAGCCCAATGTGACTTCCCATGGCACCCTTCTTGGTACTGTATGCATTCATTCAGCAATGATTTATTATATTCCGGAGACTATTTCAGGCACTGGGGATAGTCAGGGAACCGACTGACAAAGACGTCTGCCTTCTGGAGCAACACGTCTAGTACAGAGAAGCACACAAAAATTATAAGCATAATAAATAAGAAACCTTACACTTTCATATAAAGTGGTAAGAGAGGGAGGAGATTTGAGCAGGCTTTGAAGGAGGTGAACAAGTGAGCCACGCCAACAGCTAGGGGAAGAGCATGGCAGATGGAAAACCAGTGGGATGGCCTTCCAATGAAAGCGGGCTCGCGGGAGAGTGGCTAGTCTACTGCACAAGTTGAAACCTTGGTTGTAGACAGCAACGGGGTAGTTCATCTCTGGCACGGGTTCGCAAACTTTAGCGGACATCAGAAAAATACGAAGGGCTTGTTAAAACAGATTACTGGGGGCAGGACTTCCATATGGGCAGTGAGAAGAGCTTGGCGAATCTTACCCTACGTTGTCGAAGAAGAAGAAGAGGAAGGAGGAGGAGGAGGAGGGGGGAGAAGGAGAAGAAAACTAGAAAAAAATGGTCAAAAATCACCCTTTCGAGACTATAAATCAACCAAGGGCATACAACAAATTGAGGGAGGTGTATTCAGTAAAACCACCGAACCTTGAGTGTTAGCAGTGAGAGAATGTGGCACTTTTGCCTGGGACTGGTCCTGTCCCCAACCCTCAGCTCTGTCATCGCAGCGCCTCTATCGGGGCATGAAAACTTTGGCTACCAGAGGGTGATGGCATGATCGGAGCAGAGAGTGGAACACTCCCTGGGGCACTCCCAGGGGCGAAGGAATGAGAAAACCAGCACTCCAGTTAGCCTGAGGCTGTGACTCCGGTGGGGGTGGGAGGTGGGGTGGGCCGGTGACTGGCCGACTAAGCAGAAATTTAACCGGGGAAATACAAGGCATGAGGCAGCCACAGTGGACCTTGGTAAGCTCCCACATGCTTCTGCTGGCCTGAAAGGCTGCGCACATGCCCACGGCTGCGTGCGCACTCAGAAGAGAACGGACGGCTCCCTAGCATCCCCTCCATCTCCGGCTGAACTTGAGGCCGCGCACGCACAGAAAAGGAGACACAAGAAGCCTGTGTAAAGAAAGCAAGAGTTAGGGGAGCCTGGCTCAGTTGGTGAGGTGGCCGACTTGGGCTCAGGTCTTGATCTCACGGTTCATGGGTTCGAGCCCCGCATCGGGCTCTGTGCTGACGGCTCGGAGCCTGGAGCCTACTTCGGAATCTGTGACTCCCCCTCTCTCTCCGTCCCCTTCCCAGTTCATGCTCCGTCTCTGTCTCTCAAAACATAAATAAATGTTAAAAAAAAAATTGAAAAAATGGCGATATGACCAATTACACAGGGAGTCGACAAGCTTTCTCAGTAAACAGCTAGACAGGTTTCGGGGTTTGTGTTACCACGTTGACTGCCACCGCTCGACGGTGCTGTTGTCGTGAATTCTTTCGTGTCCCCTTGAGGGGCAGGTGAGATTTCCCTGTCTGTTCATGAGTGATGGCGGTCAGGAAGACGTTTGAACATGCAGGCTTTGGTTCCAGGGCGCTGGAACCACAGATCACAACTGGAAACAGAAAACTAAGACCTCTGCCTGTGGGGGGCATCGCTGTGATTTGAAGATGTTATTTGGCATAACGCGCAGGGTGCATCAATGCTCACAAGGAAAGGAGCAGACAGGATCGATGCACTTTTATACTAAAGCAAACTTTAAAAAAACAGCCAAGGGGCGCCTGGATGGCTCAGTCGCTTAAGCGCCCAACTTCGGCTCAGGTCATGATCTCGCGGTTCATGGGTTTGGGCCCCGCGTCGGGCTCTGTGCTGACAGCTCAGAGCCTGGAGCCTGTTTCGGATTCTGTCTCTCTCTCTCTCTCTCAAAGATAAATAAACATTAAAAAAGTAATTAAAAATAAACCCCAGCAACTCAGGTTTAATATCTAGTGCAATGCGCACCTGTAAACAAATGATCAAAGCTCTTTGGGGTCCTCAGCGCTTTACAGGATCATAAAGGGATCTGCAACCAGAAAGTGTTCCAACTACTGGCTTAATCGATACATTCGGGTTCAAGTGGTTACTGTTAGAGGAGGGATGGGCCTCTGTTTTGTTTTCTGTCTCAGATGCAAGAAATGTTTTCAAGGGAAAGAAAGAAACATCAGTTCGGCTGAGTCCACTCTGCGTGAATATTTAGCCCCAGTCAGGACGGATTTCGGAAGTGCCTGCCGCCCCCTGCCGCCCCCTCCCCACCCCGCCCCTGCGGGTGGGCGGGTGGTGCAGCTGGGAAGAACTCGGGAGTGGACAGGTTTTATAGTCTCTCCCACCCAGAGACCAGGCAAGCTCATAGCCGGTCTCTGGAAAGGTAGGGAGGGTCCAAGGGGAGGCCACAGGGAGCTTCTGGAAGCTCCTGATGGGGTCCTCTCAACCAGCTGGCGTCACCCAGCTCGCTGTCCTCAGGGGGACTTGCGGGCAAGGCGTGGTCTGCCTGCCCTGGGTGGACATCGTACGCCCTTTGCATCCATTTGAAGGACCCTGCCCGCCCTGTCAGGGCGCGTTCAAGCCTTTCTGTCAACCACAACGCCTTTTGATGAGCACAGAGACTGACACGCTCCATCACAGAGCAATGACCCGCCCCCGGGCGGAACGTTTCAGGCAAACTCGAAAACTGACACGGTTTTTGCAAGCAGGCCAGGGACCTCACCCCTCGGATGATCTCTTCAAATGTCCGAGTTCCTCCATCCGGAAAGTGAAACAACCCAGTTGGGATAAGGTAATTTTCAGGAATGCCTTATTTAAACAACAGCCCCGCCGACAGGAAGCCTTACACAACAACTGACAATAGATGGCATTTCAAAAGAAAAAGTGCTGAGGAGAAGCTGGGGAGGGCAGTACACGTGGGCAGGAAACGAGCTGTCCCCTCCCTGCGGAGCCTCATCGACCCCGGCAGGGGGGACGGAGATGAGACTTTGAGAAGTCAGATCAGGGAAGACGTGGACGTCCAGAATCACAGCCCCCAGACAACTCTGGGTTCTGAGAACAAGCGAGCACTCAACGTGATGACAAGTTTGGAAATTTAAAGGGACCAAAAGGCAGCAGTGATTGGTTGTCACTGAGCACCCACCACCGACCATCCACGAAAGGAAAATGTACCCCCCGCCAGAAACACCCGCAAGGGAGAGCTCTCGGCCACCAGTCCTACTCCAAGGGACAGGTCTCCTAAAAGCGAGAGCAGGTTGGTGGCCCAGCCACCTGGGTGCTCAGTCGGTTGAGCGTCCGACTTCCGCTCAGGTCATGATCTCACGGTTCGTGGGTTCAAGCCCCGCGTCGGGCTCTGTGCTGAGGGCTCGGAGCCTGGAACCTGCTTTGGATTCTGTGTCTCCCTCTCTGTCTGCCCCTCCCTTGCTCATACTCTGTCTCTTTCTCTCAAAAATAAACTAACGCTAATATATATATATATATATATAGGCAAGAGCAGGTTGGAAGGTCACTTCTAATGTGTCACAGATTTCTACTACCTGACGACGATGTGTTTTATCGGGCATTTATTCAGACTCAGAGGTAGCCTGCCCTCGAGGGAGGCTGGGGAAGCAGGCAAATAGACTGTGTGTAACCCGAGGTGCAGAGGCTGGAGGGGGAGACCCGCGAGCCGCTCACCCCTGCTCTGCACCCTGTGTTTAGCGTCCTGCTTGGCGCACAGTAGGTGCACTCAATCCATATTTCATGCATGACTGGGGACACCGTAATTAAATTGGATTTTACCCTAAAAAGAGAGAAACAGAACAGGTGTGAGGAGATAGAAGAGGAAGAAGGATACATTTAGCAATATTTTATTTTTTCTTTTCTAGGATAAAACAGCCTCGAGTTGCTTTCTCAGCATCTAGAATATTCTACTCACTTGGAATATAGTCCCTGTGAACACTCCCTCAGTCTTCCATGGTGCTCTTGGAATGTTTTGTAAAGAAATTACTTTGATCTCTTTCCTTTAAACTGTTCTCTTTAGGGGCACCTGGGTAGCCCAGCTGGTTAAGCGTCTGACCCTCGATTTAGGCTCAGGTCACGATCTCACGGTTTGTGGGATCGAGCCCCACGTTGGGCTCCGAGCTGACAGCGCGGAGCCTGCTTGGGATTCTCTCTCCCTCTCTCTCCGCCCCGCCCAAGCTCTATCTCAACATAAATGAACTTAAAAAAATAAAACAAATCGTTCTTTTTAAATGTGTTTAAAAAGCAAAAGCATCCTAGGAGTGGTACGAAAGGAACTTAATGCCAACTAATGGGTAAGTCAGCCAAATTAGATGAATATTGTGTTTCATAGTGGAGAAGAAGTGGTCAAATGAAGAAAACAGTCCCCTCCTGATTGGGAAAAAAAAAAAATCAGAAGATACACTCACGATGTGTCTGTCTTTCGGTTTCTACTTGATAAGCATCCTGCCTACTGCAATTATTGTGGGGGTTAAATGAGATCAGGAGAAAGTGCTGAGCACACCATTGGAACCTCACGAGTGTGAACGCCTGTCATTTTCTTCTCTGTTGGGAGATGCGGGTAGGGTCCTCGTACGCTTCTTAAAATTCTACCTTGCAGATTTTGTAGAGCAGTTCTGGGTTTAGGGGAAATCTTTACGGAGAGTTCAGAGAGCTCCCCATGTACCCTCTGTCTCGCGGCCACAGATCCTGCCGCTAACATCTTGCATTAGTGTGGTACGTTTATTATTATTGATGAACTGATGTTGATACGTTATTATTAACTAAAGGCTACAGTTTATTAGGGCTAACGCTGTGTTTTTCAGTTCTACGGGCTTTGCCAAATGTGTAAATACCACGTGTCCACCATTATGGTATCACACGGAGGAGATTCACTGCCCTAAAAATCCTCTGTGCTCTGCCTGTTCATTCCTCCCTCCTCCCTAATCCCCAGCATCACCTGAGCTTTGTACTATCCCCATAGTTTCGGCTCTTCCGGAATGTCATAGAGTCGAAATCACGCCATGGGGAGCCTTCTGAGACCGCCTTGCTTCACTCAGCAATATGTACTTCAGGATTCTCCGTGTCTTTTCACGTCTTGGTGGCTCCTTCCCCGTTTTTGCTGAATAACATTCCACATGCACTTTGAATACCAATCATCTGCTGTAGCTTTAAGCTTCGGAGTTAGGGAAATTTTGTCATTTTAAGCACTATGGTTAGGGAAATTTTGACATTTCAGAGAAGCAGGGTAAATATAGCAGGTAAACACATAGCTTTTGCTATGAAACCTACCTGAGTACAGTGATAGTCAACATTCAACACTATTTATTGAGCACAGACTATAGCAGGTGCTGTGTTTGATACTCTCGACCCTGGGGACAAAGCACCAAATGTACAGACTCGGTCCCTGTTGTGTTGCCTCACTGTGTCACACACACACACACACACACACACACACACGCACGCACAATCTGCTTCACACCCATCTGATACTTTCTCTGCACCACGACCTGATTTAAGTCCCTTCCAAATGTCTGCTCATTGAATCCCACAATGACGGTGTGAGTCAGTACCATTATTAGTCCCATTTTGCAGAGTAAGAACCAGAGGCACAGAGAAGGTAAGCAATGTGTCCCCTGTCCCACCATTACCAGGCGGTGGAGCAGGTGTCCAGACCTAGGCAGTGTGGCTTTGGGTCTAAATTCTTTGCGGTCAAGCTGTGCAGCCTTTAATGACCATCCGACCATCCGGGAGAGAGCAGAGGCCAAGCGAACGATCACAACGCGGCAGTGATGACCGGGGACCGCGTGATTCCGAGAGAGCTCGGGGTCAACTTCACCAGTTCTGATGGCAGGAGGGCCGGGGAGGTGGCCAGGAAATGCTTGCTTGAGGAAACGGCACGAGCAAAGCTGTCTGAAATGGAAGAAGGCCATGACTTCCACTTCCTGAAGCATGAAGGCGGCTGTTCCTGAGTTCTCGGTGCCTCGGGGTCCCGCCAGATGATCAGAGTGGCCCCCGTGGCTGGTTTCGCGAGGTTTGGGGAGGGAATGCACGGTGCCTCTGAGAAGCCCCTTCTTAGCCGCAGAGAGGGCAGCGATGGCTTCCGTGATTCCTCCCAGCTCTCACCTGGCCGTGGCCTTGAACCAGGCCATCACCCCTCTGCCCTCGCCTCCACTCGGCTGCTCTGATCTCTGATGCCGGGGCGGGAGTGGGGGCGGGGGTAGCCACACAACCTGCCTCTGGGAATCGAGGGCTTTTTCCTGACTCTTGAGGAAGAAGGAAGAGATGTGGAGAGAGAGAGAAGCTGAGAGGCCGACTCTGGGGCTTTGGACTGTCCTCAGGCCGTGTTCAAGGGCACCAGTCTGCTTCTCTGACCAATAAGCCGGCTCTGAAGCGGGTGTCCGTGCAAAGATCCAAAGTGGGTTTTTAGCAACGGCGCCCACCACGAAAGCACACACACAGATGTCCAGGACGTGGTGTGGTACGGAGCCCCATTGCCACGTGTTTGCGAAAAGAACAACTACCCGTCTTTGCTTGATTCTAGATTGCGTACTAGGTTTACGAAATCACGCATCAAGAAAAATCTGCCTTCTTGCAATGCAGGAATGTAACTCACCGTAAAAACAGGAACCGTTCCACTCGTGGATTCATTTCTGGTGTCAGGAGCGATCTCAGCACCGTATGCCTTTGCGCAGGGCCACCTGTGAAGAGACGCCTGTTTACCTGCCCCCCCCCAATCCGCAGGAGTCCTCAAAGGGGCCTGAGCGTCCCTGAGCATCCCCTCAAATCTGCATGTGGAGACATACCCCCAGCAGTAAGTCTGCTCCCGTCCCCCCTGTGATCTTCTGTATTTTATTTGCATGAAACAAGCCTGGAGTTTTCAAAAGGGGCATAACATATCTGAACAGCGATCGACAATGCCATTGATATTGTTAACTCCCTGTGTCCTTGTGTATTGTGTTGTGTTGTGCGATCAATTCACACTCTGGTAAGCCCCGGACCTAACGGCCATGCCCCTCAGAGGTGAATACGTGGGGGTCCATTGTGTTGACTCCATGAAGTCGGGCCGTGGGTCCCAAACTGAAAACGTACAAAACGTTTCCATTAGAAAGACCAAATTTGGTAGCTTTTTTTTTTTAATTTTGTGTTTAATGTTTATTTTTGAAAGAGAGACAGAGAGCAAGCAGGGGAGGGGCAGAGAGAGAGAGGGAGACACAGAATCCGAAGCTGGCTCCAGGCTCTGAGCTGTCAGCACAGACCCGATGTGACCCACGAACTGCAAGATCATGACCTGAGTCAAAGTCGGAGGCTTAACCAACTGAGCCACCCGGGTGCCCCGGTAGGTGTTGGTTTGACTTAAACGACTTGGAACCAGATGAGCAGGAATCTCAGAAGAGGCTCATAAAGCCACATCATGTATGGTGTTGGGTCCTGGGTGGCTTCAGTCAACAGCATGTAGGGGAAACGTGGGTCTTCTCGCTGCCAGGACTAAAGTCTACTGTCAGACGAGAGGTCTCCTTCACAGGCTGACTACGCACACACCAAGCAGTTCGCTGTCTCTGATTTTAGTGGCTCCCATAGAAAGCCTGTGATCTAGAAAAGTCTACAATTCGAGGTTCATTCAGGGGGCCTGGGCTAGGGGAGAGCAAGGCTACCTCTCCAGAGGCTCCAGAGAGATCACCACTGTGACAGGCAGGAAGTGACATCAACTTGGAAATCTTCCTGGAGCCACCCTGCTCGGCAGCGTCGCCCAGGTATGCTCTGTCGTCCTAATGAGGGTCACATTCTCAGCACGCGGCTGCATCTCACTGGCCGCGCCACTCCTCCATGAGACGATCGTCTCATGGAGACCACCCTTGCAGAGTCAGGTCCCCTATGGAAGCCACGTCAGTACCGATGCATCTTATTATCTTCTGAGACAGGGTCCCCGACGGGAGGGGTGCCAGGCGCCATTGGGCAGACATGGACTTGGCCGTCACGGGAGGGTCTGCGCTGACCTGACCGCACTCTCCCGGTGGTGAGGGCAGCCCGCGCCTGGACACGCAGGACCAGACAGCCAAGCTGGGTGGCTGAGTTCATGCCTGCTCTTGTCCCGGCTCTGACATCACTCTCTCCTCCCCTAAAGGTGGACTCAGGGCTTCAGACGATGCATAGGAAAACACAACCATTTCACCGGGTACCGTGGAAACAGCAAAAAGAGTAAAAAGATCATTCCAACAAGGGCTGAGGACGACTGTTTGACGAGGAGTGAAGCCAAGGGACTTAAGCAGCCACATTCTTCAGGACCATGGAAATGCATATTGAGTAGAGGGTGAAGACGCAGCATCGGGTCACGGCTGGGGACTGCCGAGGCCCGTCAGTGGGAAGGACTCCGATGACCCTGCAGCTCATCATGGGTCCACCCTTGATGGGCCACCGTTGATGGGTGACAAGACCCTTGCTGTGTTTGGCGTCGCCTAACTGAAAATGCGCATGGGACAGGAAATGCTGGGGACCGCCAGAGTCCCAAGCCATGGGTGTGAAAAGGTTAGCTGGGTCAGAGGGTCACAGTCTCAAATTGCTGTGATCCTGTCTAGGCAAAGGGGGTCGTCCTGATGTTAGCAAGGCCACATGGCAGTGAGCACATTCACACACCCGGGGTCAGAGTGCGGGTGGGTGGGGCTCTTCCGGGGCCAGTGTGGCAGTAAGTCTCGGCAGCCACGAGACACTTACCCCCGCCCCGAGCCATTCACACCCAAGAATTTACGGGACACGTGTACAGAATTCTGTTCACTGCTGCGTGACATACGAGACAGAAAAGTTTGAGACAAGGCGAACGCCCAGTAACGTAGGCATGATCAAAATAGATTGTGTACCTCTAATGCTCTGCAGTCCTAAAACATCACATTCCAGAACACTGGATGGGAGAGAAAACATTCCCGTGTAGGGTTAAGTGAAAAGCTTACCCAACGGTACCAGTCTCGATTCTGTTTCTAAATTGCATACGATGCCAAATTCAAGTTTAAAAGGTAAAATGCTTTAAAATACCCAGACATGTGGTCGGCAGAATTCTAAGCACGTCCCCCAAGATTCCACCTGGACTGCTCAGGGAGGGCGAGGTGCCACTCGGTGGCTCTGTGATGCCATAGACACGGCACCCTCATAGGGAAAGGGCATCCCTGGGGACCCTTTGAAAGGAGCGTCTTTCAGCTCGGTGCAGAGAGGAAGTCAGAGACATTTGAAGGTCCAGCGAGGAGGAAAGAAGACAGGGTAAGGTAAGGACCGAAGAGAGGCCGTTGCTGACAATGGCAAAGAAATGGGGCCCTCGGCCCTACGCACGTGACCAACTGAATTTGGCCAAGGACCTGAATGTGTTTGCAAGTGGATTCTTGCCCAGGGCCTCCAGAGAAGAGCCCCTGCCTGAGGACAGCTGGACGCCAGCCTGGGAGCCCCTGAGCAGAGCCCCAGCCCGCCCTGTGGACTTCAGACCTACAGAGCCGTGAGGCCGCATCCCTTCTGCACGTGTGACGGGTAAAGTGCCACACGGCAGTAGAATACGTGTACAAAAACCGCGCCATAGAAAAGGCTGAAAGAAGAAAACCCCGAATAATAAAGCAGGTGGGCTCGGCAATAGAATGCTCCTTTTACTGTGTGCTTATAGAGCAAGAATGGGTTCCCTTTGAATTCAGGGGCGAAAAGGTACCTTTGAGGAACAAAACGAAACGAAAGGGTAATCACCTATTTGCAAAACAGGAAGGTGTGTGGCGTTCGTTAAGAAAGGCTGGATTTAAAAGGAGAAAACTTCCTTCTCTCATTTAGCAATTACACCCGGGGGGTTCTGATATAAAAGGTGACCGTAATTCGGGAAAACGGAAGCCCTTTACGCGTGATGCCACATCATGTGTGATCTTTTTCGTTGTCCCAAGAGGGGACACAGAGATTACTGGTGCCACCATAACGAAAAGATGTTTATCTGTCAACAAAAATCATCTGATCGATCGTTTGGTGCACAAAAGAGTTACTTTCAAACACGGCACAGGCTTATCCTCGGGGGTTCCCCTCCCCCACAAAGGTAACTGTAAAAGGTTTCCCCGTTCCTGCAAGGGCACAAGGGCATCCGGAGGAGACCCTCAAAGAGTTGCCCCTCGCCGCTCGCTCGATGGCCGACCTGGCCCAGGCACCACCGGATTTGCTCCCGTGCACACGTGAAGTCATGACAGTGACCCCCTGGACACCCTGGGTCACCGGCATGTGATTATGGCCATCAGTTGCTCCCATCTTGGTCGTTTACCCTCAAGCATCTCACTTGATTTTCCTACCAGCACAACTGGAATTAGGCAGCCTGACCCCACAGCCCTGACCCCACAGTGAGAAGGAGGCAGAGCTCCGCTGAGCGCACGGGTGTTCGTCACCCACGCCAGGAGCACATGGCTTGCACACTCCCGGTCGTCTCTCAGCCGGGGTCCGGCTGGGATTCAGCGAGCATTCCTCTGTTCGGGGGCGGGTGCCAGCCATTCCAGGGCGGGAGGGTGGGGGGGCTTTGGGCAGGGGCTGGCTTTCTGCAGATGTACGATGTCCCGGACCATTTCCTAGACACTGGGGTGGACACGGGAAAGACTGAACATGGCATCTGTTCTCAAGGTACTGATGGTTTTGCCGTATAGAGGGACAGTCACCCATAAAAAGTGTCATGAAAGCAGGTGAGCTGGCACGTGAAAGGCAGGGGGTGGGGGGGATGTGGGTGGAACAGGTCAGGGGGTGTGGGCAACCAGAGGTCAGTGAGGGTAGGAGCCCGGGGGTCCAGGGGCAGTGGGAACGACGTGTGATCATTTAAAGGTGGGACTAAGCGTCCCAGGGCAGGGAGACTGTGGGCATCCAGTGGAAGGCAAATGTTAGAAACTGCGGGAAACGCAAACAGGAATATAAGTGAGAAGAAGTCATCGAGACGGGACAGATGGAGAAAGTGTAGAGTGAACAATTTTCTCCACTTCTGCTGGGAGCTGTTACATGCCGCCCAGATCAGATAAATTAGAAAAAAACAAAAGTCAATTAAATATATTCATTCATTCACCAAGTATTTTTTTGACTACACTCTGGGAAGCAGGCACAGCGTATGGTCTGGGATAGGCAGTCCTGAAGAAAAGGCCAGGTCCTCCTGCAGACTGTGCTCCGTGGGGGCAGCAGACGGCACATAACTGAGGCCACGGTGACTTGGTGTCACCGTGAGAAAGACAACGATGAAGGGACAGACGTACCAGGAGCAGTGGTGAGCAGAGCTTACTTCGGATTCCAGCATCAAGGAAGACGTCTCTGAGGAGGTAACATTCGACCTAGATCTGAAGGGGGGATAGGAGCAACCTCGTGTGGATGTGGGGGAAGAACGTTCCAGAACAGGTGTGAAGGTGCCGGGTGGGGAAGGACTCGCAAGCCTGAGCGAAAGAACAAAGGCAAATGTGGCGAGACCGGGATGAAGGGGGTGACGGGGGTGTGAGACTGTGGGAAAGATAGTCAGGGGCGAAGATGACCATATGGTCCTCGTGCAAAGAGAGATGCTCTCCAGACAGGTGCACTGTCAGGAATCGTGCAGGAGCACGCAGATAAAAGGGGGCGGCCCGGGCTGGGGTCTGGGTCTGGCCGCCACGGCAGAGGCCTGCCTTGTAGGCAGTAGGGAGGAGTCTCATTCTGAGAATGATCAGATCAGCAAAGGGTCTCACGCAGGATGGCTCTGGCCCCTCTCTGTGCTGGGAACAGATGGGCTTTGGAGGGTAAGCGCATGCCGGCAGGGGAGGGGGCAGTGGTTAGAAAGGTTGGGAGGTGCAGGTGCCATGGACGGGAGTGTTCGGCGAGAGGAGAGAGAGAAAGGGACCCAAGTATATTTCGGAGAAGGAACGTTGGATTCAATTTTCTGGACGCAGACAAAGGAGGAACCAGGGATGACACCACAGTGTTTGGCTTTGACAAACAGGTAGAGAGTGAGCTCTTTCCCAAAGTGTGGAAGAACATGGAAGGAGGGTGTCCGGGCGGCAGGGATCCCAATTTGGTTCTGGCGCAACAAGCTCAAGATGCTTATCCAGACCCCCGGTAGTTAATATCAAGGAGGCAGTCGGCTGGCCAGGTCCAGAGCTCGGGGGAGAGACCTCGAACGGAGCACGTACATTCCAAGATAACAGCAACCACGTGAAGAATATAATATGATAACATAAAGATTAGGAGGTAGGGGAACTGTTCGTTTCCTTGCGGGGAATCGATAGATATTGTTAAAGTCGTAAGTGTAAAAAAAAACAATGGTTTCGGTAAGTTATTAAAAGTTGTAAGGCTAATCCTAGAAGAAACGAAATTGACTGTAAATCTTCCAAATTATCAAAAGGAAACTACTGACACACTCAAAAAGAGAAGCCATGTAGCAAGAGATAAGGAGAGCAAAAAAAAAAAAAAAAAAAAAAAGACGTAGAAGACACGAAGAGTAATGAGGTGAAGAGTTAAAGGCAAATATATCTGTAATACCCAGTCACGGACAAACTGCTTTATTACAAGGAAAAATGATTTTCAGATTGAATCAAAACCCTTCTGGAAGCTGCGTATAAAAACAAATGACAAAGAGGGGCACCTGGGGGGCTCAGTCGGTTGAGCATCTGACTTCGGCTCAGGTCATGATCTCACGGTTCATGGGTTCGAGCCCCGCGTCGGGCTCTGTGCTGACAGCTCGGAGCCTGGAGCCTGCTTCCGATTCTGTGTGTCCCTCTCTCTGCCTCTCCCCTGCTCATGCTCGCTCGCTCTCTCTCTCTCAAAAATAATTAAACATTAAAAAGTTTTTTTTTTAAACGAACATTAAAAAGGTTTTTTTTTTTCAAACGACAAAGAGAAAACAACGCAGAACACAAGAAGTTACAAAAGACAGGCAAAGATATCCCGCAAGCACAATTAGAAGAAAGCAAGGTACCAATGGTAACAACAGAGAAGATTTAACCTGAGGCAAGGCTCACTTTGTAACAACACAGGCTACCGTACACATGAGCCCTCATCAATTTTTTACCTCCCAAGTACTCTAGTATCAAAGTTCACAAAGCCAAAAAGGAGGAAAGCAGGGGGAGACGCGGAAACACAACAGCAGTAGGACACGACCCACCTGTCAACAACTGAGAAAAGTGTTTTCAAGTAGAGAAAAAAAATGAGGAATGTAGCAAATGATTTTGGGCATGCAGCGTGCACCAGAACGATAGGGGATGCTTCGAAGAATGCTGTTCGGAAGATTCTAGCCCTGTAGGTCAGGAGCACGGCTCAGGAATCTGAAGTTAATATGCTCTCCAGGTGACTCTGACACACAGACCACACTTTGAAAGAAAAATGATATCGAAAATCTGAATGGCACTCTGAAAAAGGCAAATCGAATCGATCTAAACACCATGCCAGGGGGTGCGGGAGGTGGGGGGTGGAGAATACAGTTTATCTTGAATTGCTTATGAAATATTTACGGATTATATATAAAGCCCTAAATAAAACTTTTAAAAAAATTCTGTGAGGTAGAAGTAATTCGGATAACAGTTTCAAACCAATATGCACTGAGGAGAAATACAAGAAAATTAGCAACCAGAAAAACTCAAGCATTGAAAATGTTTAATTTTCTATCATACGAGAAAACAAATTCCGTCTCCAAGAGGTATTCAAGTCAAAATTGCATAATACCTAAAAAGTAATGATGTTTTTTAAATTTATTTATTTATTTTGAGAGAGAGAGAGAGAGAGAGAGAGAGAGAGAGAGAAAGAGAGGGGGGGAGGGGCAGAGAGAGAGGAAGAGAAGGAGAATCCCAAGCAGACTCCACCTGGTCAGCACAGAGCTCGATGTGGGGCTGGAACTCGTGAACCGTGAGGTCATGACCTGAGCTGAAGTCGGACGCTCAACCGACGGAGCCGCCCAGGCGCCCTGGCAGGAATACTGATAATGGTTGAAGCTGGGGTCTTTCTCACGGTGATGTCCATCAGGCATGAGTCCGCTCCCTGGACACTGCCGTAAGCGGCCTCTGTGCACCCTGGCACACCGTGGGCTGTGGGACGGGCTGCGGCAGGACCGGCCCGGGGGAGACGGTTCCAGAAAGCAGGACGTACCTTGAGGAGGGGGGGCGTCTGAAGGGTCATTAGGCTTTTCTAATTTAAGAAGTGTTTTCCAGTTTTCATCATGAAAGAGTGGTAAGATGATAAAAAATAATAGTGCGTGGACATTATTTACGGGAAGGCTTGGAGACCCACACGTTCATCCTCACGACGAGGAAAAGCTTGGGCCCGTCAGAGATTTGAGGTGGCAGGGTGGCCCCCCCCAATCTGGGAAGAGGCAGGTGTGAAGTGTCACAGCCCAGATCCTACTCCTGACGCGGGAGCCGCAGGAGCCCAACAATGGTGAGAAAACCCAGATGGAAGGTGCGATGAGTCCCCAGGGGGCACGTGGGCTGAGCGAGAAGCGTGGGGGGCTGCGGCCTCGGGGCCCACTTTCAAGGGCTCCCCCGCAGGAAGCCCAGCAGGTCCTCGTCTTTCTCACGGGAACAGGATGTCCCTCTTGCTGAGGGCAGGGAGGGAGGAGCCCTCACGGGGAAAGACGCCCCAGCCTGTTCCGGGGCAAGACTTCACGGCCTTCCCTGCAGCCTTCCCTGGCCTTTCTCTCCTTCCCTGCAGCCCCTGCAGCCCTCCTGCCCCTCCACAGCGAGGGTAGCACTTCAGGGGACAGGCGAGGGGTGTGGCGGCCAGGCAAGGAAGCGGGACCGGGAGACAAGACAGCTGGTCCGTGGGGGAGACCCTGGTGAGGGTCACCGCACAGAGACACAGGCCAACTTCGACCGAGGTTCAAGCAGGCGACTGTAGAATACTCACACACACACGCTAGTCACGCGCTACAACTTGTGCACACACACTCACACACACACCTATACATACACGTACCACAGACATACACCCCCACACCCCTAAACATATACACACATACCACACACATATCCACATATATACATATATATATACACACACACACACACACACCACCACACACGTATACATACACACGCACACGCACACACAGATACACCACCAGCACACCAGCAGGACTCCAGTATACCAGTGGGCTCCAATGGAAAGTGCTGTGAGATGTGGATTCTCTCTGAGAAAGAGTACTTAGTGAAGCCCAAAGTGAGCAGGGGAGATAAAAACAAGGACACTAGAGGAATCTGAAGCCTGTGGCACCAACAGTCACAGCAAACACTAAACGCTATTCAGCTTCTGCCCGGATTAACACAACTCCTCGTGCTAGAGCCCACCTACCTCCATTCCTGTTGCACAACACAGCGTGCGAGGCTTCTCACGGAATATCAGAAGGCAAGCCAAGAGGAAATAAAAACACAGTGTGAGGAGACCAAGCAAGTGTCAGGGCCAGACGCAGATATGACCTAGAAATTGAAATGATCACACAGGATTGAAAAGAGTATGATTCATATGTCAAGGGCTCTGATGGAAAAACAGACACCATGTAAGGGCAGGTGGGTAATGCACGCAGAGAGATGAAACTAAGAAAGTATCAAAATGAAGTGTTATCAATAAAAAAAAAAATTACCCCGGCAGAAATGAAGAACGTCTCCGAAGGGCTTACTTAGTGCGGCGAGGACAGAGTCATGCTCAGTGAAGACAGGTTAACCGAAATTCCACAAACTGAAAAGCAAAGGGAAGAAAGAATTAAAATAATAATAAAACCGAAGAACTTCAGGATAATATCAGAAGGTATAATAAATGTGTATTTGGAATCCCAAAAGAAGGAAGAAAGCACAGTGCAGAAGAAATGTATAAAGTAGTAATTGCCAAGAGTAGTAATTGTCAACACTCCTTCCAAAATTGATGACAGACACCAAACCACAGATGCAAAACGTTCAAACAACACCCAGTACAATAAATATGAATAAAACCACACCTGGGCGTGTCCTATTCAAACCTAGAAAACCAAAGACAGGGAAATCGTGAAAAAAATCCAAAGAAAGATACATCTCACCTGCAGAGAAGCAAGGATAAGAATTATTTCACAGAAGATAAAACCCTTCTCATCAGAACCCGGAATTGGGAGCAGTGAAATATTCCAGATGCCACAAGAAAGTGCCCACCAGCCCAGAATTTTATACCCAGTGAAACGAGCCTTCAAATTGAACCTGAGTTAAAGACTTTGCAGGAGAAAGAGAAAGCTCATCACTACTCAACTGGCCCTGCAAAAAATACTATAGGAAGTTCTTCAGGCAGAAGAAAATGATATAATTCTTAAATTCGGAAGGCTGAATGTAAATAAAGAGTGGAAGTGCATCAGGAAAGAATGAATGACAGTAACATAACTTTGTTTATATTTATGATTCCTAATGGATCTAAGAGAAAACTGTGTAAAGTCCTGGGTTGTCACAGCACCTGGCTAAGTGAAGGGAACAGCCTCAGTGTCACAGGGGAAGGGAGGAAGCAATTGGAAATCCTCCATGGGGAGGTCCCTGTGTACCCGTGAAGGGGAACAGCGTTACTGAAGGTAGACTTACCTTAGTTTTAAATGTATATTGTTAACTGTGGGGCCACCTCTAAAAATAAATTAATTAATAAATTAATTAATTAATTATAAGCTATAACTGATGTGCTAAGAGAGGAGAGAAAATGGGATTATGTAAAAAGCTCAATTAAAACCAGAGAAGAGGGGTGCCTGGGTGGCTCAGTTGGTTAAGCATCAACTTCGGTGCGGGTCATGATCTGACAGTTTCTGAGTTTGAGCCCCACGTCGGGTGAGCTCGAGCCCTGCTTTGGGCTCCACGCTCTCTCTCCTCCTTTCTCTCTGTGCCCTGTGCTCACTTGCGTGCTCTCTCTCTCAAAAATAAATAAATAAATAAATAAATAAGAATTAAAAATAAAAATAGAGAAGAAAGTGGGGGCATGAACAACAGAACCAGCAAATGTAATGCAACAAAGTGATGGATATTAATTCAACTATGTCGCTACCACCTTAAATGAGGATGGGGTAAGTACACTAGTTAGAAGACAGAAAGTGTTAGAGATGACAGAAAAAACAACTCTGTGCCATTTAACGTCTATTGATTTATTGAGAGAAAGAGAGCAGGGAAGGGACAGAGAGAGAGGGAGAGAGAGAATCCCAAGCAGGCTGCATGCTGACACCACAGAGCCCAATGTGGGGCTCAATCCCACGAACCGTGAGATCATGACCTGAGCCAAAACCAAGAGTCGGATGCTTAACCGACTAAGCCCCCCAGACGCCCCCTCTTGAGCTGTTTACATAGAGAACTGAGAAGTCAAGAACGGGGAAAGTGATACCTCACTAACGCTCATGGAAGGGAATTTCAGAAAAACCAGACAGAATTATCAGGGTGAGAGAGGGGCATGACATAGTTATAAAGGGGTCAATTCTCCAAAACAACATGGCAATCCTAAACGGGCACGAACCTGGCAACGGACCATCAGAACACGGGAGGCAGAACTGACAGAAAGAAAGAAGGAATGTTCTACTGTGAGTTGCAGATGACAACACTGCTTCTTCAACACTTGACAGACGGAGCGGAAAATCATTAAGGACATAGACGATTAGAGCAGCGCTATTAATCGACCAGATCTAACTCACCCTTACACAGACTCTACCCAACAGCAGGACACACATGGACATCCACCGGAGAGCACACCTCCGGGGCCCTTCTCAGACCACATTGGAATTAAACCAGTAAATGACAGCAAAAGGAAATCTGGACAGTCCCCAATATTTGGAAGTCACACGGCACACTTGTAAAGAACGCATTTGCCAAAGAAGAAGCGTCAAGAGGCATTTCGCGGTGGTGGTCCAGACCCAAGCCTGCAACATCTCTGAGAGATGCCTCTTCATTTTGTCTTGACATGTCTTTCGCCCGTTTGAAGACATTATTTCATTATTTTCTGACATCTAGCTTGTCAACTGTTTTTAGCCTAAGCACTATTCCCTTGTAAGTAGTCTTTGGTTTTTTTCCCAATAGTTTTAGACGTTCATCTTTACATCCCTGAAGCTTTAGATTTCACTCTGTATCTAGGTGGTGTTTATTTCGTTTATTCCACTCAGTGCTCAGTGCACCTTCTGGGCTAAGCACCCAGGTCTCTCCTCAGTTTCTGGGAAATTCTTAGGCTTTAAGTTTTCAAATATTAATTCTTCTTCCCCATTGCTTTGACTCCCTTCGCGTGGAGCTCCTTCCTAGAGGTGTAAGCTGGACCATTCAATGTCACATCGATGTTCCTTAACTTTCTTTTTGTGTACTGAAAATACTTGTCTCTCTGTTGGGTATACAGAATGAATTCTCTACTGTTATCTCTAATTTACCACTTTCCTATGTGTTCAGTGTAAGATGTTTCCTATTCAAGTTTTTCCTGTATTTCGAAATTACAGATCTGACTTTTAGGGCAGTGAAACTGTTCTGTAAGGTATCGTAATGGTACATAGATGACGTCATACATTTGTCAAAACCCACAAAATGTGCAACACGAAGAGTGAAACCTAATATAAACTAGAGACTTCAACTAATATGTATGTGTTAGTTCAGTTGTAGCAAATGTACCACACTAATGCAAGACTTTAATAACAGGGTGGACAGAAGGTAATAGGTGTGTGAGATCTCTGGGTACTTTCTGCTCCTTTTTTCTGTAAACGTCAATATTCTCTAAAAAATAAAGTCTAGGGGTGCCTGGGTGGCTTAGTTGGTTGAGAGTCTGATTTCGGCTCAGGTCATGATCTCACAGTTTGTGGGTTCAAGCCCCTCGTCGGGCTCTGTGCTGACAGCTAAGAGTCCGGAGCCTGCTTTGGATTCTATGCCTCCCTCTCTCTCTGTTCCTCCCCTGCTCACACTCTCTCTCTCAAAAATAAATAAACATTAAAGAAATTTTTTTAATATAAAAAAATAAAGTCTACTACTTTTTAAGAAGACTATATATCTTGTTTCCCAGATTTCTAATTAATTTAAAGACTTACTGTTTCATTCCTGGCTTTGTGTTTTACAATGTCTTGTTCCTTTTCAATAGATACTCTCTTTCATTTATATCTTTAAGGATTCTGGCATACTTTTTAAAATTCCTTAAAGGGTCTACTAAAAAAAAGTAATTTCACAGGGATTAAATTATTTTTGAAATTTTTGTTGGGTCCATTATTCGATTTCCTAATGTGCTTTAGAATTTTGGTTTGGAAATTCGTTTTGATTCTGTATTTTCTCAAAATGTCCTCCGTGCTCCCTCAGTCTTGCGGGGCCCTACGTCTAGAAGCAGATGTGATATTAATGATTCTAGCCCCCCGCCGTACAGAGAGAGTGGGGATATTCAGGCCACTCCCCCTGCCAGTAAGCAGCTTGTGTCTGTAACTAATCAAAAGCCATATCGGGGTTTATGCGCCCGGCACCAGGCGCGTACGAGCCCTGGACCAGGCAGTGCTCAGTGGCGGCTCAATCTCTTTTCACACCTGAGGGTGGCCGTACAGGTCACCTGTACGGCCTGACATGGAGAGCTGGCATGGAGAGCTGCTGATAGTCCCATGTCACCAACAAGACCAAGCTAGGACTGTCCTGAGCTAGCCAGGATGTCAAGTCTCCCTATCACTCACAGCCTCTTTTCTTTTGCACTCGTATCTGGTAAATATCTCAATTTTTTCTCATGGGTAGCCAGTTACAATTTATTCTTAAGCCCGTTGCTTTTTTCCCTCAACTTGACAGGCAGTTTGTAGTTATATTATGCAAAATCCCAAACTTCTATGGGTCTGACTTAGGATTTCGTATTTTCTTCGGCAGATGGATTTGTCTATCCCTCTGTCAATATTAATAGCTCCTTGTGTTTTGTATCAGTTAGCACTGCGTTTGACTGCGTGTTACAAAATTCTGATTAACAGCGGCTTAACTGGAGTTCATTGTTCTCATGTAATGAAAATGCCAGAGCTGGACTGTCCAGGTCATGCACGGCAAATCCAAGATGGCATCCGTGACCCAGAACCATTCTTGCTGCTGACGCGGCCACTTGTCACCTGAGGTTTTGGCCCTCATGGCTGCCAGCTGGCTGAGGAACCCCATATCGTAGACAGAATAAAGGTGGAGGGGACAAGGCAAAGGGACAAACTCTGTCAGTATCTAATCTGAATGTGTCCCTCTTTGTCAGGAAAACTATACTTCTCCCCAAAGCCTCACGTGGCAAACTTTACTGAAATCCGATTGACCAAAACTATGTCACAGGGCCACTTCAAGAGCAGAGGAGATTGGGAAATGGAAAATACTACCACTCCAAATAAATTTAGGATGGTCTTAGTAAATAAGAAGAGAGAACGGACATCAGATAGACCGCCAACAGTGTCTGGTGCAGCAAATTTGTAATATTTTTACACCTGTATAGAATCCCCATCTCTCTGTTTAACAGTATTTTGGGTGTTCATGCACATTTATGGTTCCATATGAATTTTAGAATCAGATAGTCAATTTCCAAGAAAACATTGGTTGAGATCGTGATTGTTATTCATTGCACTCAGAAATGAACTTTGGGAATGAACTTTCTCACTTATTAAATTGTCTTCTAGCTCACTCGGTAATATTTTACAGCTTTCTCTGCGTAGATCTTTCCCTTACTGTGTTAGGTTGATTCTTGCGGATATTAAAATTTTGCTACGGTTGATCATGTTTTTCTTCTACGGCTCTGTCGTGGATTATTGCCACCTAGGCAATCATGCTATTGATTGTGTGTATTTATCTTGTGTCTGACAATCTGCTTGAAGTAACTTATTGAAACTAATAGTTTATCTGTCAGTGCACTTTTTCTTAGGCAGAAATCACGTCACTGGAAAAGTCATATTGTTAGGTCTTCCTCGCCGATGCTCACACCTGCTCTGGTTGGTTATTGCATTGGCTCAAATCTCCAGCATAATGTTGAGGAGGAGTAGGGACAGGCCAGTTTTGTGTCTGACTTTCAGCAGAGCGCGGCCGATGTTGCTGCCAGCCCTTACCTTCCCTCGCAGGCTTAAGCTGCTTCCTGCTACGACTAATTTTTCCAAAGCACACCTATTCTTTCATCATTAGTGTCAAATTGAAGATAATACGATTTTGGCTTTGAATGGCATCTGTATTGAAAACACTGACTGGCATTTTTCTATTTTTGAAACTTTCCCCGCTCCTTCTGTTAATTCCTTTTCTTTTTTTATATTCTAAGGACTTCCATCTACGCTGACAGGCAAGCAGCACTGACTTACAGAATTTTATTTCTGATGTTCTTTTCCTGTTTTGATATCAGATTTATGCTGCTGTCATAAGCTCAGTTATTTACTTTTTTATCTTTGTTAAAAAGTGAACTGTTGGGGCGCCTGGGTGGCACGGTCGGTTAAGCGTCCGACTTCAGCCAGGTCATGATCTCGTGGTCCGGGAGTTCGAGCCCCGCGTCGGGCTCTGGGCTGATGGCTCGGAGCCTGGAGCCTGTTTCCGATTCTGTGTCTCCCTCTCTCTCTGCCCCTCCCCTGTTCATGCTCTGTCTCTCTCTGTCCCAAAAAAAATAAATAAACGTTGAAAAAAAAATTAAAAAAAAAAAAAGTGAACTGTTTGGGGGGCGCCCGGGTGGCTCGGTCGGTTGAGCGTACGAGTTTGGCTCAGGTCATGATCTTGCGGGTCACGGGTTTGAAACTGAACTGTCAGCACAGAGGTTGGAACCTGCTTGGGATTCTGTGTCTCCCTCTTTCTCTGCCCCTCCCCCCCCCAAATAAATAAACATTAAAAAAGTGAACTGGGTCCCACCCACCCCCAAATTTATATGTTGAAGCCCCCCCCACCATGTGACTATATCTGGAGACAGGGCCTTTAAGGAGGTAATCGGGTTTACATGAGGTATAAGGGGGTGGTTTCCAGTGGGATAGGACTGGTGTCCTTATAAGAAGAGGAAGAGACACTAGAACTTTCTCTCTCAGTTTCTGCATGTACCCACAGAGAAAAAGCCAAGTGAAGACAAGGAAGAAAGAGGTTATCTGCCAGCCAGTTCTCATCAGGAACTGAATTTTTTTTTGGAGGCTTGATCTTGGACTTCTCGCTTCTAGAATGATGAGAAAATAAACTTCTGGTTGTTAAGTCAACGAGCCTGTGTTATTTTGTGATGGCAGCTCAAGAAAATGAACACAACCTTTTTTTTTTGTATTGGAAATAGAGGATAAAATTTTTCTGTTCTTTGAAGGTTTGGTAGAACTCATCTCTAAAACCATTTGACTATCTACTCTAGAAGATATTTGACTACCATACCAAATGTTCTTTTAACGCATGGTCTACTTAGTTATACTAAGACCTTTTGAGCCAAATTTGGCAAACTTGAGCATTTTAGAAAATTGTCAGTATTCTTTAACTTTTTAAACGTATCGGTACACAGCCGTGCATTTTCTTATCCTGTAATTTTATTTTATTTTAAAGAGAATTTTTTAAGTTTATTTATTTATTTATAAGAGAGAGGGAAAAGAGAGAGAGACAGGGAGCAGGGGAGGGGTAGAGAGAGGAAGAGAGAGAGAATTCCAAGCAGGCTCCACACTGCCACTGCAGAGCCCAATGTGGGGCTCCAACTCACGAACCACGAGATCATGACCTGAGCCGAAGTCAAGAGTCAGACATGTAACCGACTGAGCCCCCACCTGTAATTTTAAATATCCTCCGTATCTATAACCTATAATTACACACTTTTCTTATCCTATTGTTCTTTGGTTGTGCCTTCTTTTTTTTTTTTTCCTGATCAGACTTGTCCAGGATATGCCTATTTTATGGCTTTTTCAAACAATGACTGTACCGGGTTGAATGGTGACTCCACGAAGATATGCTTATATCTTAATCCCAAGAACCTACGGATGTCACTTTATTTGGAAAAAGAGTCTTTGCAGATGTAATTAAGCACATTGAGATGAGAAGATCATCCGGGGTCATCTGTGTGGACCTGAAACCCAATCAGAAGGGTCACAGGAGAAAGGCAGAGGGTGGTTTAAGACAGAAGAGGGGAGACTGAGGCACAGAAGAGAAGGCAAAGTGAGGATGGAGGAGATGGGGTAGACACTGAAGGGACTTGGAGGACCAGTGACAGCCACCGGGAGCTCAAGAGGCAGGACGGGTCCTCCCTTAGAGCCTCCCGAGGGAGCACGGCCACCAGGCGCTCTTGATTTCAGACTCCTGGCCTCCTAAATTGTGGGAGGATGAATTTCTGTTGTGTGAGCCACCATGTCCGTGGTGATTTGTTGTGGGAACCTTAGGAAACTGACACGATTATCCTGTGATTTTTAATCATCGACCCATTTTCTTCCTGTTTTATTACTTTCGCGTTCTGTTTTATAGTATCTTGGCTTTTTACCTGTACTTCATGTTTAGTTTACAAAGCTTATAAGGTCAAACTACACTTCATTTTCCTGAGGGCATGATTTTGTTTTTCTGTGTATCAGTTGGAAAAATTAAAAGTGTGGTACTGACACGGTAACTGAATCCCTTTATCGCTCTGAACACGACGTAGCTTAACAAATTCTTCCCCGTAAGCATCGCTGAGTAAATCTTCCACAAATCGGTGACCAGGAGTGAGTCTGTACCCAGGATACACGAGAAACCACACACATAGCACCGATTACAGGCTTGGAGGGCACAGCACGCGGAAGTTCCCAGGCGGGAAGATGATGAAATCAGTTTACTCATTGCTCTTATGCAGTGTTAACATTTCATTTCCATTCTAAATCTTCCTATATTGCCCATATGCTTAGGATGGGTGAGGTATTTTTGCAGTTTTCAGGATATAAGTAAAATAGTACTTTTGGATTTATGATGCTTTTCAGAGGGTGCCCAATGTACTCACACCATATGCCATGCATAATCAGCCAGATGCTCTTTTTTTTTTTTTTTTTTTTTTTTTTTTTTACTTCTCTATTTCATAACTAAAATTGAGTGGTGTTTGCTAGGTTCTTGCACAGGCATGGCACAGAAGCATGGAGTAATTCCTCCAGGGAAAGCCCTTGAACAATAAGGAGTAGGATCTGGTGGCTAGACATTCCCGCCTCCTGCCCTTCAGGTGGATAATTCTGGCTTCATGAAGTGTCCGTTAAGAACCAAGCTTCCTAGGGCACCTGAGGGGGGGGGTGGGTGCTCAGCCGGTTAAGCGTCTGACTTCGGCTCAGGTCATGATCTCATGATTCGCGAGTTTGAGCCCCACGTTGGGCTGTCTGCAGTCAACACAGAGCCCATTTGGGATCCTCTGTCTCCTGTTCTTCCTGCCCCTCCCCAGCTCTCTCTCGCTCTCTCTTTCAAATATAGACAAACAGAGGTGCTTGGGGGGCTCAGTCGGTTAAGCGTCCGACTTTGGCGCAGGTCATGATCTCACGGTTTGTGAGTTCGAGCCCCGCGTCGGGCTCTGTGCTGACGGCTCAGAGCCTGGGGCCTGCTTCAGATTCTGTGTCTTCCTTTCTCTCCCTGCCCCTTCCCTGCTCATGCTCTGTCACTTTCTGCCTCAAAAATAAATAAAACATGGAAAAAATAAAAAACACACACACAAAAAACAAAAAAAACCAAACATTAAAAAAAAGAAAAAAGAGAATCAAGGTTCCTTGCTTAAAGTGGCAACCCCAGCAAAGCACCTTATATTGACTTTACCTTCTTTCCTGTATACCTCACCCCGGGCCCTCACTCCTGTTCCAGGGATTACTTCTCAAACTATCTTCATCTAAGTGCACGTCTCAAACTCCACTCAGGGGTGCCCCTGGCTCAGACATCCTCTTTCTAAAATGTTTAGTGAACAAAGGAACATATACAATCCCAATCTCTCTACCTTCCCCATCACCCTTACTAACATCTTCCTGTCCACACAGAAGCCTACAAAAGAACATCAGTAATAACCCAAACCAGGCAACAGCCCACACGTCCGTCAGCAGGTGAATGATTTAACACACAAGGCAGAGTAACACTACCCAGCAGTACAAGGAATGAGCTATCGATACGCACAACAACATGGCTCGATCTCAAAATAATGATGCTGTTGAAAGAAGCCAGAAAGAAAGTGGTGTGGTTTTCTTTACATAAATTTTAGAAAATATGAATGAATCTGCAGCAACAGAGAGTAGCCTGGTATTTCTCACTGGATACGGGGCGAGGGCAGGTAGGGGCACAGAGAACTTCTGGGACTGGTATACACGTTTCTTAATTTGAAGGCAGGGATGGTCTCACGGATGCGTCCACCGTCAAAATGTTTCGAACGATACCATTTAAACAAGTGAAGTTCATTACGTGTAAAGTAGCCCGTGTTATCTCAGAAAATCATTTTAGGGGCGCCTGGGTGGCTCAGTCGGTTAAGCGTCCGCCTTCGGCTCAGGTCACGACCTCACGGTTTGTGAGTTCAAACCCCGCGTCGGGCTCTGTGCTGACGGCTCAGAGCCCGGAGCCTGCTTCGGATTCTGTGTCTCCCTCTCTCCGTCCCTCCCCTGTTCATGCTCTGTCTCTCTCTCAAAAATAAACGAAATTAAAAAAAAAAAATGTTTTAAACCTTTTTAAACAAAGTGACAGTGTTTTTTAAAGAAGGTTAAAAATGCTGTGTAAAATGAAGCAACAACAAAGCCCCTGGTGGCTAAAAGGTTCCAAATGAATCTCGAAAAAGATTAAAAAAAAAAAAAAAAAAGAATTAGGCTTATCAGAAGGACACAGGAACCAACCTGAAGGAGATCTACTGGCAGAGGGTGGAGCCAAACAAGCCAGAAAATAAATGTTGAGAGTGTTGAAGAGAATAAAATACGTATCTGCAAGTCCATACTGATACAATTCATTCGATAAATAAAATTGGGAGAAAGGGCAAAACTTCCTCACAGAAACGTATACACCATGCTCACCACCGCAACCCTAGCAATGCGCGTGAGGCTTCATCCGTGGCAGACATTCAGTTAACGTGTGTGGAAAGACTGAATGGAGTAGAAGAATGATTTCCACTTACCGAGAGGAATTCTGGTGGTTCTTATGGAGGTGTTTTTAAAAATAAGATTTGAGGATCATTTGGGGGGTGATTTAATTATGGCCCAATCTATAAGGAAACGTATGGATCTTACGCATGATCAAGACTGCGGTTCGGGCGCCTGGGTGGCTCAGTCAGTTAAGTGTCCGACTTCCGGAAGCTCAGGTCATGGTCTCGCGGTTCACGAGTTTGAGCCACGCGTCGGGCTCTGTGCTGATGGCTCAGAGCCTGGAGCCTGCTTCGGATTCTGTGTCTCCCTCTCTCTCCCTGTCCCTTCCCCGCTCACACTGTCTCTCTCTCTCTCTCTCTCTCTCTCTCTCTCAAAAATAAATAAATGTTAAAAAAATTAAAAAGAAGACGACTATGTTTCTTCTATAGGATGTCTTCAGAGACAAAACCCCATTTTTTGGTAAACAAACAAACAAACCAAATATTTTTGGGATTAAAAGCCTTCCTAAAAGATGACTTCCATGGAAAAGAAATATTTTCTCTATTCCAACTGTTTTGTTTGTACTTGGGGAACAAAAATTCTGAGTTATTTTAGCTGTTGTATTCTTCACTTGTATTCCTCAAATACAAGTGAAATCTCTATTTAACATCAAAGGCTGATGTTGAATTCCACACAATAACAAATCATAATTAATAATAAATAATAAAACAAGACATGAGATATTACAAGCTAAAAGCAAAAATCCCAGGTCAATGTAGACTGTCGTCACATTGTGATTACTTATAATGTTTTAATTCTATTGTTTCTCTTGGTTAGATAAATACCTACCAACACAAAGTGTTCTTTATTCCTATGCTTTAATTTCATAGACAATTTTAAATTAATATGTGTAATAAATAATTGCTTTAGTGTAACGTTAGAAATATCTTAGCTCCAAAATACAGTTTCAGATGGTCAAAATGACTTATTAGTGTAACCACTTGAAGAAAGTGCCAAGTTTCAAGGATTTAAGAACAAGTTTTGAAATACCTAGGGAAAAATCAAGTTTGTATCTTTCCAAAAGAACTTTGACATCTTGAAGTTTCGTTTTATAATTATTTTTTGTTGATGATTCATTACATACAACAAAAAAGGAGGAGGGAGGTTATGCTGTAAAACCTGATGAATGTCTGTATTCTGCTTTTGTTTATGGTGTTTTTATGGGCAGAATTGTGTTCCTCCCCAAACTCATATGTCAGTGTCGGAATGTGACCGTATTTGGAGATAGGGTCTTGACAGAGGTACTGAAGTTATAATGAGGTCATTAAGGTGGGCCCTATTCCAGTACGACTGCGGTCCTTATAAGAAGAAGAAATCTGGACATAGATGTGTACAGAGGGAGGGTGATGTGAAGACACAGGAAGAAGATGGCCATCTGCAAGCCAAGGAGGGAGGCCTGGAACATATTTTCCCTCAAAGCCTCAGAAGATTTCAAACCTTCCAACGCCTTCATCTCATCTATCTAGCCTCCAGAACTGTGGGAAAATAAGTTTCTGTTGTATAAGCCCCCGGTGTGTAATGCTTTGTTAAAACAGCCCTAGCAAACTAATACAGGTGTCAATTCCAGGTCTTGTTCTGAAAGCTAATAACTATCTCTTCGTGTTGTCAAGGTCAGCGAAGAGTCTAGGATTCTATTTTAGCTAATAAGTTAGCCTGTTGGCATTTTGTGTGCATGCTAACAGAAGACATGAGATTCCTGGATCAGAGATAACAGACTTCATTATCGATGGCAAAAGCGGCAGGTGTACATGGGTTTCCTATACCCCCACCCCCAATTCCTCAAGGCCAACACAAAGGGTCCAGAATGCATGCCTGTATGTGCCGTGAGTTGTGTTACAAAACAGGAACACACAGAGCTTAGGAGAGTCATCGCTATTCCATAAGTGGAAAGAGACCTGCTCTTTATCTGGGAGGAGATGCTACCTCATCTCTCAGGATTACTCACTGTAAGTGGCCCAGATAAACAGCGGCCGAGGTCTTGTATTCTTGCCATAGCCAATAAGAACACGCAGATATTCATGATCATATGTGGCTTGACTCTCCCAACACAGCTATTCCGTGCCAGGCACAACGCTAGAGGCTCTAGTGGTGTAGACCAACACACCAAGAAGTCATCCCAATATGCGGTATTAAGTACTGTGATACATGTCAAAGCACATGGGTGGAATTCTGAAAAAAAGGGGGGAAGGGGCACCTGATTTTGCATAAGGAAGTCAGCCCATGCTGCCTGGAGGATTTGCTAGCTTAACTGACACTCAAGTGATCAACAGGAATTCTCTACGAGAGGCGGAGGTGCAGAATGAGGGGCAGTCCTCGGCAGCACCAAAAAATCACAGCAAAGGTCAGAAGGTTAGAGCGGGAGTGGTGTGAGTGGAAGCACGAAACACTCATCATGTCTGGAACTGGAAGTAAGAAGGCAGCATAAGGAAGGAAGGAAGGAAGGAAGGAAGGAAGGAAGGAAGGAAGAAGACGAAACTAGAGATAGGAAGCAAGGCCAAGTCATGGTGGGCTTTGAAACGACGCCAAAGATTTTGAATTTCTTCTGAGCCCGATGGAGAGCTAGGGAAAATGGTGTTAGGGTGGGAAGTGTTGGGATGAGTGTTTGATTTCAAAAAGACCACTTTGGCTGCTGTGTGGAGAACACATTCAATCAGAGTAAGGATGAGGCCAGTCAGATGCCATTAGGGCGGAACAGGAACAAGTTTGGTGGTAAGGGTGGATTCAAGAGCTCTTTGGTATTGACAGAGTTGAGGCGATGAACAGTGGCACAACAGTATTTGGAGACTTCCATGCTCTACTTTCGGTAACGGATAGAATATTAGACAAAAGACGAATAAGGATACAGAGGCCGGAACAACACTACAAGCGAGCTAGACCCAACCTCTGTAAACTAGCTGGTACGGAGAACACTCAACCTAACAACAAAAGGATATGTGTTCTTCTCAAGGACACATGGAATATTCTCTAGGATAGACTATATGACACTAACAAGTATCAATACATTTTAAAATCTTGAAATCATATCTCTTCAACAACAGTGAATATGATATATATATCACATATCTTCGACAACGGTGAAATGAAGCTAGAAATCAATGAGAAGGAAAACTGGAGAATTCACAAATATGTGGAAATTAAACAAAACATTCTGATACCACCAATGGGTCAAAGAAATCACAAAGGAAATTAGATAATTAGAGGCAAGTGAAATGAAAACACAATATGCCCAAACTTATGGGATATGCATCAAACACAGGGCTCAGAGAGAAATTTATAGCTGTGAAAAAATTAAAAAAATAAGAAAGATCTGGGGCGTCTGGCTCACTCCGTTGGGAGAGCATAGAGCTATTAATCTTGGGGTTATGAGCTTGAACCCCATGTTCAGTGTGGAGATGACTTAAAAATGAATCTTTAAAAAAAAAAGAAAGAAAGATCTCAGAACAATAACCGAATTTGCATCCTTGGGACATGGGGATGGGGTGGAAACAGTGAATTAAACTTAAAAATACTAAGAGGAAGGAAATAATAACATTAATAGCAAAGATAAATAAAATAGAAAATATATAGAAAAAAATCAATGAACCCAAAAGCCAAAAGTTGGTTCTTTGAAAAGACCAACAGAATTGACAAACTTTAGCTAGACTGACAAAGGAAAAAAGAGAGAATATGCAAATAACTAAAATTGGTAATGAAAATGGGGACATTACTACTGACCATAGAAAAATAAGAGGGATCATAAAAGAATTCTATGAGCAATTGTATAACAACAAATCAGATCATACAGATAAAATGGACCAATACCCAGAAACACAAATTACCTAAACTGACTTAAAAGGAAATAGAAAATCTCAACAGGCCTACAATAAGTGGAGATTGAAACAGTAATCAAACACCTTCCAACAAAGAAAAGTCCCGGACAAGATGGCGTCACTGGTGAATTCCACTAATATTTAAAGAAGCATTAATCCAATTCTCAAACTTTTCAAATAAAGATGAAGGAACACTTTTTAACTCATTCTATGAGACTAGCATTATCCTGGTTCCAAGGCTAGATAAAGACGTCATCAGGAAAGAAAATTTCAGACCAATATCCTTTATGAATAGAAATGCAAAAGCCTCAACAAAACATTAGCAAACTGAGCCCGGCAGCATATTGAAAGGATTATATTCCGTGACCAGTGGGATTATACCAGGAATGCAAGGGTGATATAACATAAGAAAATCAATGAATGTAATATATCACATTAATGCAATGAAAGAAAAAATCCATATGACCATCTCATTTGATGCAGAATAGTCATTTGACAATATCCAACATACTTTCATGATTAAAAAATAGCTCTCAGAAAGCTAGGAATAGAAGGAATTTCCTCAACATGATAAAGGGCATTTATGAAAAACCTACAGCTAATATCATAAAAGAAAGACTTAAAACCACCCGCTAAGATCAGAAATGAAGCAAGGGTGCCCACTTTCACCACTGTTACTCAGCATTGTCCTATCCAGAGCCATTAAATAAAACAAAGAAAGAAAACGCGTCCAAATTGGAAAAGAGGAGGTGAAATACCTCTGTTTGCAGATATTATTCTACATAGAGAAAACTCCAGAGAATCCACCAAAAAAAAAAAGGCTACTGGAAGTAATAAACGAATTCAACAAAGCCCCGGGGAGCAAGATCAACATACAAAAATCAGTTGTATTTTTACACACCCACAATAAATAATCAGAAAAGGACATTGAAAAGCAATTAAGGAACAATAGCATCTCCAAAAATAAATACCTGAAAATAAATATAACCTACGATGTGAAACATTTGAACACTGAAAATTACAAAACACTGCTGAAAGAAATTAAGACATATGTAAATGGAAAGGCATCTCATGCTCATGGATACAAACACTTAATGGTATAAAGATACTAACCAAACAGATCTACAGATTCAATGCTTGTTATCAAAATTCCAATGGCTCTTTTTTTCACAGAACTAAAAAATCCAATCTTCAAATTTATATGCAATTACAAGGGAGCTCAAATAGCCAAAGCAGTCTTGAAAACAGAAGACCGAAGTTAGAGAATTCACATTGCCTGGTTTTAAAATTTAATACAAAAGCTATAGTAATCAAAACAATGTGATACTCATGAGAATAGACATAAGATAAGGAGGACAGAATTGACAGTTCAGAAATGAGCTCATACATCGCTGGCCAATTGGGTTTTGCAAAGGAGCCAAGTGCATTTAATGGGGAAAGAATAGTTTTTCAACAGATGGTACAAAAGAATGAAGTTAGACCGTCTACTTCACACCATATACAAAATTAAACAAAACTTAACTAAAAATGGATCAGTGTTCTAAACGTAAGAGCTAAGATCATAAAACTCTCAGAAAAAGCAGAGGGGTAAATCTTTAAGATCTTAGATTTGGCAATGAATTCCTAGATATAACACCAAAAGCAACAGTAACAACCGTGAAAAAATAGACAACTTGCCCTTCATCACATTTTAAAATTTCTGTGCATCAAAGGACATTAAGATAATGAGAAAGCAACCCACATAATGGAGAAAATAATTTGAAAACCGTATATCTGACAATGGCCCAGTATCCACAAAATATAAAGAATTCTTACAACTCAACAACAAAAAGACAAACAACTCAATTTAAAACATGGCCGGAGGACTTGAATAAAATATTTCTTCAAAGAAGATATACACGCGGATACATATGTGAAGAGGCGCTCAATATCACTAACCATTAGGGAAATGCTAATCAAAACCACAATGAGGTATCTATCACTTCACGCCTAATAGGAAGACTATCACAAAAAAAAAATGGAAAATGACAAGGATGTCGGCAAGGATGTGGAGATATTGGAACCTTTGCACATTGCTGGTGGAAACGTAAAATGGTGCAGCCTTAATGGAAAACGATTTGCTGCGTTTCTCATATTTTAGCTATCTTTAATAGCTAAACGTTGAATTACCATATGAACGAGCATTTGCACTCTTAGGCGTATACCCCAAGGAACTGAGAGCTGGGACCCCAACAAATATGTGTACGCAGTGTTCACAATAACCAAAAGGCGGGGCAACTCAAGTGTCCATCCACAGATGAACGGATGAACAAAATGGGATCTCTCCACGCAGTGGAATATTATTCAGGCATAAATGAATGAAGTTCTGAGGCACACTCTACCATGGATGGCCTACACTGAATGAGACACAAAAACCAGCCAGACACAAAAAGACAGATATTGTATGATTCTCCTTATAGGAAATCTCTGGGATAGGGAAATTCATAGACACAGAAAGTAGAGGAGAGGTGATCAGGAGCTAAGGGAAGGGGAAAAAGAGCGTTATCACTTATGATGACAGAGATTCTGTTCGGAAATGGGGGTGATGGTTGGATGGCATTATGAATGTAATTGGTGCTACTGAATGGTATACTTAACACGGTTAAAATGGCAAGTCTTATTATGTTATGTGTTTTACCCCAATTTACAAACATTCATCATGTAATATGCCAAAAAACACTGAAGTGTACAATGTATTTATTTATTTATTTATTTATTTATTTATTTATTTATTTTTGAGAGAGACAGAGACAGCACGAGCTGGGGCGGGGCAGAGAGAGAAGGAGAGAAAACCCCAAGTAGGCTCTGCACTGTCAGCGCAGAGCCCCACGCGAGGCTTGAACTCACAAACCGGGAGATCACGACCTGAGCTGAAACCGAGAGCTGGTTGCTTAGCCGCCTAAGCCACCCGGGAGCCCTGAATCGTGCACTTTAAATGGGTAGATTTTTTTTTTTTAATTTTTTTTTCAACGTTTATTTATTTTTGGGACAGAGAGAGACAGAGCATGAACAGGGGAGGGGCAGAGAGAGAGGGAGACACAGAATCGGAAACAGGCTCCAGGCTCCGAGCCATCAGCCTAGAGCCTGACGCGGGGCTCGAACTCACGGACCACGAGATCGTGACCTGGCTGAAGTCGGACGCTTAACCGACTGCGCCACCCAGGCGCCCCTAAATGGGTAGATTTTATGGCAGGTGAATTGTATGTCAGAAACGCTGTTAAGAAGAGAGAGGTTTAGGAGGTAGAATTAAGTAGGAAATTGATTCTGGACCTTCTATAGGTAGAATTAGTAACTGAGTACATATGGGGGACAGGGTGAGTATTTGTCATTCTTCATGGTCACACGGCAACGAAACCTCTTCCTCTCTTGGACAACAGAGTCTGCCTCCTGTCACAGACGTAGAAAACTCATGTATTTATTTTCTAGCCTCCTGTAGCTGGGGCTCAGGCATGTGAACTAGACTCTGCCAGTCAAAACCACCTCTTTGTGGCTCCTCGTCCTCAACTTTTAATCAGAAGACGGTGCTAGGAAGCCGTGAAGGTTCGTCCCCTGGAGGACAGCGCCTGCGAAGGTGGCTGCGTCCAGTCTGCAGGGCGCGGAAAGAGCCAGCCGTGCCCAACAGTGTAGACAGCGGCGCCTTCAGGAGACCATTCTTGCAGTCTGATTCGGGCGACGGCCTCTGACTCTGTGGCCTCCGATCCGGTTTGCCAACCCTTCCGCGGATTCTGTGAATCGGCTGGTAATATTAAAATAAATAACCATGCTGTGTACATTACCCAGAATTGGTCTCTGTTGCGGGCAACCAAGTCCCCTGAATGATGTAAACACTGGTCCCAGATCTTCAGGAAGTTGAGAGGAATGTGGGATGGAATTCTCTGGACACCACGTCATTGAAGGAAGTAAGACCCTGGCTGGAATCAAGGAGAGGAGTCCTGATGGCCCCTGGCACCCGTGAGTGAAAGGTGGCCCAGACTGTCAGCTGTGGAATAAATACTCACTGAAAACTCGCAGAGGGGTCTGACCGACCACTGGCGCAGACTGGGATGACAGGCACGAAGACACAGCAAAGGCCTAGCCCTCCCCCCACCGGGGCAGACCTACCGACCGACACCGCCGAGGTTCCAGTCTGCCAGTGACTAAAACCACTCTGGTGCCAAGCAGGGTGGTCGTCCGCCCCCTTGAGCACAGAGAGATTGGGCCCCGTCTTGAAGGGGCGGAGGGGAACTGGCATTCAGGTGTCATTCCCACCCCCCTTGAGGGGCCCCGTGTGTAACGGCGGAGGCTGAACTCCATCCGCATCTACTAGTTTGTCACAACCGGGGTTTTAGATGCAAATCGAGAGAGAATTCGACGGCGGCGAGGCACATCTTCCTGCTGAGTGAGCAACTGCCGCAGGCAAGGAGGTCCCCGAGATGTCAGGGGTTCCTGCAGCGGCATTTTCAAGGGCCTGAGACTTGTATTAGCCTATCGGTCAGCTGTGTCGTCGTCTTTCATTCAATCCTCACAGCTCTGGGTTCTGATCCTTTAGAGGACTTAATCCCCACGAGGAAGGTGCTCCCACCAGTTGGCAGGGCAACTGTGTCTTTAAACTGGACGTCGAGAAGTCCATCTGGCCATCGGAAGCTTCTTGTGACCTTCAGGGAGCAGGGAATGCAGGAAGGGCTAGGCCATCAGAGGCAGGGGCCGAGCCGATTATCAAGGGGGAAGGAGGGACAGTGACACACTCGCACGGGGGTAAGGTGGAGAGTGTGCACGCACCCGGGGGATTCCCTGGGGATGCCCTGATGCTCCTGACTTCCCTTCTCCGATGACAAATTAGACTGCAAGTCTATAAAGGCAGGGCCGCCGAAGGCTCACGCACGTGAACTAGACTCTGCCAGTCAAAACCACCTCTTTGTGGCTCCTCATCCATACGCACCCCACAGCAGAAAGGGTTAACTGAGGGATGTTAGGAGACAGAGGGAACAAGAATTTAAGACGCTACTTGCTAGATTTGCTTAGTAGAGCTACAGGACGGTCACAAAACAACAGCCACAAAAGCTCCCTGTATTTCAGTCCTCACCGCTTCAAGCAGAAGGAAAATTATCTGAAATAATCTCTCCCTTGTTTCTTCTACATCATTAAGAAGAACTTTTGTCTTTCCATTCTATTGAGCTATGACTGCTATCGGGTCCGTAGATTACAAAATGTGCAGAGGTGATCGTTTTGGCAACAAGGGACAAATGGTCATGATACAGAGATCCTGGTTCTCAGAAAAGAGAAGACTCTGGACAGCTCCCGAACGGGCTTTGTTTTATGAGGGAGATTTGCACTATGTTAGACAGGGACATTTTTGAAGAAGCGTAAGCGTGTGTGGAGCAGACAGTGGGGTGGAGGGTGGACACTGTCGATTCGTTTTTGGCCACTTGGCGTCAGAACCTCATTCCTAGGCTTGAGGCATCCACCGTCTTGTGATGGAGAACGAGGACTCCCATTCCTGAAGCCAAAACCGTTGGATACTTGGGGCGCCCAGGTGGCTCAATCGGCTAAACATCTGACTTCGGCTCAGGCCATGATCTCGTGGTCCGTGACTTCGAGCCCTGTGTCAGGATAGGCACTGACAGCTCAGAGCCTGGAGCCTGCTCCAGATCCGGTGTCTCCCTTTCTCTCTAACCCTCCCCTACGCATGCTCTGTCTGTCTGTTTCAAAGATACACAATAAAGATTTTTTAAAAATTTAATGCAGTAGTTTCCCTACCCCCCTCCCCCAACCCCATCCTCTGTTCTGGGTTGTAAACCAGACATAAAAAGAAGCAGGTACTGGGGCGCCTGGGTGGCTCAGTCGGTTGGGCGACCGACTTCGGCTCAGGTCATGATCTCGCGGTCCATGAGTTCGAGCCCCGCGTCGGGCTCTGCGCTGACAGCTCAGAGCCTGGAGCCTGTTTCGGATTCTGTGTCTCCCTCTCTCTCTGACCCTCCCCTGTTCATGCTCTCTCTCTGTCTCAAAAATAAATAAACGTAAAAAAAATTAAAAAAAAAAACGCAGGTATTATAGCGACAGCATTCTGGTGGGCGTGGTAATGACACATCGTCTGTGATTTCAGCAGAAGTGTCCGAGATCCAGGACCGGAAGGGTTAGTGATGGAAACAGCAGTGTCTGTGCCCAGAGTCGGCGCCGGCTCTGTCCCTTGACCAGGCACTGGTTTTGGCTCCTCTAAGACGAACTGTTGCCCTGCAGTCTCGCTGTAGAACCCGTGAGCTACTCAACATCCTTTCAGTAAAATCCTGCCCACGTAGATTAAGCAGAGTTGGTGTTCCTGGCTTGCAGCAAGTGGCCGGAAATGGAGGGTGGTTATTGGTCTTTCCTCTGGAGACTGGAGCACGTGAGGTCACTTCCTGGGTCTGAGCAGGGAGGGGATGAGGGAGGAGGTCTGAGGACAGCGGGAAGAGGTTGTGGTCACCTCCCGAGAGGAGAAGACCGAGCGCTTCTGGGGGACCAACCTGTGGCTGGATGTGGTGATGGGCAGTCATTCTCCTGAAGTCGTCTCTTCTCCTCTCTCCACCTCCAGGGAAATGGCAAGAAGGACAAAGGGGGCGGGAGAGGAACCACCCACTGGAGGCTGAGGGCAAACTGAACGTTGAGAGGGGCTGGCCTTGCGGAGCGGAGGCGGCCGCCCCACAGGGGCCTGCAGGTGCCAAATCCGTCGAAAGGGGCTCAGTTTCCATGTGCAGGTGCCAGGAGGCTCGGGATCAGTTACAGGAAGGTGTGGGTGTGTGAGGAGCTACTGGAAGCCTGGGCACAAGGTCACATTTATTCCTCAGTGCTCCACCTGTGTGGCCACGATGCCACTATTCCCACCCCATTGCTAGGAGGCCTGAAGGGCTCTTCCCCAGGGAAAACTAAAGGAAAGACTTTCACAGCTTTCTATTTGTTGGACCTGGCGTGGCTGCCCCGTGTGAGCTCCGTGGAGTGTGGGAGGGATGCTTCCACAGAGGGAATTTGGGGTGCTACCGCCCCAAGAAGTACAAACGGGAAAGGATGTGGGCTGCACACCCCCGTCTCTTATTGGGGATGATACGGAAGCTGGATCTAATGAAGGAGAAAGAAGGCCGGACCAACCATTGGGTAGCGGAAACAGCACAGGCAAAGGCCCTGGGGTGGGAGACAGAGTAACATAGTAAAAAGCAAAACAGAACAAAACTGAAGGAAGATTAGCTGTTTGTGGCACCTTGGGAACAAGAAGAGAGGTGTGAGACGAAGAGACAGAAGTGGGTGGGCTTCGTAGACCCCCATGGACCACGGTTAGCATGTGGCTTCTCCCCGGAGTGTGCTGAGAAGCCGCCAAGGCAGAGAAGCTTCGTGAAGCAGCAGCGTCCTGTGTGCGGAACGGGCAGGTTGGGACAGGGTCACGCGGAGGGGAAGCTGGCTGGGGCCCAGTCAGTGAGGATGGAATGGGACGGGTTTCAGGGGCTGCCATTTTCTCCCTGGGCCCCTCTACCATCCACCCATCCCCCGACAGCTAGAAGGCTCTCCGTAACCTGTTAATCAGGTCAGGCTTGTCAAATGCTTTACTGATCGGATAATTGGGTAAAAATTACCACAATATCGTCTTATTCAAGGTAATGGGCGCTCACATCGAACTCACATATGGAGCAACTGAGGCCCAGAGACGTCAAGTGATTTGCCCAAGGTCACACAGCAGGCTGTGGATGCGCACTCTCAATCACAGACTCTTGCCTCTGTTCACACCCAGGATTCGGCCATTCTGACAAGTTTGAAAGAAATGATTTTTTTTTTTTTTTTAACTGAAGCATCTTGGGTACTGAATCATCTGTTACAAAGAACCAAAGGATAGATTTACAAAAGAGGCTGGGTTGAAAATGTAGGTTCAAGTACAAAATTTCGTAGGAAATTTTGAAGCATTGTAACATCTACGATTGTATTCAGGAAATTACCCAAATAGGCCAATTACCACAGCTCGCACAGGCAAGCAGCAAGCCAAGATAAGATAAGGTGACCAAGTTTAAGCAAAAAAAAAAAAAAAAATAATAATAATAATAATAATATGCAGATTGGGCAGGCAAGAAGCAGATAGTAAGAGCTGGAGGCAGTAACTGCAGGTGCTAATCCGAAGAGATATTCTGCACACAGCCCACCCCAAGGTTGCCTGGGAGATGCTGGTCCCACATACCCAGCCACCTTGGCAGGGAAGTTAATCCCCATAAGCCGGGAGTAGAAGGTGCCATGTAACCTTAAAATGCCAGGGCAGTCTTTGCTTCTGGCTTTAGAATTTGGAAATCGTGGCCTCAGGAATAATGCAATTCCTTCCAAGTGGCCTTGGGAGCAACAGAAGTGCGAGTCCTAATTTCCACATCTGTCAAGTGAGCTCCAAGCACCTTTTGACTTTAACGGGGGTGTCAGTCACCTAGACGCCACGCTTCTAGGTTCCCTGGCTGAATTGGGGGTTTCGTTCTTTATGGACCTTCAAGTCTTTTCGTGATGTTAAACCTCGAAGACTTACAGGTGGTAAAATAGGAAAGTTCTGCCCACAGGAAGTTCTACTCCTGTAGCCCCGAGGTGACCGCCCCCCCCACCCAAGCAACTGGGGCTGCACGTCTCCAGACCTGCTGCACATACAGTCCACATTTTTGTCTTTAGAAACAAGGCGATCGTGTTCCCTACTTAGATCTATTTCCGACTTGCTATATTGTTGCCATCTTTCAATGTCCATAGAAATAGAGCTGCTTCTTTTTATTATTATTATTGTTAAGTCTATTTATTTATTTTGAGAGAGACAGAGACAGCGTGAGGGGGGGAGGGGCGGAGGGGGAGGGAGACAAGAGAATCCCAAGCAGCCTCTGCACCGTCAGCACGGAGGAGCCCGACGTGGGGCTCGAACCCATGACACCGTGAGATCACGACCTGAGCCGAAACTAAGAGCCAGCCGCTTAAGTGACTGAGTCCCCCAGAAGTCCCGAGACCTGCTTCTTTTTAACTGCTGCCTAGTAACCCATTGAGTGGATGCATCATCATTTATTTGAGTAATGGCCCCTGGATGGGCACTGAGAGCTGTGGCCAGGCTTCCCCCGTCCAGGTAACACTCTGTCAACGAGCCTGCCAAATGTGTCTTCGCTCACTTGCGTGAGTATTTCTGTGGGGCAGATTCTGAGAAGGGTAGCGTTGTTCCGCGAGACAAATTCTAGGAAGCGTGTTGCAGGTTAAAAGGCGGGGACTGTCAACATCTGACACATACAGCCAGACTCACTTTTAGAGTTTGCAGCCATTTGCACCCCATTTCCATACCACTCCTGCCAACTGGAGATGTTATCACTCTCCGGCGTGTTGCCAGTTGGCGAAGTAAAAAATTCTCATTGTAATTTCATGCATTTATTATTAACGAAGCTACTCATGTTTCCATATGCTTCAAAGGGATCTGCACTTGAGGTTTTAAAAAAACTAGTCATTCCTGTCCTTTGCCTATTTCACTATTGGCTGTTGATCTTTTTCTGTGGATTTGTAAGAACTCTGACAGATTAAAAATATTAACCCTTTGTCCAGAATAAAAATGATAGCTATTTCCCCCTTTTTGTCTTTAACTTGGTGTAGGGTATCTGTTAGCAAACCAGAGCAGCGTGATTTGTACTCAGTTAAATATATTTATCTTCTCTTCCATAGCCTCCGGATTTCATGTTACACCTGGCCCCAAGGTGATAGATCTGTTCGCCCATAGGTCTTTTAGTCATTTGATGTGTAATTTCAACACTTAAGTCTTTTTAAAAATTCATTTATTTATTTTGAGAGAGAGAGAAAGAGAGAGCATATGAGCACAGGCAGGGGAGGGGCAGAGAGAGAGGGAGAGAGAGAGAATCCCAAGCAGGCTCCAGGCTGTCAGCACAGAGCCCAACTAGGGGCTCGATCCCATGAACCGAGAGATCATGACCTGAGCCTAAATCCAGAGTCAGACAGACGCTTAACCAACTGAGCCACCCAGGCATCCATCAACACCTCAATCTTCAATCGCAAGGAAATATTTTTATGTTTGGAACGCGGTGATCACTTGGGAATGTTTTTATGTTTGGGGCGCAGTGGGGACCTGACCAATGACCCCGATGTGATGCTCTTTTCCCTTATGAGCAGACGCTTTGGATCAATTCTCTCAACCCTCATGTTATCTGGCTTCTACTTGGGGACACTGAAAGCTAGAGGAAACACTTCCAGACTCCCCTGAAACTGAGGTTCTGGAAGCAAATGTTCTAGCATCATTTACATGTACTCACGAGAGATTCTGGAAGGAAGGAGTGAACTGTCTTCCCAAGTCTCTTGAACCTTGCCACTGGCAAATGGACTCCAAAACCATGAAGCTTCCTGGCATGGTGCTCCAGTGTCCACCCGCCAGCTTCCTGGAGGTCAAGAAGCAATGGCGGTAGGGACAGCTTCTTCATGGGACTTCTATGCCCAGACCACAGCCTTGGACCCCATGGTCCAATTCCCTGAATGTGAGAGGCTGTTGTTTCTTATATCTGGCTTGGTTTCTTGTTTCTGGCATAGCTTCAGCAACAATGTCTAGGTTAGAGCCAGAGGCCCCTCATGGAATCTGTTCTATGAAGGCTGAGTCATTTCAGGAGATCCAGCCTAGGATGTGCTCCGTACTCCCAATGGCGGTGAAAATAAATATCTGATTCCCTTGGAGCCCCTGAGTGGCTCAATCGGTTAAGTGTCCGATTTCGGCTCAGGTCATGATCTCGGGGTCAGGTCATGATTTCACCGTTTGTGGGTTCGAGCCCCGCGTCAGGCTCTGTGCTGACAGCTCGGAGCCTGGAGCCTGCTTCAGATTCTGTGTCTCCCTCTCTCTCTGCCCCTCCCCTCCTCGTGCTCTGTCTCTCTCTCTCTCTCTGTCTCAAAAATAAACATTTAAAAAATTAAAAAAAAAAAAGAAAATATCTAATTCCCTATTTTAAATCACCTTCTGTCCAAAATACCTAAAGCAACCTATTTCCTGGGCTCAACCCTGACTGATATGCTCTTTGCTGTAAATGATCACACTTATCATTTATCATATATGGTTTTATATTTATATGCGAATCTATTTCTAGAATTTCAACGCCATTTCATTGATCGATTTTTCTTTCAGTGATGCCACATTGTTTTAATTAGTGTAGCTCTAACATCTGGTTGGATGAATTGAATAAATTCACCAGATTTATTATTTTTTTTCAAGGCCAATTCAGTTACTTTGGGATATTTATCCTTCCAACGGAAAAGGAGAATCAACTTTTCAACTCCCTCAAAATACCCACTGGAATTTTGACTAAGTGGGATAATCTTTATTGGTTAATTTGGGGATAACTGTCATCTCTATAATATTGGCTCTTTTAGTCCAGAAATGTGCTCAATCTCTTTACTTATGTGTCTCCTTTTATGTCATTATTCAGCGTTTAATAGTTTTCTTTTTTTTTTTTTTTTTTTTTAAATTTTTTTTTCAACGTTTTTTATTTTTTTATTTTTGGGACAGAGAGAGACAGAGCATGAATGGGGAAGGGGCAGAGAGAGAGGGAGACACAGAATCGGAAGCAGGCTCCAGGCTCTGAGCCATCAGCCCAGAGCCCGACGCGGGGCTCGAACTCACGGACCGCGAGATCGTGACCTGGCTGAAGTCGGACGCTCAACCGACTGCGCCACCCAGGCGCCCCAATAGTTTTCTTTACGTAGGTCAGCTTGTACTTGTTTTTGTTAGATATAGCATGAATTATTTAATAGTTTTTTTATTAGGAATCAGACACTTTTCTGAATCGTATTTCAAATATATTTAAATATAATATTTTAAAATGTAAAAACAAGCGCTTATTTATTAAGCCTCCTTTAGGCACCAGACACGTTATGTTATGCTTTCCATGTTATTCAGACACAAATGAAAATCTGTAGGTCACAAAATACTCACCCAGCTGTAGCTTCAGCGAACCCGGATCTGTCTTCTGCACACTCAAGAAGCTCAGAGACGCGGTAAGCCGTTGCTGACATTGACCTCTTCTCTCCTTGCCAGACGGGTGCCACAGTTCCAGGATTACACCCATTTTTAAGGCAGGAAGAAAGGAACCCAGGAGACATCTATGAGTTTGTCCATCTCTCTGGCCAGACTCATGTCAAATAGCCACCCTACCTCCAAGGAAGTCTGTGAAAGTTTGGACACTCGCAAATCCAAAAAAAACAGGGAGGCTGGAGGGATGAGCCTGGGATTGGGTACTGAGGGAGTCAAACTATAGTGACTCCCTGGAAACTCTGAGGGCAGCGGGATCAGCACCCAGTTCACACGTGGGGAAGCAGAGGAACACGGAGTTTGGGTCATGTGGCATCACTCGGTTCCACCTGTCTCCCGGATGCAGGAAAGCCACTGTTTATAAATAAATTATAAATTCTAAATCCTGTCCAGCCACGCTGCTGAATTCTCATGTTGTCCTGCCTCCTTCAAGCAAACGAACATATTGGATCACATCTTCCCTGTCATCATGATAATCTGGATTTTTCCTGCCTCGTCGCTCAGTTTTGATGTCAAAAATAATGGGTGTCCTTGGTGACTTTCCTATTTAAATACAAAGGCTTTCTTGTTCCCCTGCTAAGTAAATGATTACATTTGCCCCGGAAAAGAATGCTCTTCAAATAGTCAGTGGTCGAAGCAGATACTTTTCAGCAACAAGAAAGTCCTCCTTTCTAATCTACTCTTCAAAATGTTCCCCTTTATCACCAACAGATATCCATGTATCTGACTCCTCTCCAGTAAAGTTAACAAATGCATCTCACCACCACCACCCCCAAAAAGTGGCTTCCCACATGCTTTCCCAAGAAACTTTTAGTCTCATTTAGAAACTAAACGATGTTGCTGGAATGTCTAGAAGGCGCTCTCCAGGTCGGAGGTGGTCTGCCAGAGACAAGAACCGTGGGCACCAGTTTCTGGGCGGGGCTCAAACACTCACCTCTTGTCCCTTTGCTCATTTCCGTGAGGCACATCCCATCAGGAACCTATTTGGGGGAATACCTTCTACGGTTTCTAGAAGAAAGAAGAAACACCGGCTATGTGGGATTCCTAGTTCAAAGTGCATGTGCTGAGAGGCTTTCTCGGCAGGTACAATCCCAAGAGCCGGCCAAAGGAGAGGCAGGCAGAGAGGTCGGGAAAGTCAAGCAGGGGTTGTGTGAGCGAGCTGACCCCAGCTTCCCAAGCCCACAGGCCCTCCCTGCTCAGTGACAGGGAGCAGCTCACCCAGGTCCAGCCTCTTCCTGCTCCCAGCGACCTGGCGGTGGACCGCCCCCCTGCACTTGGGGGTCCTGCTACCCGCCGACGCACCCCCACCCGCGGCCTCGGGGAAGGGCGGGCCCCTCCGCGTCTGCGCCCTGCCGCGTTTCTGGGTGATGGAGGCATCGGGGTGTCTGCGGGGCCTGCTGGGTCCCATCTGGCGCAGCCAGGAAGCGGGATGAAGCCAGCCACGCGGGGCTGCCCGGGGCGGGGAGGTGCCCTGCGCGGGGCCTGGCCGCGCTCTCCACGTGGCAAGCAGCCGTGGCCTGGGGCGGCTGAGGCCCAGGCAGCTGGGGAGGAGCGCACGCGGGACTCGGGCAGGGGCGGGTTCCACGCGGGAAGAGGTTACCTTCTTGCGCCTTAGGAGAAGGGTCCTGTGTGGCACGGGCAGCGGGCAGCGCCAGTCCTGCGTTGGGCACCAACCGCACAGATGGCCGCAAGCAAAAGGGCCGAGGTGCGGCACAGCCCGAGGAAGGACGTCGCCTGGGGGCCGAGGCCACGAGGGCCTCGGCTTCGGTTCCACCCGGTTTCACCCGGCCAGCCCGGCTCTGCGCCCTTGGTGCCCAGCCGAGCTGTCCTCCGCCCCCGGCTTCCAACGTGGGCAGCTCGGGCCTGACTCCAGGTCCCAACACCCCCACCCTTCACTGCAGGAGGGCGCAAGGCCTTGGAGCCGCGTGGGCACGGTGGGGAGCGGAGGGGGGTCGTTCTGGAAGTACCTGCTACAGGAGCCCCGAGGAGAACCGAAGCGTGCGAACGGCACACGCAGAGCCTGGCGCCAAATCCTTGCACGTCCGCTCCTCTCTCAAGGAATCTTCAGCCCTGGGAAAGTAAACCAACTTTTACACCAAGAGTTCACCCTCACATCTCCCGGTGAGTCCAGCAAGCTCCGGGCAGGCATCTGTCCCCGGGGCCGGGGTGGGGTGGGGGGGGGGCCCTCCCTGGGGACCGTGGCACCAGCACTCACCCACCGTTCAGGAGTCACACTGCCCCCTCCCCTGCCACAAAGCAGGAGCATCTGGGGGGTGGGGAGGAGCAGGAAGCCCACTTCTCAAAGTCCCAGGTCGTGTGGCATCTGTCACCACCTTGTCACTGCACGTGACCATGCTCACCTGGCCCCGCCCCGTGTGTCTCTGCCCCCTTCCTGCCCACTGGCAATGGCTTGGGGAGGCCCGTCCTCTGGGACCACGTCGTCCTCCACGTTCTTGCCTTCCCATGCCCCCCCACCTCAGCTCTTCATACCTGTGTGAGTAACCGGGTTCCGTTTTCCCCCATCTGAGTTCGTCCGGCTCCCCCCTCCCAGCTTGCTGCTTCTGCTGTGTGGCCCTGAGCAAAACGTCCTCCGTGGGTCTGTCTCCTTCAGAACCACAGCCAGGTCTGGCTATCTGAGAGCCGAGGAGGCCTGATTGAGGCCTGAGGGCCTCTGCTACTCTGGGGCCAGAAAGCCAGCGTGTAGACGAGAAGACCACGGCAAGAAACTTATCTTGAAGTTCTCTGACCTGAAGGGAAGCTTCTGTCCTGAGCAGGGCCTAGTGGCCAGTGCTTTCCATAGGTCAGCTCACTCCTACCCTCTAAACAACACTGCAGTTACATACAATATCACCGTTGTACTATTTCCCAGATGGAAAAACTGAGGCGCCAGAGTCTCGGGTGACTTACCTAGGGTCATCTAGAACAGGGGTGCTAGGGTCATCTAGTACGGGGGTCCTAGGGTCATCTAGTACGGGGGTCCTAGGGTCATCTAGAACGGGGGTGCTAGAGTCATCTTGTACAGGGGTGCTAGGGTCATCTAGAATGGGGGTGCTAGGGTCATCTAGTACGGGGATCCTAGGGTCATCTAGTACGGGAGCCCTAGGGTCATCTAATATGGGGATCCTAGGGTCATCTAGTACGGGGGCCCTAGGGTCATCTAATACGGGGGTCCTAGGGTCATCTAGAACGGGGTGCTAGGGTCATCTAGAATGGGGGTGTTAGGGTCATCTAGAACGGGGGTGCTAGGGTCATCTTGTACGGGGATCCTAGGGTCATCTAGAATGGGGGTGCTAGGGTCATCTTGTACGGGGGTCCTAGGGTCATCTAATACGGGGGTCCTAGGGTCATCTAGTATGGGGGCCCTAGGGTCATCTAGTACGGGGGTCCTAGGGTCATCTAGTACGGGGGCCCTAGGGTCATCTAATACGGGGGTCCTAGGGTCATCTAGAACGGGGTGCTAGGGTCATCTAGAATGGGGGTGTTAGGGTCATCTAGAATGGGGGTCCTAGGGTCATCTAGAATGGGGGTCCTAGGGTCATCTTGTACGGGGGTCCTAGGGTCATCTAGAACGGGGGTGCTAGGGTCATCTAGAACGGGGGTGCTAGGGTCATCTTGTACGGGGATCCTAGGGTCATCTAGAATGGGGGTGCTAGGGTCATCTTGTACGGGGGTCCTAGGGTCATCTAATACGGGGGTCCTAGGGTCATCTAGTATGGGGGCCCTAGGGTCATCTAGTACGGGGGTCCTAGGGTCATCTAGTACGGGGGCCCTAGGGTCATCTAATACGGGGGTCCTAGGGTCATCTAGAACGGGGGTCCTAGGGTAATCTAGAACGGAGGTGCTAGGGTCATCTAGAATGGGGGTCCTAGGGTCATCTAGTACGGGGGTCCTAGGGTCATCTAGAACGGGGGTGCTAGGGTCATCTTGTACGGGGGTCCTAGGGTCATCTAGAACGGGGGTGCTAGGGTCATCTAGTATGGGGGCCCTAGGGTCATCTAATACAGGGGTCCTAGGGTCATCTAGAACGGGGGTCCTAGGGTCATCTAATACGGGGGTCCTAGGGTCATCTAGACCGGGGGTCCAGGCCTTCAGCCACTTCCCCCACGCTGATGCTTCACGTGTGACATTTTGCATAAAAACACGTTGAAAACAGCATGTCGCTTCTGCAGACCACGTTCCCCAAAGCAGCCATGCTCCTCCCTGCCTGAATAACGCATAAGCCTTGCTGGTGCGGCTGCGCGGAGTCCTGCGGCCTGGTCAGCCTTCCCACCTGCTCTCTCTCACCACAGAACTTCACACACTGAACTTTTGTCCCCAGCTACCTCTGCTGTGCTTTCTTGGAGACGTAAGTACTCACTGGGTCTATCGCACTGACACTGTGACGCAATTCATTGTCCACATCAATTCACAGGGACACACACTCAGGCACACACACCCAACGACACCCACGCCCACTCTTTGGGTTAATGATATTGTTTCCCTCGTGCGGGTTGATTTTTCATTGGGTTGATAATAATACCGAACACATCTCACTGTCTCAGCTCAGGTGCTTTCCCGAGCAGTTAGTAGCTCTTAGCTCATCTTAACCTTGGAACAACTTGTTGAGATGGATGTCATTATTTCTTAAATTTATTTATTTATTTTGAGAAAGAGAGAGACAGAGAGAGAGGGAGGGAGAGAGGGATAGGGAGAGAGAGAGAGGGAGAGAATCCCAAGCAGGCTCTGCACTGCCAGCACAGAGCCTGATGTGGGGCTCCAACTCACAACCCGTGAGATCCTGACCTGAGCCGAAATCAAGAGTCGGATGCTCAAAACACTGAGCCACCCAGACGTCCTGAGATTGGCGCCATTATTATCAATGGTTGCCGGAAGGGGAAACGGAGGCAGAGAGAAGTTAAGGGAGGTAACTTGTCCTGTCTGCAGAACTCGTGAGCAGCGAAGCTGGGATGTGAACACACCATGGCCTGCTCCTCCCCCGGGCTCTCCCGCCCATTTGCCCGGGTGACGACCGCCTGAGACTCTGCTTTGGCGGCATCCGGACGGCATACGTACGTGGCAGCCCTCCACACAGGTGCGTGGCCTGCCTGAGACGATCATCACACGCAGGAGCTGAACAATAATCTTAGGCACTTCTGCTCAGGCGCTCAGAGTCTGGAAGTTTCTCAGAAGACCAGAAATGCGGTCAGGCACCCAATTTCCGGGCTTCTTAGTGCACTTACCAAACTGATAGCGTTCATTTTCGTCTCTTGCTGAAATAAACCACCCCGAGGGAAGACCATTTCTGTCTCTCGGGCCGTCCGTGTGCATTTCACGGTGTAATTTCCTCCCCGCGTGTTGTAATTAGGCAGGGCGAGGGTTATGGGTGAGCCGGCTTTAACCGGGACCTGCTTCTCTGTAAATGCCAAATTTGCAGCTTTCTTTTTCTGCGCGGCTGTTTCTGAAGAATCACCCCAGGGCAACCCTGCGGGGTCTGCCTCAGCTCCCACGGGGCTCCGATGAAGAAATGAAGTCCAGACAGATGAAACGATTCCCTTCATGAGTCGGGGCGGGGGGGGGGGGGGGGGGGGGGGCGGCGGCGGTGGTAACAAACGCACGAGAACCCCAGCCTCCTGGGTTGCCCCCATGGCTCTTTCCAACGGATGCCCTGTGCAGGACTTCACAGAAATGTCTAGATAAGGTCTGCCTCGGGGACTGGAGCTGCCTAGCAGTGTGGGTGTGTCACCTCTAATTCTTAGTAAAATGCTTTTTTGTTAGAACACATTTCACAATTTTATATTTCACACTCTGCTCACCCTGCCGTGTCCCCGTGGCCAGCTAACAGCTACCACAGGCCTTGCCCCATCACTCTAGATTTTGCAATGAACATAGTTGGCCCCTTCTGAAGTCTTGACCATTTTTAGTGTATCTCCCCCCGCCACCCGCCTTTTTGTGAGTTTCTTTTATTTTGACACCTTGGCTCACATATGCCATTTAATCTGAATGAACGAACATGCTAGCTGAAATGAAGGCCATCGGTGGCGGCCAAATTTAAAGACACGTTTCGGTTTTTGTGATGCTGTACTTGCAACATCTTCTTTTGCAAAACCACCTCTTTCTGGCCTTTTGCTGGGTCTTCTGGAAATGCTTTGAAATGTATTCAGGCCATCAGCTGCTTTTGTCTGGCGAAGCCATGTAGTCCGTGTGGAGATCTAATTTCTTTCTTAGCTTGAGCAACAGTCATTTAACAGGAAACGTTTCAACTTCTCATACTTTAAAGCCTGTGCTTCTACGGGGAGTGTCATTTGGCTATCTTCTGTTACCCAATTTCCCACGAAAACTAGTTTTTGAATAATAAGGCCAAGCATGCTAATGGAATGCCTGCCGATGGAACCATGTGGCAGGAGCTGGGGAAGGCGGTGTGGAAATTTTAAACCCTCGCAATGTCTGGGTTGTGGCTGGGATATGGGCGGGGGTGGGGGGCAGGAAGGGGAGGTGGGAGCTTGGTAGAGGAAGGAATCCAGAAGAGTCGTGAGGACTCGATGATTGGGGAAAGGCCGATGGGAAAACTAAGAATGCATCGGGTAAGTGAGAAGAAAATACACAAGAAGAAGAAAAGTCAACACACAGGAGCAGGTGGAAAAAGAAGGCACAGGAGTGAGCCCAGTGATTGGAAATTGCATCAAGCGTACAGAGAAAGCAAAGAGAAATGAAAGAAAGCAAAGAGCATGAAAGAAAGAAATACCATTCCAGGAAGTTTCTGCCTAAACATTCAATGACTCATTAGGTCAAAGCAAAATACCAGCATAAATTGCATACCGACGGGTGTGGGCAGGCCTCCTGCGGGTGACGAGCCATGCCAATCGGTGCCACGCTAGCTCCCTATTTAAACCCCAACCTGGAAACAAAATAAAACTAGAACTTACGAATTCCTAGAAGTGGTTTTCCCTTGTGTTCGTGAGGGTTAAAAAAGTGGGCACCAGACCTTCAGGAGGCATAGCACGGTGGGAAGGCTGTGGCCCTGGGCTCTGGGGCCCCAGTGGTGGCCAAAGGGTTTTAAGCAACGGAAGGTTTCCTGCAAAGAAATCCAGAGCTCAGGATCTAGAACAGACACACGGGAGCTGTCCAAGCTGGGTCACCCGGCAGGGAGCCTGCCTTCCAGCCTCCGATGGCGCCTTCCCTGGGCATCTCCATGGAACCTCTCGGTCAGAGGGCACAGCCTGTCCGGTCTCCAGCCCGCCAAGCCACAGGATCTTTTCTTTTTTTAACCAGCGGCCTCACAACACTGGAAAAATCAGGGTATTTTGCCAAAAAAAAAAAAAAAAAATCTAAATGTCCACTTGCTTTTGAAAAACTGGAGCCTTGGGCCCCTGTAGTTGTCCTGTGCCACAACAACCCACGAGAGCTGAAACGCAATTTGTGGCTCTCTGGCTGCCACGGGCCACATGCACCTAACTGAATTCTCACTAGGTGTCTGAGGTTGCAGCCACCTGTGCCCGAAGAGGCCCCGAGAAAGGACCTCTGGACACACGTGGCCCCTTAGGTATCGTCTGGCTGGAATGTTCCACAAAGGAGTTTTCCATCTTAGGAAGGAGAGGCCACATTCGTGGTCATTCTGCTCTCCTTGTATTGGCACAACCACAAAGGATATTGGGAGCGTAATCAGATATGGCTGAGTGTGGTCAACGGTCTGCTGCCCGCAGCCCCTATCACAGACCCTGCCTCCTCCCCCCGGGACCCCCCCCACCCCAAGTTCCGAGAGAGCTGGAGAATAAAGAAGTTTTGACCTCAGACTTCAACCAGAACTGCCTTCCTTCTCCTCCCAGAGACCTGGTCACAGCCCTGTTCTACAGTCAGGCCCATGCTGACGTCTTCCTAGAAGCCTCCCACCTGCGGCAATTTGTTTCCAACGTCTCAGGTTTTATGCTCCGTTTACTTGTGTTCACCTGCAAGTGCCTGCCTATTCGGTGAAAGTTCTAGCCCCTGTTGGACACACCACCTCTTGGGTAATGAGGACAGAGCCCTCTGCGTATTGTTCAGCGGTTTCCCAATCACCAGGAGGAGCTAAAGAGTTATTTTCTAAGCTGGTATCTCAGACATCTTTTACACTTCATCTGATTTCCAAGTAGGGTGGGGACCAAAACTGATGCGCGTAAATGATACAGGCACAATCTAGAAGTACCCCCAAGTAATGAAAGGAGCCTCAGGTTTCAAAATTCGGCATAAAGAACCAGTTTCCAAGTAGAGAAATCCCCACCCCCATCATTTCTGGGTGACTCCAAGCACGTTTTCTACCTTTCTTGAATTTCACGTTGTCTACTAAGACCATTTACCACCCTTTCTACGACAGCTTTGGGAGTCTATGCAATTATTCAAAAAGAAGAACAACGTGGAGAACGTGCTGTAGGTGTGGGGGAGCGGAGGTAATGTAGAGTGGCTCTGGATTTCTAGGAACCAGCACGCTTCTAACCCAGAAAAGGCAACCGGCGTCGGGATTTGGTTTTACTTTCATCTAAGGGAGGTTTGCAAACTCTAATGGGCATTGCCCCGGCTTGGAAAAAGGAATGGCGTAATAACAAATGAGAAAAGTGGAAATGACAAACCAAAATCAAGACTCATTTTCATCGGCGGAGTCAACTCTTTGGAATGAACGTCGACTCGAGGGGACAGACCCAAAAGCCACAGACAGAAGAGCTTCTTGAATTGGTGAGCACCCGGGCAGAGGATTTGGGGAAGATGTTAAAACCCACTTTGCATGTCTAAATAGTCAGGGCCTTGTTGGTAAACGTACACTTTACCAGATGAGTTGGGAACAAGCATGTGTTCTGAACCACAACATTGTCCTTGGAGAATAGTTTGAAATGTGAGGCTTTCCAAATACCAAGTGATAAGTGATATGCATGTTTCAGCGTCACCCTTTGGGTGTTTGTAACTGTGTAATAGGAGAACGGGGAAGGTAGAAGAGACAACTTATCAAGCAGATTTACGCTTGATGATGGGCACCAGTGATGTTAGCCTGGTGGCGGGGTGGGGCTGGGGGTTCAGTCTACTCTTCTCTTTCTTTACTTTGGGGTTTGGTTCAAATTTTTCTTCTTGAAGAAATGTGTCCTAGGGAAAAGAATGGGAAGTCACCGAAGGCATTCAGCCCAGATCCCGCATAGTCCAAGTAGGGCCTGAGGTCCTTCCCCACCTGCCACATCCCGTATTTGGGCAAGTCTGTGCGCCACTGTAAGGAATATGGCTCCCTTCGCAAAGGCAGACTCTCTCTGTCTCTGTCTCTCTCATTCTGTAGACGCGCTGTGTGTGTGTGTGCCACGTGCCTTTACAGCCCTTAGCGCGACGCCTGGGGAACGCGCCGCGAGGTGCCATTTCCCCCATTTCCTCGCGTCTCTTACGTAGCCCGGGAATCTGGGGGAGAAGACGACCGCGTCCGATTAGGGGCAGAGATGCCCCGAACGAGCCGCCGGCGCCGGGATCACAGGAAGACTCCCCGCGCGGCCGAGCCCGGCCCCAGCGGCGCACGCCGGCCCGCCAGCCGGCAGGGCGCACCCGCGTCGGCCACCACTCGGCGCGGCCGAGGGCAGCCGGACCTCGGCGAGCCTCGTTCCCCAGGCGTCTTACGCAACAACTTCGCCTCCGTCATCTGCGCCCTAATTGCGCAGGGGGCGGTGTCTGCGCGCGGCGCTTTCTCTCCCGGCCGCGGGCCGTCGCGCTCCCGGGAGAGACGCGCGGGGGCACGGTCGCCGCCGCCTACGCAGCGCCCCCGCGGGGCTCCGGCCGGCCGGCGGCCCCCCCTCCCCGCGGCGGCCCGCCCCGAGCGCTGGCGGCTCGCCAGCGCCGCCCGCCCCTCCCCACCCGCCCGCAGGAGGAGGGGTCCTCCCGGGGGTGTGCGGGGAGGGGCGGGCGGCGGTCCGCGCCACGCCCGCGGCCCCCCGGCCCGGTGCTGGGTGGGCAACAGGTAGCCGGGCCGCTGCGTGCTCGGGGAGACAAAAAGCGCCGCTGTGAGTGAGCGCGGATCGCCGGGGGGCGCAGGCAGCGGTGGGAGAGCTGGACGGCTGGGCGGGCCCCTCCCCAGCTCGGCCCCACCCCCCCTCCCCTGAAGCGCCGGCCGTGGCGCAGCCCCGGAGCCGGGCGCGGGGCGCGGGTCCTCGCGGGCGCTCGGGCGGTGGCGGTGGCGCTGGCCCCGGCCCGGGGAGGGACGCGGGCGGCGGGGCGGGGGAGCGGGCGCGGGGAGAGGAGGGGAGAGAAGAGGAGGGGAGGGGAGGGGGTGGGGGCGGGCCGGGAGGGGGCGGGGCCGCGGAGAGCCCGCCCCCGCCGGCCGCGGCCATTGGCGGCGGGCCGGGGGCGGGTGCGGGCGCGGCGATTGGGGCCGCGGCCGCCCGTCACCGCGAGGCTGGCGGGCGGCGACGTAGCGCGGCGCTCGGAACTGACCTACTAACACACATCTCCCGGCGCGGCCACGGCGCCCGCGGACCCGGCGCGCCGCCCGCCTCCCGCGCCGCGCCCTCGCCGCCGCCCGCCCGCCGCCCCGGAGCCCCGGCCCGCGCCCCGCGCGCCCCGGGCCCCCCGCCCCCCCCGCGCTCCCGCCCGCCCCGCCGCCCGGGCGCTCGCCGTCCCGGGAGCAGGAACACGGTAAGCGCTCCGCCCACCGCCGGCCGGGCCCGGCGCCCCGCGCCCCGGCTCCCCAGCTCCCCGCCCGCTGCCGGGGGCGCGCGGCCCGGGCTGCGCGCGGGGCTGGCCGGCGGCGGCGAGTGTGCGCGGGGCGTTCATGACATAAACTTTTGCTGCTTTGCCGGGAGGGGACTCGCCACCTGAAGGTGGCCGCTTTGATTGCAGCGCCCTGGCGCCGGCACGTAGTCCGGGCCGGCTGGCTCTCCCCCCCGCGCCGCTGTTGCATAATGTCTCCTGATTTCAGGAAAATTGATGTTTTGGTGGAGAGGCGCGCCGGGGAGGCTGAGCCATCTCGAGCGGGGAGGGCAGCGCTCGCTGCCTCCTTTCTCGTCCCTTCTGCGGGTCTGGCGGCGGGGGTGTGTGCGGAGGGTGGGGGGGGGGCGGAGGGGGGTGCCGAGTAAATGGGACGAGCCTTGATCTTCTTGCTGGGAAAGAGCGCAGCTCGCGTGAACCGTGACGGCATTCGGAGAATGCGTGCGCCGCGTCTGTTTGTGTCGGGGGCTGTGTCTGCACGGACGTCTTCCAGCCCGTTTGTCGTCAGCGTGTCTTACCAGCGCCCGAGAAGGTTGTAGGATTCGTCCTTGCCCGGATTGCATAATCTGCCCACGGTGAAATATTGGCTCGGGTTACGGGGCTGATGTGGGAATGTGCGCGTACGTGTGCGATGATTTGGAAATTGTGGCGCGGCGTTGGACAGGAGGTCGTTATTGGCACGTCCCGGATAAAGACGGAGATTTTGTACACACGCCTCCTACAAAACGCGAAGAACCCCTCGGGTTGTATTCTGATCTTGGATACTCCCGGGGTTTGCCCCGTAGGTGTTGCGAGCTATTATGTTTAAATCTGGGGCGAACCATTGTGGTCTTGACCTCCGTACCTCCGTGCTTTTAATGCGTTCCACTCCATCAGCCCTGTTTCTCACCTTATTGTCATTGCTTTTTCAGACACGACAAGACAGATCACATAATAGTTTCCTGGAAATGTTGCATTATGTAACTGCCGAATTTGCTGGCAGTCAGCATAGGAAGCGGGAGCTAATTACGTGATTTTATAATCTTGCTACAAAGAAAGTAGGACAATGTCAGCCTTTAAAATGTCACTGTCACAGTTTTTTTTTTTTTTTTTTTTTTTTTTTTTTTTTTTAGGATATTTTAAACAGGGAAGTAGACAACCGGGTAAGGCATTGCGTTAGCTCCCGCCGCTGAATGTGTGTCTTTTGCCCTAAATGAAATGAGCGTTCTTCTAAATTTAGCCCTATCACATTTTAACAATTGTGGCCTCGCAATGCTATTTCTGGTGTTTTCTCCAGGGCTGTGTGCAAATACAAGTTCAAGGCCATTTGCTGTAGTTTCAACTTCACGCCTTCGGAGACCTTTGATAAGATTGTATTTTTAGGAAGGCATTTCGCCGAGCGCGGTGATTTGCTGGATGCTGGTTCCCATTTATCTTTATAAAGGACACTTTAGGAAAGTGCTGTGTTCCCTGGGAACAGCAGGGGATGGCCAAGCGTCATCTCTGGCCCTGGCTTTTGTAAATAACAACAGCGAATGAGGTCACAAGTATTTATTTCACATCGTGTTTTTTTTTTCCCCCCTCCAGACCAGATATGATTTATGGGAAACAGATATAGGTTAGTAGATTGCATTTTCGTGTAGATACCCTAGTTTTTATTCGAGTGAGGATATATGAATATATAATGTACCCAGATTTTAAATTTCCTCCGGCACTCTGACGTAGTGTAATTATGTGTGAATATATTTATATGGTGGTGTCTATGTCAGATTTTTTTTCCCTGACGTAACATTTAAATAATTAAAGAGCAGGGTTTGGGGTTTTTTTTTTGGGGGGGGGGCGCGTTACAGAGATTCATCCCCGGAATAAATTACATTACCCCAGATAATTGCAGTTGCTTTCCAAGAAGCTGATAGCGCTCCAGCACCCCACCCCCCACCCCCGCCCCGGTGTCAGACCCCGACCTACTTTGGAGGTTGGGCTGGGAGCCCCGGGCCTGCTGGGGACCGCGTAGCGCCACCTTCCGATCGCGACTTCCAGGGGCGCGCCCCTCCCGCCTGCGGGCCCGCGGGGGACCGGGGCTGGGGGCTAGGATGCGGGGGTGGCGCGTGGGAGGCTAGGGTCGGGACCCCGGAGCGCCCTAGGCGGCGCTTGGGCGGGAGCCGCTCTGCGGCCTGCGCGCCTCCGCGCCCCCTCCCCACATTCCTTTGTTCTGGCGAGGGGGTCCTGGCAGAGCCGAGGCCCCGCTGCGCCGCCCACCCGGTGGGGGCGGGTCCCGGTGAGGCGCCGCGCTGGGGGCGCGGGGGGACCTGGGCCGCGGAGTGCGGGTGCGCCCAGGCTTCGCCGGGCGGAGGGAGGGGAGCGGAGAGGAGCCGGGGAGGGTGGGGAGGGGAGCTGGGGAGGAGCGAGAGGCACCCGGGGCGAGGCGCGAGGAGAGGCCAGGCGGGCCACGGGGCAGCTCTGGCGGCCTGCCTCCTGCTCTTCCCCGGTGAGCTGCTGAGCACCGCGGACACCTTTGTTCCTGCAGCTTCATTGTATTTTGGAGCCGGAGCCAAGTGCTTCTGGATTGGTGAAGTGAGAAAGACCGAGAAAACCTCCAAATGTCAACAGACCACAGGCACTGGGGGTGGGGGCGCTCCAGCATTGACGGTGGCGATGGGAAGGAGCGCCCCAGCTTGACTGTGGCTAGTCGAGTGGATGCATTTTTCTTTCTTTCTTTCTTTTTTTTTTTGAACCTTTACTTCTTGCGGTCAAAGGCTAGAGTAGAAAGAACTTGAATCCCCCGAGTTCAAAATAAAGTAGAAATCAAAACGCCCACGTAGACGCCGCCGTCCTACTGTAAGACTACAGTACTTTCATCCTGGCGTAGAGACTTCAAGAGAGTGAGCTCAACTGGTTCGCAGTGAAGCCACGACCACATCACAGGTGTTCGCCGGCAGTCCACTCCGTTGGAAAGTTTCTTCTGTGGGGTCACGTGCCGCATCCCTGCCCCCAGTCGGTTTCTCTCCTGAGCTCCAAGGCCGCTGTCAATCGGTCGGGGCCAGCTTTGGCGAAGCGCTAAGAGCGCAGGCCCCGAAGAGCCGGGTCCAAGCCCCAACCTGTGGTTTGGGAGGTGCTGGGATCTCCACTGGTGTCCCCGGTAAACCGAGCACACACAACCTGTCCAGCTGGGTAGTAGTGAGGAGCACAGCTTTCGTCGTGTAGTTGACCAGAAACCGGGTTGTTTTGTTTTTTAATAAAGACGCTCACCTTGATTTTTTTCCTCTGCCTAAGTCTCTGTCCAGTGATAGTAAGGATGGAAGTTTGAGTTAAGCCTGTAAGTGAAGATCCTTCTTGGAATATGTTCTTGTTCTAACAACCGCCCCCCCGCCCCCCACCAAAACTGTGCCATTGCGTTCCACGGTGATTTAAGTTTGAAGGGAGTTCTTGACGTACTGTACAACCACCCAAGTCACTGGGTTAATATTTTGGGGAAGTGTTAGAAGGAACACAGGGGTGCGATGGGGGGAGGGCAGGAATGATGTAAAGAGTGCCACCCAGCGCGGCCTTTTCCAGTTCCCTTCACCTCTCTGTGACGGTTTTCCTTGGCCTGGATCGTCCACTTGCGAACTCGTATGGCCCGAGACCAGCCGCGGCTCGTGGGACCCCACAGATGACACGTCTGGGAAGGACTGGGCGCAGCCTGGGTGGTTGGAAACTGAGGCCGTGCTCCGTGAAGCCGGTCACGTTCAGCCCTTTTGATTAATTAGGAGAAGATTTCGTCCGATCGACATGGGGCAGTGCTTCCCTAAGAATCACGAGAGGCTGACACAGCCTGGGACTCATCACCCTCGTTGCCTCGATGCTGCTCATCCTTCAGAAACGAAATTACGAGCATCCTCCCTAGACCCTAGCCCTGCGTGTGCCTGGCCACTGTGCTGTGTTCCGTCACCGTCCCCAGTTTATAGGTGAGGGACTGGAGGCACAGAGCCCGACCACCGGCCCGAAAACGGGCTGTGTCTCCCCCTCCCCAGAGCATGAGTGCAAGCTCACTGCAGCTTTTGAAACAATTTCCTTTTCTGTGTTAAGGGCTTATCTTTGCGAAGGGCAACCATAACATCGGTGTGATGCAACAACCTGAAAATTAAAAACCCTTTGTTAGAGCGCTTACCCGTGTTGAGCAACTGCCTGACTCACCAGCCCGGTGGGTATTTCTAGTTGACCTTGCCTTGGTCCATAGTCAGTTCCGAGACGTGAACGTGATCGGAGCACGGAATGGAAAAGGTGCAGTCATATTGCCTCGGCTTTATTTTTACCCGAGCTAAAATCACACATACTTCATTATTTCCATTGTAATCCAGATGGCAGGGATGCTGTGAGGAGTTGTTTATTTTTAATTTGTATTGAGGGAATGAGAGCAACTTGGGATTCGGTTCAAAATATGACAGAAACAATGTAATTGAAGTTTCCTTTAATATGCATTTCTGGGTTTTGCAAGGTATGCCAGTATTTCACAGCATTAACACATTGTTTGATATCCTGTTATTTTCCTAAATTATATTTGAGTTGATTTTTATCCAGATCGGACTCGTGGGGAATGTCGAAAGATGTTGACCTTTGATCACAGACATTACATAAGAGCTTTTCAGTTTCAAAATGAATCTGTATTACCACTACCCCCAATTACCTCTCAAATTTCTTTGCAGATACTTTTCCTGTAGTTAAAAAAAAAAAAAAAATACTGCTTCAAAAAAATTGCTGTTTTTCATACGGTTTTAATTAGAGAGTTTATGCTTGTTTTTATGATAAGAAAGTTTAGTAGGGATTTTCTAGATGCCATTCATCATAATAATCTGTTTTGAGGACTCAGTTTCTTTGGAGTCAGAATGATCTTTGTATTAGAAGGCTCTTGGTTATCAGAACATGGTGTCTTTTATCAGTTAACTCTTAAAAAGAATCCGAAACTGCAATTAAATAGCCTTCAGGTAAACACCGAAACACTTAAAAAAAAAAAAAATCTGCCCTAACTCTGTAATCATCTTGCCCACTGTCAAAGAAAGTGAAATTAAACAGAAGAAATCGACAAGTCAAGCTGAGGAGAACTTCAGTGTGATCCCAGACATTCAAGAACTTTCTCTGCTATCATTATTCATCCCGCACGTGCTCTGCGGTGGCCTGCCCGTGGCAGAATTTCCTATAGGGGGGTTACCTCGCGATTGCCGATTGCCGGTGTCCCTTAGGATTTCAGACTACTCGTTGGACCCATCCATTATCTTTGGAAGTATCAAGGAAATGAATGTCCCCCTTTCGAAGTGACTGCGGCTTTTGAAAAATGTTCTACCATTCCACTCCCTGCCCTCCCCCCCCACCTCGCCCCCCAGATTCCTCTCCCTCTTCAGTGAGAGCCTTTGGTCTGTATTTCCCCAGGCCGTTCGGTTGTTTGTACATGTTAGCATCTCTGCACACGGTCTTCGGAGTATTTCTATTGTGCGCTAAGCTACAAACACGTCTTCTTTTATAAGAGTGTCAAGCTGTACTATTTCATATTTCAGCTCTGCTATCACAAAATGCAGCACTGTCCTATTTATTCCGATTAAATCTGATTTTTACGTAGTCCTTTGTTGAGGATGAGAGAGCAAGCAACTTGAAATATTTCCACGTATGGTAAAAACTCGTAAACTCCATCAGGTTTTGACACATTTATTTACAGAGGCGCCCAAATAGAAAAAGTAGGTTAATTTGTTGCTATGATAGGACAGATTTTGGCGAAGTGTGAGAATCACTTTATGTGTGTGCCTGTATCTGGGTCAAGTACACACTTCTCTCTAATGTTAGGGTTCAAGCCTGTGTTACTAGAGACAGAATTGTATTATTGAATGGGAGGCACTTCATTGGCAATTAGAAAGGCTTAACACAGTTTTATTAAAAAAAAAAAAAAAAAAAGCGATGCGGCGCCTGGGTGGCTCAATCCGTTGAGCATCCGACTTCAGCTGAGGTCATGATCTCGCAGTTTGTGAGTTCGAGCCCCGCGTCCTGCTCTGTGCTGACAGCTCAGAGCCTGGAGCCTGCTTTGGATTCTGTGTCTCCCTCTCTCTCTGCCCCTCCCCTGCTTATACTCTGTTTTTTTCTCTCTCTCTCTGTCTCTCAAGAATAAATAAACATTAAAAATAATTCAAAGTAAATAAATATCTTTTTAAAAAAAGTCTTTGGGGAGCCTGGGTGGTTCAGTCAGTAGAGCACACAACTCTTGATCTCGGGGTCCTGAGATCCCATGTTGGTTATGGAGATTACTTTACAAAAAAAAAAAAAAGCCTTTTGTTTTCAGCCGGATTAGCAAATCCCCTTGCAAGTTCAATGCCTCCTGAGTTCTCCCCGCCCTGCCTCGGCCCCCCCACCCTGTGATTGCATGTGTGTACTCTTTTCCTGTTCTATCTCTGCTCTTAAGTACTGGATTTTATTCTTGGCCAGGGAAAGAAGTAAAGCATTTTATTGAAACAATCATGTCCTGGACTCTATCCCACCCACAGCAAGAAATGAAGGTTAACGTGTTGCTAGTTTTAACAGTTTAAAGGGCTGTGAATTGGTTAGCTTTATTCATTTACTTTTTCACTGAAATGGCACTCATCTTAAAAACAAGCAGCTGTCTGCTTCGTGGAGAGACCGTTTACAATTTAACATGAAATAATTTTTTTCTTTAATGTCATCTCTGCTACAACTCTGAGGGAGTACATGGCACATCCAGAGAGTGCAGGAAAATGAGGTAATTCTATAAAAAAATGCTTCCGAAATGGGGAGCCCATTAAATAGTATTTCATCTTGCATTGACAGAATTTTTAAGTCAAGATGTTTAATGCAAGCAGTTTGCAGTAAGACTTCCCCTTTAAAGAGATCATTAATGACAAAATGTGTCGCGGTCGATGGTAGTGGCCACACTACTGGTAAGATTTTAGATGCTTGAAACAAAATTTTCCTTCTTGTTTTGTAAAGAGCTTGAATTGTCAACCATGATTTTCCTTTTCTTTTTTTAAGTCTATGTATTCATTTTGAGAGAGAGAAAGAGAGTGGGGGAGAGGGGCAGAAAGAGAGGGAGAGAGAACCCCAAGCAGGCTCTGCGAGGTCAGAAGTGCCCGTTCAACGCAGGGCTCGATCCCACACACTGGGAGATCATTGACCTGAGCCCGACGCGGGGCTCGATCCCACGCACTGGGAGATCATTGACCTGAGCCCGACGCGGGGCTCGATCCCACGCACTGGGAGATCATCGACCAGAGCTGAAATCAAGAGTTGGATGCTTACCGGACGGAGCCCCCAGGCGTCCCATCTATGATTTTTCTGACAGGTGCGCTGGGGACCAGGGAAGGTACAGGTCTGTCATGGTAAACATGGGTGACGATGTCACTCCTTGAGGAAGCATGAGGTGCAGAACTTCACGTTGGGAACTTTTATTCTTTTGGAGAATTTCTTCAGCCAGACTTTCGTCTTAATTTAAAACAACGTTTAGGTCACCTGACTGGAACAGACGTTGAAACTCTGCGTTCACAAAACAGAACTCCCGCCCATAGTGGATAGCGTGATGTTAAGAAGCCTTAACTAGAGACGGCACGTTCGTCCCAGGGATGGGACGGTGTGTGTCAACTGCAATGCGGCGTCTCCTGCCCTTCAGTGTCCCTTTTCACTCGTGTTTTCATGCAGCAGCCCGATTACCCGGTGGGTGTGTTGAAGCTGACCGCTCCGGGCCTGCGAGTGTCACAGAACTGGCAGCTGGGGGCAGTCACTAGAGAAAGGAAATCGAGGTGCACGCTCGTGGCGGTCTGAAAACACGAAGCAGAGGCCAAGTCGGTGTTCAGTCAGTCCTGAGGGAAAACAGTGGAGGTTGAAATGAAGCCATTAGCTGAGCATGTGTGCTGATGTGCTAGACGGCTCGTAGTCGAGCATCCTTTACACTCATCATCCAGGGGCATAAAGACAGTCTAAGGCCCGCCTCTGCCCTTCAGTGCTGTGTGACCTTGGGAAAGTCACTCAGTCTCTCTGTGTTCTAACTACGCGCCTCCCCTCCATGTTGAAAACGGACACACTTTGGTTTAGTACCAAAAAAACCCCCAAAACAAAAAACCTCATAGGCGACAATGCCCCTACGATAATTTTTCTTTTTCCCTATGTTAGCCTATAGGGAGGCCAGGAGATTAACCTTTTAGCAGAGATGAAAGTTTAGAATGTTTTCTCAATTCGTGAAATACTCTCCAGATAGGAAACAACTCCAAAGAAGCTGGAGAAAAGTTCCCGGGGGTACCTTTGTTGTCTTAAAGGAAGTTCTGGCAGCATCTAATAGTGGCTTTCTGCCCCCAGCGTAACTCAGCAAACGGGTGTGTATGACTCAAGAGTGGGAGTGACGCAGAAAAGGAACCGTAGGTGCACAGAGCGGCCCCGTGCAGGTGTCGGAGAGGGTGCTGGTGGGGGAACAGGACCCGCATCTGGGCTGAGCCCTGCTACTTAATAGCTGTGGGACACTGGGCAAGTCACTTAACTTCTCTGAGCCTTTGTTTTCTCTTCTGAAAATGGTCATTGTGAGGATAACAGAAATATGAGAGGCTCCTGGTGCCTGCTGCGTAGTTTAGTTGGTGGCACCTGTCACGGTGGCTCGTGTTATCACCACCCTACCAAGAAAAAAAACGGGCTAGAAATGATGTGCTGTGTGCACCAGGCCCCCCGTGGTCATGGCACCCCTCGAGCACGCCTCCTTCAGCCCTGTGATCTCCGGTCTGGCTCCCTTGGGAGACGAGGAGCTCCTTGATTCTTGAGAGTTTGTTTTTCCCCTCCCTCCAGTCTGGCTCCGTGCCTGGTCCACACAGTTGGTGCTCCGTGTGTGCCGAATAAATCAGTTAATGAAAAAGAGAAGCTCTCTGGGAATAAGATGTCTTTTTTTTAGGATTTACATAATCATCTTCAGTAAAAAAAAAACATGAGAAAGTTGTTTAGATACAAAACTTTGTTAGACAAGGCAGGTGAGTGACTGTCAATCAAATGTTGGGCACCTATACATTCACTTTGTTGCTAGGATACAAAGGTACGACTTCGGACCCTGAAAAATTTTGCAGAGGATTTGGACACAGAAAACAAACCTGTATTGAGATACGGTATACAACATCAGCACCTCTGTCTGCATTATCTCACACTTACTAAAAAAAATTTTTTAATGTATACTTTGAGAGGGAGAGAGAGAGAGAAAGACAGAGCATGAGTGGGGGAGGGGCAGAGAGAGAGGGAGGCACAGAATCCAAAGCAGGCTCCGGGCTCCAAGCTGTCAGCACAGAGCCCCAGAGCTTGAACTCACGAGCCCCGAGATCATGACCTGAGCTGGAGTCGGACACTTAACCGACTGAGCCACCCAGGCGCCCCTGCGTTTTCTCACACTTATGATCAACTCTTTCCAACACTGCAAGGTTATTCGGTAAAAAATACTGCAGAAAGTACTCTAAGGTAGCAGGCGGTCATTTGCCAATGGAGTCAGAGAGACAATTTATACTTGCAGATGAGGGGAGATGCCCAGATTCTAGTACACGTAGTACATCTCAAATCGGAAGAAGATTAAGTAAAAAGAAATGAGCGTTTCTGTAGGTGTTGAACGTGCCGACAAAGTTGTAGAGATGACAGAGTGGACATCAAGCACGTAGACGGTGAGAAGCGGGGGGTGAAAGAGAAGTTAAGACAAGGCGGGGGGGGGGTACTTGCGTTAAACGGAGGTGGGACAGTGTCCTTCCCACAGTGAGGGCTGCCTGCCCCACTCACCCACACTCATGGCATGGGCAGCCTTTGGACCAGGAGGCTGAAAACGTCCCAACCCACTGGAAGATTGGAAACAATGAAATAAGGACAAGTTTAGGAAGAGTAACGACAGAAAGGTGTGGCATTTCAAAAGCCTAGCTGTGAAAACTCATTGGGGAGGCACATGTAAAAGGAATGTGACTTCTTTAAAAAAAAAAAAAACAAAAAAAAAACAAAAACAAGGGACACATTTTAAAATGCATGGGAAAGGGGCACCTGGGGGCGGGGCTCAGTCGGTTGAGCATCCGACTTCCATTCAGGTCATGATCTCCTGGTCCATGAGTTCAAGTCCCATGTGGGTCTCTGTGCTGACAGCTGGGAGCCTGGAGCCTGCTTCAGATTCTGTGTCTCTCTCTCTCTGCCCCTCCCCTGCTCACACCCTGTCTCTCTACCTCTCTCTCAAAAATAAATAATAAACATTAAAAGAAAACTTTTTTAAATGCACAGAGAGTGACTCTCCAGTGGAAAAAAGATATCCTTGAAAGGAACTATATGATGGCTCCAAACAAAACAAAACACCAGTAGGACCTGAGGATCTCGTGGCAATTTGAAGGGCTCCCCAGAAAAGATCGATGCACTTGTCCCCTGCTGCTGGAACTCTGACTCTGCCTCCACACTTGGTAGAGACCTAACCGAGCTGGGGATCAGAAGTCTCTCGTAGCAGGGAAGAGCCCACCCAGTATGTAGAGGAAACGTGGGTTTGCACGTCAGAAGATGAAACCTGAGCGGAACTACAGAAAGCAGTGTTGTTCTGCGAAGAGATAACCAGAAAAGATTTCCCTTTCTACAACATCCCTGCCCACTGCGCACACTCCGTGCCTTTGTTCCCTCTAACGCCGTATTATCAAAAACAAACAGAAACCTGGTATTCTTAATCACGGGTTTCACTACATCGCAACCGACCGTTTGCATGTTGGCTCAGTTTGATGGACAAAAAAAAATAAATAAATAAAATAAAATAAAATAAAATAAAATAAAATAAACCAAAAAACAAAACATGGCAGTAAACCTTCTTTATGATCCTGAAATCATTACATCATTTCTTCTGTTCCTTCTGGAAAAGACACAAGAAGCTGGCAGGCTTTTCCAGCTGATAGAATTAGACTTCATTTCATTAGTCATCACAATACTATGTACAAGAAAGAGAGAGTGACGTAAGCAAGAACAGTCAAGGTTTTTAATGCGGCAAAGGAGTGTGCCATACAGATAGTGCTGAATGAACGGTTGTCTCTCCATATCTCCTTTATGAAAGTATTGCCCTACTGGGAAATTAGGCAGAGAAGCCCCGTCTAGAAACACAGATCCAAAAACCACCACAAAAAGATTGTTACTGGAACCTAGTATGGGTTTATTACCTCATGTCAAGCCAAATTCAGATTACAAATATCTCATCAGTGGAAAAGGAAGCCAGCTGATGGTTCTATTTTGGAGGGTTTATTTTTTTTTCATATATTTTGTTTGAAACTCATTAGTAAAATGGAAAGAAATTCTTTCCATAATTATATTCTCTAGGTTTAAAATAACTTCAAGTTTCAGGAATGCACTGTACTTAAAAAAAAAACAAACCCCTTTGAATAGTAACTGTTTATTTTCGTCCCAAACTACTGTCTAAATGAAATCTATTGTGGCAGACTTTTCGGGACCAAAAATAAAAAAAAAGCACTTAGGATGCTTCAATCTAAAGTGGAGGTTTGACGAATCAATTCGAAGGAACCAGAAAAAAAGAACATATCTATCTAATGGTGGAGCGCAGATGTACCAGGAGAGGCGGCTTCGTTGGGAGGAATCCTGGGCCACCTGGCACAATGAGCTGTGGACACGAGCCCAGCAGGCAGTCAGGGGTGTGTCCCCGTTGAGAGTCAGGTCGAGACAACTTGAAGTCAGTCGGTTTGGGTGGCTTCTGTTTTCATTTTCACGGAAACAGATTTGACACCCGTTATATATTTTGTTCCGTGTGATTGCAGAATTTGTTTCCGGATATCGGAGCTCACCTGGGAAGGTTCCTTGGAAGAAAGCGGTGGTCTTGCTTGCCTTGCGGTGATAATAGAGATGTCATCTGAAATTATTCAGGAGCACCAAAAACTTAACCCCCCCAGGGGCCATCTGTCCTTCCCTCCTGGGAGGCCCCATGTCTGCGCGCCGGCCCCACACTTCTGCTGCTGAAACAGCCTGCCTCTGTTTCTCCCTGGGCACGCGCGTTGCTGCACCCCTCTTCCTGGGCCACGTGGCACTCTGCTGAGAGGTCCCAGGGAGCGGGGGGACCTGTCCTGTACTACTTACCTATTTCCTTTTCTGGATGGCAGACTCTTTGAAGGAAAGAGCTGTGTCTTTTTTTTTTTTAATATTTATTTTTGAGAGAGAGAGAGAGAGAGAGACGGAGTATGAGCGAGGGAGGGGCAGAGAGAGAGAGAGAGGGGGGCGGAGGCACAGAATCCGAAGCGGGCTCCAGGCCCCGAGCCGTCAGCACGGAGCCCGACGCGGGGCTCGAACCCGCGAACCGCGAGATCGCGACCCGAGCCGAAGTCGGACGCCCAACCGACTGGGCCCCCAGGCGCCCCGGGGAGAGAGCTGGGTCTGGCGCAGAGCAGACCCGTGGGCCCTGCGTGCGTAGCGCGGTTCCCGGTGCGCGGTGGGCGATACGCGTTTGCCAGACGGGTGACTCTTCCTTCGCTGTGTTGCAGGTCGCCCCGGGGACCGACCGCCGAGCCGGAGAGACCCGTCTCGCCGCGCGGACCAGGAGGAGGAAGCCTGTTGATGGCTCTTCCGCCGCCGCCGTCAGAGCGCAGGCGGTGAGTCGCGGGGAATCGCGCGCGCGTGAGTCGGATGCAGCTGCGGAAGATGCAGACCGTGAAGAAGGAGCAGGCGTCCCTGGACGCCGGGAGCGGCGCGGACAAGATGACGGTGCTCGGCCCGGGCCTGGCCGACGTCTCCGAGGAGCTGACGGCCGGCGAGGAGCTGCTGCTGGGCGAGGGCAGCGCGGGGAAGAGCAAGTCCTCGGCGTGCCGGCGGAAGCGGGAGTTCATCCCCGACGACAAGAAGGACGCCATGTACTGGGAAAAGCGGCGCAAGAACAACGAAGCGGCCAAGCGCTCCCGCGAGAAGCGGCGGCTCAACGACCTGGTCCTGGAGAACAAGCTGATCGCGCTGGGCGAGGAGAACGCCACCCTGAAGGCCGAGCTGCTCTCCCTCAAGCTGAAGTTTGGCCTGATCAGCTCTGCGGCGTACGCCCAGGAGATCCAGAAGCTCAGCCACTCCACGGCTGTGTACTTTCAAGACTACCAGGCGGCCAAGTCCAGCGCCGGCCCCTTCGCGGACGAGCACGAGCCCGCGATGGTGACGAGCGGCTGCATCTCGGTCATCAAGCACTCCCCGCAGGCCTCCCTGCCCGACGTCTCCGAGGTGTCCTCGCTGGAACACGCGCAGGACGGGGCCGCGCGGGGTGGCTGCGGGAGCCCCGACGGCAAGTTCCAGGCCATCAAGCAGGAGCCGGTGGAGCTGGAGAGCTACGCCAGGGAGCCCGGCGACGAGCGGGGCGCCTACCGGGCCTCCGTGTACCGGAACCTCATGGGGACCGCCTTCCCCGGCTACTCCCACTCCCCGCCTCTGCTGCAGGCCGCCCGGTCCTCCAGCAACTCCCCCAGGACGTCGGAGACCGAGGACGGCGCGGTGGGGAAGTCCTCGGATGGAGAAGACGAGCAGCAGGTCCCCAAGGGCCCCATCCACTCTCCCGTGGAGCTTCAGCGCGTGCACGCCACCGTGGTGAAAGTTCCGGAAGTGAACTCCTCGGCCTTGCCGCACAAGCTTCGCATCAAAGCCAAAGCCATGCAGATCAAAGTCGAAGCCTTCGATCACGAGTTTGAGGCCACGCAAAAGCCGTCCTCGCCCGTGGACGGGACGCCGAAGAGGCATTTCGAACTGGAGAAGCATAGCGCCCCGACTATGGTACACTCTTCCCTCCCCCCTTTCTCAGTGCAGGTGACTAACATCCAGGATTGGTCTCTCAAATCGGAACACTGGCATCAAAAAGAACTGAACGGCAAAACTCAGAACAGCTTCAAAACGGGAGTTGTAGACATGAAGGACGGCGGTTACCAAGTCTCTGACCCGGAGAATTTGTTTCTGAAGCAGGGGATGATAGCAAACTTGTCTGCAGAGGTGGTGTCACTGAAGAGACTCATAGCCACACACCAGATCTCCGCCTCGGACTCGGGGTAGACTACTACTGAAACGCTCTGGGTGTTTAGAAAGCCGTCGTTTGCAATAGAGGAGTACGTTTTGTATTAGGCGGGAGTTTCACTGGACCCGTGATGTCATTCCACTGTATGCGTCCACATGCTGTCTGCTGGGTGTCTTTCTGTGCACAGGTTATTACGGAGATTAGATTGTGTGATCACTCTGCCTTGTGTATAGTCAAATAGTCTGTCGCAAAGGCTGTACATATTGAACATTATTTTTGTTGTTCTGTTATAAAGTGTGTCAGTTGCCAGTTTCAATAAAGGATTGGTGACAAAGACAAAGACAGAGCTTCTGCTCCCTTGCACTTGACTTTACGGAAAAGAGAAGGCAACTTAAGTTGCAGGAGTGGATATGAAAATCTTCTTCATTTTACTCACTGGGGGGCGGGGCGGGGGTTTCTCCCCTGACTCGGGGAAAACCGAAATGTGTGTTCAGCGCGGACTTTGTTTTTCTTCTAGTTTGGCCCAGGCGATCATAAGTTTGGAAACTTTCCAAGGAGAGGGAAGCAGTGACAATTTTCTCGCATTTGAGACTAATTTACTAAATTACTCCCCATTATCTATTTTTCTTCAAGCTTACATTTTCTCCCTCTCTGTGTTGTTTTTTTTTTTTTTTTTTAGTAGAAAAATCCCAAGTTGGCTGGCATCAGGCTATCAGCCTCCTGGGTCATCTCCTTTTTGACACATTCATGCGGAGAGTTGAGTCACTGACCCACCTTATTAATTAAAGGTTCTTTTGAAAGAGGGTGTGAAGATTAAGGATGAAGTCACTTCTGTGTGATTCTAAATCTTAACAGTTCTAGAGCACAATAGTCTAGGGGTTAAGCTCGTGCAATCCCATTTTTACGTAGTTGCCAGAATTCCAGAGAATACATCAGTTGTCCTATTTCAGCATGTATAGCCTAAGTATACACAATGACTTGATATTTTTACGGTTTGCCAGCGAGGAATATAAATAGTAGCTTCTAACGTAGAAAGCCAGAAGGAAGCGTCATTCTGAGAAAATTGATAAGGGCATTACTGATGATTTGTCCAGGATCCGCAGTCGCCTGTAGAAGTAAGTGAGGACCAGGTGTCTGCTGTTGTGCGGTGGGACTGGTCTCTGGGGGTGGGGGTGGGGGGGGGCGCATGAGGGGCTGGGCGGATGCCGGTCAAACCCGGCTTTCTCCAAAGCTACTGTCCTCACGAAAGCCCTCTGCAGACCCAGTTCGTTCCACACTGACCTCCTTCCTGTTCTGCATGGGTGGAGGGGCCTGAGGCATCACAGAGCATGTGCGGAGTGACTTAACCCTCATTCTGCAGGGAGGGGCCCGACCAGCATCCGTGCTAGCAGTCGTTTTGGCTGCCTGGTTTGAGTAAAAGCTGCCTCCCTTAGATTCTTAAAAGTGGCCCTTTGGAGGCGCCTGGAGTGCTCAGTCGATGAAGCGTCCGACTTCGGCTCAGGTCATGATGTGGCAGTCTGTGAGTTTGAGCCCCAAGTCGGGCTCTGTGAGCCCGACAGCTCGGAGCCTGGAGCCTGGAGCCTGCTTTGGATTCTGGGTCTCCCTCTCTCTCTGCCCCTCCCCCATTCACACTCTGTCTCTCGCTCTCAAAAATAAACATTAAAACAAAAGTGGCCCTTTGAATTATAGGCAATGCTAATAACGCACATACATGCTATCCACACTGTCCTTTTGGCCACAGAGACCAGTTTTCTCTCTTAAATGCCCTGGCTCTTCGAGGAGTGTGGTTGCTTAGAGGATTAGCCCTTGGCCTTCTGTCTTCATATTTTATCTGTGGCTGGGTGAGGCCCAGAGGCAAGCCCATCTCATTTCCAGAGCACGCAAGAGCACTAAACTATTACGTGGCTCTTGGGATCCCAAAGCACCTGACAGCCTGGAACGGGTGAAACGAACCTAATGTGGATTACAATAGGGATAAAGTGTAAAGTCAGATTCCCATGTTAAGTGAAAACACAAGTAATGGCGTCCACGTTCACAGTTGGGAGAAAAGCAATCCAATAAATACATATTGTGGGGAGAGGGGGGAAGCTTTGGTTCCCTCCAGCTTATGAAGTCAGCTCCCAGGGGATGTTGGGTTGTGTCCATACAAACGGTGTCCAGGCATGAAGACAATGGTCGTGTCACACCCGGGTGGATGTCGCTAGGGGTGGCAGGAGTCAACGCTCCAGAGGCACCTAGCGGACGTGGCCAATCTCAAGGCCACAGAGTAGAAGGTATTAAGAAACCCTGAGAAACTGCCCCGAAAAGAGGTGAACCTTCTACAGTGTGTGGTACAAGGGGATTAAGAACAAGCAGATGAGGGGCGCCTGGGTGGCTCAGTCGGTTGAGCGGCCGACTTCGGCTCAGGTCACGATCTCGCCGTCCGTGAGTTCGAGCCCCGCGTCGGGCTCTGGGCTGACGGCTCAGAGCCTGGAGCCTGCTTCCGATTCTGTGTCTCCCTCTCTCTCTGCCCCTCCCCCGTTCATGCTCTGTCTCTCTCTGTCTCAAAAATAAATAAATGTTAAAAAAAAAAAATTAAAAAAAAAAAAAAAGAACAAGCAGATGATAGCAAGAAAGGTCAACCTGGTGGCTCAGTCCGCAGGGCGTGCGACTCTTGATCTGCGGGGGCGTGAGTTTGAGCCCTGTGATGGGGGTAGAGTTTACTCAAATAAACAGAGAACAGCATATATATTTAAAAAGGAAAGGTAAACTCGAGTCGTTTCAAGGAAGGAGGAGGCATTTGTGAGAAGCAAAGGGGCCTGCCTGAGGCCGTAGCATCTTCCGGGTGAAGTGCTCCTGTCAGTTGTCATGGAGAATACTTGGATTTAAACACGGAGGCCTTCTTCCTCCTTATGATTTCAAGCGTCTAAGATATGGATGGGACGATGTCTAGAATGTTAAAGAATGGTAGGGGCACGCAGTCTGTTAAGTGTCCGACTTCGGCTCAGGTCATGATCTCACGGTTCGTGGGTTCGAGCCCCGCCTTAGACTCTGTGCTGACAGCTCAGAGCCTGGAGCCCGCTTCGGATTCTGTGTCTTCCTCCCTCTCCGCCCCTCCGCCATTCGCACCGTGTCCCTCTCTCTCTCCCACCCAAAAATAAATAAATGTTAAAAAAAAAATTAAAAAAAAAAAGAATGTCAGAAACAAGGAATTCCACACTCACTAGGAACCAAAGAAACCGAGCGTGTTTGCACCGTGACACTTCTGTTTCATGGCGTGTGGCGTGGGAACTTCCCACTCCCCAAGTTCCAAAAAATGATACAAAATGCTTATACACCGAATAAATCTTTAACGGTTCTCCAAAAGCAAGGATGGGAAGGCTCCGACCACCGTAGTTCCTAACAGTTCCCAGAAAGATGGTTATCGGGTAGGGCTGGATAGGGAGGAAGCTGTGGGGGTCTCCACCACAGCCACCAGGCATAGGACAGGGACGGGAGCCTGCTGGCCAGCCCGGGGCAACGTGGTCCCGTGACCACCCGCTGCCGAAAGATGGGGAAGGGCAGGAGCGCGGAGGCGCGGGGTGAGGTGAAGATTTGAGGGAGGCCAGGATGAATCTGGGAGGGATGCGTGGCTGGTCTGTGAAGGCAGCAGAGGCGGCCCGTGGGAGGCCGGAGTATTCTGCCTGAACTCCGGGGAATCGTTTTGCCTCGGGAATGCGGCGGGACACGGCTGCACTCTCCAGTGAGCGCACGGGCACGGGCTTCGCGGTGCTCTGGGCTTCCGCCCAGTGCCACGAACAGTGGCTACGCCTTGCGGAGCTCTTCCTCCGTCCGTGATGCAAATGTAAAGTTACTGCGCTGTATTAGCGTTCCCCAGAGAAACGGAAGCACAGGATAGGAGGATGTTTATACATAAAGATATACGGAGGGAGACTGAGATTTATTATGAGTAATTGCCTCATGCAATTATGGGGGCTGACAAGTCCCACAATCTGTTTGCAAAATGGAGGCCCAGAGAAGTCAAGCCAGTTGTATGACTCAGTCCAAGTCTGAAGGCTGGAGGACCAGGTGAGCCCGTGGTGTTTACCCAGTGAGATGTGGTGTCCCAGCCCTGGCAGTCAGGCAGAGGGGGAGTTCTCCCTTCCTCCACCTTTTTGTTCTATTCACGCCCTCGCCGGATCGGACGAGGCCCACCACGCTGGGGAGGGTATCGGCCTCTCTCGGTCCACTGATTCAAATGCTAACCGTGCCCCGAAATGTCCTCACAGACACGCCCGGAAACACGCTCGATCTGGGCATCCCGTGGCCAGCCAAGCTGACACATGAATGTAACCATCACACCTGCCCAAGCTCACTGAGCCGGCAGGTGGGGGCAGGGATGTGATGTCCGAAAGCCCTGCTGCTAACCACAGTGTACCCCCGCCTTAACTAGAGGTGCCTCGCAAGGCAGAACTCGGAGAGGAAGGGGAAGAAGCACAGTAAGTATTTTGTCCCCTTCGTTTGGGCCTGATTGCCTCGTGTCTCATGTTGGGTCTGTTCATGTTGGTTTTTCTGCTGCAGAGTGAGCACCCAAAACCCACATCGGGTCGCGTCGCTTGCCCTCAGTAGACCCTCCCGTTAATAAATAATAACGGCCAGACTCCCTTGCCTGGAACTCGAGGCGCTCATCATTTTAGCGGACACCAAATTTGCAGACACCCCTCCTTTCTTCACCTGTGGGTTCCGAACCGGGGGCTGCAACCACAAGGGAGCGTGGTGCGAACTTGACGGAGACTAGCCACGCGCTGTATGTGCACGTGTGGCTGTGGCTCGGTGAACATTTAACCTTATGTAGGTTTCTGCTCACGGTGTAGAATGGGTCTTCCTGTAGGACACAGTCAAAGCCGTACGAAGCCACAGCTTTGTACCACTGACGTCTGCTGTTTTCCCTGGAGCCCCGGTGTCCCATGAGGAAGCTTCAGGGACCCATGGGAGGCCGGGGGAGGGAAGAGGCAGCTGCTGGTAGTCAGCGCCCTGCTCCTCTTTCTCTTAGTTTCGGGCTTTTCTGCCCGTCCTCACTCTGTGAAGATATCCTCCCTCCCCCCGACCTGGGTGTTCTTCTCCCTTTGAATTTCTACCGCGTGTACCTGCCCGGCCTCAGCCATGTGCTGTCTTGTACTATTTGTCTTTCTTCCAGCGGAAACAGGTGGTCACCATTCAAGTAGCGTTATTCGAAGTAAGTTCGGATACGAGAACATTAGAACAAAGTTTTCAGGACAACCGTTTTGCAGATCAAAATGCATCTGTTCCGTATTACTGGTGTCCCTCGGTCTTTCAATCCAAAAGTTAGTTTTCGTGGTGTATGCCTAAAACACATGCACTCTTGTAAGTCGATCACGTCTCAATTTAAAAAATAAATTTTGTTTTGAAAACATAAAGATAAAACTCTGTCCTCTGAAATTGTACCCTTTAAGGACAGCTAAGAATAACTTGAGTAACCCGACCGGGCTCTGAAAATGCAAAACAAAATGGTCCTAGTTTTTTTAGACCAGAGAGTTGCAACTTTTGCTAGTTTATCCCACAGTTACTAGCTTTTAAAAAAATGGGTCCATCCATCCATTCATCTTCTCATCTACCCATCAATCCTGAGAGAGAGAGAGAGAGAGAGAGAGAGAGAGAGAGAGAGGATGCATATACTAAAGTCATTTAAAACATTAAACATTAGTAAAGGTTAATATCTCATTTTTGGAAAAATAAATATCAAAAGAATTTCCAATATTGTTCTCATATTGCAGAGGATAATATTGTAAATATCCTGGGCATTAGGACCCCACTTATGAGCACAGCTCTGTGTGAGGGGCTCAGAGGCTGTGGGGTAATAGCTCTTTGTACATTTGATGAACTGATTGGGAGCCTTTTTTTTTTTTTTAAGTTTATTTATTTTTGACAAAGAGCAGGGGATGGGCAGACAGAGAGAGAATCCCAGGCAGGCTCTGCATTGTCAGTGTGGAGCCCGATGTGGGGCTCGGACCCACAGACTGTGAGATCATGATCTGAGCCAAAATCAAGAGTCAGGCTTAACAGACTGAGCCACCCAAGCACCCCAGAAATCTCTTTTTTAAATTTTTTGAAAGGTGTATTTTAGGACCTCAGCTCAAAGCTCTTAGATGTTTCTGAATTTTAAAGATACATCCACATCCTTAAATTTATTCTTCCCCCTATCTCTTTTCACCAGCCTGGAATTGAGTAGGTGATACAGCATTATTGATATTTTCCAGGTCTGAACTATTTTGCACACCTCTACTATATTGGCATGGAGCCTGGGTTTCCTAAGGTGTCTAAAGACTCGCCTCTTAGAAAAGCAGGCAGGAGAGTCACAGGTTGGCTTGCGTGCCTTCCAGCAGTCAGGGAAAGCTTACCCTGCACACCACCCAGCAAAGTCTAACGACACAGGAAGCTGGGCTCCGAACCCATGAGGACCTGTGCTTATTCCAGGAACCAGACACCCCTGTATGGGATATAAGACCCCCTTTTAAAGGCAGTAAGTCCTCTGAGGGCTGGTGTTCAAATAGGCTTTGGGGAAACCATCACCTGTTAAAGTTTTTGTGGGGAACATCTCTGGATCAGTCTTTTAAGGAATACCATCTGGCCTCTGAACTTAGAGCTTCTTTAAAATTACTACTGACCCCGAAGTCATTCTATTTTGCTATTTTCCGCTTTGGGTTCCGGCTTGAATGAGTCCTGTCCAATATTTTTACGGTATTTATTTGTAAGATTCACCAATTGCTAGCATTGACTATGTCTTGGGCTTCCAATGGAATAAAAACATTATTTAAAAAATTAAAAAAATTTTTAATGTTTATTTTTGAGAGAGAGAGGGAGACAGAGTGCTAGATGGGGAGGGGCAGAGAGAGGGAGACGCAGTGTCCGAAGCAGGCTTCAGGCTCCAGGCTCCGAGCTGTCAGCACCGAGCCCCACACAGGGCCAGAACCCACGAACCATAAGATCACAACCTGAGCCAAAGTTGGATGCTTAACCAATTGAGCCACCCAGGCGCCCCTAAAAATATTATTTTAAAAGGTACGCTTCTAAACTTCTTATCCCCTTTTATGAATGTTTCCTAATGAATCCTCATTAAGCCATTAAAGTAAGTATGATAATTTATTATTACGTATTTGTTTTTCTATAAAATGAGAACAGCTTGTCTGTAATGGTCACAGAAGCTTCCAGAACATCTGCTTTGAAGTTAACTTCCAAAGGCCTCGTGTGGAACAATCTGTTCTCCGCGTACGGGACTCAATCATTGCTCGAGTCCCTGAGAAGCGATGGCAGGAAATCAACTCCTGCTGGTTCGATTTGCACTATTTTTAAGCCATTTTATTTTTGGCAGTAGATACTCTGTTTCTTGACACATACTCGTTACTTAGAAGAATTCCACCAATATTCCATGTCTATACTAAGACTAAAGGTTAAGTCGGGAAGAGATACCCAGAGTAAATTCGAAGAGTGCAGCCACAAAAACACGGGAGTTGTAAATGTTTGAGGCGTCCCGAATTTTGAATCTTTGAGGTGTTCTTGTGATTTGAGGCGCTCCTGAGATGAGTCAGAGGATCGGAAAGCCAAGTTGGAGTAATCTTGCACAACCCGTAGGATCTGTATCCGCCGAGCGTTTGTTGTGTGATTCACCGTAGGAGCATCTCGCTTCCCGCCAATTTCACATGCGGGTTTCCGGTTAACTTTTATTTTATTTATTTTTAAATTTTTTAACATTTATTCATTTTTGAGAGACAGAGAGAGACAGAGCATGAGTGGGGAAGGTACGGAGAGAGAGGATGACACAGAATCTGAAGCAGGCTCCAGGCTCTGTGCTGTCAGCACAGAGCCGGATGCGGGGCTTGAACTCCGAGTGGCGAGATCATGACCTGAGCGGAAGTCAGATGCTCAACCGACTGAGCCATCCAGGCGCCCCTCCGGTTAGCTTTTAAAAATACAGATGGGATCCAAGCCAGTCTTCTGGTTTCTTGCCGCGTAGACTCAGCTTCGCTAGTCAAGGTGTGGTCTGAGCTCCAGGGCTGAGAACCTGACACAGAGGCTTCTAGAAACACAGAATCTCAGGCCCCGCCCAGAATTAGAATTAGTTTCCATATCTGTAAGGCGAGAATACCTGACTTACCTCACTTCACTGAATTATCCTGCTGATGAAGAGGAAAGAATTATGGAAGAACTTTGGAAAGTTAAGGCTGAAACACCAAACAAAGGCTTAGGTGTAATTGAGTGCCCACAGGCGTGAAGACGTACCCGAGCTGAATGCTTAGAAACGGAGAGCAGAATGGTGGCTGTCAGGGGCTGCGGGTGGGATAGGCAGGAAGAGTCTGGAAACAGGACACGCACTCCAGCTCTGGGATGCCTGAGGTCTGAGGATCTGATATAAATCACGATGACTACAGATGATGACAGTGTAGAGCTGAAATTGGCTGTGACGGGAGAGCTTACAGGGTCTCCCCAAACAAAAGGTAAACGTGTGAGGTGAAGGATATGATAACTCATTGGGGGATCCTCTCCCAACGTGCACATACATCACATCATCACATCATGCACTTCACGTCATGGTTTTGCCAGTGACGCCTCAGTAAGACGGGAGGAGAAGGAAGAAAAAGGGCATAGCGTATAGAGTATCAGGCAACTGTGTTAGCATGTTAAGGTGGCCACCACAAAGCACCACAGCCGGGCAGCTTAAACTACAGACACTTATTTTTCTTAGTTCTGGACACTGGAAGTTCGAGGTCAAGGTTGGTTTCTCCTTGGGGGCACCCGGGTGGCTCAGTCGGTTGAATACCCGACTTAGGCACAGGTCATGATTTCACGGCTTGTGGGTTCGAGCCCGGTGTCAGGCTCTGTGCTGACAGCTCAGAGCCTGGAGCCTGCTTCGGTTTCTGTGTCTCCCTCTCTCTCTGCCTCTGCAAAGAGCCTACCTCCTCTCTGAGGTACGGGGGGTTAGGGCTTCCACATATACATCTTGAAAGGACACAATTCAGCCCATGAGTGACTCATGTAACTTAGCATAGTAAGTAGTTGGTGGAGTTTTTATAAAGCAAAAGTACCTCCTTCATGGTTTATCCACTCCACAAATGCGGCCAATCGTTAGGGTTTCCAGTGCTTTCCAACAGTCAGTCACTTCAGAAATGCAGGTACCATTAAACTGACAATGGTGAACCAAGGCGCAGCACCCCTGGTAAGTGGGAATTGACTCCAATGCACCTCAAATAGATAAAGATGGGTCTATGGTATTTTTCAAGTTATAAAAACATAAAAGGAACATAGTATAGAAGTATAGAAAGAAAACTTTAAAGTTTCCACTTCTCCCATCTGATCCTCATCAGATTACCAGTGGTAAGCAGTTCAGTAGGATGTATTTTTCCATGTTCGAAATGCCTGCAGGGGCGCCTCGGTGGCTCAGTTAAGCGCCCAACTCTTGATTTTGGCTCAGGTCATGGTCTTGTAGTCGGTGGGATTGAGCCCCACGCTGGGCTCTGTGCAGACAATGTGGAGCCTGCTTGGGATCCATTCTCTCTCTCTCTCTCTCTGATCCTCTCCTGCTGTCTCTCTCTTAAAATAAATAGACTTGGAATAATAATAATAATAATAATAATAATAATAATGCCTGTATATGAGAACTGACACTAAGGCACATGCAAATATGGGAGTCCACATGGAGGTATTTTCACACCCACCTCACTTTTATCAGAAATCCTTCATCATATCTCAGCTTCGTGATATCTTTCAGTGGAGGTAGATTTAACGGCTCAACATTATATATCATCAACACATCTCAGTGGGAGGAGGGGTGCATAATGCACCTTCCTCTTGCTGGTGACAGCAGGAAGTCCCGGCGCCCGACGTCTTTCTTGAGCAGGCCTCGCTCGTTGGCCACCTGACGGCTCTCTCCGGTGCACTGTCCTCTTGCCGCCCTCACAACAGAGAGCTTAGGAACAAGACAGATGTCCACTTTCCTAGCCTCCCTTGCAGCGAAGGAAGGAGATGTGACCCCTATTTTTCAGCGAGATATAAGGGAAGTCAGCTGTGGCTTCCAACAAAGATCTCTCTCTCCTGACAGAAGGAAAGGTGTCCACAATGCTCTTCTCTGCCGTGACATAAAGTCACGTGGGGCCACCGAGCCCATGGGGGAGGGCCAGGAAACAGCAAGGGTGCTCCTCCACCCAGAAGAAGAAGAGCTCCCCAGGAATCAGACCACGCTGACTTTAGGGACTTTTAGTCATCAAAATACACCACAGGCTGGAAGATCTCTACCAGCGCCTATAACCAACCCGAGAGTCATGATCAGATTATACTAAAAACTCCTACCAATCCGTACGTAAAGGGGCACGCTTCACCACAGAGGATATCCAAAGGGCTAGTAAGCCTACGAACAAGAGCCCACCGTTCTTGGTTATCAACAAAATGCAAATCAAAACCATAGTGAGATCCACCATCCACCCACCAGAAGGCCTAAAATCAAAAGGCTGAAAATACCAAATGTTGACAAAGATATCGAGCAAGTGGAACTTTCAGACGCTGTTGGTAGGAATGTAAGTTGACATAATGAATTCAAAAACTATTTGTCAGTATCTCCTAAGGATGGACATATCCACAGATCTCAGGGGCATCTTCCCGCTGTTCTGGTCACTGCCACCTCAAAGAGGTATCACAGAGGGGACAGTGCCGTGGGTAGGAGCAGCGGACCCCGCACCCTCAAGATCTCTTCCTCACCTCCACTGTCCCTACTCATCATTTGCTTGGTGTCCCCCTGGCCTGGCGGGAGGCGGCAGACACGGCCTCTGGGTAGAAGACCCCCGCCCAGAGCCTCAGTCTCACGGCAGAGCCGGACTTGCCGTGTGTCTCTGTCCCGTTGGGACACCTGCTGTCTTTTTTTCTTTTTAATTTTTTTTTTTAACTTTTATTTATTTTTGAGACAGAGAGAGACAGAGCATGAATGGGGGAGGGTCAGAGAGAGGGAGACACAGAATCTGAAACAGGCTCCAGGCTCTGAGCCATCAGCACAGAGCCCGACGCGGGGCTCGAGCTCACAGACCGTGAGATCATGACCTGAGCCGAAGTCGGCCGCCTAACCGACTGAGCCACCCAGGCGTGGACACCTGCTGTCTTGTTGTCTTTCCATCCTGGTGTTTGTAACAACCGTCAAAGGAACGCCAATCTAGCAGCTACGAGACGCAAGCAAATATAGAGCCGCAGAATGCAGCGATCAAACAGCCGCAGCAGCCACAGAGGGGCAGACCGGAATGGCCCTTCTCGAAGTGAAAGCGGTCCGAGGACAGCAGTTCCAATGAAGGAAGGGTGCACGCGTACATGCACAGCCTCGCCCAACTATGAGGAGACAGCCGGGGAAACCTGGGATTCAAACATTCTGCAGGACACCTGGCCCGCCTGGCTCTTCAAAAAAGCGAATGTTTTTAGAAGGAAAAAAAGAAGCGGGGACCTCTTCAGATTACAACCAGCCTAACCAAGTGCAACGTGTGAATTTTACATAGAAAAAAAGTTACGGAAGACCTACCGGGAAATTCTAAGTATCGGTGACTTTGCAGAATACTTATCAGGTATTAGGTGTGATAAAGGTATTACACAGAACAATTTCCTTATTCTTCAGACATACATATTTAAACATGTGGGAGTAAAATATCATTATGTCTGCAAGTCCCTTCGAAAAACAACTGGTGAGGTTACCTTTCACCAGTTACTGGTAACAAACATAGTTTTTACCAGTTAACAAATTGGTAAAAGGTATACACGTGTTCGCTGTACTCTTTTTTCAAGTTTTTTGTAGATTTAAATTTTTTTCAGAAGAATTTCAGGAAAAGAATCTCTAAGTAATGAAAAATAAAACTTAGTTTTATTATTGTTTTTAATGTCTATTTATTTTTGAGAGAGAGGAGAGAGAGTGCGAATGGGGAGGGGCAGAGAGAGAGAGACACAGAATCCAAAGCAGGCTCCAGGCTCCGAGCTGTCAGCACAGGGCCCCGATGCAGGGCTTGAACTCACGGACTGCGAGATCATGACCTGAGCTGAAGTTGGACGCTTAACCAGCTGAGCTACACAGGCACCCCTAAAACTTAGTTTTAAATATAAATTTGATGCTAAGGGGCGCCTGGGTGGCTCAGTCAGTTAAGGGTCCGACTTCAGGTCAGGTCGTAATCTTGCGGCCCGTGAGTTTGAGCCCCGCGGCGGGCTCTGTGCTGACAGCTCAGAGCCTGGAGCCCGCTTCAGATTCTGTGTCTCCCCCTCTCTCTCTACCCCTCCCCTGCTCATGCTCTGTCTCTCTCTCTCTCCTTCAAAAATAAACATTAAAAAAATTTTTTTAATTTGATGTTAAAACAATAGGGACCATAACACCCTGCTCCAGAAATGTGTCACGTGGCAAAATCTATGGTTTTGTTTTACATTCTGAACATTTACTGCAGCGAAACGCAGAGAAATAGGATATGAAGCCACAAAACCCAGAGAAATAAAGACATGGCCGATAGCTTTGATAAAGACCCAGGGAGAGAGTGAGCACAGATCCCAAATGCACAGAGAGACACAGAGATGCTCTCACACGAAGTGGGAACAGCGCCCACAGAATGCCATCCTCTTGGAAAACAGCCACTAAACAGGTTGAAAAAGTGGAAGCAGAATCATTCGGTCAGGAGCTCAAGCACCAGCCCTGGCTCTTACTAGCTACAGGACACTGGGTAAGTTTCCCTTGTAACTATCCAGGTTTCCACTTCCTTATCAAAAGTGATGATTAAAATACAAAGATGCAAAGAGAATTACGTTCAACACTTAGCAAAGTGCCTGGCCGCTCTTATTATGATCACAGACATACTTCACAAGGTTTTGGGGGGTGCCTGAGAACTTAAATAATCATCTCAGGGCGCCTGGGTGGCTCACTTGGTTAAGTGTCCGACTCTTGATTTTGGTTCAGGCCGTGATCCCAGGGTCACGGGATCCAGCCCTGCATCAGGCTCCCAGTGGGGTGTGGAGCCTGCTTAAGATTCTCTCTCTCTCCCTCTCTCTCTGCCCTTCTCCCCTGCTCATGCTCTCTCTCTCTCTCTTTAAAATGAAAAAAAATTAAATAAAGGTCATACTGAATAAGTGGGGGCTGTTTTTATTAAAGTCTGAATAGATACGTGTAAAACATTCTGCATGAGGTCATAATGTTTAAGAAGAGATGCTCTAGACCGGGTAAGAAATTTGTACCTTCGTATAGAAATTGCTAAGATGTTTTCTTTGTGGGGGAGCAAGGCACAGATAAGAGAGATGGCCTCTGCCTCAAATCTGTTTTATTTAAAACAAAAACTGGCCAACCCGTCATTAGATTTTTCAGTGAGAAAGATACTGAGAAGATAGGAAAATGCATTAAGCGTGCCACTGCATACCTTTGACCTTTGACACCCTGATCACCTTTCTCTTCAGGTTTTGGCGTGTCTAGCCTTTTTTTCCTTCAATTTCATTATATTTTAGAGGAGATGGGGTAGCCTACAGCCACGTAGAGTCATCCAGGCGTGGCTGCCCCCTAAAATAATGACATGTCGTTTCGTGCTCAATCCTGTTTCTTTTTCCTCCAAGAAGGAGCTTAGGAGGTCCGTGGGGAACCCGACAAAACACGGCAGAAGCCGCGGGTGAGCAGAGAACCTGCCCCAGCCACCCTCACACTTTCTTCTTCCATGACTTCTAGACACCTGTCACCTCCACGCCAGGTGTGAGGAAGGAGGAGATGGTCACCCAAGAGACCGAGAAGAGCTGCTCGGATGATCAGATGAGGCCAAGTTTAGCATACAGGAGGGACTTCTCGTCCGTGTTTTCCCTAACGGCAGCAAGGAGCGCGAGAGAAACGGCTGCACAGTTGTACACAATGTTAAGGAGTATTCTTGGAAAGATCGGAGGTGAGAGTGAGTTAAGCTTTGCAAGCCGACGTTGTTTCCAACACGTTGAGGACAGAGGCGCCGCCACATTAGCCGAGCGGTCAGGAGTACTGCGTGTGGTGCTTAACTTTACGCATCAACTTGCTGGATCCCAGGGCACCCAGGCGCTGGGTAAACGGTATTTCTGAGTGTGTCCGCGAGGGTGTTTCCGCAGAGATTCACGTTTGGGTACGTGGACTGGATAAAGCAGATGGCCCCCTCCTCAGTGTGGGTGGGCCTCAGCCTGAATAGAACAAAAAAAGGAAGGGAGAATTTGCTCTCCCTCCGGCTGCTTGCACTGGGATACGCCCTCCTGCCCTTGGGCTGGGAATTCTGCCATCAGCTCCCCGGATTCTCAGGCCTTTGGACTTGGACTGGAATGTACCCCAGAGGCCCCTGGGGCTCCAGCTTGCACATAGCAGATCTTAGGACTTGCCTATAATTGCATGAGCCAGTCCTTATAATAAATCTCTCTCTCTCTCTCAATCCCTCCTTCCCATATATGAGATACTGTGTACATGTCATGCATAGATACACATGCATGTATCTCTAAGTACATATACATCCTACTGGTTCTAACCAATATACTGAGATTTATGACTCATGGCATACGGACTGCAGCTGAGGCCGTGGATGCGGGTGACATCAGCCCAAGAGGGCATGTCAGGAGCAGAGAGGACAGCACCTAGGACAGCATCCATACTTAGGAGCAGGAAGGCATCTATAAGGAGAAGCTGAAGAGGGAGGAGCAAAACCCAGAAGCCCTGGTGTCACAGACCCCAGAGCACAACCACAGGAGAATCCTGGAAGGAGAGGCATTTTAACTAGGACTTGGACGCCCCCCTTGCCAACTTCAGACATTCAAATAGCAGATTTTCTACACTGACTTGTTGCTTTTCGTTGCGTCTCTATATTTATTTGCAATGTCACTGCCGGGGAGAGTTCCAAGTGGAAACGGCTATTGCTTCTTAAAATGTTTTTCTTCGAGGCTTGGTGGGGAACTGACATGTGCCAAAATATCACTGCCCAGACCCCTTGTTGCTGGCAGGGGCACAGGCAGCCCTCGTGGAAGAACCACGTGTGATCAGCATTAGCGGCACCGACAGTGGGCGATCAGACCACGGCTCCTCCTTCCTGGAGCCTTGTGGACTTTACACCAGCACCTAGGAAGCGTCCTCGTCCCACGGGGTTAGCCTGAGTTGAATGAAGCCTTTCTGTCTGCCTTCGGAGTTACGGACAAACCCAGGATAAAGGAGACAGGTAAAATCAGGAGGTGGGACCCTGACACTTAGGACCGCATTCAGTACATAGTATAACTGTGCCTTCAGAAAGTCAAGGTCGTGTAATAAGGCTCGGGCACGCATAGCAGGGGCTACGTTTTATTAAGAGAGATTACACTAGACAAAGTAATGTGGTGCACAGTCCTTAACTGGGGCCTGGTGTGGACACAAAAAAGCAAGTCCTGAGACAACCGTGAGACAGCTGGAAAGCTGAACTAGGACTTGACTTTGGAGATACTGGGGCATTATTCATTTGGTCAGGTATGATGGTGATCATGTGACTATAAAGTAAAAGTTCCATTTTTGAAATGTTTATTTATCCTTGAGAGAGAGAACACGTGAGTGGGGGAGGACAGAGAGAGAGGGAGAGAGAGAATCCCAAGCAGGCTTTGCACTGTCAGAGCAGAGCCCAACATGGGGCTCGAACTCATGAACCATGAGGCCCGAGGCAAAGTCAGACACTTAACCAACTGAGCCACCCAAATGGCCCTAAAAGTTTCTTTTTTATTTTAATATTTATTTTTATTTTTGAGAGAGAGAGAGAAACAGAGTGAGCTGGGGAGGGGTAGAGAGAGACACACACACACACATACACAGAATCCGAAGAAGGCTGCAGGCTCTGAGCTGTCAGCACAGAGCCTGACATGGGGCTTGAACTCATGAACCATGAGATCATGACCTGAGTTGAAGTCAGACGCTTAACAGACTGAGCCACCCAGGCACCCCCCTAGAAGTTTATTATTTTTTTTAAAAAGAAAGGCATACTGGTGAAGCATTTAGAGGTGAACTGTCATAATGTCTATAACTCACATTGCAAATACGGTAGAAAAAATGTGGGAGAGGGATGTCTTTCTTTTAAAGAGATACACGACACAATATTTAGGGGTTTAAAATATTTCACACACACAAATTAATGAAACAGAACAGAATTAGATATTACTAATGTTCACCAACATCTGGTCCCCCCTCCTTTCTGATGGCCTGGGCGGGGGGTGGGGGTACACTCCGCCATGTTCTTGAAGTCAGTACCCTAACGGACAGGTCATCAGATCTGCCAATGGAGCATGAGCAGAAGTAATGAGGAACTTCAAGGGCAGTGTCTGCTTGTCTGCACTGGCTCTCAGCCTGCTCTGGGCCTGCACCATGGAGCACTCAGAAGTCTCTTGCCTTGATGTTGGAGCCTCTGTCAACCCGGGTCCGCATGCAAAGACCCTTGCCTTCCCGCCGACCTATGCTGGACACAGAGCAATACATTTTGTTGCTTTAAAAACTGCTATGGGGCACCTGGGTGGCTCAGTCGGGTAAGCCTCCGACTTCGGCTCATTTCAAGTTCTCTGGGTTCATGAGTTCTCTGTGCTGACAGCTCAGAGCCTGGAGCCTGCTTTGGATTCTGTGGCTCCCTTGCTCTCTGCCCCTTCCCCGCTCTCTCTCTCTCTCTCTAAAATAAATAAATGTAAATAAAAAAATATTTAAAAAAAAACTGCTGTAAGGCCACTGAGGTTGTTTGTTACTGAGGTATAACATAGCCTTTCCTGACTGATACAGTTAACAAGCACTGAAGCTGGGTGACAGGTTGATTTTACGATAAAATCAATATAATTTTTTACAATACAATATTTTCACAATAAAAGATTCAAGAAACGATCTGCTTTGAAAACGAGTCTCTATCTCGCTGGCATCGCATCGAGACTTCGGCATATTAACGTCTTCTTTGCGGTGCTGAAGCCAACTCTACTGTCAGCGTAACTATTTTGATACAGTGGAAAGAGTCAGGACTCGGTACTATTTGTAACATTGATTCTGATTGACAAGAATCAGGGTCTCTGGATTTCACTTTCCTTCCCCCATAAAAATGAAGAGTTTAGATGACACAGCCTCTGAGCTGCTTTCCACTTCTAAACTATAAAGATTAAGTAATTTAGGTATGTATCCGATTATTTCTAAATGCATACAAACATATATGATAGGCAGCTGATTTGAAATCTATTTGCTTTTTCTTTGAGCTTAAATTTCTTTCTCGATCGTATTAATTTTGTTTCTTGGGTAGATACACTGCCAAGGAAAACATTTTTAAGAAGATGGTGACTTTGAGGGTGAAAGCAAGTAAATGTCAGCTTCCCATCCCAAAGCGTTCGCCAAATAGTAGCCCATATTAGGACTGAGTAGGTACGAAGCACCTTGAGGAGACCCAGGGCCAGAAGGGGGGAGAACTCAGTGTATGGTAAATATACATTTATAGAGATAAGACTGTTTACAACTCTTACTCTTACAAAGAAAGCTGGGGCTATTTTAAGTGTCAGAAATTGGGACTTTAGTGCTATTTTAAGGCAATAAATTCAATACTTAAATAGACATAGTAATCAACAAGATACCACCCAGGAATAATATACTTTGAGAAGATTCCCTGGTGGCCAAGGGCCAGAGGCTGGGAGCAAACACTTCCTTACGTCACTCTTCTGGTTTCCACGTGGAAGGATCTCACTGGAGTGACACTCTGGGCCCCTTCTACCCTCTCCTTGCCCCACGGAGGAAAAAAGGGCTCATATGACTGATTATCATCAAAGTCAGGACGGTGGTTCTGTTACTGCGATGGCTACTGAAGGTGGCAGGGGACATACAGAAGAAGCTTCCAGGTTGGATGGCCACTCTCGGTTTCTTGACTTGGTTAGTGCTTTCCAGTATATATCTAACAACAATGCCCTTACGTCATATATTCGTCTTTTGTGGTTTTCTGAATTTTCACTTCACAGTAAGAAGAGTCTGGCTGGTCATTTGGGGCAAGGGACGTAAGGGTCAGTGGCTTGGCCCCTTCCTTTCCCGTCTCTCTTGGGGGGGTACCTATCTGCAGAAGTGGGCCTTCTCCACTCCTCCATGCCTTGGGCCGTAGGGGACCAGGTCCCCCAAAGATGGGGAGGCCAACAGTTAGGACAGCTCCGGTAGCTGTTCAGTTCTGTCGGTGACTGAGGAAGTGGGTCTTGTTCTGGAGCCTGGTACCGGGAGGTCCATTTGGCTGCAGAAGGAAAGCCCCGTTTGCTAACAGCCAGGGCTAACGGCCCTAACGCCAGGGATCAGAGGGAGAGAGGAAAACCCTTGAAAACACCAACATGGATGTTGACTCTCCCACGCCCACACCCTTTTCTCAACAGGTTGGGTGGGGGGGGTAGCATAGGGCATTTTTTATTTTTGGTCTTATTTGTTACTAGCCAACAGTGCTATAGAAGACGAGAAAACAAGACAAGGGGAAAGGTGTTAAGTCGGATAGGTATCCACAAGTAGAATGAAAGCCATCGGCAGCATTCCTAGGATGTGTTAAAAATAAGTTCGCAAGCAGAGCTTGTGTGTGTTAAACACGGACAGAGAGGGAACGGAGAGACTAAGAGGTACCTGCAGTTCGTGACTCTAAATATTCACGAGGTTTTCATTCGACCACCCTGTCTGGCCCTCTGTGTCCTCAGTCTAAGAAATGCAAATAGAACCCCGAGCTGTGGAGCTGCTCACAATAGTGAGCTGGCTGGCAACAGTGATGGGGACAGGGGCGCCTGGCTGCGGGCACCTCTCCGGATTGGGTCTCCTTGTTCAAACGTCCATCTGGCCCTTGTGACAACAAGGCAGGCATGGTTCACGCAGCAAAGACAGACAGACACACAGGTGACATTAACACAGCGAATCGAGGATTCAGGGAGTGAGTCCCCACCCACCTGCTTGCACCCAGCCCTGAGACCATTAGTGAACCCTATTTCTTTCCCTTTGCTCCTTCCTGTGTGTCTTAACTGACTTAATGATCTAAGTACTTGGAGCGGCTTAATTTGTCCTTCTGTGCTGGGATGTCCGGGACCGCTTGCCTGGACCACCTGACTGGTGGTGTCCAGCAGGCGATGACTATGGGATGAACCCCAACTAAGTGCACGGGAAAAACCAGGTTACACTGCAGAAATGCTCTCTGGCAGGAAAGCAATACTTAAAAGGAAGACCTCCAACCTAGGAGACTGGGAAAACTGATGAGTTTTTACAATTAGAAAGGCTTTAAGCAAGAGATTAGGAAATAAATCCAGGCCAAAAATTCAATGGAAGCCTGATCAAATCTAAAGAGAAAAGACAATCCAGAAAACCCAAAGGTGAAGGAGATGTCCCCGGGGTTGGTGAGCTGTGAGGAGTGTGGGCAAGCCCGAAGTCAGCCAGAGCAGGGCCTGGGGGCTGACCCCAGATGGCTCCTGCCTAACCCACCTTCCCCCGACTCTGCCTGGGGGCAGAAAGAGGATCGCCATGGTCGAGGGCACAGAGTATGACCCGCAGACCCAAAAACACTGCTCGTGGCCCTGTCACCAATCACAAAACCGAGGAACTTCTACCAGGTGAGACTAAAGAAGGGAAGAGTTTGAGCAAATCTTAGGAAAACATAATGACTTAACAGAGCGAGAGAAAAAACAGATCCTGCTCTGAGCCACTTGGTCACTGTAGTTTTGTCTTTCCAAGACTGTCTGACAAAGGGAATCACGTCACCCTTGACGCCCGCAGCCAGGCTTCTTTCTCTGGGCGCCAGGCCCCCGACGTGGACCCTGGGTGCCAAACGTGTCAGTTGCGAGTCCCTTCTTGCTGCGGGGCATAACCCCGTGGAATGGTCGCTCGTCCTCCCTTGTGCCAAAGGACACGGGGCGGTGTCCAGTGTTTGACAATCACGGCTAAAGCTTCTACAAGTTTCTGTGTGAACAGAATGTTTTATTTCTCGAGGCTCAAATCCCAGCAGTGGGACTCCCAGGCATCCACTAAGTGTATGTTGAACTTTGGGGACACTATTGAGCCCCCCTTCTGGGGGCTGTGCTCTGTCCTGCACCCCCAGGATGCATGGGGTTCCTGCTGTCTCACATCCTTGTCAGCACTTGGCGTCATTGGGGTTTTTATTTTAATCATCCTAATAGGGTTGTAGTGGCTCCTTCTAATTCCTTTTTTCCCCCTTTCTTGGGAAACTTTGGGGACTGACTGATCATAAAAACAAACAAATGAACAAAAACCAAAACCCTGTCACTTATTACAGACCTGGAAGAAAAAGTATGGAAAGTGGCTGAGGGGGAAAAAAAGATCTGAACAGCCAAAGAGCAAAAGAACTTTTGGACATCATCCGAAGAGGGTTTTAGACCAGATGTTGTACAGGAAACATAAAAATAATGGCTCTCTTTCTGACAAGACAAGACGACCATGCAAAGCCAATGGTGCATTAAGGTGTTGGGGATATGTGTTCTCGCCTCCGGCAACCCCTCTGTGAGGTTGTGGAAAGACCCAGGAACCTAGAATGAGCATCCCGAGACAAGACGACCACACAAAGCCAATGGTGCATTAAGGTGTTGGGGATATGTGTTCTTGCCTCCGGCAACCCCTCTGTGAGGTTGTGGAAAGACCCAGGAACCTAGAATGAGCACCCTCACAGCAGCAAAATGGCCTGTGAGCGAGCTACGCGAGCCCTTCACTCTCTCCCACTGTCCCATCCTTTTGAAGTTGTTATTTTTGATAACCATGTTTTCTTACCCCTGCTTCATGTAGGCAAGCAGGCTTTGGGGCTAAAAGTGTGTTCCAGTCTGGATCTAAATAGACACCAATTTCATGCATGCACATACACACACACGTGTGTGTGCTCTGACAGTGTGTTGAGTGTTACAACAACCTGGAAAATACTAACTAACCAGACTTGGGGGGATCCAAGTCCCCTATAAAACAAAGAGGTACAGCACAGAGCAGGCTGACCCAGAACCTGCGGCACGCCATTCCTGTGGGAAGACACAACTTCCCCAGGAGGGGGCTTGCTGGCGGTGACAAACTTGGATGGGGGAGGCGGGGAGCTGGAGGGGATGCCCCTGGGCCCTGGGGCATCCCTGTCTTGGTGCCGTGCTGATACCCGGGTTGCCTGCCGGATACCTGCCGCTACAAGACCACGGTCAACCAAAGATTGGGGAGATAACAAGTTGGCTCCATTCCAAGCTACAGCTGAAAACATAATTACAACGTATTGTACACGGAGTCCTAAACAATACCAAAATTTCGTCTGCAAGCCACTCTGGAAAACAGTGTGGAGGTTCCTCAAAAAATTAAAAATAGATCTACCCTATGACCCAGCAATAGCACTACTAGGAATTTACCGAAGGGACACAGGAGTGCTGATGCACAGGGGCACTTGTACCCCAATGTTTATAGCAGCGCTTTCAACAATAGCCAAATTATGGAAAGAGCCGAAATGTCCATCAACTGATGAACGGATAAAGAAATTGTGGTTTATATACACAATGGAGTACTACGTGCCAATGAGAAAGAATGAAATATGGCCTTTTGCAGCAACGTGGATGGAACTGGAGAGTGTTGTGCTAAGTGAAATAAGCCATACAGAGAAAAACAGATACCATATGTTTTCACTCTTATGTGGATCCTGAGAAACTTAACAGAAGACCATGGGGGAGGGGAAGGAAAAAAAAAAGTTAGAGAAGGAGGGAGCCAAACCATAAGAGACTCTTAAAAACTGAGAATAAACTGAGGGTTGATGGGGGGTGAGCGATGGGCATTGAGGAGGGCACCTGTTGGGATGAGCCCTGGGTGTTGTATGGAAACGAATTTGCCAATAAATTTCATAAAAAATAAATAAATAAAAAAAATTTGGTCTGCAAATTGACAGACTATAATCTGAGAAGTTGGGGTGCCTGGGGGGCTCACTCGGTTGAGTGTCTGACTCTTGGTTTCAGCTCAGTTCACAATCTAAGTGTCATGGGATGGAGCCCCGTGTCGGGCTCTGTGCTGAGTATGGACCCTGCTTAAGATTCTCTTTCTCTTCCTTGGCCCCTCCCTGAGCTCGCGCTCGCTATCTCTCCTCTCTCAAAAACTAAAAACAAACAAAATAAACTGACAAGTTGTTGGCAAAAGGGTAGAGCAATACAACTAAAGATCACAACATTTCCAAGCGATGGGTGGGATACGGCCCGATTCGTATCTTAAAGCAACCATCTGGAGCTATGTAATAGGTCATGGGCGACGTAACTCAGACGGCAGTGCACCAGTGGGACAAGAACACGTTATGTCACGGAAGTGGCGAACTGTGTTCCTGAAACTTTAGAACATCAAGGAAAATATCCTTTGATAATAAGGGCTAAACAAAGACACATTCCCTTAACAAGGAAGCCATTTTAACAGCTATCCAAGGGAGTGAGCCTTTCATCCGACAGGGGAGAGATGCGGTTATGAGAGGAGGTAAACGGAGCCAGTGATGGTGGATGGGTTACGGGCAGACATTACACAGAGCGAAGGAGCACTGCCACGGAGACAAACTGGGGGTTAGCGGCTGCTGTTCTGCCAGACCTGTGATGCCAGCTGCCCGGCCATGTCTCTCCAGTGACAGCAGCTGACCTGGCTCGTGCCCCTGGGGGGGCTTCTGCTCCCCCTTCTCTCCAAGTGGGAAGTACAGGACGTTCCTTGGACTCATTCGGCCTAGAGAGAGTTAAGAAGCATCAATTAAAAATGGGAATGTGAACCAGTGCAGCCACTGAGGAAAACAGTATGGAGGTTTGTTAAAAAATTAAAACCAGAGGGGGCGCTGGGGGGGGGGGGGGGCCTCAGTCAATTAAGTGCCTGACTCTTGATTTTGGCTCAGGTCATGATCTCATGGTTTGTGGGTTTGAGTCTGCTTGGGATCCTCCCTCTCTGCCCCTCCCCTGCTTGTGTGCATGTGTGCACGCTGGTTCTCACTCAAAAATAAATAGATAAACTTAAAAAAAACTAAAAGTGGAAATATCCTAGGATCCAGTAATTCCACTACTGGCCATTTACTCGAAGAACACAAAAACATTAATTCAAAAAGATGTATGCAACCCTATGCTTGTTGCAACATTAGTTACAATAGCCGAAATATGGAAGCAATCAAATGTCTTTCAATAGATGAATGAATAAAGAGGTGGTATACACACACACACACACACACACACACACACACACACACACACAGTGGAATAGTACTTAGCCATAAAAAGAATGGAAGCTTGCCATTTGCAACAACATGGATGAACCCAGACGGTGTTATGCCAAGTGAAATAGGTCAGAGAAAGACAATACCGTATGATTTCACTTAAATGTGCAATCTAAAAAACAAAACAGGGGCGCCTGGGTGGCTCAGTGGGTTAAGCATCCGACTTTGGCTCAGGTCATGATCTCACGGTTTGTGGGTTCGAGCCCCGCGTTGGGCTCTGTGCTGACAGCTCGGAGCCTGGAGCCTGCTTCGGATTCTGTGTCTCCCTCTCTCTCCGCCCCTCCTGCTTGCATTCTTTCTCTGTCTCTCTCAAAAATAAACATTAAAAAATAAAAAGTCAACAAGTGAACAAACAAGCAAATGAAACAACAAACTGACTCTGAAATACAGAGAACAAACTGGTGGCTGCCAGAGGGGAGGTGGGCGGAGGGATGGGTGAAACAGGTGAAGGGGATCAAGAGGCACAAACTTCCGGTTGTAAACTAAATAAGTCACAGAGACGAAAAGTACAGCATTGGGAGTAGAATCAATAAGATTGTAATAACCTTATATGGTGGCAGGGGTACCTACATTCATCATGAGGAGCACTGAGTAATGGAGAGAATTGTAGAATCAGTACGTTGTACACCTGAAGCTAATATAACATTGTATGTCAACGACACTTCAGTAATAAATAATAAATAAAGCTTAAAAAATAAATAGAACCTCGATCCGAGCACGACAACAACAACAACAACAAAATAGGTTGCCCAACAAAAGAAACTCCTAAGGTTTTAAGGGTGCTGGTGTTTCAACATAACTCCCTCTCTCAGGAAAGTGGCCAAGAGGAGATCTGTCACAATGATGAAGCGTCTGCATACCTGGACCGCCCAAAATGCAGAAAAAGTTCTTTTAAAAATCAATACTATTAGATGTAAGTTAAACAAGTTCAAAAATGTTGTTGGTAAGTGCAGAGGTATATAAATTGTATTAAAAGCTGCAGGAGAAATATTGCTGTTTTGCCTGAATTCTTGGGCAAATTATATCAGTTTGGCAATTCTGAGTTAAAAAAGGGCTGCGTATCTTCTCTCTGACCTCATTACTTTATGTTTTTAAAGTTTATTCATTTTTGAGAGCAAGAGAGTAGCACAAAGAGAGGAGGGGCAGAGAGAGAGAGAGAGAGAGAGAGAGAGAGAGAGAGAGAATCCCAAGGAGGCTCCTCGCTGACAGCACAAAGCCCGATGCGGGGCTGGAACTCACAAACCATGAGATCACAGCCTGAGCGAAATCCAGAGTCGGCATTTAACCAACTGAGCCAGTTAGGTGCCCCTAACCTCATTATTTTAAACCTTATGAATATCCTCTGTTGGTTTTGTGGGTCAGATAAATTATTCTTTACGTACGATATTTTCAGGCATGAAAATACAAACATGTGCATTTAACTAAATTAAGAAATAACTCCTGTTTTATAAAAACAATGGGTTTTTATAAACTCCAAAAAATAATGGAGATCGTTTTAACATGGTTATTTCACTTCTGCTATCTGCATGTGATTTTTTAAACTATTTTTTTTTTTTTTAATTTTTTTTTTCAACGTTTATTCATTTTTGGGACAGAGAGAGACAGAGCATGAACGGGGGAGGGGCAGAGAGAGAGGGAGACACAGAATCGGAAACAGGCTCCAGGCTCTGAGCCATCAGCCCAGAGCCCGACGCGGGGCTCGAACTCCCGGACGGCGAGATCGTGACCTGGCTGAAGTCGGACGCTTAACCGACTGCGCCACCCAGGCGCCCCTTAAACTATTTTTTTAAATTTATTACTTTTGAGAGATGGAGGGCAAGTGGGGAGGGGCAGAGAAAGAGAGGGAGGGAGAAAATCACAAGCAGGCTCCATACTGTGAGCGCGGAGCCTGATGTGGGGCTCGATCTCATGCACTGTGAGATCATGACTTGAGTGGAGACCAAGAGCTGGGCACTTAACTGAATGAGCCACCCAGGTGCCCCTCTGCATATGACTTTTAAACATCACCTCTTTGTTTTTAAAGTTGAGGATTATGTGACACTTTAGATATAATTCTTGAGATCTTTTGATTTTAACCCCTGGGACTAATATTAAGTTAATAAATAACATTGTCATCTGAAATCTTTGGTGATTAAAATGCATACAGATTACAAAAATGATCGATCGCTCTATTAGTACATACTTGCTTTCGGTGAAGTTCCAATTAAGGCGGTAAATGTAGGTGGGATATATACTGCCTGTTACCCTACATTTGCTACTGTTAATTTGTTTTAAAAGGCTGAAATTAAGACTTTAAATTGTTATCTAACTACACATATGTACATTTGTGTGTATTTAAATAAATAAACATGCACATTAAAATGTGTTTGACTGAAAAAGCTTATGAATGATAAAGAGAACAAACAGTTCAGATAAATATTACTTTGATCTTTGAATATACAGTGTGCTCTAAAGAAAACAGGAAACAACAAAAGAGTCCTTTGTCTCCAGTGGAAGACACAACCCCACAGTTAACTCTTATCTACTGAAAAGCAGAGTTTCAGGAGGCTGTTCTGTTTGTAGCACTGATTTCTTGAATTATTTTATTTTATTTCTATTATTATTATTATTATTATTATTATTATTTTACGTTTATTTATTTATTTTGAGACAGAGAGAGCACAAGTGGGGGAGGAGCAGAGAGAGAGGGAGAGAGAGAATCCCAAGCAGGCTCCACACTGTCAGAGCAGAGCCTGACGCGGGGCTTGAACCCATGGACTGTACGCTCAGGACCTGAGCTAAAATTAAGAGTGGGATACTTAACCGACTGAGCCAGCAGGAGCCCCATCTTGAATCATTTTAAACAAAAGTTCCTCATTTCTAAAAAGCTATATTTACTTACCAGTATGCTTAGTTTAAACCTTGCTTTTCTGGTTTTAATAATTTCTTATCTTTAGAAAACTCTGACATATGTTCATATCTTGATGTGATTAAATGTTTGATGACTCTTTTGATATTGCCCTTCCCTGATCTAGGTCTACAGTGAAAACAAAACTGGCAGCTCAAAAAAGAGAAAGTGATTAATTACATGGTGTTAAAATGTCATCAACATAAGTGTTTCAATTATTGTTTGCTTTTCCAGTTCAACAGAAGATACTTGGGTTTGTGTATAATGATTGAGGCAAAACTGTTCAAGAACTGATGTTTGTTCTTAGATATGAAACCTTTTTAATTTGGTGGCAACTATAATACATACTCTACAAAAGAAACCTAAGGTCCTGGGCATTTGTCAATATCCTTACTGAACATAACTTCCTTCCCTCTGGACCATCATTGACTCAATATACCCAAATGGAGGGTTCAACTCTTCTCCATTCTGATTAAATGCCAAGGACTAATCACAGCTATTTAGACTTATCATTTTCAGGTGGCTTCATAAACTATACAGCAGAAATAGGGTTTCTAGAAGTGGGGGAAAAAAAAGAACCTCAATACAAAATGGTACCAGATACCAAAGAGACTTCCCAATGTAAAATGATACCAAACAGATGCCAAACAGACCTCCCAAGGGACGAAATTAGGATATCCAGTACTCTGTTAGGGAAGAGATGACTGCATAGACATGTGTATTATTATCATCATTCTTAGTTAAGCTTCCTAGGTAATTCTATTGTTCTGCTAGGGGCTGAGAACCACCGGCATAAGGTGTGAATTGCTCATCAGTTCTGCAAACTCACCCAATACTTGAGAGCGGAAAACCATTCATAGTATCAATGATACAAGTGGTGTTCCAAGCTCTTGGAGCTCTGTACCTGGGTACGGGAGCCCTGTGTTCTGACTGCACACACAATGTCGAGATGATTAGTTGTTACATTTTTAGCAACAAAATTGTAGCAGAATTTCCTGGGCAACTCAATCTTATTCTGAAAGTTCACATTATTAAATGAATACCACATTGCTTGCAGAAGAATACACTGATCATAGCATTTAAGTCTGTCACACACACTTATAGGTACCGCAATCTGTGATATTTAAGGTAAAAAGTCGAAATAATCTTTTAACTGAAAAACAGCCTAGAATGTGTAGATATCTCAGACATCTAAAAATATCTTTAAATATTGTCATTTTATTCATGGACCCCACTGAAGAATGAAATGTTTAAAAATGCTATAATAAAAGAAGGAATAATGTAATTATTGATACTGTGAGAATTATTACAACAGTAACAGATCAACACTATATACTCTACAATTCTAGCTTAAAAGCCTGTTGTTGTGTGGGGGTGTGCCTGGGTGGCTCAGTCGGTTTAGTGTCCAACTCCGGCTCGTCACGATCTCGCGGTTCACCAGTTCGAGCCCCGCGTCAGGCTCTGTGCTGACAGCTCGCAGCTTGGAGCCTGCTTCCGATTCTGTGTCTCCCCCTCTCTCTGCCTCTCCCCCACTTGTGCTCTGTCTCTCTTTCTCTCTCAAAAATAAATAAAAAAAAATTTAAAAAAAGTTTAAAGCAAAATGTTGGGTCTTGAGATACTACTAAAATGAAGTAATTTGGGGGGCATGGGGTTCAGCCTAGTTCTGACTTCATGGGAAGCCACAGACCTTATTTTCATTTGTTCAACAAGAAGAACAAATATTTTCAAGCATCTAATTTGTCTCAGGCACTACAGAGGACCTGGGATACTATGGCCTGTATGAGGTACAAGGGACGATGCTCCTGGATCTTACAATCTAGCGGTAATCAGGTGTTGGTCCCGAAGAGCCAGAGACATTCTTCGACATAATTTAGAAATCAATCCTGGCCTACAGACTTGAAAAAGATGAGTGTTCGACCCCAAATAACGAAACTCGGTATGTGTCTCTGGGTTACATTTTCCCCAACTAACCCATGCACCAGCAGCATTACAGGGATGTGTCTGTTAAAAACACATGTTCTTACTCTCATATTTAGTAGGAGATAAAATTGCCTTTCTCTTTGGGGCTGAAAATGACTTTGGGCTCTAAAGGCCAGAAGATTCCGGGACATTTGCTGGGTTATGATACACTGTCATCAATCACAAGGATTCCAGACTGGGCTGTCTGGCCCTTGGGCTCTACACCCCAATGCATCTAGTACTTGAAGGAGACATCTCAGTTGTTTAAAAAGCAATCGGTGTGATGAGGAGGATACTGGGGGACTTTCTCCTTCTCTTTCTCTTTCAACGTGATGATTACCCCCCAGCGAAACTTTGACATTGTCTCTCCTTTCTCCTAACTACTACCACGACCTGTTTGTAGAAAAAAGACAAAGTCTCCAGCGTGGTGCGTACCCTGCATCCACCTCCTGAGTGGCAGCCAATCGCAGACATAACATGTGACAAATGTGTGGGGAAATACGGAGGCTTGCGCTGTTGTTGACGACTGGGGATTAAAAGTCAGGTCTTCCTTCCATGTCTCCCAAGCGCCCATTTAACTTAACTGGGCTTTCTAATTTGGAGATACATGATTGTCAGGTGACTTTAGATGAGATGACATACATAGTTTTGCTATTGGGCACGTCTATAGGAATGTTGCTTATTCAAACAAGGTCTGTCTCATTTCCTGAATTATTTATAAATTTGGTTGCTTAATATAAACTAAGTATCCCAGGCAACACGCTGTTCTCGATCTGGGGATTTGACAAAGGAACTTTCATTGACTGCTGGGGTTGCAGATAAATGTAGCACACTGGCTTTTTGGACCACAGTCCAAAGTGGGCATGTTCCCATCCCCCAGGACAGGCGGGCAAACTTAAAATAATTAATTAATGATTTAAAGATATTTTGTGGTCTCCAATGAAAGAAGCTTCATTTTGAGAATGAAAATGCTTCTTGGAGAGTATAAGTATGCTTCTGGGTTTTGATTAAATCTCTGAGCCAATAGTCTCTAATTTTTTTTTTTTTAATCACACATGCCATCAGGAAGAGGGCAAAAAATTTTAAGCATATAATTCCATGTGTGTGCACATAAACACGCACAAATAAAAGTTATGGAAAGGGGTAAGATATAAGCAGAAGTCCTAATATTTTTTATCCTACCTCAATGTATATTGTCTTAGGGACCATAGCTCAATGCTAAAGAAACTGTCTCTTAAAAGTAATAATCATAACAGCTAATACTTAGACAATGTTTGTAACATAAAGCACTCGGTGCTTTATATATATAATCTCACTTAATCCTCAAACAACTGTAGAGAGGGAATAATACTATTCTCCCCATCTTACAGATGAAGGTCCACTGCTCAAGCTTACACTGCTAACAAGAGGGATCGCTGCTGGTGAAACTTAGGTAGTTTGAATCCAGAGGGCATGCTCTTGCCATGCTGTTACCTGAAAAAGTGACCTTAGTTTCTGCAATATACATATTTTAAAGTTTACTTATTTATTTATTTAAAAAAATTTTTTTAAAATGTTTATTTATTTTTGAGACAGAGAGAGACAGAGCATGAATGGGGGAGGGTCAGAGAGAGGGAGACACAGAATCTGAAACGGGCTCCAGGCTCTGAGCTGTCAGCACAGAGCCCGACGCGGGGCTCGAACTCACGGACCGCGAGATCATGACCTGAGCCGAAGTCGGCCGCTTAACCGACTGAGCCACCCAGGCGCCCCGAAAGTTTACTTATTTATTTTGAGAGAGGGAGAGAGAGAGAGCAGGGGAGGGGCAGAGAGAGAAGGAGAGGGAATCCTAAGCAGGCTCCACACTGTCAGCACGGAGCCCGATGTGGGGCTCAAACCTACGAACTGCGACGTCATGACCTGAGCCAAAATCAAGAGTCAGATGCTCAACTGACTGAGCCACCCTGGCGCCTGTCTGCAATATATTTTCAACTTCTCTTCCTTTTGTTTTTTTATTGTTTTAAAATGATCAAAGAATGACTGAATATGGTTTAAAAAATGTAAATGGTAGAAAAAAAAATGTACAAGAGGAATGAGAGAAGTCTCCCTTCCCTGCTGACTCTATTTTCTAAGCAACTTGCTAAAAGATCCTAGGTATTGTGATATCAAATACAGGAAACATTTTTTTTTTCCCCCTCAGAAGTACAACTGAGTCATTTCTGCCTTTGTTTGGAGTTCTGTCCCGGTATTGGAAGAGTAACTCATACGGGGCAAAATTTACAGAACAACCATGTGGAGGCACTGCAGAGGGGAGCGCAGGAAGGAACTGGAGGGGAATTGACGGTTAGAAGAAAGGTACAGTTCTCATGAGCTTCCCGCTTTTACAGCTTTTTGCGTGAGGACGAGCCTCAGTGTGCACTATTCATGGAGGCTAAAGCTAAGACACCTGCGGATGTACCGGTTGAGATATCAGAGGAGAAACTTTGGGGCAACCACAAAAGCTGGAAAATAAAGGGAGAAGTCTCAGGAAGGATGGAGCTACGGAGCAGGTGTCCCAAATTATGTGTGTAAATGCTGCCCAAATCTCTGGCTGGCCCTTGATGCATGAGCATAGATGATTCCAAGCAACACAGCTAAGGCTAAAAGAACCAACGAAAGATCGCAGCACTGCCCACTGTGAGAGAGGCAGAGTTCATGTTCAGATAAGTTAACCACCTGCTAAAACAAAATAATCATACTATTCAGGTGAACGACAGAATCCAGAGTCTATAGTCTGTCACATAATGTCCAGAATATAACCCAAAATTATTACACACATGAATAAACAGTAAAGCATGACCCATATTGAAAGCAGTATCTCTCAAACTTTTTGAACCAAGGGCCCCTTTACATTCAAAAATTACTGAGGATCCTAACAGGATTTTGTTATGCATACTGTATCTATTGATATTTACATGAGAAATTAAAAGTGACAAAATCTGAAGATATTTATTAAGTCAAAAAAACCCAAGAACAAATCTCATGTATGTTAACATCAATAACCCACATTCGTGGAAAATAACTATTATTTTCCAAAACAGAAACAATGAATGAAAAGAGGGGTGTTGCTTATATTTTCTCAAATTTCTTTGATGTCTATCTTAATGGAAGGTGAGCAAGACTCCTAAATTTGTTTCTACATTCACCCTATTGCAATATTTTGGTTTTGTTTAGGTTATGAAGATAATGTGGCTCCCATGGTTGGAAAGATAGAAATATTTTTTTTAAATTTTTTTTTTCAACGTTTATTCATTTCTGGGACAGAGAGAGACAGAGCATGAACGGGGGAGGGGCAGAGAGAGAGGGAGACACAGAATCGGAAACAGGCTCCAGGCTCTGAGCCATCAGCCCAGAGCCTGACGCGGGGCTCAAACTCCCGGACCGCGAGATCGTGACCTGGCTGAAGTCGGACGCTTAACTGACTGCGCCACCCAGGCGCCCCAAGATAGAAATATTTTAATAGCCTTTCCAGATAATTGTGGATATTCTTTTATACTATGCTAACATTTGACAAGTGCTAGTTTCTTAAATGTTTGTTGCAGTGTGGAATTTGAAGCTGTATTATAGTCTGCTGTATTTCACATTCTATTCTATTAAAATCCATTATTTTATACTGCACTTTTAATGGGGATCTTTTATTCATGCACAGTTTACAACATTAGCTTTGGCCACTTATAAAATACTGACTCATTGAGTTATGTAGATCTTTCAAATATTGGCACACTTCATTGTTCAATGTTAAAAAAAAATAACTCACTAATATCATTACTGATCTCATCAGGCAAATCTTTACATATCAGGAAACTCTAATGCTCATGATGGTGGATACAAGTTTTTCAAAATTCCAATTTTCACTTGAAATTTCAAATTTTATTGTGGGCAAAAAATATTGTCACTTTCTTTGAAGTTATACACTCACATGACTCTTTTTTTTTTTTTTTAGAAAATATCTATCAAATGCTAAATTTTGAGAGAACAGTGGGACTGCCTATTGTTCTTTTCTTTTTTTTAATGTTTATTTATTTATTTTGAGAGAGAGCACCGTGGGGAAGGGGCAGAGAGCGAGGGAGAGAGAGAATCCCAAGTATGCTCTGCACTGACAGAGCAGAGCCTGATGGGGGGCTCAAACCCACAAGCTGTGGGATCATGACATGAGCAGAAATCAGGAGTCAGATGCTTAACCGACTGAGCCACCCAGATGCCACAACCTATTGTTCTTTCAATTAGAAATGATGTTTCATGAAAGAGTCAGCTAGTTCTGCTGAATCAACCACATAAGTACTTTTTCTATCTGCTTCATTGTGCCGCAGAAGTGACTCATGCGTGAGTCACATCTTGTGACAAGGAATATTAAAAAGATGTGTACTCAAAGGTTGAGATTTAAAGAAACTAATAGTTTATCTGGCTTTATCAAAGAAGTTCTTTTTTTAAATATTTATTTAGTTTTTGAGAGAGGGGTGCAAAGAGGGGGACAGAGGATTGGAAGTGGGTTCTGTGCTGTCAGCACAGAGCCTGATGTGGGGCTCGAACTCATAAGCTGCGAGATCATGACCTGAGCTGAAGTCAGACAATCAACCAACTGAGTGACTCAGGTGCCCCTATCAAAGAAATTCTTAAGTAACTAGCCAATAGTACAGTTTAGTGCTACTGCCTTGATTCATGCTAATGTGCCAGTGGTCTTATGGACAACTGCTTTTGCACCATCAATGCCAATGTCAACACACTGAGACAGATAACATCTTAGTATTATTATGAAAATGGTGTTGACCTTGCAGTCCCCCAGAAAGCATCTTGAGGAACTTCAGGAGCCTGCAAACCATACTTTCCAGAGCTTCTGCACAAGCGAAAATGTAAACTATGGAGACAGACCTCAAGATGATCCAGATGTTTGAATTAGCAGACAAGTAATATAAACACAAAGATGGGGACAAAACATAAGAGAGTCTTAAATGTGGAACAAACAGAGGGTTACTAAAGGGGTTGTGGGGGGTTGTGCGGATGGGCTAAATGGGTAAGGAGCATTAAGGAGTTTACTCCTGAAATCACTGTTGCACCATAGGCTAACTTGGATGTAAATTAAAAAATAAATTAAATGAATTAGCAGACAAGCAGCTATTATAAATATGCTCAAAATTTTAAATGGAAATGTGCTCAGAATAAGTGATTGATTAAGAAATCTCAGCAATCTACAGCTCTGAAGTTTAAAAAATTCACTGGAGGGGTGCCTGGGTGGCTCAGTCGGTCAAGCGGCTGACTTCGGCTCAGGTCATGATCTCACGGTCTGTGAGTTCGAGCCCCGCATCGGGCTCTGTGCTGACAGCTCAGAGCCTGGAGCCTGTTTCGGATTCTGTGTCTCTCTCTCTCTGACCCTCCCCTGTTCATGCTCTCTCTCTGTCTCAAAAATAAATAAACGTTAAAAAAAAATTTAAAAAAATTCACTGGATGGGTTTAACAGCAGAATGGAGGGGAAGTGTGCAGCCCACATTTAAATAGTGGTTACACTCCTCCTCCCCGGGGGCAGAGTGTCTATGTAAGTTATTTGGAATTCTGCGTTGGAGATTTGTCTCTTCTTTCCCATTTGTTTATTCAAGCATTTATTTAGATCAATGGGATTTATGAATACTTATTTTCCACTTTGGTTTATAATCCTACACTCCTTTATTTATTTATTTTGTTTCAACTTGTTCTGCATCTGGCCATTGGGGAGGTCTTTCACTTGGTTTCTGAGTCTCTTTGACATATTCCCATGATTGTGGGTTTTTGTTTTGTTTTGTTTAGCACTTTCGTACCTGCTGGCTCTACCACATCCTTCAGGCTCATCTTGTAAATGTTCTATAATGCCCCATCCTAAAACCAGCCATTTCTCCAAGGAGCGCTTTTACCGAAGAATGGTATTAGAAGCCAAGATCTGGGCACTAAGTGTGCTCATTGCTACTGAGCTGCCATTGCTTCGGGGTCATCTTAGCTGAGAGCAAGGACATATATGTGTACATACTAACCAATGTATACGCACGTATCTAAATATTTCTATTGTAATCATCTGCATCTATACTAAGCTAAATGTGAGTTTACACTGATGTTTCCAATGCCATTCCTTTATCACATGGGTGATCCTAGCAGCAGCCCCCCCTTCCCCCCACCCCCCCCCCCCCACCTGCCTGCCCCACTGGCTTATCTGTGTTCTCCCACTCCAGCAGGGAGAAACTGGCCTCCACCATTTACTCAATTGTCCACTGACTTAAGAAAAAAAAATCTAAATGTTAGTATCCATTGCTGGCATTATTCATACCGAAGCTCCACTTGTCCCAGATTTGGCCAGAAGGATCGCTTTCAGTCTGTGTCCTTTCTCACCTCTGCCATTCTTTGAGCATCTCACTGTATTCTCGCACAATAAGATATTCTGGGCTTGCCTTGTGTTTTCTCTGTCTGAGATACAGAATCAGCCGTCTATTGAAGAAGCCATAATCCATATCCTCTTTTTATTAAGACATAATTCTCATACCATACAATTCATCCATTTAAAATGTACAACCCAGGGGCACGTGGGTGGCTCAGTCAGTTAAATGTCTGACTCTTGGTTTCGGGTAAGGCCACAATCTCACGGTTTGTGGGTTCAAGCCCCACGTCAGGCTCTGTGCTGACGGCTCCAAGCCTGCTTGGGATTCTCTCCCTCCCTCTCTCTATGCTCCTCGCCTGCTCTCTCTCTCTCTCAAAATACATACGTAAATTGGGGCGCCTGGGTGGCGCAGTCGGTTTGGCGTCCGACTTCAGCCAGGTCACGATCTCGCGGTCCGTGAGTTCAAGCCCCGCGTCGGGCTCTGGGCTGATGGCTCAGAGCCTGGAGCCTGTTTCCGATTCTGTGTCTCCCTCTCTCTCTACCCCTCCCCTGTTCATGCTCTGTCTCTCTCTGTCCCAAAAATAAATAAAACGTTGGAAAAAAAAATTAAAAAAAATACATACGTAAATTAAACTAATAGAATGTACAATTGAATGTTTTTTTTTTTAATTTTTTTTTCAACTTTTATTTATTTTTGCGACAGAGAGAGACAGAGCATGAACGGGGGAGGGGCAGAGAGAGAGGGAGACACAGAATCGGAAACAGGCTCCAGGCTCTGAGCCATCAGCCCAGAGCCCGACGCGGGGCTCGAACTCTCGGACCGCGAGATCGTGACCTGGCTGAAGTCGGACGCCCAACCGACTGCGCCACCCAGGCGCCCCCAATTGAATGGTTTTTAGGATATTCTTACAGTTATGCAACCATCGCTATTCAATTTTAGAACATCTCCATCACCCCCAAAGAAGCCACGTATACTTGATCATCCCCCAATGTCCCCATCCCTCCCAGCCTACATGGTGGCCTGTGTCTTCAGAGCCTAGTGTACATGTGCACGTATGTTTGTGTGTATGAGTCACACAAAAATGGCCACTAAGGGATTGGCAGGAGGAAGAGGCAGTATCTGGGAAATTATGACCACAGAGGATCTAATGCAGAGGGTAAGCTTTCCATAGAGGAGGATAACAGAGGAGTTTGGTCAAGTTCCCCACAGCTGGCAGTGGGAGGTGGGAAGGGTAGGGCAGAGCCCTGAGGATCACTTGAGAAAAGCAGATGATACAAGGTAACAATGAATAATTCGGATTCTAGAGTCGATTATTTGAGGCTTCGCTCTGTAATGTATAGCTATGTAACTCTCAGCAATTTAAAGCCTCAGTTTCCCTGTTTGTGCAACACCTATCTTTTGCCTCGTAGGTGGAGGGAGCTCATAGGCACATGTGGTCATTGTTGGTACTTATGAGTGGAACCTGCAAAATCTTGGTAGGGTGTGGAGTGCAGTGTCTGGTCAAGAGGCCTTCTCAGAGGGTGTCCCCTACCATACTGTTTCTGTGGGGACAATGTCCTCGGGTGAGGCTTACTGGAACCTTCCAAGACTTGGGGCATGGGGTTTATTGGGTTTGCCATTCAATCATTCCCTCTTGGAGGTGAGTATTCAGGGTAGGTGGGAAAGGGAGAGCTTCTGGAGGAAATCCACTCGGGAGACTTAGAGAACCCTTGAAAAACAAGACTATCTAAAAGCATTAAAAAGAGGCCCAAAGAAATTCAGAGGGGCTGTTGTGATTTTTATTTTGGTACTAAAGCACGCGTAAAATTTTGCACCCCTCTTTGAATGTACCGTGACCATTTTTTGTGCCTTAAAGTTATAAATACTTAAAATGCCTATTTAGTACTTAAAGAGCTTTACATTAAAATTAACACAACCATGTGAACTTGAACACAATCGTATACATATTCTTTCTATCATCTTCTCATAGTTTTATATCATAGAACATGTAGATTACAAGTGTACCTGTGTGTTACTGTGTAGGTAGGTCATTAAGATTTAACAGGGTATACACAGTTTCTTTTAGAAAAACTTTTTTTTAACGTTTGTTCACTTTTGAGAGACAGAGAGAGACAGAGCACGAGTGGGGGAGGGGCAGAGAGAGAAGGAGACACAGAATCCGAAGCGGGCTCCAGGCTCCGAGCTGTCAGCACAGAGCCCGACGTGGGTCTCGAACCCACAAACTGTGAGATCATGACCTGAGCTGAAGTCGGACACTTAACCGACTGAGCCACCCAGGTGCCCCTATACACACTTTCTTGTACCTATCTTTTATGTTGTATCTTCAATCCTGAAGATATAATAGCAATCATTCCCAGGGAGCTTGCGTTGAAAGAGGTCTTCAGTTCACAGTCCCAACTGTTTCTTGTGAAACCTTTCACATTTTAAGGGCTTGTGAACCTTTAGCTCAGGATTCACCAAAATTTTGGCTTAAAAACATAAATTCAAAAACCCTGTGGCAGACTGTGTTCCTGACTATCTGTGATCCCCTTTGCACCCAGTAATACAATCGTAGCTGGGTACATGGTTGGCCCGCACGAGGATGTTTTTTTAGGCCCATTTTGCTGCCAGGTGTGACCTGCGGAAAGGGGTAAAAGGGACAGGTGCCAACTCTAGAGCTGGGACGTCCCCTCATGTCGTCTGCCTTGCTGGGCCCAGGGAGCAGCCACTTCACACCTAGAGACGAAGGCCCCATGTCGAAGGTGGCAAAGCCATCCTACGTGTCCGGCCTGCTAACATTCTTGTCTAAGCCATCACATCCATGGGGTCTCTGATACAGTGGCCCAGCCTTTCCGCTAATATACTACTCGCTTGTCAATTGCTTGGGGCAAGATAGTTTTTCTTTGTAACACTTTACTTAGTTTTGAGAGAGTGCAAGCGGGGGAGGGCCAGAGAGACAGAGGGGGACGGAGGATGTGAAGTAGGCTCTGTGCTGTCAGCACAGCGCCCGACGCGGGGCTCGAACTCATGAACTGCGAGATCATGACCTGAGCTGAAGTCGGGGGCTCAACGGACTGAGCCACCCACGCGCCCCTCAGGCAAGATAGTTTTAAAATATAGTCTCGTTTTCCAAAAGTCCAGAGTTCCGCTTTGTTCCTCACATAGCTTTTGCTAGACTAGTTTGTCTCTCCACCCGTGGTTGGTAACATGTCGGCAAGTGTCCATTTTACCAGGGACACCTACATTCTCCTGCGTGTTTTGTGCAACAGAGCTGTGTTCTACAAGGGGTGGCTTCTGCCATTCAGGCCTGGCTGTATTCTAAGAGCTCAGGGTTGGCCACTCTGAATCACACCCATTTCATATTACATAGAAGTAAGCCTTAGAAAAATGTCAAGGAGGTGGCAAATCAAAACGACTGTCAGCCGCGAGCTTGCTGGAGGCCAGGGGGCCAGTCCTATGGACAGATGGCAAGTAATAGTAACCGGATACCCAAAACTCCGGCCCTACCTTCTTCTCCCAAACTGATGCCTCTTGTGAATGGCTCCTACTCCGCTCCTGGTGCACATCTTTTACTGAAAAAGAGAAAGGAACAAGAGGGAATTAAATTTCATTGGGCGTCTTAACAGTTAGGGAGAGACTGTGCAAACGGTGATTCAGAACATGGGGATCGGAGTCAGATACATCAAGGTTCAAATTCCGGCTTCGCGACATACTAGCAGCAGAGTTGGATTAAGTAACTTGATCTCAGTGCCCTCATCTGCAAAATGGGGGTATAATACCAACTTCAAAGTTGTCTGGACATTAAGTAAAATAACGTGTCTAAATGTCTGAAGTGGACTAAGAAGGAAGCTGGTAAGTGGTAGTTAATAGTATCTAATCTCTTCTCATTTCCTCATGCCAAAGATTTTGTATGCTGATTTCATCAAGCCTATAAAACACGGGCACAATCCCTCCCATTTTGCAGATGAAGAAACTGGAGTTAAAGAACTCGTGAGTGGAAACAGATATCATACTAGCTGCATTACAAATGGAGAAATGGAAGCACAGAGTCTTTAAGTAACTTGTGAAGCAATTATTGAGATCGGATCCAAAGTCGAGTGCGTCTGACTTGACATGCTGTAATGGTCATGGTGATATCTGTTATTTGCATCAGCTTTGAAGAACCAATCCTCACAGACTGGGACATGCTTACGACTGCTTTCAGTAAGAACCAGAGTCACAACTGTTCAGGAAGGAGCTAGAGTCTCTATGTTGCCTTCTATACCTTATGCCCTGCTCACCACAGTATAGCTGCCATCTGTCACCACACAACCCTCCTCCAGAACCAGCGACTATTATTCCCTACGCTGTGCAGTGTGGTAATTTCAGTGTGTAACATTCCTGGTTCTACAATAAAATCTTCTAGACGATCACTGTAATTAGATTCAATTATTGGGGCAAAAGAGAGATTACATAGCTCTTTAAAGCAACCAAACAGTAGTTCTCATCTACTTGCTTCTTTTTTAACAATTTTTTAATGTTTATTTATTTTTGAGACAGAGAGAGAGAGAGAACACGCGTGAGTGGGAGAGGGGCAGAGAGAGGGAGGCGGAAACTGAAGCAGGCTCCAGGCTCTGAGCTGTCAGCACAGAGCCTGACGCGGGGCTCGAACCCACAAACTGCGAGATCATGACCTGAGCCAAGGTTGGACACTTAACCGACTGAGCCATCCAGGTGTCCCTACTTGCTTCTTTCTTTAATAATGTATATATATTTTTTCAAAGTTTATTTATTTTTGGGACAGAGAGAGACAGAGCATGAACGGGGGAGGGGCAGAGAGAGAGGGAGACACAGAATCGGAAACAGGCTCCAGGCTCCGAGCCATCAGTCCAGAGCCCGACGCGGGGCTCGAACTCACGGACCGCGAGATCGTGACCTGGCTGAAGTCGAACGCTTAACCGACTGCGCCACCCAGGCGCCCCTATAATATTTTATTTAGCATCATAGCACTCAATTAAAATTTTTTTTATCTGTCTTTTAAAAAATGTGATGTTAGTTTCAGGTGTAGAACATAGTTATTTGGCAATTATATGAATCACAAAAGATCACCACAGTAAGTGTAGTTACTATCTGTTGCTATACAATGTTACTACAATATTATTGACTATTATCCCTGCCCTGCACTTTCTGTGACTTATCTGTTTTACAACTGGAAGTTTGTATGAGGTTGTATTACTTTAAGATTTCTTTATTTATTTATTTTGAGAGAGAGCAAGAGCAGGGGAGGGACAGAGAGACAGGGAGAGAGAGAATTCCAAGCAGGCTCCACGTGGTCAGTGAAGAGCCTGACGCAGGACTCGATCTCAGCAGGAGAGATCACCATCTGAGCTGATTATCAAGAGTCAGACGCTCAACCAACTGAGCCACCCAGGCACCCCAAGATTATATTATTTTAAATAGCATTATGTCAGGTGTTCTGGAACACCCGTATTTGAATTTATAATCTGTTGATGAGCCAACATAAAGATATCAAAGTAATTAGCTTCTAATAAAAGTGTACAATAATTTAGATTGTACAGTAATTCCAACAGCTGAGCTATAAATAAATTCCAGAGTTTCTTAGCACCAAAGTGAACATGAGTATCAGAAAAGGGGAAAGATGAACTTTTTATCACTTAGGATTTTTTATGCTTACCAAAAGGGGTGTCAGATATACATTTTAAAATCATACATAACTTTTACACATACATGAAAAATCACTTAAATAAATTGATCAAGGTATTCCTGAAAAAAAAAAACCAAAAACAAGGAAAGGAAAGGGGAAAGATATAAGAAGCAAAGTTTTTCCTTGTCCTCTGCTTCAAGAGAAATTTCAGAAGTGGCACTTTACAGAAGTAGAATAAAAGGTGCCCTCAACAGCAGCCGCACAGCAGATGCACTCATGGGACCCAGCTGGCTTTTTCTTTCCACTCTGGGCAGAGCTGAAGGTATAACGTGGAAGAAGGTTTTGCTCAGGATCCAAACGTGTGGTCGACCTACGGCAGAAATGTGCGTGGCAGTGGGAGTATGCTCATAGCAGCATACTTTTCAAACAGTCCTCCTAAGCACACCTTGTCTTGGCTGAGATCGGAGAGAAACCAGGCAGGAGAACATTTCAAACTCCTCTGATGAACACCTACCCGAGGAATTGACATTCTGCGCTTGAGGCCGAGGGGACAGCCATATGCTCTCAGTCCCGCCTCAGCAGATGGTTTGGCTTGAGCCCATTTTGTCAAGACCACGGTGCCTCACCAGGACTCTGCTTACCAGTCCACCTGCTGTTCCCACCCCCTTCCTGAACTCCGCGCAGCATGCCCTGAGGATGTTCACGGGCACGTTTAACGGATGACCTGTGCCTCTTACATACAGGGGTAAACGGGAGTCCGGCGCAGAGCTGCTACCCAGCCAGCCAAACGGGAGCTCAAACATTTCAGCTCACCTTTGCAGCTAAGCTGGGACCCCAGGGCGTATGCCGGGGAGAGCGTGGAGTTCTTATGGAACACGGTCTCCTAAACCGTTCCAAGCCTGGGAAAACTACTTCTTCCTGCCTTTGCTGGATGAGCCTTTACCGCGCGCGCCAGCCTGGGGAGGCCCGGGCCAGAGGCTCCCGGAACGCTCCGTCATCCGGTCTGGGCGGGGCGAGGCGGTGAGGGGGCGGGGCCTAGGGCGCGGACGGGCACCGGAGACAGGCTCCGGGGGGCGGGACGTGGGCGTGCCCGGCGTGCGCGCGGCGGCGAGCGCGCGGCGGGGGCGGGGCGGCAGCCGCGGGCCCACGCCGTAAACATACAAGATGGCGGCGGCGGCGGCAGCGGCGCCTGGGGCCTTGGGCGCCTTGCAGGCCGGCCGCGCTCGCTTGGTGGCCGCTTGCTGTGCGCGGCTCGGCCCCGGGTGGAGGCTGCCCGGCTCCTTGACGGGCCCGCGGGTCGGCCCGGCGATGTGGGCCCGGGGCTGGGCGCCCGTGGCCGGGGGCTCAGCCCCGCGGAGGGGCTACAGCTCTGAGGTGAAGACGGAGGACGAGCTGCGGGTGCGGTACCTGGAGGAGGAGAACCGAGGTGAGGGGCGCGGCGCTGGCGGCCGCGGGTCCTGGGAAGGGGTCGCAAGGTCAAGCGTCCGGGCTGACGTCAGCGTCTGTTGCGCGGCCGCGGTCGAGACCCCTCCCCTCCCCCACCCCAGCTTTGCACCCAGGTAGTGCTTTCAGTGCCTAAAGGTGTGCTCCGGAGCAGCTTACCTGTAAAAGTGGCCCCACTCAGCGCCGAAGACAGAAATGCAGCTTGCGCCCTCATCTCTAGACGAGCCAAGGTCAATAAACCGGGTGTGTGATATTTGCTTCCAGGTTTTGTGCTGGCTGTGTAATCTGTCAACTCAGATATCGGGGGTGGAGGTGGTGGCGGGGTGGGGGGGCGGGGAGAGTTTCAGGAGCTGCAGTGAGAATGCACTTCATTCTGAAGAGTCTCACGTGTAAAGCTGTTCAGCCGCAGCGGTTTCTCCCCTAGTTTGTTTTAGAAAGTTAGTTTGGGGGACTGGATTCCGGTTCCCTTAAACAGTTTTCGGGCATGTTTTTGTGTTCCGGGTACCGCGCTAAGCCCTGGGGACCCAGTTGTGGGTGGTAACTGGTCTTGCCCTTGAGCTACCTGCGGCGGAGTGGACAGAGGCATTGGCCATACAGTACCGCGGGGGGAGGGGGGGCGGGGAAGGGCTGGGAAGGACGGAACTGTCTGCCTGAGCTCGGTTCCTTTCCCTTGCCCACTTGGGTCGCGAAAGGTGGAATAGCGGCTTGCCAGGGGACCAGTCATTTATTTCGACGTGTAGTTATCGAGCACCTATCATCTGTTAAGCAGACGTGCAAAAGGAGTTAAGTCATGATTGCTGTTAGTATCTTCCAGCAGAGTGAGGGAGATACTGCTGACCCAAAGGCTTTGCTGACTTTGAATTTGGGGAGAGCTGAACGGCTGGAATACCCCCAAGAGGCTTGTGATCAGTAATGTTTGGGGATTGGAGGACTTGACAGGGGGATTCTGAGCATCGAGTTAGGGTTTTCCAGATGAACTGGGTTCCCAGCCATTCCTTACTAGGCAATAGAATTTGGGAGTAGTGCGGGTTCTTAGGCAAACTCTCTCTGTGCCTCAACTTTCACGTGCTTATAATAGGAAAAGTAATACCAACGTTGTATGGTGGCTGCGAAGATTAGATTAGGATGCTAATACAGATTGCCCACTAAGCGTCTAGCTCACAGTGGATGCTCATGGTGGAGTATGATGAGTTATTTCATTTGTTGTTTCTTACTCCAGCGACCAGAGCACGTTCAAAGACGTGGAATTGAACGTGTTGTGCTTTTTTTGGGGGAAATAACGTGGGGCCGTAGTGTAAGGACAGGCAGAATATTGAGAAATTCGGCTGGAAAGGAGATCGGGGCTGGGACGATTAGAGCGTTTTTGGGTAAGTTTTTGGGTCTTACTGGCATTTCAGTTATGTTAGGTGTACCTGCAGTACATTAGATACAGAGGTTGTCCGTTCCGCCAGTAAGGTGCGCCCAGTTCTGTATCGTCTGTGTGATGGGGGAGCATGAGGCAGGCGGAGGGGCAAAGCCCAAGGTAGCACCCCCCTGTCCCCACCCCGGGTGGGATCTGTGTGATACTCCTCGGACACTCCCGGCTACCCAAGAACGAAGGGAAGGGGCTTAAGTGCTTGCCATGGCGATGAGGGAAACTAAGGCAAATGAAAAATGAAATTCCCTTATTGCCTATGGCCCATTGACAAGTCCTTGAGACCGGCAGAGTGACCTCCCTCTAGGAGCTCAGCTGCCTCCGTGGTGACACTTTGCTGGGGGCAAAAGAGAATCCTAGCTTAACATTATCCCAACCTCGGGGATCCTGTAAGTCTACTTCCTTTATCTCAACTGCCCCAAGATGTATGCTGGCAATCATACTCCCAGCCTATACCCCCCCGCCCCATAGAGGTCTCATGACCGAAAGGTCTCATGACTGAGGTTTTATTGAATAGTAATAAATGGCGTTTCCCTAGCAACAGCTAGCCCCTCAAGGTCCTGGAAACCTCGCTTCCAAAATTCTTGAAGAGACTTACTCTATCCCTGACCCCCTCCCAACCTGAGGGTGTATAATGAGTTACCCATCAGGACCCCAGTGCAGCTCTTTCTGCCCATGGGTTCTGTCCCCATGCTTTAATAAAATCACCTTTTTGCACCAAAGATGTCTTCAAGAATTCTTTCTTGGCTGTCATCTCTGGACTCCACAAACCCCCATCACCCCAAAACTTCATCATATGTGACTTAAATGAATGCAAGTTGAAAGTACACTTTCACAAAATGACTGGAAAGTCCTTAAGTTAGGATCAACTGGATTAAGGAGAAGAAATCAAAGCATATGAGACAATTCAAGAAATTCAGATGTTTACAGTTACCCAAAGTGTAAAGATCCACTATTAGGAAATCATGGCTTCTTAAGAAAACGGACCCCGCTTCCTTCGAAAGTTGGCAGGGATGACCACTCAGGCTTGGCTAACATGATAAATGCTGTGTTTTACTGGTGAACCAGCAATAAGCAGTGCAAAGAAAAACATGAGGTCAAGGAATCCGCAGGTCGAGGAGTCTCCCGATGCCTTTGCTTCTCTTGGAGGCTCTCAGCAGCCTCTGACACGAGGAGCCGCAAATTGTCCTTTGCCCTCTTGAGGCCGGTGGCGGGGAGTGAGTGCAGAGTATGTGAGCTATATTAGCACTTCTCTGCTGTCTGGGTTCTGTGTTTGTTGGGGAAGCGTGGTTATATAATCACGTTTCCTTAGCAGTGATTTCTTGTACTGTTGTCCGGGGCACCAGGAGTTCTAGAACACCAGTCCTCGCCCTGGTCTACGAAGGCGTCTCCTTAGGCCGGCTCCTGCCAGTCATTCTCCTTCCCAGTTTATTGTTCACACTGGTGCCTGGGGTTCCTGTTTTCTAGGCCAAGGATGACTGCTGTGCTCCATTAGAGACTTCTAGTGGCTCCCAGTTGCCTGCAGGCTCCTCTCCAGTCTGCCTTTAGCTGAGTCTAAGCTTTGACTTTTCCCGCTCTTTTCTTTCTGCTTTTGCATGCACCTCCTGGAACGAAATAACTTCTCTCTTCCCCTTTCTAAACTTCTCCCAGTCTGGCAAGCTTCTACTCATAATTGTGACCCATTTCAAGTTTTTTTTTTAATGTTTATTTTTGAGAGACAGAGACAGACAGGGACAGACAGAGACAGACAGCGGGAGCAGGGGAGGGGCAGAGAGAGAGGGACACACAGAATCCGAAGCAGGCTCCAGGCTCTGAGCCGTCAGCACAGAGCTCCATGCGGGGCTTGAACACAAGAACGGTAAGACCATGACCTGAGCCCAAGTCGGACGCTTAACCGACTGAGCCAACCAGGGGCCCCCATTGTGACCCATTTCAGAGATCATCTTTGTGAACCGCGTTGGAAAAACTTCTGGCAGAAATAGAACAAATAAGCAACTGTGTCATGCAAGGCATCCTTGATGCCTGCTCCTTGCTTACCGTTCGTATCCAGGTTATCAAGACTTCCTGAGTGTCTTTGAAACCTTTCCACTTTCCTCCACGTGCTTCCTTACCAACACGGCTCTTGTCCGAGCCGGCACCGTCTCCCAGGCGGACTGTCGCCGGGTCGGCTGGCTGGTCTTCTTCCTACATCTACTTACTTTTCATTTTCAGCAGATTGATTTCTGTCATGTATTTTTCTCATGTTTTTAACAACATATTTTCATACGTTTTATGGCTGGGAATTATGTTGATAAACATGTATATTAAGATGTATATATTTTTAAATCTTTACTGACCCATAGTCTCATACCACAAAATTCAGAGTGTGTAGAGAGTTGTGCAAACATCCCCTCAATCCAACTTTGCAACATTTTTATCAGTCCAGAGAGAAGCCCTGTTTTCTTTAGCCACGACTCTCCATTCTCATACCTTGTCTCCCCCCCCAGAATAGGACCCATTTGTCTATTTTCTCTCTCGGTAGCTTTGTGTATGTTGGACATTTCATATGAGGAAATAATTTATGGTTTTTTGTGGATTTTTCCACTGAGCATTATGTTTTCAAGGTGGATCCCTGCGGTAGCACGTATCGGTACCTCATCTCTTTTTATGGTTCGATGACATTCCATTTTTTGGGTAGATCAGACCACAATTTGTTTATTCATCATTCATACACATTTCGGTTGTTTCCACTTTTGGGGTATTGTGGACAACGTTGCTTAGAAAATTCATGTACAGTTTTGTGGGCGTTTCATTTCCGTACAGTGGAATTGCTGGGTTCTCTGGTAATTCCGTGATTAGCATATGGATGAACTACCAGACTTTTCCAGCGTGGCTGCGGCATTTCGCATTCCCACCAGCAAGGCCTCAGGACTCCCCTTTCTGTACCTCCTGGTCAATACTTGTGGTCATTGTGCTTTTTGATTGTAGTCCTCCTGGTGCATTGGAAGTGACATTTCCTTGTGGCTTTGTTTTGGGGTTCCCTAATGGTGCATGATGTTGCATATCTTTTCATGTGTTTTTTGGCCACGTGTGTATCTTCTTTACAGAAACATCTCAAATCTTTGCCCGTTTTTTTTTTTTTTTTTTAATCTGGGTTGTTTGTCTTTTTATTGTTGAATTGTGAGAGTTTTTAATATATTATGGATACAAGTCCCTTATCAGATAAATGATTCGTAAAAAAATTGTTTTTTTTTCACTTAAAAAAATGTTTTATTTCTGAGAGAGAGAGAAAGAGAAAGAGAGAGTGCACAGGGGAGGGAGGGGCAGAGAGAGAGAGGGAGACACAGAATCTGAAGCAGGCTTCTGGCTCTGAGCTGTCAGCACAGAGCCCGATGCGGGGCTGGAACTCAGGAACCGTGAGATCATGACCTGAGCTGAAGTCGGACGCTTAACCGACGGAGCCACCCAGGTGCCACCATTTTTTTCACTTTTTAATGGTATATTTGGAAGGAGCTAGGTTTGTGTGTGGTTTATCGGAGATATTCTTTCTGTCACTGGTTTTCAGTACTTTGTGTGTTACATGTCCTGTAATTACATGTCCTGTTTAGTAACAATAGCTAAATTATTGACGTTTACAAAACTTCTAAAGTAAAAATATATGCACATGGTGGTAAAATCAAACAATGAAAGCACCGTGGGAGGGTACCACCCCTTTGTTTTCAAGACATTAACCATTTCTTGCATTCTTGCTGTGAATGGTAATCTTATCCACCGTTCTTATTTTTTATTCCATCGAATGGATATGCCACATTTTGTTTCTACTTTTTAGATGTGAAGAACGCTGCTGAACACCAGGGTATAGCCATTTGTTTGAACATATGTGCTCCTTTCTCTTGGGTGGATACCTAGGAGTAGAATCAACGGGCCGTGTGTCGTTTTTGGAGGATCTGCCACGCGGTTTCCCACAGCAGCTGCACCATTTTCAGGTGTCACCAGCAGTGCCCCAGGGGTCCTGTTTCCCCACACCCTCGCCAGCACTTGTTTCCACGGTTTTCCATCGTGGCCGACCTGCTGGCGGTGAAGCGATGCCTCGTTGTGGTTTTGATTTGCTTTTCCCTAATGACAAATGATGTTGCTTGTTGGGCGTTTGTGTATCTCCCTTAGAAATCCGCATTTAAACCTTTTGCCCATTCGTTTATCTTTTTGTGGTGGGTAGTAAAAATTGTTTTATAATCTGGATATTAACCTCGTGTCAGATGTATGATCTGCAAATATTTTCTATTCTGCGCGGTTTTTTTTTTTCACTGTTTCTTGAGAGTTTTGATGAATTATGATTTATCTGTTCTGTTGCTTGTGGTTTTGTTGTCCTATTTAAGACACTGTTGCCTGGCCCAAGGTCCTGAAGATGTGGAACTGTGTTTCCTTCTGAGAGAGTCACAGTTTTAGCTCTCACACTATGTCTCAGATCTGTTTTGAGATAATTTTTACACGTGGTGTGAGGACCGGGCCCAATTTCATTCTTTTGCGGGCTAATACCTAGTTGTCCCACTGCTATTTGTTGAAAAGACTGTTCTTTTAGCATTGAATGGTCTCTGTACCTTTTCCACAAGCCAGGTGACCCTAAGCATACGTCCACATATTTGTGGACTCGGTTCAATTCCGCTGGTCTGTATGTCTGTTCTCACGCCAGTAGCACACTGGTGTTTTTGTTTTTGGTTTTGTTTTGGTTTTTTTCTGTAGCTTTGTAGTAAGTTTTGAAATTAGGAAGTGTCCTGATTAAGTCCTTCAACTAAGACTTCAAACTTAGTTTTTCTTTTTCAAGATTGTTTTGACTCTTTGGGGTTAATTCCAATTCCATTTTCCTCTTTCCAATTCCATTTGATTGGTTTTGTATATTTTTTCAAATTATTGATACGTACAAAAATTCATATACAGAGGGAAGGACGTGACCTTGTGTAGTTCAGATATGTAATTGGAAAGAAAATGTACTATTTCTCAAGTTTTTAAAATTCTGAAGGTTTCAATATTTACATCTGTCCCTAATTCCGTGTGTGTAATTTTGTATTCTTTTACTTACAGGGGCTCCTTAAATTTTAGAAACTTCAGTCCCTGCCAACCCTGGATTCCACCTGGTCACAGTTTCAAGATGCTCCTTAACATTTTCCAAATGTCTTCTAAGAGGTTTTTCATCCCATTGAGGTCTGCTGCTGTGAACAAACTGGTATTAGTGCTTTGGCCAGGCAGTTAATAGGGACGATATTTTTTAGGAGTATCTGTTAAAATTAAGAATGCACACCTAGACTTTCTACTTCTTGATACTTGTCAGAAATACTTACACACCTGTGGAAAGGAAACCTTGAAGAATGTTTATTGCAGCATTGTAGGATTTAGGAAAATTCAGGATTGTAGGACTTAGGACAGTTTAGGAATGGTTTGTTTTATTTTATTGCTTTTCTTTTCTTTTTTTAAGGAAAATTCAGGAACAGTTTAAATGCTCATCAAATGAAACTAAATAATGGAAATTCATTTCACAGAATGTTATTCGTTAAAAAGAATATCTTGATAAAGTTCTTTATGGCTGAATTAAGAAGATAAAGGAAATATGTGTGACCCATTTATGTAGATCAGCACCAGCAGAAGATACTCTCCGATCTCATTTATGTTCAGTATCAACCATGATCAAAGCCGTAGCACACCACTCTTTATTTCTGTATGGAAATACATTTTCTAGAAGCTTCCATATCAACAGATCATGGTAATACTCTACCGCATCAAAGCGTGTTAGGAGGAACAATAATCATTGAACGCTTACGTTGTAAACTGTACGTCTGTTTTATCACCGATGCTCACTCACACCAGTTCCACAGAGTTGGGAACCATTCGTATTTTAACAGAGTAAGAAACTGAAGGTCAGGGGGGTTAGTTAAGTAACTTGCCCAAGGTCACACAGCTAGTAAGCATTGGCCTGGGAGTTCAGCGCTAGCAACCAGACCTCAGAGCCTGCGTTCTTAGCCTCTATGTACCCTTAGAGTTGATACCTACGTGGATGTCTGAAAGGCACGTCAGATTCACTTGAATTCAAAACCAAATTCGTAAACTCTCACCCTTTCCACCCTCACCTTGGTTCTTGTTTTTTTATGGTTCTGTCTTGAAATGTCATCTGTCATCCAACAGCTGAAGTGAAAACCTCGTAGACGCTCCTGACACGTTCCGGTGCGGTCAGTTCTCAGTCCGGTCAATCCCTAACTCACTGAAATTCTACTTCTTGAACCCTCTTGCTTCCTGTCCTGACTCTGTTGACCTCAGCTAAACCTGTTCTCTCTTGGCTGAACTGCAGCCCCCGTATCTTAATGGTTCTGGTTAGAAGTTACTGGAGCACCATTTACAGCATGTAAAGCATTTCGAATTGCACATTTTTTATCGTTTGTCGTCCTTCCTAGACTCAAGTTCCCTGAGAGCTGAGCACCGTAATGTGTATTCGACACAGCTGAATAAATGACGCATCTAGTCTTACCCAGTGGGTTTTGTTCGTGAGGAAGCAGAAGCTTGAACACTGTAGCCGCGTCCTTCATTCAGCTGTGGAGGTGGTTGGCGGTCTGGCTTCCCCGAGGCCCAGTTTCTTCCTTCTCTCCAATAGGATGAAAGTAGTGTCCACCTCTTGGGTTGTGTGGGCATCACGTGACTCGATAAACATAAGGCCCTGGGAACAGTGTCAGCAAGTGCTCAGTGACGGCTCTTGTCCTTGAGTGGGGGGCCTACCCGAGGTCAGTCCGGGGTTTAATGCAGAGCCTGCCCCACATCCAGGTTCTTTCTGATTTTCTCCATGCTGAGAGCATTTAGAATTCTTGAAAATTTATTCTGTGAGTGAAATTTATCTTTGTACTTTCTTTGCAGAGTAGGTTTGCACAATGTCTTGCATAGAGAAGACGTGTGTACATGTTGTCTTCAGTGTAACTTAGTAACAAATAAGGGTCATACCCCCTCCACCCCCACCCCTAAAGAGGTGGAAGGCATTCCTGTTACACAGGGAACCTTTGTGCTCACCCCGGGGACAGGTAAGGTCAGGTACAGGCTCTGTAGGGCTCTGAACGCAAATGTTTCGGAAGCAAATAAATAAAGGATTTTAAGCAGGGCGTGGATTCTATGCATAATTGTTCTTGGGAAATTGATCAGACTGAAGCAGTTGGAATGGGAGGCTGGTCTGAGTCAGGAACCTCAGGAGGGAGAGCGCAACTTCCTGGGGAGTGAACTCTGCTTTTCTAGACTGAGGCTGAATCACTGGTTGGACTTGTGAGTGGACTCGCCTTCAGGTTGAGTGTGGGGGACAGAGTCAGGAGAGAAACCTGGGATGGAGATACTGAGGACAGGATGACAGACAGCGTGAGTGAAGATACTGACGAGCCGAAAAGCTGATCTGCAGGGCCTGCCTGTGACAAGGGTTTGTCAGCTGTTTCTTCTGCGTGCACTTGAAGGTGATGAAACCATATTTTAGACAGTGTTCTGTAGCGGAGGATTCTTCTCACCCATGAGCGACTTTAGTACAATGTGCGGATTATCTTGGTGGTGCTTAGGAAGGGATGAATTGAAAGCATCACGATGTTGTAAAGTTCTCCTCTAACAGGCAGAAGAGGTGGGCATTGATTACTAGACTGATTTTACAGGTTACGTACATCTACCACAGTCTTCAAAAATGTGCTTATCTTGAAAAGGAGGGTAAACACAAAAATCAGGACGAAGCTCTTGGCGTGACCCTCAAGGAAGGGGCAGATTTCCTCAGTCCCAAGTCCACTAGCTGTGTGTGTGGGAGTCTGTGCCCTGCGAGTTCACTAACTCCGGTGTGCCTTTTTTTCTTGACTAGGAATTGTGGTGCTTGGAATAAACAGAGCTTATGCCAAAAACTCATTCAGTAAAAATCTGGTAAAAATGGTGAGTGTAAACATTAAACTGTCTGCTTCTAATATTAAGATGCAGTGTTGACGTCAACCTGAAAGTGATTTTTCCTCTTTGTTTCTCCTTGCCCTCCCTGTATCTGTTTAGCTCTCAAAAGCTGTGGATGCTTTGAAATCTGATAAGAAAGTACGGACCATAATAGTCAGGAGCGAAGTTCCAGGGATATTCTGTGCTGGTATGTAAATAAATCTTATTATGAAATTGACTTTCCCTCAGTGATCACTGTTTTCCTTTAAAAAGCGTTCTGTGATTTGAGTCGCATTACCGACAATTTCTTTGTTTTTACTGTTTTACAAGAGAAAAAATGCTTTGTCTGTATTAGTTGAGAAACTTTGGCAACATGTTGATTGTTGGGGAAGTTGAAAACATAATTTGAGCCATTAAAGTATTTATAATAATGCACAGTGCTTATGAAAGATCAGCTGGGAGGGAAAAGTTGAGTCTCCTCCCTACAACCGTGTGCCCTGTATTTGTTGGTCAAAAAATGCTTTGAGTAGCAGATGTAGACATGTGCTTTGAAGGGTGTTTGAAGTAGCACCTACTTAAGTATGTGTCCACGGATTGTATTTTTAAATTGGCATCCACTGCAGCAAAAGGTATGATGAATTTTTCCCCCCGGTTGTACTGTATTACCAACAGCTAAAGACTGAGTCGTCCTGCATTTTTCGTGTTTGTAATTATTTCTACGCCCTGAGATTGAATGAATCTTTTCCAATTAGTAAAACTAGTAAAAGCTGCAGACGATTAAGGCAAATGCTGATAACATGCAGTATCATCGTCGTTTACCAACAAGCAGATGAACGTAGAAGTTGGCTGAAGCATAAACGTTTTTTTTTTTTTCCCAGTAAAAATAGAAATGAGATAATCCCCTGCAGATAATTAAGCATTTGAGGGAATGACCTACGGTGCTTCATTCATTCAGCCAGTACCGAACCCGTCGAGTACCCCCAGCACGATGCTGGGAACACAACACTACTTAAGACGACAAGTTTCGGGGGGTGTCTTTGTTGTGGCCAGTACTCATCAGTTTCGTTCTTAAGAGTCCTCAGGCGTTCAGGCTTCAGCCTCTGTGGCTTCCACCTTAAAGTACTGCAGAACTTTGTGGTATTGAGGAAACATTCCGTGTAAATGAGTTCTGTTGTGGCTTTCGGTGGAACGTGGGACGCCTGACAACGTTAGTTTGACTGCACTTGGGTAGTGGGGGGGGGTGGGAGGGGGATGGTTTTCCCGAGCTGCCTGGGTGAGGGCCTGGGTGAGGGCGTTCTAGCCATCTTCACCCCGTCACCGCAGGGAGCACTGTCTGCCAGGGAGGGGAGGGCGGGGGAAGCTGCCCCCCCCCCCCCCCCCCCCCCCCCCCCCCCCCCCGGCACACTGCGGTGGCCGCTGCACCAGAGCTGCTTGTTTTTGTGAGGGCTTCACGTACAATTAACCAAATGTGGAGGACTCGCCCTGAGACAGTTAGGACCGTCGTTATCTGTGAGTCTAGGACCAGGTGAATATGTGTCCAGGTGACTGAGGCTCACACGTGGCGATGGCCGTCCCCGCACTTAGGACCTCTGAGGGCTGCTGGGGCCTCGTTGGGAAGAGGGACGCAGAGCGGTCTGGGGGCCTCCGAGGAAGGCGCAGTGGTAGGAACGTTTGAGCGGTGACAGTGACACTGTGAAGGCAGGAGGGAAGTGGTGTTACTGTCTCCTGGTAATGGGCCTGGTCACTGTAACACTGTGGCTGCTGCTAGATTTCTTCGTATTTTACCTGTTCCTTTGCTGCCCATTTGGTTTGCTTCACGTCGTTAATATTCTTTGGAAAAGGCTTAACGTTTAGTACAGTTTGCAGCTCTTTTTTTATAGGTCGACTTTTTGGGGACATACAAAATCATATACCAAATGCTTCTTACCAGATTAACAAGTTAGCCTTGAATACTGTTTTTTTAAGGGTTAATCAGATTTATTTTCTTTGCTGTATGTGCTTTGTAACTTTTGCATGATCAGGATAATCTTCTATATATTTTAACTCATGAGATTTGTCACTCGTTTTTTTAAGTTTATTTTGAGAGAGCAAGTGAGTGTGCAGAGAAGGGGCAGAGGGAGAGGGATGGAGAGAGAGAGAATCTCATGCAGGCTCTGGGCTGTCAGTGCAGAGCCTGATGCGGGACTCTGTCTCATGAACCATGAGATCATGACCTGAGCTGGAATCGAGTTGGACGCTTAACCAACTGAAACACCCAGTCGCCCCTGTTACTGTATTTTGTTAAAAAAAACCAAAAAACAAAACCCAAAAACCAATGTTTGAATTGTAGGAGAAATTGGGGCAAGTCATTTATTTTAGTAACTCAGTGTATATAGTGGAGCCGTTTGTTCAGATTTCTCTGAAAGGTTTTTTTCCCTACGTATATTTGAGAGATAGGTCTGTCATTATTAATATGTTATTATGTCATTATGGTAATGATATGTCATTATTAATATGGACGATAATTATAAGTCCAGATAAGTAAAATGTTTTTGCATAGTTAAAATGAATGCTTAAATTTATCCTGGTTTTATCACCAATATAAAAGTCTGAATTTAGTCAGGCCTCGTTTATTATTGTTGAAGAATACAGACTTTCAAAAATGAGAGGTTTAATTTCTGTTCTGGAGTAGTAACATTCTAAAACAAAATGCTTGAAACAGTGTCCTCGTTTACTGATTATTCTCTTAGCCCCCCCCCCCCCCCCACCTTGCCACCCAGTCCCTCCGTCTCCCTCCCCTTTTTCCCCCTTGGAGGTTTCTGTTCTCTTCTCCATCCATCTGTATCCCAGGGGCATGTGTTTGTTTCCCAAAACCTAAGGCTTATGAAGTGGTCTTGCCTCCGATTTCTTGAGGACAGGAACTCCTTTTTTTTCTTCTTTGAAGGTCATCGTTGTGCTCGGGGAACTGGGCCGGAAGGGGGACTCATCGTGTACTTGCTGAGATTAACCCGCCTTTTCCCCGTGAGTCAGGGGCCGCTGGATGGTGTGCGGCATCTCTGAGTTGTCTTCCACCGCCCCCTGTGCCCTGATCGTGTCTCTGGCCCCTGACTTCTGCTCATTCTTTTTACGTCCTTTTCCTAATACGCCAGAAAGCAGATGAGTAAGCACCATGAAAGCAATCCCTAGGTGCCCTGGAGGTTGGATGGAGTGATTTCTGACTTCCCCTTTAAATAGACTGTTTTAAACTCAATAACCGTATTTCGCTTACATTCCAATTTTTAAAATAAAGTTTTATATAAAAAAAAAAATAGGCGGTAGGTCAAAATGCATACAAAATGTATGAAATGTATACAAAGAGAGAAGTCCCACCCTTACCCCCTGCTCATTCTTCTCCTAATAAAAATATGAATTTTTATTAGACTCTTTTCAATCCTTCCAGTATTTCACTGTACAGATGCAGGCAGATACGCACACTGATACAAGGAGGCACTATTTAAAGTGACCTGGGGACTGTGGTAGCCCGTGGGAAGCGCGTGTTGAGAGAGGGAGCGGCGTGTGTAGGATGTCAGGCCGTTAGACTGGAGCTGTGCACGCGGCTCTGGTGAGATGGTGGCCTAGGAGCCCTGTGTTCTTGTCGCCACCGCCACGCTGTCTGTAAAATAATTATCTTACAGTAGCGAGTTGTATCAAGTAAATAAATATATATGAAATAAGTACATTTGGAAAAAGAAATCACCAGGTATATTAGTATGTTTTGGTTTTGGCTCCTGAAATTGTGCCATTAACTGAGTTTCTGAATTATTTTTTAAAAAAAATTTTTTTTTTTTTCAACGTTTATTTATTTTTGGGACAGAGAGAGACAGACCATGAACGGGGGAGGGGCAGAGAGAGAGGGAGACACAGAATCGGAAACAGGCTCCAGGCTCCGAGCCATCAGCCCAGAGCCCGACGCGGGGCTCGAACTCACGGACCGCGAGATCGTGACCTGGCTGAAGTCGGACGCTTAACTGACTGCGCCACCCAGGCGCCCCGAGTTTCTGAATTATTGTTACAACAATAACAGTACTGTTACTGGAACATTTTTAGAATAAGAGGACTTTACAGAACAAGTCAGATGCCTTCATTGTACAGAATCCCTGTGAGGTTAAGGGCCTGGTTGAAGGTGGTGGCTCAGCTGGAACTACTCCTGACCCCTAGGGCAGGTGGTGGTTGGTGTTTTGACCATACCAGTGAATTCTAATCCTTTGGAGCATGAGGTCTCTCTTTTAAATTCTGAACATTTCGCATACACAGGCATCATAGTGGTGCTATGTTGATTGAGAAGTTCTGTGATGTCAGAATGCCACTCTGGGTTTAGCAGTGTTTTTAAGTGAATCTTCTGTTATTCACAGTGGCATCTAGATAGAGGAAAAAGTGTAATTATCTTGGCTGTGCAAGCTGTTTCCGGTACATACGTGTTTTCAGATACCATGCCATATCCTCAGCACGACTCCAGCTTGGGAATCACTGAAGCATACGCTTCCTTGTGGGTTAGACACCCCGCTTCTGGGTTCACAGCTCGCCTGTTCTTCTCTTAGAATACTGAGACCTGTCATCTTGGTAGTCCAAGTTCACGTGAAGCCCGGGCTGTGTAGATTAGATCAGAGATCGGTCAAACTGTGTGCTGTCTTCCCTGCACAGTCTACATATTATTTGTTCATTTAAAATGGAAAAAAACCTTTTTTTAATGTTTTTATTTTATTTTTGAGAGAGAGAGAGAGCGAGCATGGGAGGGGCAGAGAGAGAGGGAGACACAGAATTGGAAGCAGGCTCCAGGCTCTGAGCTGTCAGCGCAGAGCCGGACGCGGGGCTCCAACCTGTGAACCACGAGATCATGACCTGAGCCAAAGTTGGACGCCTAACTGACCTAGCCACTCAGGCACCCCGTTCATTTAAAATGTTTATCTTACACACATACGTTTCTTACACACATACACACACAAAGGAAAGCGGAAATACTTCTGTTTCACAATTTTAATATATTGCCTCTAATGAAATTGTGAAAAAGTTCTTTGGGTATGGAAGTTGATGTGAATGTGTAACCCTCGCCATTTATCTTTGTTCTGGTGTTCTAACACTAGGTACTAAAGGACATGTGTATTGGTTTTACCATCAAATTTTTGAAATGAGATTTTATGAGAAATTACTGAGAATAAGGATTTAAGGATTCTTTTTTCCTTTGAAATTACTAAAATAGATTATAACAATTCTTGGTAATTGATCTTGTATGTAGAACTCTAAATTGAGTGTTTCGCTGAATTATACATACTAGTGTGGGATTTTTTTTTTTAAAGTAAAGGTAGTTTTGCTTCTGCTTTTGAATTCTACTAAATTATGATTTGACTACAAACTTCTCACTAAAACTGTCAATGTGCTTTATTGAATGTTGTGCGTATTGTTCAAGCGGAGACAGATGTCATGTGGGGCCACTGACTAGTGAAGTTCTCTGTTTGATCCTGTTTCAGAATATCAGGCTAAGTTGTATTTATGTGCTTAAATGTCAGTCCCCTAGGAAGTTTGATAAATAAAGTAAAAGGGTAGATGCCCACAGATTCCTAATAGTGTAGCATAGGGTTCTGTTGTTATCTAGCAGTTTTTTTGAATTAAAATAATCTATTTTATTGAGATACGGAATTACTTGCAATAAAATGCCAATTCTAGGGGCCCCTGGCTGGCTCAGTCAGTGGAACGTGTGACTCTTGATCTTGGGATTGTGAGTTTGAGCCCCACTTTGGACGTCGAGATTACTTACATAAAATAAAAACTTCAAAAAAAAAAAGTTCTGATTCTAAGTATATAGTTGCTGAGTGTTGGCAGATATTTAGACCATGGTCATAGTATGGTCTCTTGAGGATGTTCATCATTTAAAAATCTTCCTCGTGCCCATTTGTTGTTAGTGTCTTCCCCAACTCTGACCCCTTCGACCCCTCTTTCCCTTGCTCTTCTGATAGTTTTGCCTCTTCTCAAATGTCTTCTGGGGCACCGGGCTTGGCTCAGTAGGAAGAGCATGTGACTCTTGACCTCAGGGTCATGAGTTCAGCCTCATGCTGAGTGTAGACATTTAAGTTTTAATGAAACTTAAAAAAAACACCCCAAACAGTGTCTCCTAAATGGAGTCCTACTCTAGGTGATGGTTGCTTTTGGTTTCCTCACTTAGCATAATGCTTTGAGGTTCACTGTGCGATGTGTTGCAGTAGTCTTGTTTCAGTGCGGCGTGTTCATTGTATGTGCTGAGTGATCCGTTGTATGCGCTGAGTGATCCGTTGTATGCATAGCCCATGGTTTATCTACTTGTGGGTTTTTCCAGTAGTTTGGCTTTTGTAAGTACTGCTTCTGTGAACATTCACATACAAGTCTTTTTAAGGGAACAGTTTTTATTTCTCTTGGATAAATACTTGGGAGTAGAATTATTGGGTTTTCATACCTGTGTTTCACTTTGTGAGAAACTGCCAACTGTCTCCTGGTTCATACCTGTGTTTCATTTTGTAAGAAACTGCCAACTGTCTCCTAGAGTGACTACCACTTTGCATTCCCACCAGTAATGTATGAGACTTCTGGGTGCTCCACGTCCCCGCCAGCGCTTGATGCTGTCCGTTTTAAGTTTAATTTTAGGCATTGTAATGGGCATGTGGTTATATGTCACTGGTTTTAGTTTGACTTTGTGTAATGGCTAATGGTTGTGAGCATCTTTTCCGGTGCTTTTTTGTCACATGTATTTTGTTTGTTTTTGTTTTTGGTGAAGTGTTCAGCTAGATCTTTTCCCCTTGTTTTTATCAGAATGTCTTGTTACTGAGTTGTAGACTTCTTTACATATCCCTGCTACCAGGCCTTTATCCCATGTATGTTTTGCAAGTATTTTCTGCTACTCTATAACTTGCCTTTTTCTTAACAGTTTGTTATGAAGAACTAAAGTTTTTATTTAAAGTTTTATTTATCCATTTGTATTTTATGGAGCTTGCACTTATTTTGTGAACTAAGAAATATTTTCTTCCTCCACAGCACAAAGACTTTCTCAAACTATGTTGTCTTCTAGAAGTTTTTTTAGTTGTTATATTTTACATTTAGACCTTTGATGCATTGAGTTAATTTTCGTTTATGTTGCAAGATGTAGATTTAGGTATTGTGGTATAATAAAATATGCATTTGGTCTTTGCCCCAGATTGCTGGCACAGAACTCCTAAAACCCAGGGAATTTCCTGAGTGGGAAGAGTGCCTTTCGTATACTAAAGAGTTGATTCAAGTCTGGGGTTCCAGGGGTCCTAGATAGCTTTAGGGTATGGGCTGGTTGCCAGGAAGATCAATCATGGGATTAGAGGGTTAGAACTTTCAGTCCTACTCCCCCCAGTCTCTGGAGAGGGGAGAGGAACTGGAGATTGAGTTCAATCACCAAAGGCCAATGATTGAATCAATTGTGCCTATGTAATGAAAACTCTATAATACCCCATAAACAATGGGGAGTTTCCAGGTTGGTGAACACATTGATGTTTTGGCAAGGTGGTGTGCCCAGAGAGGGCATGGAAGCTCCATGTTTCCCCTTCCTTGTACCCTGCTCTGTATATCTCTTCTGTTGTGCTCTTCCTGAGGTGTATCCTTTTCAATAAACTGGTAAATGTAAGTAAAGGGTTTTCCTGAGTTCTGTGGATCATCCTAGTGAATTAGTGAATCTGAGGAGGAGTTTTTGGAGACCCTTGAATTCATAGCTTGTCAGTTAAAATTTTGGGTGCTTCCTGGGACTAGTGACTGGCATGTGATGTGAAAGCAGTCTCGTGGGACTGAGCCCTTAACCTATAGGGTCTGTACTAATGTCGAGTTAGCATCAAGATTGAATTAAATTGTTGGACACTCACTTGGTATAGCTAATTGGAGAATTGGTGTGGAGACCCTCCCCTCACCCCCTAATTTGGTGTTGAGAATATGCCCCCTTTTGGGCCTGCCACCCTCCTAACACATGTGTTCAATAGTATGAAAGCTCCCTGAACCCCATTGTTTATGGGTTTCTATGGAGGTTCCATTACATAGCCATGATTGATTAAAACCTTGGCCTTTGGTGACTGAACTCAATCTCTGGCCCCTTCCCTTCCCCAAAGGTTGAGGGGTGGGGCTGAGAATCCCAACCCTCTAACTATGGCTTGGTCTTTCTGGTGACCAGCCTCCATCCGGAAGCCATTCAGAGGCCTTCCAACAGTCACCTCATTAGCATAAACTCAGGTGTGGTTGAGAGGGGCTCATTATGAATAAAAATAAAAACACTTCTATCACTCAGGATATTTCAAGGATTTTTAGAGCTCTGTGCCAGGATCCTGTGAAAAAGACCAAATATATTTTGTATTATACCACAGGGTTAAAAAAAAAAAAAACAACACAATTTTTTTGCATGTGCATATCCAATTCTTCTAGCACCATTTATTGAAAAGGTTAACTTTTCCTCCATTGAATTAACTTAGGACCTTCCTAAAAAATCAATTGACCATATACATGTGATTTATACCCAAGGCTGTCTATGCTGTTCAGTGTCAGTTACTGGGTACATGTCTTGGACATATTTGTGAAATTTATTCCCAAGTATTTCATGTTTTTTGGTGCTACAGTAAGTGGCGTTTTTTATTTAGACTTCTGGTTTTTTATTATTAGCATGTGGAAATGCGGTTGATTTTCACATATTAACTATGTATCCTGCAACTTTATTAACCTCGCTTTTTAGTTCTACGAATCATTTTTTTTTTTGTAGATTCCTTGGGATTTTTCTATGTAGATAGTAATCTGTAGCCAGTTTTACTTCTTCCTTTTTAGTATGTTGGCCTTTTTTTTTTTTTTTTTTTTTTTTTTTTTTTTTTTTTTTTAATTACATCAGTTGAGACCTTCATTACAGTGCTGAATAAAGGTGATGAGAATGTCCGTCCTGGCCTTGTCTCAGGTGGGGAGGGAAGGCATTCAGTCTTTCACCAATAAGTATAATGTTTGCTGTAGTATTTTCATAAATTTGCTTTTAATTGGGTTGAAAACAGTTCTATTCCAAGTTTGTTGAGGTTTTTTATTTTTATCGTGAATAAGTGTTGAATTTTGTCAAATCTCTTTTACATCTATTAAGATGATACCTTTTTTCCCCAGTGTTTTAAAATGGTTACTTATTGATTGATTTTCAGCTGTTAAACAACCTTGTATTCCTGGAATGAACCCTTCTTGGTCATGATGTGTTCCTGTTTTTGTATATTGCTGGGTTTGGTATGCTACAATTCGGTTCAGGAATTTTACAACTGTGTTTAGGAGGGAAATTGATGAGGGGTAGTTTTCTTGTAGTGTCTGTGTCTGGTTTTGGTGTGAGGGTATTGCTGGTCTCATCAAATGAATTGGGAAGTGTTCCAATTTCATTTCTTCTGTTTTGCTAGAAGAGGTTGAATAGAATTGGTATTATTTCTTATTTAGTTATTTGGTAAAATCCGAGTCATCTGGTCCAATTTTCTCTGTGAGAAGATTTTTAACTGTAAATTTAGTCACTTTAGTGGTCATACGGCTGTTCAAGTTGTCAGTTTCTTCTTAAGTTTGGGTAGTTTGTGTCGTAAAGAAATTATCTGTTTTTATCTAAGTGTTCAAATTTATTGGCATAAATTTCATGATATTCCTTTATTATCTTTTTAATATCGACTGAACTTACAGTGATATCTTTCACTTTTGATATTGATAATTTGTGTCTTTTTCTTAAACTCTGATAACACATTTATTATTTTTGTTGATCTTTTCAAAGAACTGGCTTTGAGTTTCTTTTTTTTTTCTTTTCTCTATTTGCTTTGGTATTAATTTATTCTGCATTTTCTAGCTTCTTAAGGTGGAAGCTTAGTTCATTGATTTTTAAACCCTTTTTCTTTCCTAATATAAGCTCTTAATGTTATAATTAATTTTAAGTTTTTCATTTGAGCATGCCAGAGATGCCATTCAAAAGGACTCAAGAGTACCCACGGCCTTTCTGAAGAAGTAATTTTTGGCTGTTGCTAATTCATTTCTAACCCTATTTCCATTAAAAAAAAATTCCCAAGTAATATTTTAGGCTCTTTAGGTAGTATTTCTTTTGAAGAAATAGGAAGTATGTATTAGTAGTAATCTGCTGATACATCCCTGATTCCACCCCTGTCCCACTGTAGCACGTTAGCATGTCCCCCCACAATGCAGCCCAGTCCTGTTTTAAATAATCCTCAGGAATAAAGTGTGTGGTGGGCTGGATAACGGCCCCCCAAAGTTGTCCATGCCCTAACCCCTGGAACCTCTAAATACGTCTGACCTTATGTGGCGGTAGGGGCAGATCACCCTGGGTTATTTGGTGTGCCCAGTGTAAGGATAGAGTCTGTGTAAGAGGGAGGCGGGAGGGTTGGAACCTAGGAGGAGAGAGGATGATGGGAAGGCTGTAGAGGTGCAGGGAAGGGGCCGCAAGCCCAGGAGTATGGACAGCCTCCGGCTTACACTTCCAACCCAGACCTGGAGGATGATGCCACCGAGCTGGCAGTTATTTGTAGGGAACTGAGACCAAGTCTATACGGTCTTGCCGCTCTGGCCACTCCCCCCTGCTGCCCCATCTCCCACCTTCTTTCTCCCTCTGCTCCGCCCCGCCTTGGCCTGTGGTACACAGAACTCCTCCTGTCAGACCCTCTGTTCCCTTAGCTTGGAAAGACCTCTGCACAAATGTCATCTCCTTAGGGAGCTGTTCCCTTGTCATTTTGGCCCAAGCAGCCCTCCCTGCTCCCCCCACCCTCCGCCACAGTTTCCTATCTTAGCTTCTTCTTGGCGCTTTTCGGTTCCAGAACGTATTTTTTTTTACTTGTGATTTTGTGATCGGGCCGCTTCTGCAGACCCTCTGATTCCCTGGAATTAGGGCAGGGACCCATTATCAGAACAGTGCCTGGACCGTCGAAGGTACTGAACTTTATGGGACCAAGAACTGAAAGATTGTGGTTGTTGAGGAGGTAAAACTGGCAGAGTGTCATGGTTAAGTAAAGTCAGCTTGTATTTTGATACAGTCCATGTGTAGGTGGCTTGTGGGGAAGAATAGTGACTTGTTCAAGTTCTGTTATTAAGCTGACCTTTCTAAATTGCAGGCATGTCTCAGAGGAGCAGAGCCTCTCTTGGGGAGAGGGGAGAACGGGCCCCTGCAGAGGAGGCTGGCTCGGGCCGTTGTCTTTAGGCCCCTCGTCAGCCCTGCCCAGTGAGGTCCCGCTGCCTTGGCGAGGACGAGGGCACCGGAGAGCTGGGGGGTAATCGAACTTGCAACTGTGGCTGAGGCTCCGTGCGGCTGCAGCAGCTGGAAGGCAGAGCTTAAACTTAGAAACAGATGGAGTGTTCAGGAGTCTGTTTCTGGCTACTGCCGTTTAGCACCCCAGCTTGGTTTCTGAGGGGTTGGTTCCCTTGGGAGCCAGACTTGGTCTAGACTAGGGTTCAGCAAAGTTTTCAGTAAAGGGCCAGATATTTTAGGCTTTCTGGGCCTCTCATAGTCTTTGTCATAGGTATGTACATACGTATGTGTATATATATATATATATATATATATACACGCGCGTGCACACACACACACACACACACACACAAATATATGACAGTTTTTTAACATTTATTTTTATAAAGCTTTAGAAAAAAGGAATGACCAATTTTAGCTCGAGGGCCATAGAAACACTGGGTGCAGACCGGCCTGCAGTCTATAGTGAGCTTCCCCCGCCCTGGTCCAGACTCAATTTCTTTCTCCCCTTTGCTGGTCCAAGTCTGTTCCCCGGGCCCTGGGCCCTCCCCTACGGCTAGAGAAGCCAGGCTGAGGTCCATTGAGCTCCATGGGAAGATGCTACATGCCTGGCCTATGGAGGCCGTGTCTCTAAACATACAGTGAAAGTGCCCTTTTCTCTTGTGTGGTTGATGAACGATCCTGCAGAAGGCTCTACAATGCGTACTTCTCGTACCAATGTCATGTGCAGCGACGCAGTCGTTTGGGTGAGCGCTGGGTTCCCCAGCTATGACCAGTCGGGGTCTTGACAGGGTCTTGACGTTCAGGTTCCTGGAAACCCCTTGATTAGAGTTTCCATTTGAATGAATAGCTTGGGATGTTCAGGGCAAAATAAGGTTTGAGAGATGGCGGTAGCCAGTATTTTCACATTCTCTAAAATAAAAGTAAAGGCAACGTGATAAATACCCTAAATACCGATATAAAGTATTCATTAAAACGTTTGTAATAGTATCATGTGCTTTCACTTGTTATCTCTTCCTGACTATAAACTTTTGGTGACTTTCTGCTCTTGAATTATGAAATATCTGAGATTGGTGAATGTTTGCAGCAGGTGGGCCCGTCCCTACTTGGTGTTTTTCTTAAACTCTTGTTTTGTGGCAGCAGATGACCGCTCTCCCGGAGGATCTGCCTGACCCTTTCGAGGTTTCTTTGAAAAGCTTCTGATGTCTTTACTGGGGGCCCGGGGTGTTCTGTGCAGTTTCCAGTTCCTGCTGTTGGAACCTGGACAGTTCTTTCCTTGATAATTGCCTGTGAATGGGCATTTCAGCTTAAAGCTCGAGGGAACCTGTGCAGATTATTGGGGCGCTTTCTCTGAGTGACTCTTTCCTGTCTGGTTTCCTCCTCTGTAAATATCAGCCACCCAGTCTGCCTGAACTCCCATCTGCTTCTATCAGCCAGATCAGTCTGCTTGCTCTGTCCAGGTCCCCCTGCCTTGCACCCCATCCTGCAAAGTGTCCTTAGAAAGCTGGAGCAGTCACTGGCCTCCCCTTCACTGTGTCACTACTTACTGATCGGCATCTGAAAGAAGTTTCATGTATTTGAAGGGCTAGTCCAGCATCACTCACTCCAGCATAGTCAAAGCTGGCAGTTTTCGGTTCCCTTTGGTGGGGATGGTGTTTAAGAACCAAGAGCTGGGTGCTCGCCTGTGCTCATTGTCCCTTGGGCTCTTTGATTCAAGGCCCTTGCGCCAGATAGAGCTAAGATCCGTGGGTAGAAAAGTACCCTTACGTTACACACACGTACACTCATACCATTGTTTGTGCTTCTGTATCCGAAGCCGCAAGCGCATGCTGATAACTCCATTTCCTGTTCGTCACCATCGGCTTCACGCTCATCTCTACACTTACATTATCTGGAACGTGTTTACTCATTTGTTCAAGTGTGTAATAGCAGAAAATAGTTTCACAGTGGCTAGATCGATACCACTGTGATGAACACACTTTCTAACTAGAGTTTAAGATTTAGAGTGTTTATATCTTTAGACTGAGGGTATAGAGTAAAAACACTATTGAAAGTTATTTGTGTTACTTCTTGTTCAGTGTAATTAATGCTTTATTCCTGGGAAATAAAGTTAGGTTTCCTCTTGTTTCTTTTACTTGGAATATGTGAAATATCAGCGTGATTTCAGAAGTCAGAGCTGTGCACAGAAGTGTCACTGGCCACTTCCTCCCTCCAGCCCCTTCCACCACATTCCCACTCTCGAGGGCGTTAATGAGTCTCATTAGTTCCTAGTTTATGCGTCACGTGTTTCTCTTGCAAAATTCAGGATGTGCCTGTGTTGCTACTTCCATGCTGTTTTAGGCAAGTAGCATTCTATACATGGTCTTTGCACTTTTTCAGTTAGTAGTATATCTCCTGCTTCTCATTCTCTTTGGCAAACAGCTCTTCCTCTGCCTGCCCTCGGGGACTCCTTGCTTCCTAAGGTTCTGCCCGTGGCCAGTGGTTTCCACTTTTCTGCCAACACAGGACCCACATAAAGCCAAACGCAGCCCCCAAAGTCGCATCCCCTGTGACAACACAGCAGTTCTGAAGAGTGTGGGCTTTAACGTAGCAGTCAGGTGGCCCAGGGCAGGGGTTCTCTGGGGTTCCCCGGGAGCAGGTGCAGAACCTGGGGCTATATTCCGAACGGAGGACAACAGGAACTGCTGATGGATCGGGTGTGAATAAAGGGACAAGAGAGATCAGAGATGCCTCCTAGGTTTTTGCCTCAGCTATTAGGAGAAGAGAGGTTCCCTGGATTGAGACGGAAAGGCCTGGGGGAGGGGGAGGTTTTGGGCAGCGATGGTTGGAGAGAAATCAAGACTTCTGTTTTAGACCCATGAATCTGGAGATGCCAGTTAGGAATCCAAGTGAAAGCCTCCATTGGATGGTTGCATACAGAACACTGATGGCCCAGGAAGAGGTCAGGCTGAGGAGAAAAGTCTTGAGCCTTCGGCACAAAGGTGGCTTAAATAGCACTAAGAAGGGATAACACTATACTACCCAAGGAGAAATATTAAAGAGAAAAGAAGGGGACGCTACAGAAACTTCTAAAAGTAATACAGATGAACAGATTTTCAAGAAATTATTCCATAATAGTTCATAGGAATGTGATGATAGTTGGAAGTATATGAGGGGTTGATGAGCCCTTCTTCTGAAGATGGAGATCTTACCACGGTGGGCGTGGAGTGTCGGAGCTGACCGCGATTCTGCAGGGGAGACAACAGTGGCATCACCTTAGGGGAGAAGCCTTCCAGTAAGCCAGAGAGCCTGGGACGCCGGGCAGAAGGGAAGTTTTGGGTTTGGGCATGGTAAACGGGCACGTCACTCTGAGGAAAAATGAAGGCCAGAAGGAAGGAACTGAACGTGAGCCTAAACTTACGACACGGAAGACGCATAGTAAGTAGTGAGGATAATAAAGCCCAAAGCTGGCTCTTTGAAAATCCAAATGGTCAGGCTTCCGGCAAGATTAAAGCAAGGGTGAGAGAACAAAGAAACAATACTCAGATTGAAAAAAGAGGCCCCAGGTATATATAAATTCCACAGACATTAAACTGGTAAGACAATGTTAAGAATAACTGATGCCAACAAATTTGAAAATTTGAGGTGAAATAGATAAATTATCGCAAATAAAACTTAACCAAAATTGACTTAAGAAGTAGAAAACTTGACTGATCCCAGAACAATGAAAACACCTGGCCAGGTGACCGCAGGAAGACGTTCTACCTAGAAATTTATGGAACAGAGCATTCCAATCTCATGTACATTCTTTGAGGAAATAGAAAAACCCAGACCCTTGCCTAGGTCCCTTTGTGCCTCCAGGCTGACCTTGGCACGAGCACCACCCGGGAGCCGTGCAGGAAAGGAGAAGACGACTCCTGTCAGAGGGCGCCTCCCGGGGTCCCTGGGGGCCTCCGCTCTGTCTGGTGCCGCGTGGAGGTGAGGACACAGGTGGAGCTCGTGCACATCCGTGGGCATGTTGAGCCCACGTTCGGCTGAATGGGGGCAACGAGAGCCCTTTTGGAGCGGGGGCGGGGAAGACCGCGGCGCCTGGATGGACACAGGCGCGTGCCCGCTGGAGCAATTGGGAGATGTCGGCTTCCACCACTGCACGACCACGCCGCGCAGACGGTGAGGCGTTGCGTCTCTTGGCGTGGAGGGCAAGGCAACGTCAAGCTGCTGTTTCTTCTCCGTTAGATGGGCAGAACGTACCGGGGGGGGGGGGGTGGACGACGGTGCCGGGCACAGGTGATGGAGTCGAACCGCGCACCGCCGCCGGCAGGGCGCGCAGGTGGGAAGATGGTCTTCTCCATCCCTGTGGTCCAGCCACTGCGCCGTCGGGACCGCGACTCCACACGGTGAGCCACCACACCGCGGCGGGGGCATTTCTGGGCACTCGGGAGGCACAGCTAGTTTTCCACGGATCTGGTTGGTATGTGCTCTTCCCTGAAGCTTTTCAGGCTGCTCTGTGGGTCGCGGTTACTCTCTACGGCCGTTCTTTCCTGCTTGCCCTTGCGTTGCACAAGTCAGTGCCGATCTTACTTCGCTGCCTCGCGCCAGACGGGGAGAAAGCTTCCAAATGGCCAAAAAGGGGATTTTTAAAAATATGAGGGCCGCCTGGGTGGCTCGGTGCGTTAAGGGTCCGACTCTGGACGTGGGCTTGGGTCATGATCTCACAGTTGTGAGCGTCGGGCTCTGTGCTGGGCTCTCCCTCTGCCCCCTCCCCTCTCGTAAACAGACAAACAAAAACACGTTTAAAAAGCCAGATTGTTCTAAAAAATAACTCAGTCCATGTACATATTTTGTTGCAAAGAGATGTGACAGTAACCAGTGGAAGTGTTTCACGCATCCACACTAATTACATCAGAAACAATAATTACAGGAAAGTGGGGCAGACACCAGTTCCTAAAGAAACTGTAAGTAAGAAATTTCTCACTGTAAAGCAAGGGTTTGTTTGCGTGTTTTAGACCCGGATGGTTTCTGCGAGTCCAATCCCTGTGGGGTGTAGATTCCACTGGACACACTGACGGTGATCTAGGTTCTCCTCTGGGATGGATGCCGGTGCTTAGAAGCGCACTGCTGTCTTTGCAGCTGCTTAAACTCACGTGATGAAATGTGTACATGTCTCTTTTTGGCTGTATTGGGAACCAAACAGGTTGAAGACCATTGGCTTACTTAAAGCCTTAGCACTCGAGAGGGATGGTGCCACTCGTTGGGGAGCATGTTAGAGTTTTGAGAGAGACTGAGAGGGGCTTTACTGTCCTTTGGTTATTGAGGCCCAAGGAAGCTAAACATCCTAAAATGCAAAACAAAGAATATTAGTGTTTCTCATAACTTCTGTAAAGGCTCGCAGGACGAGTCCACTGCAGATATAAACAAGTAGGAATTTATTTATTAAAAGAAAAAATTTTTTTTTTTGCATTTATTTTTTGAGAGACACAGAGAGACGCAGCACAAGTGGGGGCGGGGCCGAGAGAGGAGGAGACGGAGAATCCGAAGCGGGCTCCAGGCTCCGAGCTGTCCGCACAGAGCCCGACGCGGGGCTCGAACCCACGAGCCGTGAGATCATGACCTGAACCGGAGTCGGACACCCAACCGACTGAGCCACCCAGGCGCCCCTAAACAAGTAGAAATTTAATGTGTAGTAATCTTAAAGCATATTTAAAGGACAGAAGTTATATAAAACAATAAGCAAAAAATTCATATAAAATTTATATAAAACAATTAGGAGAGGACATTTTAGGGGGCAGTATTTAAGTAAATAGATACTTTCTCAAAATTGTTTAATAATAAACTCCATGCATTGTCTACTCGGTGTATTACCTATCTATATATTTAGATGAAAGGAGTTTGCAATAGAACGGAAACTGCAGTAGCACTATAATATGATTAAAAATATGTAACTTACCTATTGGGATGAGCACTGGATGTTGTATGGAAATCAATTTGACAACAAATTATATATAAAAAAATAAAAAATAAAACAAGGAATGGGAACAGAAAAAAATTAAAAAATAAATTAAAAAAAAATGTAACTTAGAACCAAATACTGCATTTTCAGTAACATGAAAAGCAGATCTTCTTGATTTATTATACTTTCTCAGTAACACCAGTACGATCACACTGTTTAATACCGTAGCGTGGTCCACACCCTCGTCAGGTCGACACTTTGCTGTTCTTTTTTTCACCCAAGACGTTTACCACTTCCTTTGGTGGTTATTTCTTTATTTTTTTACTGTCTCTTTGTCTCCTCTGCTTAAAAGACCTAGTGTAAGAGGCGCGGGTAGGAGACAGAAAGGGCAACAACCCTTTTGAAGGGTTTGGCTTTGACAAAGAGGAGAGAAATTGGTGGTGGCTGGAGCGGGTAGAACGTATGGAGTTGGGAATTTGTTTTAAACAAACTTTTTAACTGAATTATAATATATGAAGAAAACTGTACAAGTCTCAAGTGTAATACAGATCTGTGAAACGCACTGGGCTGGGCAGTCACCACCCGACATAAGAAATGGATGTCACCTTTACCACCCTGCCACAGTCCATGAACCGTCCTTCCCCCGAGCATACTGGGGATCATTCTGGTTTTTATCGCCGAATACTAGTTTCGCTTACTGTCCAACTTGATGTGACTGGAATTACCCGGCGTGTACTCTTTTGAGGTTGATTTCCGCTCACCGTGTTGGTGGGATTTGGTTTACGCTGTTCATCTGGGAGTGGGTAGTACGATCTTGTTCCTTGCGGGAACGTCTCACAATTTGTGTGTCTGCTGTCGATGGGCTTTCGGAGTGTCGCCAGGGTTGAGCTGGCCCGAAGCGTGCTTCCGTGAACACGCCGTGTTGTACGCAGCCTGCATCTCTGTGGGAGTACACCTCTGCAGGGGGGGATTTTTAAAGTGATTTTTACGCGTTTCTACTCCCAGCAGCATTAAGTCAGAGTGCCACTGCTCTCTACCTTCCCTACCACTTTAGCTGTGGATTGCTTGTAAAGCTGTCTGTGTTTTTAATTTGCGTTTTCTAGATAATTAATCCGGTTGTGTTTCTTGTCATCTCTTCATTAGCCAGTTGGACGTCCTCTTTTGTGAAGTATTTGCATCTTTGGCCTGCGTTTTGTTCTTGGGTTATCTTTTTCTTTCTGACATTTATTCAGTGCTTTCTATGTGGAGGACTTGTGTTTCATTCTTTCATGTGCATATTCATTTTCTTAATGATGTCTTTTGATGGACAGTGGTTGTGTTTTTTTTTTAATGTTTTATTCATTTTTGAGAGAGAGAGAGAGATGGAGAGGGTGAGAGACGAGCGTGACAGGGTGAGGGGCGGAGAGAGAGGGAGACACAGAATCTGAAGCAGCTCCAGACTCCAAGCTGTCAGCACAGAGCCCGACGTGGGGCTTGAACTCAAGGACTGCAAGACCATGACCTGAGCCGAAGTCGGATGCTTAACCGACTGAGCCACCCAAGCACCCTGAGAAGATTTTAATTTGAATGAAGTCCAGTTTTTTCCTGAGTCTACGGGGAAATCTTTTAAAACTTGTGTATACCAAAGTGTTGAAGATATTTTTATTTTTTAAATTAATTTATTTATTATTAAAAATATTTTTTAAGTTTATTTAATTTGAAAGAGAGAGGGAGCTGGGGAGGGGCAGAGAGAGGGAGAGAAAGAACCCAAGCAGGCTCCACGCTGCCAGCACGGAGCCTTATGTGGGGCTTGAACTCATGAACCGTGAGATCATGACCTGAGCCAAAATGCAGAGTCAGATTCTTAACCGATGAGCCATGCAGACTCCCTGAAGGTATTTTTAGTTTTCATTTAGAAGTTTGATCGTTTTACTTTTCACATTTAGGCTGTATAATTTACCGTGAATTGATTCCTGTGTGTGTGTGTGGTATGAAGGGTCAGGAATCTTTTTTTCTCGCACGAACATTCAGTGGCACCGGCCCCATGTATCAGAAAGTCCATCTGGTCCCTGAAGTGTCTGTCACAAATCAACTGGGTCTTTTTGGGACTTGCTGTTTGTTGCATTGGTCTTTATCTTTGAGGCAGTATCACATTTTCTTAATTACAGTAGCTTTATAATAGCATCTTTCTGTTGTGGTGTAAATCCTCCAACTTTTTCTTCTTCAGAAGCATCTTTACTTATTGGCCCTTTGCATTTTCACCTTGTCACTTTCCAGACATGTGGGGATTTTGATTGGAACTTCAGTGACTCTGTTAATTTGGAGAGAATTTACATATTTTAGTACGAAGTTTTCCTTTAAAAAATTTTTTTTTAATGTTTTTATTTATTTTTGAGACAGAGAGACACAGAGCATGAGCAGGGGAGGGGGAGAGAGAGAGGGAGACACAGAATCCGAAGCTGGCTCCAGGCTCTGAGCTGTCAGCACAGAGCCCGACGCGGGGCTCGAACTCACAGACCATGAGATAATAACCTGAGCCGAAGTCGGACGCTCAACCGACTGAGCCACTCAGGCGCCCCAGTACGAAGTTTTGTAATACATGAGCATGATATGTTCCTCTACTTATTTCGTTTTTAATTTATCTCAGAAGATTTTTCTAGTTTTTTTGTGTCAAGATCTTCTACATCTTTTATTAGATGTGTTCCTTGGCTCCTTGATTTTTGAATGTTACTATAAATGGTGTTTTTTTTAAATTTCACAAATTTCTTTCGTGAGTTTATAAAGAGACAGTTGATTTTTATATGTTGAACTTGTATTCAGCAACCTTACTAAATTCTTTTGTTTCCATGATTTCTAAATTCTTTTGGCTATTCTTCACGTTTGGTTAAGCCATCTGCTGATAACAACAGTTTCATTTTTTCTCTGTGATCTATAATTAAAAAGTTTTCTTATTATACTGACTCGTACATCTGCGACTGTCTTTAGAAGTGATAAAGGACATCCTTGATTCACTCTTGATCTCTGGGAGGAAGCTTACAGTAATTGGCCTTTAAAGGTGATGTTAGTTACAGATGTTTTATAATTACCCTTCAGATTAAAAAAGATTTTCTTTTTTTCCCTAGTTTGCTATGAACTTTTATTTAAGAATGACTGTTGACTAGATATGACAGCAAAAGCACGTGTGATGAAAAAGTTGAGAAATTGAACTTCATTAAAATTAAAACTTCAAAAAACATCAAGAAAGTAAAAAGACAAGCCATGGATGGGGAGAAAATATTTGGAAATCATATTTCTTTCTTTTAAATATTTATTTATTTCGAGAGAGACAGTTGTGAGGAGAGGGGCACAAGGAGAGAGAGAATCCCAAGCAGGCTCCATGCACGGAGCCCAGTGCAGGACTCGAACCCACAAACTGTGATTATGGCCTGAGCTAAAATCAGGAGTCAGAAGTTTAACTGACTGAGCCGCCCAGGTGTCCCTATAAATCATAGTTCTGACAAAGGACTCATATCCAAGATATTACTCTTACAACTCAATAAGAAGGAAACAAATTATCCAGTACAAAAAAAAAATGAGCAAAAGATTTGAAATGACATTTCACCAAGGACCTGTATGAATGGCTAACAAGCACATGAAAAGATACTTAACCTCATTAGTCATTAGGGAAATGCAGATTTACAATCGTAATTGATACCATTTCACAAAATGCTGTAATAAAAAAAGAGCAGACTGGTGTTGGTGACCCTGTAAGGGCAACAGGGACCCCCGCGTATTGCTGATGGAAGGTGAAGGGGTGCAGCCACTGTGGAGAAACAGTGACAGTTGCTTTTTTTTAAGTTAAATAGAAATTTACAATATGAGCCAGCAATTCCACTCCTTCGTGTCTACCCAAGACAAATAACGTTTGTATCCACGAAAACTTGTACGCGAACGCTCTTGGTAGTATTTTTTCATAACAGCCAAAGGTGGAAAGACCCCAGTGTCCACCAGCCGATGACCAGAGAAACAAAGGTTTTTTTCTCTGTCCCTACAAGGGGATACTATTCGGTAATGAAAAGAAAAAAAAATACTAATTCATAGTGAAAAACACTATGCTTGCTATGTTGAAGACCATGTATTGTACGAGTTTATTCACGTGAAATGTCCAGAGAAGGCAAAGTTTTAGGAAAATAGTGGAAGGCAAAGTTTTAGGGGGTGGAGGTGGGAACGGGGAGTGCCTGCAGGTGAGTGTGAGGGGTCTTTTATGATAATGGAAACGTTCTAAAATTAGATGGCTGTGCAGCTCTGTAACTTTAATAAAAATTATTGAATTGTGTACTTAAAATGACTGAATTTTACTTCATGTCAGTTCTACCTCAAGAGGTTAAAAGAATGAGTGTGAATTTTAACTACTTTTTTCTGCACCTGCTGAAAGTTTGTATGATTTTCACTTTTATGCTATTAATTAAAAAAAAAAATAAAATGAAACACTTAACATTAAACCAGTCTTCAGTATTGGACTGAATATAACTGGGTCTTGATATATTGTATTTTATTTATGTTACTACTAGGTATGATTTACTTATATTTTGTTTAGGAATTTTTGAGGCTATGAGAAAGATTAGCCTGTCATGTTTTTTTCTTATAATGTTCTTATCGAGTGTTTGTTTTGCAATTCTCCATGTAAATGTAGGATTGATGTTAAATTTTTTTATTTAGGTTTTCACTTTCTTAAAGTAATCTCTACACCCAATGTGGGGCTCGAACTCACAACCCTGAGATCAAGAGTCGCACACAGCACTGAATGAGCCAGACAGGTGCCCCCAGTTGTTTTCATTATGTTTGGGAGAATATACTGTTGGAGCCACAGGGGCGTGTGGTTTTCTTGTAGGAAAGTTTTGAATAAACATATTCAGTTTCTTTAATATGTGTTTGTGTTTTCAGATTTTCTCTGTCAGTTTTAATAAGTTATGTTTTTCTCGAAATGTGTCCATTTCATGTACCTTTTTGAATGTATTGGGCCAAGGTTGTTACTAATACTCTTATTGTTTTAATGTCTGTAAAAGCCTTAGTAGTATTCTCCTTTTCATTCTTGCTGTTGGGGTTTGTGCCTTCTTGGATTTTTCCATGATCAGTCTTTTTTTATTTTATTTATTTTATTTTTTAAGCTTTTTGATGTTACTTATTTTTGAGAGAGAGAGAGAGAGAGAGAGAGAGAGAGAGAGAGCAAGGGAAAGGGCAGAGAGAGAGGGAGGCACAGAATCTGAAGCAGGCTCCAGGCTCGGAGCTGTCACCTCAGAGCGTGACACGGGGCTCGAACTCACGAACCATGAGATCATGACCTGAGCTGAAGTTGGATGCTTAACCAACTGTGCCACCCAGGCGCCCCCACCATGATCAGTCTCACTAAAAGTCCTATCATTTGTTTTAGGTTTTTTTTTTTTTTTTTTCCCAAATGAGCAATTTCTTTGATATTTCTCTCCTGCATGTTTGTTTTCTGTTTCTCAAAACAATTTTGCTCCAGGGTTGCCTTGGTGGCTAGGTCGGTTAAGCATCTGAGTCTTGATCTCCGCTCAGATTGTGATCTCATGGCTCGTGGGATCGAGCCCCGTGTGGGGCTCTGTGCTGACTGTGTGGGGTCTGCTTGGGGTTCTCTCTTTCCTTTTCTCTCTGTCCCTGCTCTACTGGTTGTTGTGAGCATACATTCTTTTTCTCTCTCTCTCAAAATAATTCTTTTGGGGATTAATTCTTTTTTTTATTTCCTATTTCTTGGTAGGGATGTTCAATGAGGGTGTTTGCTTACTTGGTTTATTGATTGCCATGGGGGTTTGCGGACTCCACCGTGATTGTAGACGGGTCAGTTTTTCTTTTTGGCTCATCAGTTTTTGCTTCATACATATGGGGCTGTCTTATTTTATGCTAGTTTAGAATTCCTATGGCTTTTAGTGGGTCATCATGTTTATTATCATAAAGTGAACCTCTAGCTTGAATGGTATTTTTTGCCCTGAGGTCTCTTTTGTCAGGTATTAATGATGACTTCACTTCCTTTTTGGTTAGTGTTTGCCTGGTTTTTAACCTTTCACTTTAGCCATTTTGTGTCCTTATCTCTTAAGGCATATCTCTCAGGAGTTGTATAAAGTAAGATTTTAGGGGCGCCTGGGTGGCTCAGTCGGTTGAGCGTCCGACTTCAGCTTAGGTCACGATCTCACGGTCCGTGAGTTCGAGCCCCGCGTCGGGCTCTGTGCTAACAGCTCGGGGCCTGGAGCCTGCTTCAGACTCTGTGTCTCCTTCTCTCTCTGCCCCTCCCCCTGTCATGCTTTGTCTCGCTCTGTTTCTCAAAAATAAATAAATAAATGTAAAAAAAATTAAAATAAGATTTTAAACTCTACTCTCATAATCTGCCTGAAGAAGCCCCTGTGGTGTTTCTGTCCGTGTGTGCCTGCTGGAGACAGATTGCCTGTGTGTGTCATGTTTGGGGGATGGGTTTGCTTAGTTTGAAATTCTAGGTGGGTAGTTATTTTCTTTCCCCACTTTGGAGATATCACTCATTTTCTGTTGAGAAGTCAGCTGTCAGTCTTCTTCTTTTTGGCAGCTTCTAATTTTCTTTTTTTTTTGTCTTTCGTTTTTAGCAGTTGGTCTTCATATGGTTTTCTTTGTGTTTACTCTGTTTTATATTTAACTTTGAGAGGTCCCAAGTGAAAGACTGCAGCGTTCCTCTTTGGCAAGCCCTGAGCTCCGATTCCCCCCCCCCCCCCCCCCATTCCCGTGAGATTGTTTCAAAACTTACACTCTGTCTGCCTTGGTTGTTCTCCGTTGCCCTCAAACAGCTGTCTTAATGTGTTTTATCTAGGATTTCGTGAAAGAATTCGTCTGATAATAAGCTATTTCTTTAAAGCTGGCAGAGAAAGTCTACATAATTTTCTTTGCTTTTTTGAGACGAGCAGTGTTACAGCGTTAATGCAGCTGAGGGGAACGGTTCTGTAGAGAGGGATATTATTGGTGATGTCAGCCGGGAAGAGGACAGCTGCTGGAGTGATGGCCCTGAACAGACAGGAGGGGTGGGATCTAGTGCACGGGGTGCTTCGTCACGGGTTAGGTCATCTGTAGGAAAGGAGGGAGGGCAGTGTGTAAGGGCTTAATCCTGGTGGTTAGATTTGGTGGTGGGTGTGGGTGAAGGTTTTCTTCTGAATACTTCTGCTTTCTTAGTAACCTGGTGTCAGGATTGGGTAGGAGGTTTGAGGTTTAAGGAGAGAGAGGAGTTAGGAAATGGGCTGTACATGAACACAACAGTGAACGCTGTAGGGAGGCAGTAGGGTTGCCCGGCAGCACAGAGGCTCAGCTGAGGTGAGCGGTCATGGACTTGGGGGATTTAAAAAGTGAAAGCACTGAGACACGCCAGCCCTCAGATAAAACTGGATATTATCAACCGAGGAACTTGTCATCTGGAGGGATAGAAGCGAAACTGTACTTTTCGCTTCTGAACGTTTGAGATTGCAGGGCACGTGTCTAAAGCAAAACCAAAAAGTGGTCTCTGGGTCACAGATGTTTAATGTCCCATGGAGAAAGGTAATTCTTTCTGAAACAAATTGTGACTCCCAGGGAAGTCTCCCACAGTTGTGTGGGTTAGGGCTGTGCTCAGTAACCAGACGGAGGCTCCCAGCTCTGCCTGCTGGGACTCGTGTGCGTGAATGGGCTCCACGGGTGCGGAGGAGGTCCCCTTGGCTCCCCTTGGCCGAGGTCCCCTTGGCTCCTGGCATGGCCTCCGCACCCAGGCTCGGAGAGCTGGGTGTGAATTTCAAAGCGTGGGTGCCCCTGAGAGCCCCCACTGCCGCGCCGGCCGGTGTGCCGGAGGGCCCCCTCGTGGCGTAGCCCACGCTTACGTTGGAGGATCTGGTGGATCCCGCGATGCGGTTCCCCGGGGCTCCTTCAGGACCGCCTCACGCAGAGCCCCTGTGTGCCCCATCGGCGCCCTCCTCTCCGCTGCCTCGGCCCTTCTCTCATCTGCTCCGCTCCCCGACACGGCACTGGGTTCGGCTGCTTTTCTTAGCCAATGTGGAGTAGCCAGCCGGAACTGAGCAACGTGTAAATTATGTTCTCAGGGCTAAACGGCAGTGAGTCGAACAAAATTTTTCTTCCGACAAATACATCCTACTGGTCTAGAGTTTTGCCCCTGCAAACATTTTTCCTTGATGCTAAATGTTAATTTTTCCTGGAAAAAGTCAATTATGAACACGTGTATCAGGCACACAGAAATGTTTAAAGGCTGACCCTGAATACTCACCACCTAACGTAGACCATACAGTGTTACAGACAAGATTGGAGTCTTCTGTGACCTTTGCTAGCCACCTCCGTCTCCCTCTCTGCAGAGGTCCCCACCAACCAAATTTGGTATTTATCATTCCCATGCATATTTTATGTCCCGAAGTAGCATTCTTTACTAGTTTTTAACTTGTGTACATATATGTGTACGTAAGTAAGCTGTACGCCCAATGTGGGGCTTGAACTCACGGCCCCGAGGTCAAGAGTCACATACTCCACCAACGGAGCTAGCCAGCCGCCCCCCTAAATAGCAATTCTTTTAAAAAGAGTTATGCAGGGGTGCCTGGGAGGCTTAGTCGGTTAAGCGTCCGACTTCGGCTCAGGTCATGATCTCGCGTTTGTGAGTTTGAGCCCCGCATCGGGTTCTGTGCTGGCAGCCCGGAGCCTGGAGCTGCTTTGGATTCTGTGTCTCCCCTTCGCTCTGTCCCTCCCGTGCTCATGCTCTGTCTCTCACTGTCTCTCAATAATAAATAAACATTAAGAAATTAAAAAAAAAGTTGCGCAAATGGTTATCCTGTGTCTTTCTGTAAATATATAATAATTTATATCGTTAAATATATAACTGTAATATATGTTAATGTTCTATATTAATTGCATAATTATATGTTCTTCAACATCCGGATTCATCCATATTCATGCTCTGATTTCTTGGTTTTCATGCCGAACATGTATTATTCTGTTATATAAAATACATCTTTTATTAGAGATCCTGCTGATGGATATTGAGATTAATTCCAATTTTTTTGCTATTTTATACATGTTGCACTGAATGGTGCTGCTGTACTTCTTTCCTTGGGCATATGTTTGAGGTTTTCTAGAACTCATGGATTGTAGGGCATGTGCTGTGTGCATGGGAGTTCACACTCCCACAGGAAGTGTATGGGCTCAGAATGTCCAGCCTGGGCTGGGAACTGGTGCTACATCCAGTCACGATTACTTTATAATGGATGTATAAGAGAGTCAGTCGCTGAGCATAAACCTTCTGTGCTGTAATTCTACTTTGTTTTGTATTTGTTCATTTAAATGGGGGCCTTCCTTTTCTCGTATAGTTTAACATCATTAGGAAGAATGCCTTTGTTGAGCCGCAGAGTAAGTGATCCCCTATGCATTTATTTTTTTCTGTTCCAAATGTATGATTCTGTGATAAGCTCATAATTAATGAAATTGTCAGTTTGCTCGTACGTTCATGCCAGTGATTCTGAAACATGATCTGCGGTCACCAGGGCGGGGATCCATGAAGTCAGACTGATTTTTACAGTGATTAGCCCTTTTCACAGGGTTGACGTTTACCCTGATGGGGCAGAGGCAAGGGGAGGGTGAAAACTGCCAGTGTCTTTGTAAGAGCGGAGGGAGTGCCCCAGTCTGTAGTCATTTATGTCAATATGAATGGGTCTACTTGTATTCTTAAAGGAGTGGATAAATATTTAGGACACTTCATAGTTTTAGTTTCTGATAGAGTAACTATCGGTAGATATCATCTAAAGTAGGTCTCTTCTCAGAGCGTAGGGCCCTGAGACCACAGAGTTTGAGAACCACTGCTTGAAGCAGATGGTAGATGTGTGAACGGGCATTTTATTCCTCCTCATGCTGGTCTTTAAGTTGATATTCAGGTGACAGATGAATCTTAAGTAAGTTTTCAATTCATTGCCTTGAAACTTTGTGTATAACTCGATTGTATTTGTAAATAAAATACTTTGCAGGTGCCGACCTTAAGGAGAGAGTCAAGATGAATCCCAGTGAAGTCGGTCCTTTTGTCTCCAAAATAAGAGCGGTGATTAATGAGATCGGTAAGCTCAACTACGCTCCTTTTGGCATGCTGCAGATGACCTCAAATGTCAGATTTAGAAAGCTGCACATTGTCTTTATATGTACACTTTGGCCAAAATACTTACGTAATTAGATACCCAGGACCTGTAGCCGGTTGCTGTAAAACGGCATGTAATGTGTTTGATTTGGCAAATAATGAACAATATTTTGTAATTAAAAATGCCTCCTATGTATGATGACGTGGCATAGGAAGGTAGTTATTGGAAAACAAAGAGAATATCTCCTAGATAATTGCGTAGACACACATTTATCGATCCAGAGTTGTTTTGTTGTTTATATAAATAGGATCGTACCGTTTTCTTAGAGTTATAGACTTCTGGGTAATATTTGTGTCTCGGTACATATCAACTTTATTATTAACACTTTTTAATATATTGTGGTGTAGTAATCCGTAACATTGTGTTATCCAAAACTGTAAATTACTTTATTAATGTGTGGGGGTTTTATTTTCCATTTTTGTTATTTATAGCAAAGCAGTGGATGTCTTTGTATTAAGTCTTTGAGAGCGTTAGTACATGTATCTGTAGGGTAGATTCCCAAACGTGGGATTGCACTTCTAAGTATCATGTGTTTCTTTTACAGTTTTAATCCTTTTCACCACGTTATATTCCAAAAAGATTGTAATAACTTACATTCCCATCAATTACATGACAGGACTTGTTTCCTCATAATTTGCCAGCATTTAATGTTGCTACTTTTAAGTTTGCCAAGGTTAAAACAAAACAAAACAAAACAAAAAAAAGACATGTTAGCATTTTATTTTATTTCATTTTGTTTTAATTAATTACTTTTTTGGACATCTTAGCATTTTAATTTGCTTTTCCCCAGATGCTTGTGTGATGTTCTTTCTTTTCAAATTAGACCTGCCTCTTCCCTTCTGCAGATGCCTTTTCACATCCATACTCCTCTTTCCTGTAGCATTATTAGCTATGCTTATTTATTTAAAAGCCACTTTGTAGTAGTCTTTTGTTGTTAAGTGTGTTACAGATGTTGTCTCCTAATGTGCACCCCTGATTCAATTCCAGTATTTGAATGGAAAACTTTTAATATCTAGAGGGTACTAAGTTCTCTTCATTCTTCTTTTGCCTTTTTCCTCGAGGAGTTTCTTTGGTAATTGCTACACATCAGTTCTTCCAAATGAATTTGGAATTATTAGTTTTTAAAACAAGGAGGAAAAATACTGTCATGGGACTGTGATTGGGATTTCTCTAAGTCTTATTTAGAAAGAGTTAACATTTTTATGGTATTGAATTTTTCCATCCATGATGTATGTGTATGGGTTTCATTTGGTCTGTGTAGGGGTCATTCGGTTTTCTGGTGTCCTTCAAGAAAGTTTTTTCCGCTTTGGTTTTGCTTGGTCTCGTGTCTTCCTCCACCCCCAACCCCCCAGTTTATTCTTTCTATTTTATACCATTTATTCCTTTGAATGGCACTTTTTCTCTTATTTCTGTTGAAGTCTGGTGATTGTAGTTCTGTAGGAAAGTTACTAAATTTTAAGTGCTTATTTTATATCCTACCAGCTTGATGATTACTTTTACTGGCTGTTGATATTTCCCAGTTAATTTTTTTGTGCTTTCCAGATGAAAGTTCATTATCTATAAGTAATGCTGTTTTTGTCTTTACTTTCCCAACCTCTTAATCTTACATATTTTCCCTGTATTTTTTACCTTGGCTGAACCCTGCGGTACAATATTCAGTCACTGGACTGTGCTCATCCTTATCTTTATTTGACTTTGATGAATGCTTTTTTTTTTTTTTTTTAATGTTTATTTATTTTTGAGACAGAGAGAGATAAAGCATGAACAGGGGAGGGTCAGAGAGAGGGAGACACAGAATCTGAAACAGGCTCCAGGCTCTGAGCTGTCAGCACAGAGCCCGACGTGGGGCTCGAACTCACAGACCGCGAGATCATGACCTGGGCCGAAGTCGGCCGCTTAACCGACTGAGCCACCCAGGTGCCCCGATGAATGCTTTTAATATTTTGCCAGTAATTATCAAGTTCAGGGAGTTTCCTTCCATTTCATCTTACTAGGAATTTGTTGCTGTCTTTTGATCAGGAATAGGTGTTAAAATTTGTCAAATGCTTTTTTTTTGATACAGCTGACCCTTCAACAATGTGGGGATTAGGGATGTTGACCCCGACATGGTGGAAAATCTGTGTATGACTTTTGACTCCCTCAGAACTTAGCTACAGTAGCTTACTGTTGACCAGAAGCCTTCCTGGTAGCATAGTCAATTAACACATATTCGGTATGTTACATATATATTCTCACAACAAAGTAGTAATACTTTAATAATAATATTCCTAATATTACTGTAATAATAGTATTCTTAGAATAAAGTAAGCTAGAGGAAATGAAATGTTATTAAGGAAATCGTAAGGAGGAGAAAATACATTTACAGTACTGTACTGTATTTATTGAAAAGAACCTATGTATAAGTGGACCAGCACAGTTCAAACCTGTTGTGTAAGGATCACCTTTAATTGGTATATATTAGAATTTATCTCATATATCATGTAATAATACAATTTATAATGCTCTACTGGCCTTGTATGACTAGGCTAAGCCCTACCTGGTCGTTGTGGTTAGTGGTTATAGTGGTTTTTGATATACACTGCTGGGTTCCATTTTTATATGTTTTGCTATCATCATAAACGAGATTGATCTTCTGCTTCTTTTTTTGTGTGTCACCCTTTTCTGGTTTGATGTCAAGGTTGTTGAACTTCACAGAACGACCTTAGCTTTTCTGTGCTGTACAGGGAAGTCCTCTGTTATTTCAAAGGTTAGTGGAACTTGACCGTGTAATATCTTTTTGGGGTCTTGTGCGGTTTTGTTATTGTTTACTTGGATGTTTGTTTGTTTTTGGAGCTAAGTTTTAGAATATATTTGTGTATTGTGTTTGTTTGTTTTTCATCCCGTGCTGCTGTCACCGGTGGCTCTCCTGTGCTGCTCTCTCCAGCTTGGGCCTCGTGGTCAGATCCCAGGTCTCCCGAGGCAGACCATGGACTTGGTTTCCATGTTGGTCAGAGAGCACGGTCTTGGAGGTGGAAGCTGACCCTGTCTTTAACTTTAGGTGTATGCTAGGCTGGGCCAGTTGTGCATATCACCTTGATGTTTCTTCCAAGCCTCTTTCCATTTTATTAATTTTGAAGTTAGAATTTTTCTGGGACTTTTAAAATGAAGACTGGTTCCTGTTTTTGCAGTGGCATTTTCTTCTCAGTGACTGACTGTAGCTGTGGCATTTCCGTTTTGGATTCTCATCCAGTCTATAGTTTTCTGTCCCATGAGTTCCCCAATATTTATGAGCGATGGTTCTTGTTAGAACATTACACTGGACATGACATTTTAAGTTGTCTTTTGTGGTGGCTTAATGAGATTTTGAGGGGCAGATGGAAGCTAAGTGTTTTGATCTAATCTACTCATTTAATATATTAAACCAGGGCAGGCAGACTTAAAGGTACAGATAATATCTTAGGTTTTGCAGAGCCATGATGGTTTCTTTCACAGCCGCTCAACTTTTTTTTTTTTTCCCCCCAGAGACTGTTTTTCTAGAGCAGTTTTAGGTTCACATCAAAATCGAGGGGAAGGTACAGAGATTTCTCTCATACTCCCTGCCACCACATACCCACAGCCTCCCCTGTTGTCAGCATCCCTCACCGATATGGTACATTCCCGACAGCTCATGAGCCTCTGCTGATACGTCATAATCATCCAGAGTTCACAGTTCATATGAGGGTTCACTGGTGTTGTCCAGTCTATGGGTTTGGACACATCCATAATGACGTGGATCCAGCATTCTGGTGTCACACAGAGTACTTTTGGCACCCTGACGCTTCTCTGTGCTCAGTGTGTTCTCCCCTCTCTCCTCTCTGACAACCTGTTTTTCCGTCTCCCTAGTTTTGCACTTCCAGAATGTCATATTGTTGGAATCATACGGCACGGAGCCTTTTGAGATGGGCTTCTTTCACTTAGTAAGACATATTAAAGTTTTCTCCCTTTTTATGCCTTGATATCTTATGTGCTTCTAGTTACAGTATTCCATTGTCTGGATGGACCACAGTTGATTTGTCCATTTACTTACTGAAGGACAGCTTGGTTGCTTCCAAGTTTTGACAGTTATGAATAAAGCTGCTGCAAACATCTATGTATCGGTTTTTGTGTGGACGTAGGTCTTTTAGGAAGATACCAAGGAGCATAAATGCTGAATCACATGGCAGGAGTGTTTAGTTTTGTTTAAAAACCTTCCTGACTCTCTTCCCAAGTGGGTGTGCTGTGCTGTGTCCCCAGCGGCAGTGGCTGAGAGTTTCCGCCGCTCTGTATCCTTGTCAGCATTTGGTGTTATCATTGTTCCATATTTTGGCCATTCTGACAGGTTTGTAGTGTTATCTCGTTGTTTTAATTTGTATTTCTGTGATGACATATGATGCAGAACATCTTTTCACACGCTTATTTCCTATCTGTATACCTATGGTGAGGTATCTGTTAAGATTTTAGCCCAGTTTCTGATTGAGTTGTTTGTATTTCTTTTCTTTTCTTTCTTTTTTTAATGTCTGTTTTTGAGAGAGAGAGAAGGAGAGAGAGAAGGAGAGAGAGGGAGGGAGGGGCAGAGAGAGAGGGAGATACACAAGCAGGCTCCACGCCCCGAGCTGCCAGCATAGAGCCTGATGCGGGGCTCGAACCCAGGAACCGTGACCGTGAGATCATGACCTGAGCCGAAGTCGGATGCTTAACCGACTGAGCCACTCAGTTTGTATTTCTTATTTTTGTTTACAAAATTGCATAGTTTGTATTTCTTATTTTGTTTGTATTTCTTATAGCTTAGTTTAAGAGTTCTTTGTATGTTAGATAATAGTTCTTTATCAGATATCAGAATGTTTTGTAAATATTTCCACCCAGCTTGTAGTTGGTATTCTTTTTCTCCTGACATTTTTTTGTAGAGCCTAAGTTTTTCACTTTAATAAAGTCCATCTTATTTTTTCTTTCATGGATTGTGCTTTGGTGTTATACCTGAAAAGTAGTTGGCCATACCCAAGGTCATCTAGCTTTTCTCCTATGTTATCTTCTAGGAATTTTATAATTTTGTGCTTTACAGTTAGATCTGTCATCCATTTTTCTCTAACATTTGTGAAGGGCATAAGGCCTGTCTGTCTAGATTCCTGCTTTTGCGTGAGGATGTTACTATTTCAGCACCATTTGTGGAAATTTATCTGTGTTCCAATGTATTGCCTTTTTCCCCTTATTGAAGATTGGTTAATTTATGGGTGGCTGTGTCTGGGCTTTCTGTTCTGTTCCTTGATCCATTTGTCTGTTCTTTTGCCAGTAACCGCATTGTCTTGATTATTGTAGCTTTATAGTAAGTCTAGACATTGGGTAGTGTCAGTCCCACAACTTTGTTTTTCTCCTTCAATATTGTGTTTTTTGGGTCTTTTGCCTCTTCATATAAACTTTAGAATCAGTTTGTTGATAGCCACAAAATAACGTGGGGATTTTGATTGGGATTGCATTGAATGTGTACATCGAATTGGGGAAAACTGACATCTTCACAGTATTGAGTCTTTCTATCCATGAACATGGACTATCTCTCCATTTAGTTACTTGATTTCATACATTAGTTTTATAGTTTTTCTCACAGAGATCTTACATATATTTTGTTGGGTTTATACCTAAGTATTTTATTTTGGGGCATGTTAGTATAAGTGGTATTGTGTTTTTAATTTCAAATTCCACTTGTTCATTGTTGGTATATGGAATAGTGTTTCACTTTTGTATGTTTACCCTGTGTCCTGCAACCTTGGTATAATTGTGTATTTGTTTTGGGAAGTTTTTTGTTAATTCTTTCATATCTCTTGCATGGTAGACAGTCATATCATTTGCAAGCAAAAACAGTTTTATGTTTTCTTTCCCAATCTGTATTACCTTTTATTTCCTTTTTTTTGTTTGTTTAATAACACTTGTAAGGACTTTTAGTATGATGTTGAAAAGAACAAGTGAGAAGACACATCCTTGCCTTGTACTAGGCACTCAACTTTTACATGTGCTGAAACAGCCACAGACGAAATGTAAACAAATGTGTTTCTCTGTTCCAGTAAAATTATATTTGCTGTGAAATTTAAATTTTGTATAGTTTCCATGTGTTATGAAACAATATATTTAATTTGTTTTTTTTTTTCCAGCTGTTTAAAAGTATACAAACCATATTAGCTTACAGGTTTTACTAAAACAGTCCCTGGGTCTGGTTTCCTTCCTTCTCTTCCTCCCTCCCTTCCTTCTTTCCATTTATTCATCTGGTCATCCATCTCAGATGGCTTTTTCTTCTTTATTTCTCCTGTTTTTTGGAATTAATTCTAGTCTTCCACTGTTTTTTGTTTATATTTAAGAAATCTACTGACTTGCATTTCTGATCTGGACAACTCCCTTCATGTTTGGCTCAGGCCTTTTTGGTTTTTACATTTTGGAGATTTGAAGGTTTTAAGGTCTTTGTATCCTTTGCTAGAGAGTGTGAAGTATTATTCAGAGAGCAGGAATGGAGCCATAAGACTTACAAATGAGTTGGAGGATGGAGAGTGGAGTAAGAAAAATAAACAAAACAAAAACTGAAACGAAGTTCATCAAATGCTAACAAAGTGTAAAGAGGATAAAAGAGGCACAACCTCAGGACAAATTAAGATGATAAAGTGAGTCCAGTAATTACCATTGATGTCAGTTGACTAAGCTTGTTGTTAAAAACATAGATGTTCAGATTTGATTAAGAAACTTAAGTCAACTGTATATTATTAATAGTAGCCACATCTGTTGTAGCGTTTTTCAAAAACCATTACTAGTAAGAGACAGCATGTTAAGTTTAAGTTTTTCATAAGACTAAACTTGTATCTTCCTGAGAAAAAAAGAACAAAAAATATACGAATAAAATTATATTAGATATATACAGGATAAATTGGCAAATCCTTCATCATTGTGGATGAGTTCAGTCCCATCTGCCCCAATTAATCATGAGATTGAAAGACAGAAGTTAAAAATAAAGATTTGAACAATGTATCGAGTTGATTTAATAGACTCTTAACCCTAAATTGGAGAATATGCATGCTTCTCATCAACATATGAAACATTTACAAGAATGGATCATGTGTTGGACCCTAAAATCTCTGTTAAATTTCAGAAGTTTAATATATAGAGACCACGTTCTCTGTTCAAAATGCAGTTAACTTCGAAATAAAAATACGCATAATATAGATATTTAAAAACCATATATTGGTAATTTAAAAAGGACTCTTAAGTAACTCATGACTCAAAGAAAGAAGAATTATGGGAAAACATACTAAGACTGAATGAATATAAAATTGCCGTATGCCCAAATTTCTGAGATTTGATTAAAGTAATAGTTTGAGGGGGAATTCATAACCTTAATGCCTATGTTAGCAAGGGGAAACCGCTGGCCATAAGTAGCTGAGTACTACCGTAAAAAGTTCTGTGTCCGAACAGAGTAGAAGGAAGGCAGTGAAATGAGGATCTGAGATCAGGGGGCTCGACCTGCAGTTGCAGAAGGGAGCATCTGCAAGGGGCAAAGGACACTCAACAGTCGATGTTACAGGTGAAAGGAGGGTTGTGGTTGCAGATATAGCAGAGACTATAAAGCTTGTAAGAAAATACTGTGAGAATCTTTATGCCTATAAATGTGAAATTTCTGTCTCAAGAAGTAGTCACATTCTGGAGTAGTCCAGTAAGGACCGAGCAGTAGTTGAATGTTTCTTCGCCGAGAAAGTGCCAGGCCCAGCTTTTATGTGTTAAATGATTTGCTTGCAGATGCTTGCCCCAGCCTGTAAGGAACAGATCATTTCAGTATTATACAGACGCCTCCACAGAACAGTACAGCGAGAGTTTATTCCTAAACTCATGATTTCTGATTAGCGTGACCTTCGTATGTAAACAGAAACAATAGAGGAAAGGAGAGGGGCCAGTCTCGCGTATCAGGAACATGGATGAAATCGGTAGGTTAAAAAAAGAAGAAAAAAAAAAAAAAAAAAAAAAAAGACCAAGTTGGATTTTCCCAAGAATACAAGGGGGAGGAGGTTCCCATTTGAAAATATTAAATTTCATTTGTGATGTTAGCCAGTTAAAATGATGTTTTTCCTCAACAGATTGATGAAAAGAATTTGAGAGATGTCAAGTCTGTTCTTAGAAGGAGGTCAAGGCAGACTAGAAATAGAAGGGAACTTCCTTAGCTTGATGAAAGGTGCCTGTTTTTTAGTAGTAAAAAGTAAAAGTAGTCTCCAAAAACCAGGAAAACGACAAAAGACCCACTGTCACCAGCTTTGTTCAACAGTGTTCTGAAAATCCTGGCCTGCGTGGAAAGGCAGGAAATGGAAATAAAATAGTGACACAGAGAAGAAAGATAACACTGCCTGTCTCACGTGGTATGATGGTCTCCATTGAAAATCTAAAAGAATCAACAAATTATTAGGAATAATGAGTGTCTCAAGATAGCCAAATGTAAGATCCATATTTAAAAATAATCGGTTACACTTCTTTACAGCAGTAGCATCCAGGAAATGTCAGTCAAGAAAATAGACTGTTACAACAGGAACAAAAATGGATTTAGCAATATACACAAGCCATAGGGAAAAATTATGAAACTTATCCTAAGACATTAAATAAATTAAATGGAGACTCATTATCTCCTAGAATAGGAGGATTCAGTATTAAGAAGATGATTCCGTTGTTTTTTTAATGTTTGTTTATTTTTGAGAGAGAGAGAGAGAGCACGAGAGTGAGTGGGAGAGGGTCAGAGAAAGAGGGAGACACAGAATCGGAAGCAGGCTCTGGGCTCTGGGCTGTCAGCACAGAGCCTGATGCAGGGCTCGAACTCGTGAATCGTGAATTCATGACCTGAGCCAGAGTTAGACACTTAACCTACCGAGCCACCCCGGGGGCCCCAAGATGATTCTCACAAGTGGTTCAATATACAGATGCAAAGTAATTACCCTTACGTTCTTAGCACTAATTTTTTTTTTTTTTTAATTTTTTTTTTCCAACGTTTATTTATTTTTTGGGACAGAGAGAGACAGAGCATGAACGGGGGAGGGGCAGAGAGAGAGGGAGACACAGAATCGGAAACAGGCTCCAGGCTCCGAGCCATCAGCCCAGAGCCTGACGCGGGGCTCGAACTCACGGACCGCGAGATCGTGACCTGGCTGAAGTCGGACGCTTAACCGACTGCGCCACCCAGGCGCCCCTCTTAGCACTAATTTTGTGAGGAACCTGATAAGCGTAATGAGGCCCCCAAATAGGCAAACATCCCTAAAGAAGAAAGTGAGGGTCCTTGCTTTATCAGCACTCAAGACCTTGTTTAAAGATTTGTAAATTAAGATGGCATGTTTCTGGCTTTGGGATAGACAAATGGACCCCAGAGCGACTACAGAAGGCCGTGGATCAATAGGGGAACCGCCACAGGAGAGAGCAGGTGTTCACTGGGGACGGCAAAGACTCGACTACATGCATGGAGGAATATGAACTTTTATGATCTTGGTGGAGTGAAAAAATTTGTCAAACATATAATACAGCCCATAAAAGGAAAGGTTTATAAATTCCACCTTATTAAACTGAAGAAAATTTGTTCATTAAAAGGTGCTGTAAAAAAAGTAGAAAAGGCGTTAAGTGGGAAAAAATACTTGAAACATATAACTGCCCAAGGATATGTGTGTGTGTGTGTGTGTGTGTGTGTGTGTGTGTGTGTGTGTGTGTGTGTAATCAGCATATGCTCGCGTGCATGCGGCCTGGGAGTCTGTAAGGCAACACAACAGAGAATCATGTTTCACACGTCTGTCAGATAAGCCACATATTCTTATGCCTGACCTTACAGACAGTTAGGGAGAAAGTGGGTCACTGGGCAGATTTACTCACTAATGAGAGTACAAAGTGATGTGATTGTTCAGGAAAACAATTTGGTATTGTCTTACAAAGTTGAATATTCACTTCCCATAAGACTTGATAGTTCACTTTTTTAGGAGGCATTTACCTGGAGGGTAAGCCTTTAATGCTGTTTTTACTAGACCCATAGTAAGAAACACACACACAGTTTAGCCCAGTGAACACATAGGGTGGGCATCAAAAGTTCATGAAATAGTCACCTTCCTTTGTGCACTGTATTTGGGTATTATACTATTTTATTTTTTTTTTTATTAAAAATTTTTTTTTCAACGTTTATTTATTTTTGGGACAGAGAGAGAAAGAGCATGAACGGGGGAGGGGCAGAGAGAGAGGGAGACACAGAATCGGAAACAGGCTCCAGGCTCTGAGCCATCAGCCCAGAGCCCGACGCGGGGCTCAAACTCACGGACCGCGAGATCGTGACCTGGCTGAAGTCGGACGCTTAACCGACTGCGCCACCCAGGCGCCCCTATACTATTTTGTTTTTAACAATACCTGATTTTGACCCAATGAGTGGATTACTAGTTGGAGTTTGAAACTACACTAGTCTATAGGCATTTTGCATATATGTCCTAGGGAAGCCTATACCAGGATATAAGAAAAAGACTGTTTATAGTAGCATATGGTTAATAATAAAAAGCTGAAGACAGCCAAATTTCAGGGGTAGGAGAATGGATGAATGTTTTGGTATATTTGTACAGTTGTACTGTAGATAGCATTGAGCATACATGAATCACTTCCATGTGTAACAACACGGATGAGTCTTTGAAACAATGAATTAAAACAATATAATCTATTTTTTATAAAACTAAAAGCGTAGAAAACAGCATGTAGTTTAGAAATGTGTGTATGCTGAAATCACATACCCACACAGTAAAAATATGAGAATGATAAACGTAAGATTTCATGGTAGCGATCACCTCTGGGTTTGGGAAGGCAGGTTGAAGAGTAGGTGAGAACACCTGGCCAGTAGGGTGTTAGTGCTGACCTAGTTCTTACTTTGGTGATTTTAAGGCAGTTTTTATTATTATGCTTCATTATGTGTGTATGCTACATACATTCTTTGTATTTACCAAATTAGATCAAACAGTTCTTAAAATCTTCCTCTATCTTGAATCCTGCAAACATTTCTAATGGCATTTCTCAAATAATTTTCTGCGTTTCCCTCCTTGATTCTTATTTTTAATAAAGCGAGGCCAGAATTCCAGATTCTTAGAAAATAACTCCCACTTTTAAGGGTTTTCAAGGGAAAGGAGAAGAAGACAACTCTTTGAATGTCAGACGACCTTGGTTTTGGACCAGATTCCTCACATAGGCCTCCAGCTTTCTGGCTGGCCCCTCTCCACTAGGTCCCCTGACATAGCTGATTTTCTGTGGAGCAGGGTTTCCAGGGTTGATTGTTCCCATGGGAGGAGTGGTCTTGTCTGCTGGAGGTGAGTGGATGCGGTGGGTGAGGACCCTGCACTGCACTCATGGGGCTGTTTGTAGAGACTCTGGGGGATGGTTAAGATTCCAGGGATTTTGTGAGCTGGTTGTCACAGCCGCTGTGGCGTCATCAGTAACCGTACGAGTCAGTGTGTTTCGTGGCTGTCCTGTACCACTTTGCCCTCCTGCCCCCGTTACGTGTGCATTTTCCACCCCTGGGGGATCTTTCTCTGGGGTCTCGAGGGTCATGGAGTTTCTTCCTGGCCCTGGTGACTACTGTTGATTACTGTGCTCTGCTTGTTTTTAATGAAAGAGTCCGTAAGGGACTTACAGGTACTGAACTCACGGGAAGGCTGTTCTGTGTTATTAAACTAGAGGTCAGAAAGAAGTTCTGTATTTTATTCTGAGTCACTAAGTGCCTTACTTGACTGTTCCTAGCTTCTTAGAAAGCCTCTTCTTAAAAAGTAATTCCAAAATCCTAGAACAAATTTAGTTCTGTTGCTCTTTTCAGACAAAAAAAAAAGGTCTTATGGCTCTTTTTGCGGCGTTTTGTTCTGAAGAAACGGCGAGTTCTCAGACATTGTTCCAGGCCCCCTCCCCTTTTCAGGTGTGGGGTGCCTAAGGCTGACAGCCGTAACGGGTTATTTTGAAATCTGAGGCCTGAGCAAGTTATCACAGATGCACAGACATGAGAGTATCTGGATCTACTAAAAGCTGCCGTTCCTTCACTTATACCCCTTCTCAAGCTCCGTGCTGCACACCTCCTTGCCGCGTTCACTCGTGACAGTGCTCATGCCATGGTTGGGACTCCTGCCGTGCAAATTAGGGATACGGAGTGTGGGGAGCAGAGGTGTTCATTCCCTCCTGGTGGCCAGTCTTGTCCCATTAGATGCTATTTTGTGAAGAGCTAGAAAACATTTTGGAATTCTCTCTCAAGTGGAAACTGCGGCCAAGCCTACGTCCTTCTCGAGTTGAGGCCTCAAAGAATTGCCATCTGATGATAAAAAGATGTTTAAAATAGGTTTTCACCAGAATTTTAAATTACAGAACCTGGTGTGATATGGATTTTTTGTAAATGGTACTCCATAGTAATTGTTTAAAATGCCAGGCATTTCCAGCGTTCTTATCCTTTTTTTCTGATGAAATAAAATTGCAAAAGCTTTAATTTAGTTATGTAAATGCAGGGCTGAATCTGCATTGAAATATAGGTAATTATGGTAAAAGGGACATAAATAAACGAAAATTTATCCATTTAACAAACATCTCTTTTTTAAAGACTTTATAATACTATAAAGTGTTATAGAAGGAAACAGTTTAATTTTGCAAGTTTTCCAATTCTCTGATTAGCTTTTTTCCATGTGATTGAAAGCCTACTGTTCAAATGCACTTTTCTATCAGAAAAGTCTGTCAATTCAGGTCACATACATAGAAGGTATTTTTGTGCAACAGAAGAGCAGAGTTCTGTATGAAAACACATATGTAAACTTCATGGGATGAACCTCTTCTCAAGTAGTGCTTCTCATTTATTTTACTTTCCTTAGCGTGTTTTTGAAGTTTAGAATTGAGGCACACCTGAGTTTTAGAGTTGACTCAACGCATTACAAAATAAGTCACTAGTGATTAAAAAGAAAAAAAAGAACCCATCATAGGATGATAGAAGTGCACTCATATCAGATTTTTATCTTGGCTGCCCTTTGGCAGAGGCTTGTTACTAGAACCAAACTCTTCCCACCCCAGCCCGGCTGATTTTGTACAAGAGAATATTTTTCCCCCGAGAGAGCGAGTGAGAGAGAACGTGCGAGCAGGTGGAGAGGGCGGGAATCGTAAGCAGGCTCTGTGCTCAGTGTGCGGAGCCCAACACAGGGCTTGATCTCATGACCTGAGCTGAAATCAAGAGGCGGACGCTTAGCTGACTGAGCCCCCGGGTGCTTGAGAGGACTCCTTAATGTTTTGGTAACCGGGTGATCTTTCTGCCATCTTAATCTTAAGCTGGAAGCACCTTATATCTCATCATATAAACTTGCTCTTATGATGATGTCAGAACATCGGCTCAGCTTAACATTTTCCCAAGGACATTGTCGTAAGATGTTAATTTTGTTGCAACAAAGTCAAGTTTATGTGTTACCAATATGTGGTGAGCTTCTGTGAATAGTTTTGATCTCAGTTTATGGAGGCATACGGTTTGGAAATCTCTTGAGGTAGAGGCAGAAGATGTGAATTCTAGTCTTTCTTTAACCATCCGGTACTTTCCGTGGCCCCTTACCGCTGTGAGAACACAGTGTGTTTTTCTCCATCTGTATACCTGGTATCTTGCTTGGCAGCTGGCTGGTGGGTCCATGATTGGAAAGGTAAAGTGACTGGGGTCCATTGGTGTAGACAGGAGAACCTTCCTGTCTTCTCCACAGTGGGTCCTCTAGAATCCCTTTCTGTTCGCCTCTATCCCGGATCCCCAGAATCATGCCCGCCCTGGCCTGGGTTTCTCTTGTCCCCCGGTTCACATTGCTCGTAGGATCTGACCGAGGGTGATAGAACTGACTCTGTCTGTCAAATAGGAGAGCTGCCCCTTTGCTCGACGGCTGTGGGAGGGGTAACTCAGGAGTCCCAGTGTGAAGCGTGAGGGTTGGTTGCCTAGTGGACCTCCAAGTGGTGCGGTCGAGCAGGCAGCTAGATAGGAGTTTGCAGTTGGGGCACGTGTTCTAGGCTTGCGGCGTAAATCGGGGAGTGCTCAGGACACTCACCTTACGTGAATGAAGCCTTGACGCCGGGCGAGGCCCTGACGGAGTTACTGCAGAGAGAAGAGTCTGAAGCCCTGTGATGTGTCAACACCGGGATGAAAAAGAACCGGAAAGGAGACTCGGAGAGACCCACCAGGGTAGGGAGGTAGGAAGAAAACAGCGTTCCGAAAGCCCGGTGAAGAAAGTCTTTCATGAAACGGGCCTCGATCACGCGCTGCTGACCTGTCCGGGAGGGTGAGTGGAGAGAACGGACGACTGCATTTTGCAGCACAGCCGTCGCCGGCGTCGTTGACAAGGGCCCCTGTGGAGAGGCGTGTTGGGGCTGCCGGCAGCCGCTTCCTGGGCCGGCCCAGGACGAAAGGGATCCATTCCTTGGACGATTGTGAAAGGCCCCCTAATCTTACTGTTGGGCTTTTTGGTGTAGGTCCGTCTAGAAAAAACTAGTTATCTGGAACTTACCTTGGTTATGGATAAAAACTCCCCATAATTTGATTTCTTAAAAAAAAAAAACAACTATAAATGATAGTGTTTGGGAAGTTTTTTCTCAAAAGTAGTATATAGCTTTCTGTGAAGCATACTGGCTGATTTATCATGGCTTCATAATACTCTCTGAGGTCAGATGCAGAGCCTTTAAATATGAATAACATTTTATGAAAAGTTAACGTGTTGTATTTGTCACCTCATGCGTTTAATTGTTCTGTTCTTGTTAATTACATGACCCATTACACTAAGGCCTGTGCTCTGTAAAGGTATAAATAAATACCTGTAAAGGTATACATAAATCCAGTTGTAACTCCCTAGCGTCCCATTTTAAGATGGAGAGATTGAGTAATGAATGCAAACGGGTATGCATAAATTCCAGATACGTTCCTTTTAAGCTTTGCATTTGATTTAGAAGCATCTGATACTTACGAAAAAATCCAGAGGTGATTGATTTTTTAAAAAACGTTTATTTCTGTGGCGTGTGTGTGTGTGTGTGTGTGTGTGAGAGAGAGAGAGAGAGAGAGAGCGAGAGAGCGAGAGCGTGCGCGCATGAGCATGAGCAGGGAGGGGCAGAGAGAGAGGAAAAGAGAGGATCCCAAGCAGGCTTCATGCTCAGCACAGAGCCCGATGTGGGGCTTGATCTCACAACCTTGAAATCACGACCTGAGCTGAAGTCAAGAGTCAGACACTCAACAGACTGAGCCACCCAGGTGCCCCGTTGATTGATTTTTTTTGTTAGAGTTTGGTAATTTACCATCATTTGACACTTCAGAGCTTTTTCAAATACTTAATTTGTGTTTTACTTGATCTGAAATAAAGCTTATTTTGAAAATAATTAGTGCCACAATGAGTTATCACATACAATTTGAAAGATTATGCACTTAGTATATATTTTTGCTGTCCCCTGATTATTTGACTTTTATTTAATTATTTATTTATTTTAAATGTTTATTTTTGAGAAAGAGAGAGAGCAGAGAGGGGCAGAGAGAGAGAGAGAGAGAGAGAGAGAGAGAAAGGGGGGGGGGGATCCTAAGCAGGCTCCAGGCTCTGCGCTGACAGCACAGAGCCCCACGCGGGGACCCAAACTCACAAAGCGTGAGATCATGACCTGAGCCGAAGTCGGACATTTAACTGACTGAGCCACTCAGGCACCCTTGACTTTTATTTTAGATGTGTTAAGAATTGTTTAGTAAAGAACATTTTTAAAGTTTGCAGAATTATTTGTCAGTCTGCCCGGTTGACCCGAAATGTGTGTGTTCATTATGCTTTTTTCCTTTGTTTGAAGTCAAGGAGATTTAAGAAAAAAATTTTTTTTAATGTTTTTTTAAAAATTTATTTTTGGAGGAGTGAGAGAGATAGAGCATGAACGGAGGAGGAGCAGAGAGAAAGGGAAACACAGTATTCAAAGCAGGCCCCAGGCTCTGAGCTGTCAGCATAGAGCCTGATGCAGGGCTCAAACTCACGAACTGTGAGATCATGACCTGAGCTGAAGTCGGACGCTCAACCGACTGAGCCACCCAGGCGCCCCAAGGAGATTTTTGAAATAAGGAGTTAATTTTGTTAAATTGGATGCAATCTAGCTGTAGTTTACATTTCTCCCCCCCCCCCCCCCCCACCCAGTTTGATGTAATAACTAGAAATTGAAAGTGCGAAATTACGGTACGCAGAGGACTGACAGCACGCTCTAGTTGAATGTACTTAGTTTTCCAAATGGTAACTTCCAGATCTCACTTTCCAGTTTCTTTATCCTTTGGCCAGGAATGATGGAAAACAGTAAAATGAGACAGTATCCAGGAGCCTGTTGTTTTTCCTCAGAAGTGCTAACATCCCCCGCCTATTGTGTCATAGTTTCAAATAGAGCTGCACTTCCCTTTGCAACTTAGGATCTCTGTCCTTTTGTCTGTGGGATTTTACTGCCTTTGCTGACTTTCACTGGGTGTTAATCATGTTATGATTTTGGATGGTCGTGTGGAAATTACACTGTTTTGCTAAATATAGCCAAAGAAATGCGCTTATCAACCAAGCTCTGTCACTTTAAAATATTACCCTGGAATATTCTAGAATTTTGCAAGACCAAAAAGGGAAATCACTTTAATTCTTTTTTGGCTTTTTTATGTTTGTTAGCTTTTAATTCCATGAGGAATATCTGAATGTGTGTTTAATGTGAAAATTTGGAACTTTTTAAAGCAGCTTTCCTCCATTATCTTTCTGTCCACCCAGGTTATTATTGCTAATTCCCTGACTTAGTATTTTAATTAATATTTAATTATTTTAATATTTTTAGACCTTTTCATGGCCCTTGTGTGAATATATATTTGTATACATGCATTGATACATACATTATATGCAAGTATATATGTGAAAATAACCACATAAACAAGTTTTCTATTTTTTAATTTTATTTTTGGAAATTAATAATTCCCTAGGAATTCATCCATTTCATCGAGACTTTCATTTTTTAATTTTTTTTTATTTTTTTTATTTATTTTTTATTTTTTTATTTTTTTATTTTTAAAAAAAAATTTTTTTTTTTCAACGTTTATTTATTTTTGGGACAGAGAGAGAGCATGAACGGGGGAGGGGCAGAGAGAGAGGGAGACACAGAATCGGAAACAGGCTCCAGGCTCCGAGCCATCAGCCCAGAGCCCGACGCGGGGCTCGAACTCCCGGACCGCGAGATCATGACCTGGCTGAAGTCGGACGCTTAACCGACTGCGCCACCCAGGCGCCCCTCATCGAGACTTTCAAACGCATTGGTATAATGTCATTCATAACATTCTCTTACTGCTTAATTATCTGAAGAGTCAACAGTGATTGTCCTCTCTTCTCCTGGCTTTGCTTACTGGTGTCCTCTTTCTGTTTTCTTTGGTCGGTCCCTGAAGAGCCTTAGCAGTTTTTGTGGTGCATTTCAGAAATCTCTTTCGGGCCTTAGTAATCCCCTGTATTGTTTCTGTTTTATTTACTTCCACCCTCATTTTTATTACCCTTTTTCCTTCTGGTTAGATTTGCTGCTTTCTTTTAAACTCATTAAGATGGGTGTTGGTTTCCCATATTTTCTGCCATGGAGGCACGTATCAGACGTTCTCACTGCACCCGTACGCACCCTCTTCCATCTGGCCACCTGTCTGTTCCTCCTCACCCCTCTCTGAATGGTGTCCTGTCACCACAGACAGGTTCACTGATTTTTCCTAAGCTGTACCTAATTCGGTGCACACATTGAGGTTTTTTTTTATTTCATTGAAATACTTTTCGGTTCTTTTAGAAATTATTAAGTCCCGTTTTATAGTTTACAGTGTCATGCTTGGCTTCATGTCTTGATATGAGAATCAGTGTTTGAAGATTGTGGATCTCAAGTTTGGATGGGTATTTTCTTATGGTTTCTTTCTACTGGTTCTTACCACATCTTGTATCCTTTTTTTCCTTCCTTTCCCCTTCCCCTTCCCCTTCCCCTTCCCCTTCCCCTTCCCCTTTCCCTTTCCCTTTCGTTTCTTTCCTTTCTTTCATGTTTGTTTTGAGAGAGATTGTGAGCTGGGGGAGGGGCAGAGAGGGAGAGAGAATCCCAAGCAGGCCCTGCACTATCAGCACAGAGCCTGATATGAGATCATGACCTGAGCCAAATCCAAGAGACGGAAGCTCACCCCACTGAGCCACCCAGGTGTCCCCTGTCTTGTTTTCTTGGTTATCCATTGGCTGAGTGGTAGAGATTGTATTTGAAAAATTCTGGGAATATTTGGAGTCTAGTTTTCTCCAATGTGGAATTTTTTATCACTGCACTTTAAAAAATTGTTTTCTTGTATTATTCGCTAGAGACATGCCATAATGCATATAATTATTTTTTTCTGATGGGCATTTAGGTAGTTTTTCGTTTTTTACTATGACAAACGGCAGTGCAGAAAGTATACATATCATTATGGGATCTGAGGGAGCTTTAATAAATAGAAATCCTCCTTCGCTCTAAGGTTTGAAATAAATTGAAGAATAAAATGTAGAAAAAGGGGCAAACTATTCCCTTAATTACTGATGTGAGCTCAGTTGAAGTTTGTGGCCTTAGATCTGTTGATGAGGGGATTGGCCTATTTGGATCTGCCACGTTGGGTGGCCGTCGCCGTCACAGCTAGGCTGGGTGGGCACCGGCTGCCTCCTGCACCAGTTGGCCCAGCACCCACATTGCACAACACTGCAAAGCAGGGTGCTTTGCACGTAGGCATATGGAGGAGAACCCGTGTTCTGGGAAAGAAGAAGGAGCTGAGCTAAGGATACGCCCATTTCGTATTTTTAACATTCATTCACTTGAATAAATAAAAAATTTGTTGGGGTAGAAGGAATTGGGGGCCAGAGTTACAGGGGCATGGGACCCGCTTCTGCCATGCTGTACATAGGTAGCAGCTGGGGGAGGAGGAGAACGTCTGTACCGCCCTCTGCACTGGACACGCTCCGTCGGGGAAGTGGCCTTGTCGGAGGGTTGCCTGTGCAGGTGGGTGGCGGGAGCCTGTGCTTCTGCTGGGTAGATCCTCACTGGGGCCCCACTCTCTGCTGAGCTCCTAAGTGGGAAAGAGAGTGTGTCTTTGGGCCATCTTTATTTTCTATCCCCGGCTAGCTAGTATTTTTGTTGTAATTTTCTAGTTCAATTACTACATAATGGTCGGAGAATGGCTGTAATATTTGTGCTGTTTTGAATTTGTCTATTGCGTTTGTGCTTCGCGGACGCTGCTGTGTTGGTGCGTAGATACTTTATTGCTCCTAGATCTTTGTTGTGGCCTCCTCCTTCATCAAGTTTACACAGTGCTGCTACTTTGCCCATTTAAAATGCTGCCTTTACTTAGTAAGATTATGAGATGTTTTCTTTGTACTTGACTCGGAGATATACCATACGTGTCCTTCAAATCAAAAAGAAATTCTTTTTTCTCTTTTGCTTTAGATGTTTCTCTAGTGTTCTGCTTAAAATTGGGTTTTGCTCTGTGTTCCGTTTGGAGTCTTTTCCTTACTAGTTGATCACATCTTCTTTAAATGTATTGATATGTTTGGTGTTTATGTCTGTCATGATTTTTTATGCCTTCTGATTTTGGTGGCTTTACATTTAAAAATCATACTAAATATGCTATGTAGTTTTTGTTTGTTTTTTGTTCTGTTTGTGGGTTTATTCTAATAATGGGAAAGGGTTGTTTTTTGGACCACCTGGTTATTTTTATTATAACTTTACATAGTGTACTTGATCCTTTCCTTTGGAAAGTTCTGTTGACGTCTTGCTATGAGCGGTTCCAGAACTGGTATATTTCCAGTTTAAATTCCTCCCTCCCCATTGCCCTGAACAGCATATTCATGGGTGTGTCTCCTCAGGCAAGGGAACCGAGGAAAAGCAAACTGTTGGGATTATATCAAAACAAAAAGCTTTTGCACAGCAAAGGAAATCATTGACAAAACAAAAAGGCAACCTAGTGAATGGGTGGACATATTTGCAATTGATATGTCTGATACGGAGTTAATATCCAAAATATATGAATAACTTCTGTGACCCAACGCCAGAAAAGCAATCTGATTAGAAAATGGGCAGAAGATCTGAACAGACAGTGTTCCAAAGAAGACACCCAGATGGTCAACAGACGCCCAAAAGATGCCCCACACCGCTCAGCATCAGGGAAATGCCGATCAAAGCACCACGAGATGTCACTGCACACGTGTCAGGACGGCTGGTATGAAAGAGGCAAGAAGTAATGGGTTTTGGTCAGGATGTGGTGAAAAATCCTGTTGGCGGGATTGTAAATTAGTGCAGCCAGTATGGAAAACAGTGTGGAGGTTCCTCCAAAAGTTGAAAACAGAACTACCGTGTGATCCAGCAGTCCCCCTACTGGGTATTTACCCAAAGAAAACAGAAACATGAATATATCTGCCGCCCTGTTTGTTGCAACATTATTCACACCAGCCAAGACGTGGAAACAACCCAATTGTCCATCAGTAGATGGATGGATAAAGAAGATGTGGTGTGTATATGCTATATGCCCCCCCCCCCCCACCCCGCACACAGACACACGAATGTTACTCAGCCATAGAAAAGAAGGAGGTCTTGCCGTTTGCAGCAACATGAATAGACATGCAGGCTGTGATGCTAAGTGAGGTAAGTCAGACGGAGAAAGATAAATGCCGTATGATTTCACTTATATGTGGAATCTAAAAAATCAAATGAACAAACAAGCAAGCAAAAAACTGGATGCTTAAATACACATATTTAAATATTAAATACGAGAAGAAACTGAGGTTGTTGGAGGGTGGGAGTGGGTAAAATAGATGAAGGGATCAAGAGGTACAAGCTTTGGGTTGTGAGTGAGTCGTGGAGATGAAGCGTACAGCGTAGGGAACGGTAATACTGCAATAACGTCGTGTGGTGACAGGTGGTGAGAGCACTTAGCGGGTGAGCACTGAGTGACGGACAGGGCCGTCGAAGTGCTGTGTTGTATACCTGAAGCTAATATAACATGGTGGGTGTGTCAGTTGTATTTCGATTAAAACAGAATTCTTCCCTTTTACTTTTCTCATCATGTTTCTTAGTGTTTTCTTTATAATTTTAAATTGACTCATATCCGTGTTACCTGATTTGTCAAATTTGAATTATCTCCATATAAATATAAATACGAATAATTGACCCCTGTTTATAAAAGATCAGGAAACTAGTATACTTTCTTGCATTGGATTTATCATTTTCATATTGTTCACGTCCTAGATTTTTAACAAAGAGGTCTGTTGAGGAATAACCAACATATAGTAAGTTGCACGTGTTAACACGTACAGTGTGTTGACTCTGACCTGTGGAAACATCACCACAAATCAAGATGGTGAACATGGCCATCACCCCCAGAAGTTTCTTCATGGACTCCAGTGATCCCTTTCTCCTGCCCCTGCCCCTTCCCTGCCTGTCCCCACATAACCACTGAGCTGTTTTCCATCACTAGAGACTAGTTTCCATTTGCAGACGTTTTCATAAATGGAGCACAAGATGTATTCATTTGCCAGTTGTCTTTCAGCGTATTTTTGGAGTCATCGATGTTTCGCACGGGTCAGTCAGTAGTTGGTTCCTTTTTATTGCCTAGCCGGTGGATGTACCACATACAGCCGCGAGACGTCTGTGTGTAAGCCTTTACCGCCTTTACTGTTACGAGTCTTACCCAAAGAGTTTGGTTCTCCGTGCTTCCTCCGTCCACGTAGGGGTCGGCAGGCCATCCTGCGGGATGGTGAGCTGGTGAGGCTCCCTGTGGGTTAGCTGGGTATCCAGAGCTCCGCTTGTGGCTCTCGTTAACGGCGCAACTGCTGGTCGGGTAGTTGTGGGCTGGGACCTTGGCTTCTCCATTTCCACAGGCTTCCAGGGGATGCTAATGCTGTTGGGCCACACTGCTTTGCAAAGCAAGGACACAGGGCCTGAGACTTTGCGAAGCAAGGCAGGAGTGGCGTATTTTTTCCTACCAGGTAAACGTAGACTACTTCTAGAGTTAGGTTTTCATCAGAAATGGAAAAAACTACATTTGTCAGGCAACATTTCACGTGCCGAGAAGTCTTTCTTTTCTTTTCCGTCGCAGTGAACACCCGGAGTAGCGGTGGACAGTGGAGGTTCCCGTCCGGTTATGTTGAGTACAATCTTCCAGACGGGGCTGGCGGGGAGTGTGGGGGCCTTGACCTTGCTGCTCTCTCTTCTCTGTGTTGCCCCGGGGCGGCTTTATTTGATTGGGAATTTGGGGAGGAAGGGGTGATCTGGTGCTGGCCTTCTCTGATAACCTGCAGTCGGGCTCTCGGACGGTCCGGGTCGGAGGTTTGCAGGGAAGTCTCAGGTCAGAGTCCTGCTGCAGCCAGCTGACCGTTGCCTTGCACCCGGTGCCCTTGGTTGCCTTGGTCGGGCTGCGTGGACTGCACGTTGCTCTAGGGCTCCCGGAGTTCACAGGGCTCCGAGCAGGTGTGCTGCTCAGACTTCGCCGGGGTGTCGGCATTTCCCTTCCTTCAGCTTCCTGGTCCCCGGGTCCTTGAGGAAGGACGGAAGGTGGCCTCGCAGTGCAGCATCCTTCCCCACGGGCTCGGGGTGCAGGCCGTGAGAACTGCTGAAGGGCAAGTGCCTGGAGTCAGGCCATCTGTGCTCCAGCGGTGGCCGTTCCCCGCAAGTAACGGCAGTTCCTCTGCCCCATGTCCCCGTTGGTGGTGAGGGTCATAACGGGTCTGATGTCATGAGGCTGGCCGGAGGCTTCAGTAATATTTGTCGGGTGATTAAGACAGTGCCTGCATGGAGTAAGCACTTTCTCGCACCTGCTAGATCTGTAGGTAGCTAGATGGGAAATGGCGAAGGCAGGTACGTAAGAGGTTGGCCTAGAAGCATCCAGGATCTTCCCTTAGATTGTACAGCGAGCGCTCCCTGACACCCAGGCCCAGTGGCTCCCTGGCTCCCGTGTACAGGCCTACCCCCCCCCCCGCCCCCTTCCCACCCCCCTCCCACCGTGGGGCACACAGCCCCCTGACCCCTGACCCCCTGCCGTGGGGCACACAGGCCCAGCACCTGCAGGCTTGGGCAGGAGCGGTTTTGTGTCTGTGGTTCCTTGGAAATGCGATGATGGGAAGGGGGGAGGGCACTTTTGGCTGAAGGTGAAAGTTGGAGTTGGAGTTAGTGATAGTAGGAATTTATTATAATTTTCAGTTAACCTTGACTTTATTTTTAATTTTTTTTTGGAATGATTTCAATGAAGTCAGATTTCATGTATATTATGTGGGCATTTCTTTTGAAATATTTGATGTCTCTGTTTTATGTAAGAACCGTATTTAAAAATCATGACTGACACTAGCATTTTCCCTTCATAATCGGATTGTTTTTTTCTGGAAACATCTGGAAATTTCTGTCACCTGTGCTATCCCTCTCAGAGCTGAAAGTAGGCCTTCGCTGCTCCTTCCCCTCATTTGTGGTCTCCCGACTCGAGTGGCCCCTGTCATCGGGTGTCCTCCTGCGGGCCACTGAGGTAGGCCAGAGCCTTCCTGGGCACCTCCTTTATTTTTCTCTTAAAATAGCAGAGCTTTAATTGTTTGCTTTAATTACATTTTTAGGAGCATTTCAAAGGATTGCTATCTTCTTTGTCACACCTGGCCCGTTTCCTGTACTGAACTCAAAATAGCGTCTGAGCCTGTAGGTTGCGTCACGTCGGGTCACGGGGTCTCGCCTTTGCAGTTGGCCGGGGCCTCCGCTCCTGGCCGTCCGGCGTCATCCAGACACACACTGCCGTCACACGCCGCCATTGCTGTACCGCTCAGTTCTGTGAGGTGGGGAGTTGGGCCTTCTGCAGCGTCTCGGCGAGTCCACTGAGATTATGAAGTGCTCCCAAGCAGAAAAAGTACTGGATGTAAAAACAAGCGTATGAGGTAACCGTGAAACTAGTGTGCGCTTGGGGCTGACTCATCTTTCCCTGAAGAAAATTTGCTAAGAGAAACGGCTCTCAGGGAAAGATTAGGATTATGTAAAATTGAAGATTTGTTTAAAAATTTAATTAAAAAAAGTTTTTTTAATTGAAGTGTAGTTGACACACTAGAACTTCAGAATTTATAATCTCGTCAAACGGTTGAAATTCAGTTACTCATCGAAAGCGAATTAAGCTGTTCTGCTTGAATAATTCTTTAGTGGGAAAAATTTTATAGACTGCTTTATGTAATGCTAGTTTATGTTGATCAGCCTTTGAAAGTAGCAGGTAATTTACCTGTTTAATTATTTGAGTGTGCTAATACTCTATTTTCCTTGTTCTTGTTTTGCATAAGGACCTGACGTTTCTTGTCATTTTATCTTCTATATTTCACATAAGATGTGATGTTCAAAACTTACAGCCCCTTGAGAAAATTTCTGAGGTTTTTAACTATCAAATTCGAAAATAATTTGCATTGTATCCAAAGAGTATAAGCATGTAGGGAAAGTATTTATTCTCTACCTTCAGAATTAAGAATACGTGAGCACGAGACTCATTTCAGCACCCCCCCCCCCCCCCCCGCCCCGAACCGCAGTCAGCACATTTATTTATTTCTCCTTAGTTCTTACCTGTTACTCCAGGTCAGGAGGAACCAGAAACCTGCCTGTTGCTCCGCCCTCTCCCCCATCATTTTATTTTCTCAACATAATGTTTATGGCACCTCTTACAACGCGAGGGAGGGTATATTGACTAATCCGTTTTGTTTGTGTTTTTACCTGCATTACCTCTTTTTTTCTTCTTAATGACATTTTATCCTTCCAAAAAAATGATAGCTTTTTAACTTTCTTTGGCTACGTGTGATTTTTGAGGATGATCTTTCTTTGAGAATATTCACGAATAAAAATGTAGAGCAAAGCCTTGCCAAGTCTTTCCGAGGCCGCCGTCCCTGATGCGGTGTTGAGGACATTACAGATGGCCAGGAGTCATTATCTTGCTGTATGCTTCCTGTTGTGCTTCAGGGCTTGTGAAGTTGTGGAATATTACTTTTGGAATTTGTGGGCAATTTATTCCTTCGACCCCTCTACTCAGCCTACGTTTTCAGCGCACGGTTTGATGAGAAGAAAAATTCCTCTTTGCCTGTGAATCTGTTCCTAATTTGGGAGGGTGTCTAAAGACTATGAGACAACCTCCCTTAGCTAAGAGTTGGAGTTCTCAGGAACTGGAGCTCAGTGGTACGTATATTTCAGACCTGGGTTTGATTCCTTTAAACTCACCTTTGTGGTTTCTGTCTCTGACGAGTCGGCGTCCCACAGGTAGCTGGTGAGTGCCTGTGGCATTTTCTTGTGGCCAGGAGGGGACACGGCTACTTCTTCTCTCTCCTGGTCAGGAACCTTTGCAGCTTTTCTTTTCCGTGGAGCTCCCTCGGGCTACATGTCTTCATGTTATGTCTTTAAAGTACTAAGTGAAAGAAGGGGATGAAAAAAAGCCAAGTAGGGAGACTGCGGGGCGGCATGCGCTAGAGACAGAAGAGGCGGTCCCAGAGTAGAAAGAAGAATGTCATCGACCGGCATCGGTGCGACGTGAATGTCCGTTCCAGAACGGGCGGTAGGGTGGTAAGTGCTCTGATGGACAAGCGGGTACCGAGCCCCCTGGAGTGCAAAGGAAGGGGCTGTGAGCAGTGCCTGGCACGGCCCGTCGTTGTGGGCTGGGCGTTCAGGGCACAGGGCAGCTTGTCCGCAGGTATGGCTGGGACAGCTTCTGCAGGTGCTGTAAGTAGGTTGGGGCCAGAACGTGGACTATGTGCCTGAGGCTGGAGAAGAGGTCGGGCTGGTGGACAGAACCTCGTTTATCGGGTGTCTTCTGTACCATGCTAATTGTTTTCTCCGTTTTTATCCCGAGTGTGGAACAAAACGACTTCTGGGTGTCCGTCTGGGGGAAGTTGGTGGATGGAAGTACTGCCAGGTGTGAAAGAGAATCTGGAAGAAGGATTGACAAGCTGGCTTGAACACGATAAAGTGTTCAAGTGGAGATGTCCCAACAGGCAGGTGCTTACAGAGATGCAGTTGAGACTGAAGTTTGGGTTTGAGAGGGACATCTGGCCATCGTTGGTATTGTAGGTGGTGAAGGTTACGGGTGGGAATGAGACCTCCTGGGGAGCTTCTGTTGAGAGGGAAAGAAGGCTGAGGAATAACCAGAAGGTGAAGGAAAGACAGGAAAGTTGACAGGGACTCGCCAGGCAGTCGAAGAGAGGAACTCACGGAGGAGTGCCCAGCACGAATGCCTGATCATCGGAGGCAGCAGGTTTAATAGGGACCAGATAGCGCCCATTGGTTGCAGGACAGCCGCACAGCGTCACTGGCAAGCAAAAGCAAGAGCGGGGTTGGAGAGACCGGGGGGCGGGGGGGTGGGGGACTGAGGCTCTGCGGTGGGGGCGAGGGACGGTGGGGGCATCATTTACTGTCCTTCCTCGGGAAGCTGGTCCTAGAAGGACGTGAGCCGAGGCCGGAAGGAGGCCCAGGGAAAGGTTCTGATGGCAGAGACGGGAGACCGGGGGGGGGGGGGGGGGGGGGGCGGGAGACTAGAGGAATCTAGAAATACCCGAGGCCTGTAGGAAGAAAGGATTGAGGGTCGAGTAGCAAAAACTCCGTTTGGCTTGTCGTGACTTGAGGTGACCTTGGAGCCACTCAGATTAGCTTTCTGTTATATTCTTGATCGATGTTTATTTGTTTGTGGTTTTGTTTTTTTTTTTTTTTTTGTCAGACAAAATTAACTGGATCCTGGTTTTCCATTAAATTCATTTCCTGACTGTAGACCCTGACGTGGCTGGCTGTTTCTTTTGTCACCGAGTGTGCTGTGAAGTGCACTCTGGGGAGCACGTGTGAGTCTGGCCTGGCCTCTCACACCCTCACTTCCCCCCAGAATGCGTAGACAGGTACAGACAGGTGGAGCGCACCTGTTCCACAGCCCCGTCCGTCCCTGCGCTCCCGGGAACACTCTGGTCTTCCGTGGCAGCCTGGGAATGGGCCCCGTCCGGGCCTGGTCACCCTTTGCTCTTAAAATAAAGCCGATAAATTCCTCCATGTGTGAATAACACTCCATGGACTTCAACAAATTTGTGTATTTTAAAAGGAGTCAAAGAATGAACCTCTCTGACTGGAATTTCCTATTTCAGAATACCTGTGGAAGAGAGATTTTGAGGGATGGTACTCTCTGTGTGTCTATTTACTTCCTTGCTTCCTTCCTTACGTTTTATTTATTTTTAAAAACCAAGGTAGAATTGCTATATAATATCATGTAAGTTTAAGGTATGTACGTGTTGCTGCGTTTGCATGTTACGGTATGACTGTCCCTGTAGCAGCAGCCAGGACACGTGATTATTATTTCTTATTCGTCGTCAGAGCAGTAAGAGATGTACCACGTTCTGTTTATACCATAAGAAGTTTGGCCGGCCTCGCTTCACATTCCCATCGTCAATATTAATAAGGAGTCTGCTTCGCAGAATAATTAACCAGTCAGTTTTTGAACCAGTTATGAAAGACTTCTGTACAGAAACCTCCTGAAAGTAATACTCGGGGCCGGAGAAAGTCTAGTTTTGAGCTCTGTGGCTGGCTGACGGCTCCCCAGCCGTGCTTCTGGGCAGGGTCTCGGAACTGAGAGCCTCTTCCGTGTGAGCGTGCCCGTTGGTGGAGCTGGTCCTTTCCTAGCTGCCCGGTTGTGCTCGCTCCTCGGCGGGAGAGGTGCCTGGTGCCCCGGCCACACCCGCACAGCCACTGCCTGCTGTGAAAGGCTTCTGAGTTTGGTTTTCTGTGTGGTGTAATTATTTTTAAAATTTTATTTAAATCCAAGCTAGTTGACATATAGTGTAATAATGATTTCAGAAATGTAACTTAGCGACTCATCGCTTAACGTACAGAACCCAGTGCTCGTCACAAGTGATGCCCATCCCCCCACCCTCCCTCCAGCAACCCTCAGTTTGTTCTCTGTGTTTAAGAGTCTCTTATGGTTTGCCTCCTTCTTTCTTTTTATTTTTCCTCCCCTTTCCTTATGTTCAGCTGTTTTGTTTCTTAAATTCCACACATGAGTGAAATCATATATTTACCTTTCTCTGACTTCCTTCACTTGGCATAATACACTCTAGTTCCATCCACGTTATTGCAGATGGCAAGATTTCATTCTTTTTGATCGCCGAGTAATATTCCGTTGTGTATGTATGTATGTATGTGTGTGTAATATACATCGTGTATGTGTGTGTGTGTACGTATATACACATGTACACACCACATCTTACTTAATATCCATTCATCAGTTGATGAACATTTGGGCTCTTTCCATGCTTTGGAAATAGTGCTGCTATAAACATTGGGGTGTATGTGCCCCTTGAAACAACATTTTTGTATCCTTTGGATAAATCCCTAGCAGTGCTATTGCTGGGTCATAGGGTAGTTCTATTTTTAATTTTTTGAGGAACCTCCACACTGTCTTCCAGAGCGGCTGTACCAGTTTGCATTCACATCAACAGTGCAAGAGGGTTCCCCTTTCTCCACATCCTCGCCAACATCTGTTGTTCCTGAGTTGTTAATTTTAGCCATTCTGACAGGTGTGAGGTGGTATCTCATGGTGGTTTTGATTTGTATTTCCCTGATGATGAGTGAGTTGAGCATCTTTTCATGTGCCTGGATATCGTGTGTTAGCCATCTGGATATCTTCTTTTAAAAAGTGTCTATTCATGTCTTTTGTCCAATTCTTCACTGGATTACTTCCTTTTGGGTGTGGAGTTTGATAAGTTCTTCATAGATTTTGGAAACTAACCTTTTATCTGATAATGTCATTTGCAGGTATCTTTTCCCATTCGTCAGTTGCCTTTTAGTTTTGTTGATCGTTTCCTTCACCATGCAGAAGGTTTGTATCTTGATGAGGGCCCAATGATTCATTTTTGCTTTGGTTTCCCTTACCTCTGGAGACATGTCTAGCAAGAAGTTGCTGCAGCCAAGGGCAAAGAGGTTTTTGCCTGCTTTCTCCTTGAGGATTTTGATGGTTTCCTGTCTTATGTTTAGGTCTTCCATCCATGTTCAGTTTATTTTTGTGTATGGTATAAGATACTGGTCTAGGTTCATTCTTCTGCGTGTTACTGTCCAGTTTCCCAACACCATTTGCTGAAGAGACCATCTTGTTTTCTGTTGGACATTCTTTCCTGCTTTGTCAAAGATTGGTTGGCCATGCATTTGTGGGTCCATTTCTGGGTTCTCTATTTTGTTCCATTGATCTGAGTGTCTGTTTTTGTGCCAGTACCATGCTGTCTTGATGATTACGGCTTTGTAATACAGCTGGAAGTCTGGGATTGTGATGCTGCTAGCTTTGGTTTTCTGTTTTAACATAACTTTGGCTCTTCAGAGTCTTTTCTGGTTCCATACTAGTTTTAGGATTGTTTGTTCTAGCTCTCTGAAGACTGCTGGTGTCATTTTGATAGGGATTGCATTGAATATGTAGATTGCTTGGGGAAGTATCGACATTTTAACGGTATTTGTTCTTCCAGTCTGTGAGCGTGGAATGTTTTTCCATTTCTTTGTGTCTTCTTCAGTTTCTTTCATAAGCTTTCTGTAGTTTCCAGAGTACAGATCTTTTACATCTTTGGTTAGGTTTATTCCTAGGTATTTTGTGGTCTTCGGTGCAATTGTAAATGGGATCAATTCCTTGATTTCTCTTTTTTTTGCTTCTTCGTTATTGGTGTATAGAAATGCCACAGATTTATGTACTTTTTTGATTTTATATCCTGTGACTTTATTGAATCCATCTATCAGTTCTGACAGTTTTTTGGTGGAGTCTTTTGGGTTTTCCACATAGAGTGTCATGCTGTCTGCGAAGAGTGAGAGTTCGACTTCCTCCTGGCCGATTTGAATGGACAGGCGTGTTACTGCTGAATGAGACTGTCATTCTGAGGACCAGGGTAGTTCTTGAAGGATTAGAGATTTCGCAGTCACACCTAAGTCATTTCGAATAGGAGTGTGTATGAACCGAGCACCTCATAAAAGACTCCGGGCTCTAAGATTACAGCCAGAACTGTGACTGTGTTAATTCGACAACAACTGTTTAGGAAAGTATTTCTGTAATATGGGAGGAGTTAAGATATTAGTGCATATCTATATGGTGGAACTCTCCACGTCAGTGCATGGTTTTGAAGAACCATGATGAGGGAAATGACTCTTTTGTTAAAGGCAAAAGGGATGCAAAGTTCTCTGGACAGTATCCCGGTTAAAAACGAGTAACATAGATTGCATCGTAAGGCGACGATCTTCCTGAAGAAACATAACCTCTTTCCTTCTATTTCAGCTAATCTTCCAGTGCCGACGATTGCAGCAATAGATGGACTTGCTCTGGGGGGGGGCCTTGAGCTGGCCCTAGCATGTGACATACGTGTAGCAGGTGAGAATTAATCCTGGCGGTTATCTTCAGATAATTCCAAGTGATGTGTTCTGTTCTTTTCCTCCCGTTGAGTAGAGCATTTAGAAAAAGTCACCCATTGGGCCGAAGGGAGTGTTGAAGATTCCCGGTTAAGGAAACAGTCTGGTCCAGTCCCTTGTTAGTCTCGGCCGGGGAGGGGAGAGCCGGAATTGGGCAGGCGGACCTGAATTTGAACCGCAGGGCCTGCCCCGCTCAGAGCCGTCGGCTCCTCTACAGTGGGGGACCAGCAGGGGCCGTGGTGGAGATCGGGTGAGCCGACGTGCGGCACGTGCCCGGCCCCAGCACTTACCTCTGGTTCGCTGCGTCATGACAGCTTCACCTCCCTGAGGTCCACTTCTCGCTCGGTCTCCTGAAGGTTGGATGAGGTGATCATGAAAATGACAGGGAAAACAATCAATGCTGACCGGGTGCCGAATGTTGACCCTCATACTAGTCTCGGCACTCGACCTGCATTAAGTCGCTCAATCGGCCAAATGGCGCCGTGTGAAGGGTGTTTCGGTCCCTGCGGAGGCTCGGGCCCAGAGAGGAGACGCAGCGCGCCCGGGGTCGGTGACCGAGCTGGGACGCCAACCCAGGCGCTCCCGTGCCGGGGCCGTCACGCCTGGTGTCCTGCCAGAGCCCTGGAGACTGCTGCCGCCAGACGGTCACTTCGGGGTGACGGACAGGGGCCCCAGGCCCGAGGACCGGGCGAAGCAGGCAGCAGATATAGGTCACCGACCTCTCCTGGCTCCTGCCGTCACTTCTGAAGCAGCTGCCTGTTGAAAGTAGGGTCAATATGATGATGTTTTTAGTAAGTTTTGACTGTTGATTGGAGTTGGTAGCTGCTGGTCCACATGGACTTTCCCCTTCGGATCCCTAATTGTCTCAAATCCTGAGTTTTAAATGGAGAAGCTAAAGTCCGTGAAACCCTTTTCTGAAAGGGTGCAGATTCTGGGAATTAGGATAAGGGAAGTGGTCCAAGTATGTTTGGATATGCAAATAAATAATTAAGATGTGTTAAAGTAGTCGTGAAAGCAAAATGCGGAAAGAGGAACCCTGCCCGGCTGTCAGAACAGTAAAACCGTTTGTCAGAAGTGACTGGAGATTTGGTCCTGAAAAGGTGCCGTATCTGGTGTGATGTATTAAGCTGTTTGGCTTCGAGGACTCTTCAGGCAGCCGAAGAATGTTCCTGCTTGTCAGAAGCCTCTCTCCTCGTCCTCAATCGTTAGCGGGGTCTAAGCCTTCAAACGTGACTTGGCAGCATCCGGTCAAATTATGTAGTCATAGCCCTGGCCTTTCTGCATCAAAAATTAATTCGCTGCCGAGCAATTTTTAACAGAAAAGGTTATGTGAGCCTCTTAATATATTTATCATTTAGAGTGTTTACCTATTTCCGTAACCAAATGCCTCCTGAAGTGACTTTTTAAAAGATTTGTGACACGAGTTTAAGTAGTAAACAGAGTATGTGTAGCTTCTTTTACTAACTTCTTCAAGTCATAATGTTTGAATATATGATCCGGATGTTACTTAATTTTCTTCCTTCCTTTTCAGCTTCCTCTGCGAAAATGGGCTTGGTTGAAACAAAGTTGGCAATTATTCCCGGTGGAGGTATGAATTGTTCACATCCATCTTGATTTCTTCTCAACAACAGGGCATAAGGCCAAAATACGTTAATTGAAGAGGCAACATTTTGGATAAAGGGACTAACGCTGTACCGTTTGCTTTAGTAGCGAAGTCCCCGTTCGCCATGTGCTCTTTTAGCTTAGGTAGACGGGAAGATGGCGGGTGTGTTGGCCGTTGCTGTCTGCTTGCGGGGTCTCCCGTGCTTTTCTGTACAGTTTCTTAATTTTTCAATTATTGCATCAGCCACATTAGTCTTGGAGATTGCACTGATAATTTGAAACTTCGTGTGGGTATATGAACGTACGTGCCCTCAGAGAGGTGCCCACACAGACCCCATCGGAGGGGCGGCGGGGATACCCAGGCTTCGTGCCAGCTTTTCTGAGTTTCCCTGCAGCAGGGCAAAGGTTGGGGTCAGTGGATGGCCTGAATTTGGAGCTGAGGTGTTTCTTCTTTTTTTGTAAAGTTTATTTATTTTGAGAGGTAGAGAGCGAGTGAGTGGGGGAGAGAGAGGGAGAGAGAATCCCAAGCAGCCTCCGTGCTTAGCACAGAGCCCGACGCGGGACCGCATCTCACGAACCGTGAGATCACGACCTGAGCCGAACGCTTAAGAGTCGGACGCTTAACTGCCTGAGCCACCCAGGCTCCCCAAGGTGTTTCTCCTGTCACTGCAGAAAAAGATAGGTGAACTGCTTCTTTTGGAAGACTCACTGAAGAAAGTAATTTTTCCGACAATGATAATGAAATCTCGCATCACCCAGTAAGTCAGAAATTTTGGTTCTTTTGTCTGATGAGAGAACTTGGAGCTGTTCCTGTCTCGTGAAGTCGCTCTCTGAGAATGTAGACCTCATTTGAGATGTGCAACACGTTGGTGACTTAGCAGTATGTGAATGAGATAACAGTAACGGTGTAAAAATTAAAAGCATCGTTTGAGTAGTCATGTTTGTACCTGAATAGATGAAAACTGTGTGTTTAACCTTATGCGTGTAAGAGTATACTGATTAGGTGTATAAGTAGGAATTAAAACACAATTCAGTGAAAGTGGTGACCAGTAGGTCAATGTGTCAGACTCACTAGAAGGTTTCCACCTCGGTAACCCATGAAAATGCTATTCTTGTAGCATTTAAATACCTACCTGTTCCACCAGGCCAGTCTTTTCCACAGTGACTAATGAAAACACTCACAAAAGGATTTATATGGAAATGGATCCAATTGAAAAGAATTATCAGATAACTAATACTGGAAAGAAAAGATTTAGAGAAAGGATGATATGATAGGTTTCTAAGGTTCTTTTAAGAAGCATGCATTTGTTGCTAACTAGGCTACAACCAGCCCTAGAAAGATAGTAACTATAGGGGAGCGGCGACCCCCCAGAGACAGGTCAGCGTGGGACCTGTGAATGTGACCTTATTTGGAAAAGGGGTCTTTGCAGACAAGGATCTTGAGGTGACCTCGGTCTGGATTATCTGAATGAACCTAAAAACTACTAACAAGTGTCCTTACAAGAAGAGAAGAGAGAGGAGAAGCGGGAGGGCCGCCTGGAGACAGAGGTGGGAGGGAGGCGCCTGCGAGGGCAGAAAGCCCAGGACCGCTGGCTGCCACAGGACGCCGGGATGTCCTTCCTCCAAGCCGTCCGGAGGAGGCCAGACTCCTGTCCCCTAGAGCTGTGAGGGAAGACCGTTTCTGTGGTTAGAGGCCAGCGAGTTTGTGATCGTTTGTTACAGCAATACCTGTAGACCAACACGGTGGTGTCTGATGTTTCGGTTAGAGGGCGGGAGGAAGGTGAACTCGGTAACGTACTTTCTATCTGTCGTGTCTTGGAGAGGAAATATTTTGTGTTCAGACCCCAAGAAGGTCCAACGGTTGCACCAGAGCACCCTTGGGATGGGTTAGACCCAGGAAGCCTGATCACCGTGGCATTGGTGCCTTCCGTCGGCACTCACACACCTCTGTGTCTTTTGAGGGTTAGAAAGGAGCGTTTTCTTCCTGGCACACTCAAGTTCCTTAGGGTCCTCCTCAGTCGGGGCCCGTGAATTAGGACCCACTTATTGCTAATTTGATTTGATTTGGACTGTGTATCCTCATGGTTACAAGTATTTCTAAAATTTTTATTAAATGAATTTGTGTGGCATAAAAGTCAGAATGCTTGAAGATTTTCTTGTCTGTTTATAAAGGATAGCTTTCTGTCTCTTTCTTTTCTCCTGAGTCTGAGGGAATGTATTTCAGTTGCTTAATATAATGAAGCTTTCAGGTTGGTAGCTCGGCATGTAAGGCTGTGCAGCATCGCATGGCCCGTGTAGCATAGAACTCCACGGCGGCCACGTTCACGTTCACGTGAAACAGATGCAGGCACTGGTTCACTTGTGCGTTCGCGTTACGGTCACTAAAGCTCCCTACATCATGCCTATTTTTGATTCGTGTTTTATTTTATTTTATTTTTTAACATTTTACTTATTTTTTGAGAGAGAGAGACAGAGAGACAGAGCATGAGGGGGGAAGAGCAGAGAGAGAGGGAGACACAGAATCGGAAGCAGGCTCCAGGCTCTGAGCTGTCAGCACAGAGCCTGATGCGGGGCTCAAACTCACAAACCGTGAGATCATGACCTGAGCCAAAGTCGGATGCTTAACTGACTGAGCCACCCAGGGGCCCCTGGCTTTGCTTTTTCAATTCAGGATCCATTTAAATGTCAAACCTGTTGCATTTGGTTGGATATATTGGCGGGGGGAGGGGGGGTGGGGGTGGTTTTGTTTTTTAAATCTAGACAAGTCTTCCATTTCTTTGTTTTTTATAACAATTTTTTTTTTTTTTAAGAATTTAGGCAAATTATGTTACTGACATTTGCGCATTCTGGATTTGACTGAGTCATTTCCTCAACTTTAGATCTAGGTTAAAATATTTTGCCAAGAATACTCAAAGGGGGGCGCCTGGGTGGTGCAGTCGGTTAAGCGTCCGACTTCAGCCAGGTCACGATCTCGCGGTCCGTGAGTTCGAGCCCCGTGTCGGGCTCTGGGCTGATGGCTCGGAGCCTGGAGCCTGTTTCTGATTCTGTGTCTCCCTCTCTCTCTGCCCCTCCCCCGTTCATGCTCTGGCTCTCTCTGTCCCAAAAATAAATAAACGTTGAAAAAAAAAATTAAAAAAAAAAAAAAAAGAATACTCAAAGGGCCATGCTCTGCTTTTCATTTTCATTTTGTTTGATGGCACTTGATATTGGGTTATCCCACTTTGGGTGACAGTAATTTTGATCATTTGGTTCACATGGTGACTAACATTCTTTTCTTAGAAACTTTTCAGGAAAAGAATGCTTAATAATTCCTACTGGCATTGATCATTGCCTACATTAAAAAAGAGAGAAGGAAATTAGAGCACTCAGGTGTCCTGGGAACAGGCGAGGGGTAGAGGACATCACTGGTCGCCTGGCCGCAAGCTGTGTTTCCCAGTAAGGCAGTCTCTTGGCATGGTTACCAGGAACCGTATTTAAGGTGTGTCTGTGAAGTAATGCGGATTTTTAGATCCTGCGTGCGTGTTGTCCTGAACACAGTAGTCATTTTGGAAAGTTTTGTTTGTAACCTTTGTTGAAATCCTCTCGGAGTTTACATCAGAATGTGAGCTTATTCTTCCGAATATCCTCCGTGGTGAGTCATCTTTATCCTACGAGGGTGAATTTGATTTTCATAAATAGCAAAAGACCTTTCTGGGCCAAATCTGATTAAGAAGGTCATACTATTTCAGGAGGGAGAAAAGCGTAACAACAAAAATAAGACTGTTTTTCTTAAGAGGCTCATGTAATGACACACAGAAATGACACATTCACCCGTGTCGTGAAGTGGACCGCTTCCCAGCTGACCTCTGCACAGGCCGGCACTCCCTTCTGCTCTCCGAAGTCAAGTACGTTTATTAACACGCTTCTTATGCCGCAGAGGCTCATTTCTTTTTACTTTAAAATGTAATTCAGTGACCGCTTCTAATCACAGTGTTTTGGAAGTTGACTTTACGCTGTTGACAGACCATTTTGGGTCGCCGTGGAAGAAGCATACGTGTGTCTGTGACTCAGCAGCGCTCCCTTCGAGTTCTCCCTCCAAAATCTGGCAGGGGAGCCAAGATGTGCAAGGGTCATAGCTGCCCTGTTGGAAGATTGTTGGAGTCGAGCAGGAATAAGGCAGTTCACGGCCGGGAGCTGTGAGTTGGAGAAGTGAGCGTGGATCCCGTCAGCTGTGATCGTCACTTTAGAGGCCTGCGAGGGGGTCCCCAGCCCTTCCCAACCCTCTGCCCTCCCGCTCCGTGCTTCGCTCACAGGCTTGTGCTCGGGGCTGCTGTTCTTCCACTCACCACAGCACATACTTGTTGGGCCGCGCGCTGGTCAGGCACTGAGCGCACAAGGAGAGATCGCCGTGCCGGGCGGGTGCTACTCCAGCAGAGGGGCGGCGGGCGGGCAGTCGGTCGTGAACTAGGCGGGAGCGCAGGTGCTGTAGAGGAAGAAACAGGGGTGGGGGCTTGCACTTTGAGATAGGGGGTCAGGAGAGGCCTGACCGAGAAGGCAACGTGGGAGATCAGACTGCCAGGAATTGGGGCAGTCAGTCGTACAGAGAGGAGGAAGAGCGTTTCAGACAAAGACACACGGGATACAGGGCCGGGACGGCAGCGCCCACAACCTTCCCCCGTCACTGCAGCCAACAGACGGGAGGAGAGTGACAGGGGATCGTGTCATTGCAGCCAGCAGATGGGGGAGAGTGACAGGGGACCGCGGCAGAGACGCAGCGCGGGGGACCACACGGAGCCGTCCCTGCTTTCACCCTGAGCGAGAAGGGCCCGCAGCAGCTGATCAGCAGAGAGGCACGCGCTTAGGCGTTTAGAGATTTGTCTGGGCACCATGTTGGGAGTCCACATCGCTGGGGCCAGGTGTGAGGCCGGAGCTGTGGTTCGGGTACAGGCTGTAGGGCCGGGACTAGGATACTGCAGTGGTCTGCATGCTCCGATTTGGAGAATCTCCCGGCCGATCGGATGAGGAGTATAAAGAAGGAACCGTAAGGATTCTGGCTAGAGTGACTGTGAAGGAGTCCCCTTCAGCTGAGATGTGGAAAGCTGTAGAAAGAGAAGGTTCAGAAGAGACAGTGAGGAATATTGTTCGGTTAAAAATAATCGTTAAACGTCCAAGTGCGGTATTAATGAAGCAGTTGGTTGTGCAATTGGGGAGTTTAGGAGAGTGGTCTGGGCTGAAAATAAAAGTGTGAATTGAGTTTTTTCCTGGCATCCACTGGCCCGGTCTAAAAAAAAAACCCAGAAATGGACGTTGGCACAGCCAGAGAGAACTCCAGGAGGATCCCTCTAGTTCAGGCTTGGGAAACGGGAGACCAGTGTCCTGGTAGTGAGTGAGCATGGTGGCCGCCAGGACCCCAAATACCGGGAATTGTGAGGGAAGAGAACCTTCCTCAGTCACAAGAGCTGTTGTCTCATGGGGGTGGGGCAAGTTCCCGCTGCCTCTCTTTTTTCTGCCTGTCTGCGTTTGGCCTTGGACGTACGTGTAGTTGTTGGAAGTGAAAGGTAAATACAACCCCAGTGTTCTGGACGGCGGTCCCAAAGAGGGGGGTGCAGGGTACCAGAAAGCACCAGGAGATGGTTGAGAGAGAGGACCTCAGGAGGGGATCCCATGAAGTCGTTTGTCAAGTCCCGACTTACCCCTGGACTGTGCATGTGTGTCTCTGATGCTAAACAGCAGACCAGATACTGAGAACTTGAACCAGGAGTTGGGCCACTGCCCAGATCTGAAACTGGCCAAAGTCCTCGCAAACACGGCAACACTGAAATCACAGTCCACAGGAGTTTGGAATGTGCAGTCTGGAAACATTTAGCGTTGACTCAGTGCTGAAACAAAAACGTCCAGGCCAGAATTACCCAGCATGTGAAGAACCCGAAGTCTCAACTTGATGGGAGAAGACATTCAACAGGTGGCCATCTAAGATGACGGCTGCTAGAATTTTCGGAGAAGGATGTAAAAGCAGTTACTGCAGAAATGCTCCAGGAAGTAAGGGCGAACTGTCTCAGTTTCCTGCTGTTCACCTGGTTGATGCAGGAGGGATTCCTGTTCTAGGTTTCTGGGGATGAAGGACGCCTGACACCTGGCCCCAGACAGATGTGATCGACAGCAGTTCCTCAGTCACATCTGCTCCCCATGCCAGGGTAGGGGGACACTGCACGCACCCCGCAGGGCCACGAAGAGGGTGTGATCTGGAGCAGAGTGATCCAGCATGTCTGGGAGAGGCAGGCTGTGTAGGGACAGGAGGGTGGGCTGTCCCCTGGGTCCCATGGGAGGATGTGATGGGCTTGTTTTTTTTGTTTTTTATATGTATGCGTATGTGTGTGTGTGTGTGTATATATATAAAATATACGTGTATGCATATATACACATATGTATATATACGTATATATACGTATATATATGTGTGTGTATATACGTGTATATATATGTGTATGTGTGTGTGTATATATATATATATATACATACATATGTAGAAATTTTCCTTTTTTTAAAAGTAGCCTCCATGCCCAACGTGGGGCTTAAACTCACGACCTTGAGCTTAAGTGTCACATGCTCTACTGACTGAGCCATCCAGGCTCCCTGATGTTTGAATGATTCCATGGTCTGGCAGGGAACTGGAAACCCCCCCCCCCCCACCCCACCCCCAGGGATAAGTAGGAATCATGCCTGGTCTGTTTGATGGGGAGAGTTGTTTGTCTAGGGGATTAACCCATGGGAACAGAGTGGGGAGGGGAGCCCGTGGTCAGGCCGTTGTGGTTCACCTGGTTTCCCTAGATATTAGGAAGCACACGATACTGGGCCTTTATTGTAGGCCTTGCACCGCATGAGCAAATGGAAATATGGCAAGTTTCAGAAAAGAAAGAAAAGGGCCGAAAAGTACATTAGCCAAAATAGGAAGCACCCTGGATGGACTGAATACAAGGTAGAGACGACAGAAGAAAGAGAGCATGAACTTGAAGATGGCTCAGTAGGAAGTATTTCGTCTGAGTATCAGAGAAACGAAAAAGCCTTGTCTGTACGAACTGAACCTCAGGAACCTCAGGAACCTATAGGATAGTACTGAAGGGTTTAACACTTGTGTCACAAGGAGTCTGAAAGGAAAGGAGAAACTGGTTCAGAAGAAAAATGTTTAAAGAAATAATGGCTGAAGACTTCGTAAATTTGCTGAGACATAAACAAGGATTTAAGAAGTGCCCGAACCCACTCAAGATAAGCCGCAAGAGATCCCTGACCAGACACATTCATAAGCCACTTAAAACCACCGACCAAAAACCAACCGACCCACAAAAAATATCCTGGAAAGTCAGAGGAAAATGACACATTATTTATAGGGAACCAGTGATTTGAATGAACTCGATTTCTCATCAGAACAATGCAGTCCAGAAGTCAGTGGAACAGCATCACTGAAGTGCTGAAAGGAAGGAATTGTCCACCCAGAATTCTGTATTTGGAGAAAATGCCCTTTAAGAATGAAGGTGAGGGTGCCTGGGTGGCTCAGTCAGTTAAGCATCTGACTCTTGATTTCGGCTCAGGTCATGATCCCACAGATTGCTGAGTTTGAGGCCCACATCGGGCTCTGTGCTGGCAACGCGGAGCCTGCCTGTGGTTCTCTTTCCCTCTCTCTCTGCCCCTCCCCCACACTGTGTCTTTCTCTCTCTCTCTCTCAATACATAAATAGACAGTAAAAAAAAAAAAAACAACAACTGGGGTGCCTAAGTGGCTCAGTCAGTTGAGCGTCAGACTTCAGCTCAGGTCATGATCTCACACTTCGTGGGTTCGAGCCCGGCGTTGGGCTCTGTGCTGACAGCTCATAGCCTGGAGCCTGCTTCAGATTCCGTGTCTCCCTCTCTCTCTGCCCCTCCCCCACTTGTGTTCTATCTGTCTCTCTCTCTTTCAAGAATAAATAAACATTAAAAAAATTTTTTTTAAATACAAAAAAACCCTGAATTTGCTTTTCACCAAACACTCATTCTGGTGACTAGTTTTTAAAGCTGTAATGCCCGTAAAGTGGAATAGAAGGTGTGGAGCATTCAGGCACCCTCCGTGCATGTCCCTGAGCAGGCGGTAGAGTCCGATTATATTCTTTTCACTTACACCCACTTTTATCCACTCAGCAGCGGTGCTCATGGTTGAATGGCTGATGAGCAGCTGTCCCTGCCTGTAGGCAGAGTCGTAGTTCAAGGGAGAAGCCCTGGGCTGAGCGTCTTTGGGCTCGAACCCCACCTCCCTCACTGCATTGTGTTTCATTAGGCACGTTTCTTTTTGAACGTTGTTTCTCAGTTTCTTCTGTTGTGGAATGAAGGTGATGACGTCTGGACCGCGCGGCCGCGGAGAGACCAGGTGAGGAGATTCTGTGTGCGTCAGACGCTGGCTGGCACATTGGCTGGACCCACACTCTGTTATGGTCTGTGTTGTTCTGGGTGCTGATTTGCTGTAATTTTTCTTCTTTCTAAGATGCCTTTAGCAGCTCTATGTCATAATCGGTGTACAATACACTGCACGTGTTTCTAGCAAGAAAACTTGGTAAGCTTTGACGTGTGGACACCCGTGGAACCATAAACAGCCAGGATGATGAATACGTCTATAGCTCTGTCACCCCCTAAAGTTTCTTTGCGCAGCCACTGAACCACTGTCTGTCACTACAAGTCAATTTTCATTTTCTGGAATCCTGCAGAAATGTTATATGCTATGTAATCTTTGCTTGCTTTTTACATTCAGCGTAATTATTATTATTTTTTTTTCAACGTTTATTTATTTTTGGGACAGAGAGAGACAGAGCGTGAACGGGGGAGGGGCAGAGAGAGAGGGAGACACAGAATCGGAAACAGGCTCCAGGCTCCGAGCCGTCAGCCCAGAGCCCGACGCGGGGCTCGAACTCACGCGAGATCTCGCGAGATCGTGACCTGGCTGAAGTCGGCCGCTCAACCGACTGCGCCACCCAGGCGCCCCCAGCGTAATTATTTTGCTGTCGTTTTGTAGTGAGTTCCAATACTTAATTCCTTCTTATTGCTGAATGATACTGCAGTGGCTGGGTGTACCACAGTTTGCTAAGCTGTTCACGTGGGTAGACACTTGGAGTATTTCCAGCTCGGGGGTCTTATCAGTACAGCCACTGTGCATGTTTGCGTCGCAGCTTGTGTGGGCATATGCTTCCAGCTACCTTGGGTAAGTGCTTACGAGCGGAATGGCTTTATTTGATAAGTGCCTGTTTCTGTTGTTACTGCGTGACCAGCACCTCTGAGAATTCCCACCAGCGGTAATGAGAGTTCTCTTTTCTTCTGCGTCCTCACCGAGGCTTGGCGTGGGCTTGTCGTGGATGTTGTTTCCCTGGTGTCTCACGATGTTGAGCATCTTTTCATGTGCTTACTTGCCATCTAGCTCTGTCTCTTTTTGGGGGATGTATTTGTACAAATCCTTTACCCATTTTTTAAAAAGTTTGAGACAGAGAGAGAGAGATAGGGAGCGAGCGGGTGGGGGAGGGGCAGAGAGAGAGCGGGGAGAGAGAATCTCAAGCAAGCAGGCTCCGCACTGTCAGCGAACCATGAGATCATGACCTGAGCTGAGACCAAGAGTCAGACGCTAAACCGACTGAGCCACCCAGGCGTCCCTGGATCTTGTACCCGTTTTTAATTGGGTCATTTTTTACTGGGGTTTAAATTATTACTGTGTTTTCTTCGTAGTATTACAGATATGAGTCCTTTATCCAGTAGATGCTTTGCAAATATTTTTTTGCATCTGTGAGTTGACTTTTTAGTCTCTTAGCAGGTCTTTCGAAGAACAGATTTTAATTTTGATAAGTTCAGTTTATCGACTTTTCCTTTCATGGTTTGTGATTTTGGTGGTGTGTCAATGAAATCTTTCCCTAAACCAAAGTCACAGGTGGTTTTCTTCTGTTTCGTTCTAGAACTTCTATAGTTTTGGTTTACAGTTAGACATATGATCCGTTTTCAGTCAGTTTTTGTGGATGGTGTGAAGTATGGACTGATAGACGTCTGGTTACTCCAGCAGGATTTGTTGAAAAGAACGTCCTTTTCCTCTGATTTGCCTTCGCACCTTTGTCAAAGGTGAGAAGTCCGCTCTGTGTATGTTTCTTTCTGGGCTCTTTTCAGTTCTCTTACTCTATTTGTCTATCTTGGTACCGATTCCGTACTATCTTGATTACTGTAGCATTAAAATAAATCTTAAAAATAGGTATTTTTAGTTCCCTTCTTTGTCAAAGTTGTTTTGCCTAATCTAGATCCTTTGCATTTCCATATGAATCAGCAGGCCAATTTCTAGAAAAAGATCCTGCTGGGACTTTTGGGTTAACGTTGTATTCGATTTATAGGTTTATTTGTAGAGATTTGACCTTGGCTTTATTGTCTCCTCAGACCCATGAATACCATCTAACTATTTCCTTAGGTTGTTAATTTTTCTTACCAGACTTTATGTTCTGTTGTTTGGCAGAACATTCTGTAAATGTGAATGAACTATAATTGTGAATTTTTCTGTTTCTCTTTTCAGTTCCATTAGTATTTGCTTCAAGTATTTTGAGACTCTGTTACTAAGTTTGGAAATATTTAGTTTTGTCATGTCTTATGATGGATTGCTCTCTATATTATCTTAAAATAATCCTTTTTATCCCTGGCGATATGTTTTGTTGTGAATTGGACTATGCCTGGTATTTATGTAACTACTCCAGTTTACTTTGGTTTGGTGTCGGCCTAATCTGTCCTTTCCTGTCTTTTTATTCATAAGCATTTATGTCTTTTTACTTAAAATGCATTCCTGGTAGGCAGCATATTGTGGGGTCCTGCTTTTCCATCCATCACAATGACTGTCTTCAGTTAGAATATTCAGACTGTTTACTTTTAATATGATTATTGATACTGTTCTACACAAATCTCATATTCTGGGCACCTGGGCGGCTCAGTCGGTTGAGTATCTGACTCCGGATCCAGTCATATCTCATGGTTCTTGAGTTCAAGCCCCGTATCGGGCTGTCTGCGGTCAGCACAGAGCCTGCTTCGAATTCTGCCTCCCTCTCTCTCTCTCTCTCTCTCTCTCTCTCTGCCCCTCCCCCGCTCGTTCTCTCTCTCTCTCTCTCTCTCTCTCTCTCTCTCTCTCTCAAATAAACATTAAAAAAAATCTTTCTCATTTTCTTAGTTGTTTTCTGTTTCTTGTTTTTGTTCCCCTTTGTTTCTTTTTCTTGGCCGTTGTTTGGAATTGAGTGGGGTTTTTTTATTCTGTTTCATGTCCTTTATTGACTTATTCACTATTATTCTTTACTTTTTTTCATTGATTGCTTTAGGACAGGTACTGTATATCTTCCATTAGGACAGTCTACCATCCCATGAATAAAACATCTCATACACAAGAATGCAGCAGTAAGTACTTTTATTGTTTTCCTCTGCTCTTTGTGCCTTTGTTGTTATGCACTTAAACGTTTACATATGCTTTCGCCCCACGCTTCCTGATTAATTTTGTTAAAAAAAATCAATTATTCTTAAAAGAGATTTAAGTCATCAGGAAAATGTCACGTATTTACTCCCGTGGTTGTTTCCTCTCCCGATTCTTCCTTTGTGTAGACACGTACTTGAATTTATCACCAATATCCATGTTCCCGTAACAGTTCTGTGTGCATGGCAGCAGCTGCTGCTGGGCTCCTTCGGCTTTGGGAGATCTAGAAAAGTCTTGCGCTCTGTGTTTGGAAATGTTTTTGCTGGGTGCAGAGTTCCAGGTTGGTAATATTTTTATCTCTCCGTATGTGAGCGATGTCGCAACACCACCGCCTTAGCTGAAGTTGTTTTCTTGACGGGAATCTGCCGTCATCCTTTTCTTTGTTCTTTTGAAACAGTGTGTTTCTTTGCTAGACCTGCCTTCTGATTTTTCTCCTTATCCCTGGTTGTGGGCAACTTGAATTACGGCGTGCCTTCGAATAGTTTTCGTCGTGGTCCTTTTGCTCGGCCTCAAACTCCTCGGCCCTCTCCCCCTTTCAGGTGGGTCTTTCCCGAGTTTCTTCACACGTGTAGTGCTCAGTACTCCGGTGAACACTCAGGAGGGACCCCCTCCAGATTTCTGGAGTCTGCCCCCCGTCCTGCACACTAGTTACCTGTGTCCCCCTGGGCTCACGGCTCCTCTTGAACTGAGAGGGCGCTGGGCCGGCTTGGGGTCCACCTCTCTGCTCTGCGTCCTGGCAGCTCTTTCTGGGCCATACGCTTGTGCAGGAGTCGGGCTCACCTTGCTTGGTCTTGAGTCATCACTGTCCCATGTTGTCTCATGTCCAGCGTCTCAATACTGAGTTGCGGGTGTACCCGACAGAAGGTAAATCCAGTCTCTGCTACCCTATGGCCGGAAGTGGAAGAGCCATGATTTCGTGAATGAATACGTAAGCATGCGTCCACTCATTGTATTACTTATTATTTATCTAATCTTTTATCGATTAGATAAATAATACTAGTTTCAGGGATACAACGTTATGATTCTTTGTATGTATATGTTGTAAAATGGTCACCACGGTACGTGCAGTTAGCATCTGCTACCACACAGTCACAAAATGTTTTTTCTTCTGGCGGGAGCTTTTATGATTCACTTGTAGCAACTTTTAAGTGGTCAACACAGTATTATTAACTGCAGTCACCGTGAAGTTGGTTATATCCTCAGGGTTTATTCATTCTGTAGTTGGGAGTTTGTACCTTTGACCGTCTCCGCCCTTTACTCCCAGTCCCCACCCTCACTTCTGGCAACCACCAGTCTGTTTTCTGTATTTATGATTTTGTGGTGTTTTTCTTTTTTCAAGTTTCTTCATATAAGTGAGATCATCCGCTGTTTGTCTTCCTTGGTCTGACATGTTTTACCTAGCATAGTGCCCTCGGGGTCCGTCCGCGTTGTGGCAGATGGCAGGATCTCCTCCTGTTTATGGTTACAGAATATTCCATCCAGGGCTTCTTTATCCATTCATCCCTCAGTGGACACGTCGGTTGCTGGCTTGTCTTGGCTGCTCTAGTCAATGCTGCAGTGGACGTGAGCGTGTGTGTTTCTTCTCGAGACGGTGTTTTCATTTCCTGCGGAGAAGAACCCAGAGTGGGGTTGCTAGGCCGCAGGGTATTTCTGTTGTGACGCTCCTGAGAAACCTCCGTTGTGTTTTCCACGGTGGCTGGACCACTTCACATTGCCACCAGCCATGCACCATGTCTCCCTCGTCCCCACTCCCCCGCCAGCACTTGTCATGTCCCGTCCTGTTGACACTAGCCGTTCTGACCCGTGTATTGTGACACCTCATTGTGGCTTTCATTTGCAGTCCCCTCATGACGAGTGATGTTGCGTGTGCGACCTTTGTGTGACCTGTTGGCCATCTGTCTGTCTTGCTTGCAAAAATGTCTGTTCAGAACCTCGGTTCATTTTGTAATCTGTTCTTTTGGTGTTGAGTTGGGTGAATTCTGTATATATTTTGGGCTGTTAGTCCCTTATCAGTTCCATGATTTTCAAATATTTTCTTCTATTCTGTAGGTTGTCTTTTCATTTTGTTGATGGTTTCCTTTGCTATGCAGAAGATTTAGTTTTTTACTTTTTAGCTTTTGAGAAGAGAGCATGCGCGCATGCTAGTTGGGGAGAGAGGTAGAGGGAGAGAGAGGGAGAGAATCTCGAGCAGGCTCCACACTCAGCCGACGCGGGGCTCGATCCCATGACTGTGAGGCCATGACCTGAGCTGAAATTAAGATGCTTGATCCACTGAGCCACCCAGGTGCTCCCGAAGATTTAGTTTGATGTAGTTATGCTGTTGAGTGTTGCTGTTGTTAACTTTGCTTTTCGTGTCAAATCCAAAAGTCACCGTGGAGACCATTGTGAAGAAGCTTACGGCCTGTGTTTTTCCTTTAAAAGATTTATGTTTATAGATATTCTCTTCACGTCTTTAATCCATTTTGTCTCGATTGCATGTATGGTGTAAGAAACCAGTATATTCTTTTGCATACGGGTGGTCAGTTTTCCCAGCACCGTTCATTGCGAAGAGACTGTGCTTTCCCCATTGCATATTCTTGGCTCCTTTGTCGAATTAATCAGCCATATATGCATAGGTTTATTTCTGGGCTTTCTGTTCTGTTCTGTTGCTATATAGGTCTTTTATGCCCAAACCATACTGTTTTGATTCCTAAAGCTTTGTAAGAAAATGTGGAATCAGGAAACATGATGCTTCCAGCTTGGTTCTTCTTTCTCAGCATTGGTTGGGCTATTTGGGGTCTTCAGTGGTTTCGTCAAATTTTGTGAGTCTTTGTACTACTGTGAAAAACGCCCTTGGGGTTTTGACAGGGGTTACATTGGATCTGTAGATTCCTTTGGGTAACATGGCCATCTTCACAGTGTTGTTGCTTTGAGTCCATGAGCAAGAGTATCTTTGTATCTGTTCTGTGTCTTCAGTCCCTTTTACTCATGTCAGATACTTTTTAGTGGACGGGTCTTTCACCTCTTTGGTTAGATTTATTCCAAGTATTTTATTCTTTTGGATCCAATTATAAATGGATCGTTTTCTTAATTTCTCTTTCTGATAGTTGTTGTGCAGAAATGCAGCTGATTTTTGTACATTGCTTTTATATCCTGCAACTTCCCTGAATTCATTTATTAGTTCTGACATTTCTATGGTGGATTACTTACGATATTTCATACGCAATATATCATGTGTAAATAGTGACAGTTTTATTAGTTCTTTTTTTCTTTGTTTTCTTTCTTCTAGATTTGGATGCATTTTAGCTTTCTTCCTTTAATTGCTCCAGTTAGGACTTCCAGTACCATATAGCAAGAGGTGACGTGTTTCTGAACGAGGCAAATGTTGTCTTGTTTCTGAACGTAAAGGGAAAATTTTCGGTGTTCCACCATTGAGTATGGTGTATCTGTGTATATGACCTTTCTTAAGTCATGTTTCCTTTATACCCACTTTGTTTAGAGTTTTTATCTTGAACGAAGGTTGAATTTTGTGATGTGCTTTTTCTGCATCTGCTGTGTGATTTTTATCTTTCATTTTGTTAATGTGGTGTATCATATAGTTTTGTGGCTGTTGAACCGTTCTTGTGTCCCTAGAATGCAGCCCACTTGATCATGAACGTCCTTTTAATGTGTTGTTGGATTCGGTTTGGGTATATTTTGTTGAAGATTTTTGCATCTGTGTTCATCAGGGGTCCTGGCCTGCAGTTTGTTTTCTTTGTGATGTCCTTGTCTGATTTTGTTATCAGGATGATGCTGGCCTCATCGAGTGAAGTTGGAAGTGTTCCTTTCTCTTTTATTTTTTGGAAGAGTTTGGGAAGGATTGGTATTTTTTTAAAGTTCTTGTGTAAATTCAAGTTACTTAACCTACATAATATTAGTTTTAGTTTTAGGTGCACAAAATAGTTATCACCACTTTCATGCATCACCCAGGGCTGATCACACGTGCCCTCCTTAATCCCCTCCCCCAGCCACCTCCCCTCTGATGACCATAAGTTTCTTCTCTAGAGTTAAGAGTTCTCTTTCTTGGTTTGCCTGAGAAGGACTCGTATTAATGCTTCTTTAAAGGTTTGCTAGAATTCACCAGTGAAGTCAAATAGTCCTGGATCTTTGTTTGTTTGTCTGTTATTGATGACTCATTCAGTGTCCTTACTAGTAATTAGTCTGTTCAGATTTTCTGTTTCTTTATTGGTTCAGTCTTGCCGGGTTGTATGTTTCTAGAAATTTATCCATTTCTTCTGGGTTGTGCAGTTTGTTGACTCATAATTTTTGGTAGTAGTCTCATGATATTTGTATTTCTGTGGCATCTGTTATATCATCTTCTCTTTCATTTCTGATGTCATTTATTTCAGCCTTCTCTTTTCTTTCTTGTGGGTCTCACCAAAGGTTTATTTTCATAAAACCAGCTCTCAGTTGCATTGATCTTTTCTATTGTCTTTTTAATTTTAGTCTCTATTTCACTTATTTTGACTCTGATCTTTGTTATTTCCTTCTTCTAACTTAGGGCTTTGTTTGTTCTCTTGGTCCTTAAGACTAGATTGTTTATTTGGCATTTTACATGTTTCTTGAGGTACATTTATTGCTATAAACTTTTCTCTTATAACGGATTTTGCTGCATCCCGTAGGTTTTGGTATTTTTGTATTTCTATTTTCTTTGAAAAAGAAATATCTTTTCTTTTTCTCTAGAATCTGTAGATTCTTTTTCTATATTATTCTTTTTCTTTTTCAATATCTACACATTCTCTCTCTCTCTCTCTCTCTCTCTCACACACACACACACACACACACACACACACATTTTTATTTGAAGTATAGTTGACATATAATGTATTAATTTCAGGTATATAATACAGTGGTTTCTGCAGTTACATATGTTGCAAACTGCTCAGCATGGTGAGTGTAGTTACAGTGTCACCATGTTAAGTTACTCAAATATTATTTACTGGGCTCCCTGTGCTGTACTTTTCCTCCCTGTGACTTACTTAAAACCGGAAGTTTGTGCCTCTTAATCCTTTGGCTATTTCTCCACCTGTTCTTCTCTGGCAAGCGCTAATCTCCAGTATTTAGGAGTCTCGGTTTTCCTCTTGATCGCTTTAGTATTTAGATCCCACACGTAAGTGAAATCATACGGTGTTTGTCGTTGTCTAACTTAGTAGTTATACCCTCTAGGACTCTCTATGTTGTAGCAGATGGCAAGATCTCATTCTTTTTTGGCACTGAGTAATATTCCATCGATCCATTCCCCTCTTGGTGGACACACGGGTTGCTTCCATATCGTGGCTTTTGTAAATAATGCTGCAGTAGACATAAGACTGCATATATCTCTTCAAATTAATCTTTTTATTTTCTTTGGGTAAATATCCAGTAGTAGAATTACTATATCATACTTTTACAAAAAATTTTTTTTGTTAACGTTTGTTTATTTTTGAGAGAGAGACAGAGCGTGAGCAGGGGAGGGGCAGAGAGAGAGGGAGACACAGCGTCCGAAGCAGCTCCAGGCTCCGAGCCATCGGCACAGAGCCCGACGCAGGGCTCGAACCCATGAACCGCGAGATCGTGACCTGAGCCCAAGTCAGACATCTAACCGACTGAGCCACCCAGGTGCCCCTCGTGTTATTTTTATTTTTAATTTTTTGAGGAAACTCCATACTGTTTTCCACAGAGGTACCACCAATTTCCATTCTCACCAATAGCACCCGAGCGTTTCCCTTTTTCACATCGCTGCCAGCACTTGTCATTTTTTGTCTTTTTGTTAGCAGCAGTTGTGACTGGTGTGGGCTGATTTCTCACAGGTTCCTGCCCCCTGGTGCCCGCCCTGAAGTCAGTCAGTACATCTCCTTCCCTTAGAGCCCAGACGGTTTCCAGACTACTGCTTCTGTGCTGGCTCTGAGACCACGGGAGGAAGCTGGCGGCCCTTTGGAGGCAGTTTTGGTTCTCGGTAGTCCTCAGGCCTTCCTGGGGGTGAAGCCCTGCTGGGTTTTAGAGCCACACGGTGCTGGGACTCTTCTTGGTGCAGGTCCACAGGGCCAGGGGTGTGCAACGTGGGGCTCGATCCCCGGGGCTCCTCAGGGAGGATCTCCTGGCCTGCGCTGTCCCTCCCGCGGGGGGGCATCGTGCTGGAGGCTCGGTTCCCTGCTCCGTCCCTGCCCTTCTGGATGTGGCTTTTGGCTGTGAGTGATCCGTTCTGCTAGTGTTCAGAATGTTTTCAGAGAGTGTTGCTTTATATGTGGCGGTTATCTCGACGTGTCCACGACGGGAGGCGAGCTCAGGACCCCTTGCCCCACTGTCTTCCCCCACTCTCCGTGGCTCAGCACAGCTTGTGTGGTTTAACGTCCCCATATTTATGAATTCTCCAGTTGTTTGCTTTAAGTGATTGCTGATTCCATACCATTGTGGTCGGAAAGATGCTTGATCTGATTTCTGTCATCTCCCATTCATCGACCTTTCTTGTGGCTTAACATCTGATTTGTCCCAGAGAATATTTCATGTGCGCTTGAGAAGAAAGTTCCTGCTGTAGGATGGAATGTTCTGTAAATGACTGTTAAGTCCATCTGGTCTAATGTGTCATTTAAGGCAGTGTTTCATTATTGATTTTTTGTCTTCATTATCTATCCATTGATGTAGTTAGGTGTCAAAGGACCCTCCTGCCATACGGGCATCTTTTTTTCCGTTTAAGGTTTTTGTTTTTTTGTTTTTGTTTTTGTAATGTTTATTCACTTACTTTGAGAGAGAGAGAGAGATTGAGAGAGGGGGGGAGCGTGTGAGCAGGGAAGGGGCAGAGAGAGGGAGAGAGAGAATCCCAAGCAGGCTCTGCACCAAGCTGATCGATGCAGGGGCTCAGGCCCACAACTATGAGGTCATGACCTGAGCCGAAATCAAGAGTCGGATGCTCACCGACTGAGCCACCCAAGTGCCCCCCTCCCCGTTAAGTTTGTTAATCTTTGCTTTATATACGTATGTGCTTCTGTGTTGGGCCCATAAATATTTACAAATGTGATACCGTCTTGTTGGATTGACCACTATCGTAATATAAAGACCTTCTTCGTCTTTTATTACGATATTTGTCTTAAAGTTCATTTCGTCTGATATAAATATACTTCTCCCATCTTTTGGTTTCCGTTTGTGTGAAATACCTTTTCCTGTCTCTTCACTTTCAGTCTGTGCGTGTCCTCTGATCTGAAGTGTCTTGTGGGCAGCGTATGTTTTGTTTTGTTTGAATTCATTCAGCCATTCTGGGTCTTTTGATTGGACATCTAGTAGTTTGACATTTACAGTAATTACTGATACGTGGGTATTTACTGCCACTTTGTTAACTGTTTTCTTGCTATTTTGTAATTCCTTTATTGCCTTCTCCTTGCTCTCTTCTTTTGTGATTTGATGGTTTTCTGTAGTGGTGAATGTAGCTTCATTTCTCTTTATCTTTTGTGTTTCTGCTGTGTGTGTGTGTGTGTGTGTGTGTGTGTGTGTGTGTGGTGACCATGAAGCTCACATGAAAGAACTTATACTTATAAACATCAGCTGAAGTTCAAACGCATCCTACATTTTTATTCCCCCTCCATGTTTAGTGTTTTTGATGTCACATTTTTACATCCTTTTATCTTGTGTATCCGTTAACAAAATTGTAGTTACAGTCACTTTTACTGCTTTTTTCTTCATGTTAGTCATATAAGTGATCAGCTCATCACCTTTACAACATTAAGTTGTTCTGGATTTTGCTGTTTATTTACTTTTATGAGGAGATTTATACTTTCATATATTTTCCTGTTACTAATCAGCACCCTTTCATTTCAGCTTAAAGCAGTTTCTTTAGCATTTACTTTTCTGTGAGGCCAGTCTAGAGATTTTCCAAAGCTGTCTCCTTCAGTTCTGAAGGACAGTTTGCCCGGTTTTCTCGGCTGGAGATGCCTTTCTTTGAGCACATGGATCGTACCACGCCCGCTCTGTTCTGGTGTGGAGTTTCTGCTGAAAAATCTGCTCCTAGGCTTGTGGAAGGTTCCCTGTTTACAACCAGTTGTATTTGTCTTGCTGCTTGAGGTTCTCTCCTTGTCTTTAACTTTTGGCACTTTAATTATATGTCTCGATGTGGGTTTCTTCGGCCTTTCCTCACATGGAGCTCTCTGGACTTCCTGGAACCTCAGGCCCTGAATCCCCCAGGTTTGGGACATTTTCAGCCATTATGTCTTCAAAAAGTTTCTGCCCCTTTCTCTGTTCTCCTGGGACCTCTATCATGTGGTTGTTAGTTTTCTTCCTGTTGTCCGATGAATCTCTTAAGATTTCTTCACGTGTTTTTATCCACAGCCCCCCCCCCCCCCTTTGCTTTGATTGTATGCGTCCCACTGGTCTTTGAGTTCACAGTTTTTTTCTTCCGCTTCATCGTCTGTCGTGAACCCCTCTGTTGTATTTTACAGTTCAGCTCTTGTGATTTTCAACACTGTGACTTCCATTTGGTACCTTTGTCTATTTTCTTTGTCAAAACTGCCACTTTGTGCATGGATTCTTCTCCCGTCTTCACTGAGCATTTTTATGATCGTGATTTTGAAATCACTCGTATCCATTCATGGAGGCCTTTTTAAGAGGATGAGGTGTCTTCTTCATTTTTTGTTTGGAATATACCCTGTGGTTCTTCATTTTCCTTGACTCTGTGTTGGCTTTTTATGCATGAGCTGAAGCAGCCACCTCTCCCAACCTCTTCCAAGGTTCTTGGAAATGAACCTTGGCATTCACCTCTGCCCTAGCTCTTGGTTGTCTCTCAAAACTTTGTTTTTGTCTTTGCATCTTGCTTCATTCTGAGTGGCTCCTGGCTCCTGGTAATTGAGGGTGTGGGGAGTCCCGTCAGTGTCCCCAAGGGGAGGATCTTAGCGTCTGGATTCAGGCTGACGGGCGGCTACAGGAGCTTTTAAAGTCTGCAAACGGACGTCCCACAGGAGGACCGGGAGACGGGTGTTTCTGTCTTCTTCCTGAATTCTGAACCCCGAGGCGATGGCCAGGCAAGAGCTGTTTCTTACTGCTGTTGTCCTGTCGGTCCTGTTAACATGGCCCAGCTGGCCTCCCTACCCAGGCTGTCTGGACAGAAGCTGCAAAAGCGGGGGCTCCAGATGTGCACAAGGTCCTTTCTCAGTGACCTGGGGCAGGACAGATGCAGAGCTCGCAGGTGGCACCTGCTGGTTTCTGTCTCTGGCAGGGAGTGTAGTGGCTCCTTGACGTGTGGCCCCTCACGCCACAGCCGGGAAGATGAGCAGATGGGCCTCTGTCACCAGAATCCTGGGCCTTGCGGGCTGCCGCCTCTACTGCTGTGGTCGTGTGGAACCCAGGATCGTGGGGCTTGCCACCAGAGCCACGTGATCGGGGGTGTCGGCCACAGCAATCGGGGCGCCATGTGTGTGCACAGGCTCGTTTCTGGGGGACGCCGGTGACCTGGAGAGAGACGGGGGAGGGCGCATCGGTGGTGCCCGTGGCCCCTTAGTCTTTGAAGAGGATTAGAGGCCGCTGGGTGTGTGCTGAATCAGCTGCCTGCCCCCCAGGATGGACCTTCCACAGAAAGACCCGGCGCTTTCTGGTTGTCTGTCCGTCTCTCCGTTCACCCTAGCTTGTGGGCCTTCTGCCATGAAGCCTGATGACTTTCAAAGCTGGACGTTTTGTGCTTTTGTCTGTCAGGGTGCAGGTCTTAAAGTTTGGGGTGCCCAGTGTGAAGTTCAAACCCTAGGTTCCTCAGGGGGCAGCCCGGAGTCGAGAGCTCACTCCCGGTTGTACGCTGCCATGGGGCTGGGGTTTGTGGGGGGAGTGTCCCAGCCTGTCCTGCTGCTTCGACCTGGGCTTCTCCCCTTGGCCCCTTGGGGACGAGCTGCTCAGCTGGCTCCTGCGCGTCCTTCACAGGGAAGTGGCGTCTGTTTAGCCGTAGATCCGACGCGTCCCGGAAGAGGCCATTCAGGGCCCTGTAGTTCCCTGTCTTGACCTGGAAACCTGGCGTGTTCTTTTTATGAAACAACTGACGGTTTAATCAGGAAAGTCTTCTTAATCTATACATCCAGACGGTCGCTGTTTCTTCGTCACGGACATCTCACCAAATTACTTCCAGGTCTGTTGTCTCCAGAGGTGAGATCTTAAGAGCACCAGTCCTAAAAGGCGTTGCCGTGAGTTCTTCAAAGGAGACAGGCTGTTTGTCACCCAGGCGAGCGCCATCTGTCCTCATTGTGGCGGAGCTGAAGACCGTCCTGTTAATATTCAGTCTTCTCTGTACGTAAAACTGGCCTTTATTGGATCAGCTTTTTGGTGCCTGTGGGGTCATATTGCCAAGCCAGAATGGGATTTTATAGTCAAGTGTCTCGCCTTTGCATTTTGCCTGATTTTTCATTTCAGTGGCACTTTGTGAATATGTATTTGGACCCCTGTGAACCACCGGCCACGGCCGCCTTTTGTGGTACAGCTGCCGTGTGATCCCGTTGTGCGTGGCCCGTGGCCGGCGGTCAGTTCTGCTTATTGCCTTACGCTTCCTTCCCCTGGTCTTCTGCCTTCTGTTGTTTCTCTCCCGATGGCTCATCACTAGAAAATCGCCTGCCTTCTCCACCATGACCCTTCCAGTGGGGGAACCAGGGCCGCCCTTTCCGCAGGGCCTGTGTCACCCTGGGAGGTCTTCTGGAAGAAATGTTGTAACCGCAGTTAATCAGAAAGTGATGGTGTGACTTGAAAATTTACCTTCTGGAGCATCTGAATACAAAAGTAATATTGCTGGGTGTTAAAAAAGGAAGACAGAAACACTAACAATGTATGATGAGAAATACAAAATAATAATAGGAGCTAGTTTTGGGGGAATTTCAGGATTAATCTTTCAGTAATAGAATTTCTTAAGAGCAGCTGCTGATGCTGTGTACTGTCACTTGATTTTGCTTCAGTCAGTGTTCAGCTCATAAGTAACCATGATCAATGGTTTGAAGCCTGTCATTTCAGATTTAAAAATGCATCTACCAGTGTATTAATACAGGCTATACATAGATTTGTTTTACCTAAAAGTATGATCATATTACACATTCTCTTCTGCAACTCGCTGGTTTTGATCTAATGGTAGAATTTAGATATCTCTCCTTGTCTTATTTATAATTCTGGTAGAAAAGCTCCCGGTGTTTTCACCATAAAGCAGTCTCCTGGTCTTTACTTTGAGATTATACATCCATAATCTTATGAAGGAAATACTATGACGTGCTAATAATGTTGAATTTTCTTGGTGTCCTTGAAATATGCAGATTTTCTGTTGTTGAAAGATTCTAGCTTTCTTGGAACGACCCATTCTGGCAATGGTGTATTATTCTTTGAAATGGTAATTTTTTGCATCTATTTTCATAGATCAGGTTAGTTGGGAATTTTGTTTCATATGTTGTCTTGCAAGATTTTGGTAGCAGTTAAATATTAGTATCTTAAAATTATTTAGAAGCTTTATTAATCTAGTTTCTGGAATGGTTGAGATTATAATGGCATTAACGTGTCTTTGAAATTTTGTACTAATTTTGTGTGTCTTGATATATTTTGACATTTAAAAACATTTCCTTTAGTAAATGACATTATTGGAGAAATATAGTTACCCAGATTTTCAGATATATTTATCTTATATAGAGCTTTTTAAAAAAAATTTTTTTTAATGTTTATTTTTGAGAGAGAGAGGAACAGAGACAGTGTGAGAGGGGGAGGGGCAGGGAGAGAGGGAGACACAGAATCCCAGGCAGTCTCCAGGCTCTGAGCTGTCAGCACAGAGCCCAACACTGGGCTTGAACTCATGAACCGAGAGATCATGACCTGAGCTGAAGTTGGAGGCTTAACCAACTGAGCCAACCAGGTGCCCCGAAAAGAAAGTGTATTTCTTTTTGTTTGTATAGTATAGGTGAGGTTTTATAAAGTGTATTTTATTAATTATATATATTTTTTTAGTTTTTGTGTATTTTATCTGTCAAATTTATTTTTTTTTTTTTTAATTTTTTTTTTCAACGTTTATTTGTTTTTGGGACAGAGAGAGACAGAGCATGAACGGGGGAGGGGCAGAGAGAGAGGGAGACACAGAATCGGAAACAGGCTCCAGGCTCCGAGCCATCAGCCCAGAGCCTGACGCGGGGCTCAAACTCCCGGACCGGGAGATCGTGACCTGGCTGAAGTCGGACGCCCAACCAACTGCGCCACCCAGGCGCCCCTCTGTCAAATTTAATAGATGTGTCTTAAGGGTGCCTGGATGGCTCAGTTGGTTAAGCGGCCGATTTTGGCTTAGGTCATGATCTCACGGCTTGTGGTTTTGAGCCCTGCGTCAGGCTCTGTGCTGACAGCTCAGACCCTTGAGTCTGCTTCAGATTCTGTGTCTCCGTCTCTCTCTGTACTTTCCCCACTCACACTCTCTCTCTCTCAAAAAATACATAAACACTAAAAAAAATAAAAATAAAAATAAAAGTGTGTTAATGTGTCCATTACTATTGTACTTCTGTCAATTTCTCGTTTTCCTGTCAGATTTTCTTGAATATAGTTCAGTTCCATGTTTTGGGGGGCCCAGGAGGTCATACACATCTTCATTATGGTTTCCACCACTCCATCTAATTGACATGCCCTTGTTTTCCCATGAAATGTCTTTACCTTGAATTCCATTGTACCCGGTTGTGATTATCATGAACCCTTCGTTCAGGTGAGCACCGCTTGTCTAATACATCTTAAGCAGCCTTTTATTTTCTACCTTTGAGTTGCTTTGTAAGTGTGTGTCATGTAGACATTCAAAAGTTTGGGGGCGCCTGGGTAGCTCAGTCGGTTAAGCATCCAACTTCGGCTCAGGTCATGATCTTGCGGTCTGTGAGTTTGAGCCCCGCATCGGGCTCTGTGCTGATGGCTTGGAGCCTGGAGCCTGCTTCCGATTCTGTGTCTCCCTCTCTCTCTCACCCTCCCCCGTTCATGCCCTGTCTCTCTCTGTCTCAAAAATAAATAAACATTAAAAAAAAAAAATTAAAAAAAAAGTTTGTAGCTGTTATAAAATGAATTCTGAGAGGTAATTCTATCCTGTTTTCCACATTCTTTATTTCAGAAAGAAAACCCCACGGGAAATGTGTTTCATAGTCCTGATGTCTTTCACGCCCGTTTCCTGCCCTGTCTCTGCTAAAAGAAATTGTTCTTGCCTCTTGCCAGTGTCTGCTGTGCCAGATTTAGTTCAGTAGTTCTTTATATTTTTATGTAGGTGTGATATACTTAAAACAGTTTTGTTACTTGCATTTTTCTTTGGAATTGTCAGAGTTAGCAAATTATCTTTGTGGAGTTTCTCAAAAATAATGCTGGTCTACTGGTATGGCCATTATTAGATGTTGAAAATACTTGCTTATGTAATTCTCCTCATCCTTTATTTTTTCCAAGATTTGAAAATAGAGCACCGTGAGAGCTAGCCTTAACTTATGGGGTTACACAAATGAAATTCATTATTTGATATTGACTGTAGCTATTTTTCTTGCTCTTGCATGGAAAAATTATTTACAACTTTTTAAGAGCATGAAGCTATGCTTTAGGAAGCTATTTTGGTACTGGTCTCGAAGGACAGATTGCCTATTCCTTTCCCACCCTAACGAAACTAGGTCACTAGCTTTTGGCACATGTTCATGATGTGAGATTTATTTGATGTTCAAGTGTGCTGTCTAGAAATAGTGACGCTATGTCAGCAAGGCCACTGTTCGTTTCATGAACATAATTTCCAGTGCCCTGGAATTAATTTATTCCTTGACCTGTTAATAATTACACTTGGTCATGAGCATTTCAGAGGCAGAAGAAGTATCTGGAAATGGTCCTGGTCACCCTGTTAGATGACAAGTTACGGGGTCTCTGTTCAGCTTGCAGGTTTGGCCTGTTGAAACAGTTATCTTAGGGAAGCCGAGTGTTTTTATTAAGCAAACTTCTGCCTGATGCCATGACAGGATCCACGGCTCAGGCAGTTCGGAATATTCACCTAATATGTGTATTTTTGAATTCTGCCTTACTGTGGCCAACTTTAAACATGATCAGGGAAGTTCCCTGTTCATTCACAGCCAGAAGCCAGTACTTGAAAAAAATAGGGAATAATCAGAGGACTCCTCTAAAATTAATCTCTGTGGTTACTAAAATGCCTGAGAGTTAAAATGAGCTTCTTTGAAATCAGTCGTATATTAATTCAGTGTTTCAGAAAGAGATGGAGAAAATATGAGCTATTGTAAAACCACTAACCTCACCTAGCGTGGCCCTGGAGTGGGCTGAATCCTTGCTCTGTGGCCTGGGGAAACTGACTTGCTTGCTTCTCTGTGCTTCTGGCTCCTAATCTATAAAGTGTGATAATAGTCCCGAGTATTCGATTATGGCATTGCGCTGATGGAAGGAATAAATGGCGGCAGTTTGATGGTTTTTAATGTTTTATTTTTATTTTTGAGAGAGAGAGACTGAGTGCGAGAGAGCGCGAGCGAGCGGGGGAGGGGCCGAAAAAGAAGGAGACAGAGAATCCGAAGCAGGCTCCAGGCTCCGAGCTGTCCGCACAGAGCGTGATGTGGCTCGAACCCACGAACCACGAGATCACGACCTGAGCCGAAGTTGGCGCTCAACCAACCGAGCCACGCAGGCACCCCGATTTTGTAATCTTGAGACACGGACAGGCTTAGGTTTTGGTTTGCTTACATGGGCTCCCAGGGCTTTGGAGCCATGTCAGTCACATGGCCTTGTTTAGTTGATTTAACAAATTGTATCTCTGCTGGTGTGATCTTGCCCTCCATGTGTCCCCTCACCCTGCCACCCTGTGTGTGTGTGCCCAGGGAAGGAATCGGTCCATTTGGTGGGCTGGCTGCAGCCCCATTGTGTGCTAAATGGTAGGTGTTTTTAGTAAATGTTCCTTGAATGAAGCCAAGCGGGTTTTTGTTTTTGTTTTTGTTTTTTTAATGTTGTATTTTCTAGGAGTTTTAAGAGGCATACCCTGAAATTATGTTTACATGTTCTTTGGATTAGTTTTTTGTTCTTTGTTTGTTTGTGTTTAGCACATTTGTATTCTGTGTCTGTTGCTTTCCTTGGTATAGTTTGTTTTAAACTAGGCCTATTTCAGTGCCCATGGGGATACATTCTTGAGATTCCAGGGAGCGTGTCAAAACCGTTTCCCTGCTCTGCAGACCTTGAGAGGGCTTTGTGTGCACATCACTGGAGCCTGAGGAGGCAGAAGAAGAAAGGAACAGATTGTCTTTCTTAAACTCAAGTGTACCTGGCCAGCCCTTTCACACTTCCTAGAAGAGAGAAAAGAAAGTAGAGTCAGATTCAGGAGTGACTTTAATTTGTGGCTGCACAAAATTAAAGCTGTAGAAAGAGTGTTAGTCCAAGAGCTCAGACTCTTCTTAAATGCGAACAGCTGAATTTCTGAGTCAGTGATTGCTGTGTAACTGGAGCTGTCACCCCCTCCCAGTCCCCGTTATTTGGGTCGCTGTGTGATAATTTTTTGATGATTCGCTTCACGAATGGACACACATTCATGTCATTTCTGATGCTTTAAAAACATTTCTGTTGAGTTACGAAGACAGGGAGCGTTTAAAATACTTTAGTGGTACCTTTATCTTGTGCAACCTTAAGTAGGTGTAGCATTTCTAATGCCACTTGAAATGGCCATTCAAACACGTGAAGTTTAGAATATTGATTTTCATTCTCCCACCCGGTGCAAGAATGAACTTGTCACTACTCTACTACTAGTGAAGTATGGCAGAGGCCTTTGCAGTGCAGATACTGGGGGACTGACGCGTTCCAAGGAAGAACTTCCTCTTCGCTAGTTCCACCGACGGAAGTGTGTTTTACACCTCTGTCGTGATGAACCTGTTTTGCTTTTGTTTGGCTTTCCGGGCGTCTGGGTCCCCCTTCCCAGTCCGGGCCCCTGCTCTATGGGTCTGAGAGGGTGTCTGCTAGCTGAAGTTTCTGCTCAAGATTTTGTGTTGAAACCTGATCTCAGAGGTTGGGACAGTGGATGGGGGGTTCCTTCCGGTGCTGTCCAAGTCCCAGGCAGCAGAGTTCTTTTTGTCAAGCAGAGTTCTCTTTGTCCAAGTCCCAGGCAGCAGAGTTCTTACTGGAGGTGGCCTCTGGTGTGGGGGCTGTCCTCCTGTTTAGGGTAGTCTTGCTGCCTATGTGTTTTCGAACGTCATCCTTCAGCATTGCTGGTAATTCTTGGAGTCACTCAGAAACCTAGTAAATTTCTTTTTTTGTGTTGATTTCCATTGCCAACAGCCACAGAGCCTGACCCAACCAACCATTTATTCTGTCCATCAACCTCCACGTCAACGGACGTAGTTAGTTGAGGTTCAGGTGCAAATGTTATGTACTCAGAATTTTGTTCTCCTTTTTCTTTAGGGTATACTGTGTGCCTAGGATTCTGAACTGATTTTCCAGTATTCTTTTTGATTGACAAGTCTGTGACATGTATTCATCTGTCGTTCGAGTGTTTTACTGAGTACTTATTGTGTATTCGGTGCTCGTAGTGGCTGGAGAAATAGAGCAGGAAACAAGAGACCAGACCTCTGCCTTCACGGATTGTAGTTCGAGGAGGCGGATTGACAAATAAAATACGGAGTCGCAATTGATGGCAGTAAATCTGATGATAGAATGAAGTGCGGGGAGTGTTGAGCTGAGGGCCGTCGGCGTTGGGAGGTGAGGGACGACCCGGGAGGACGGCGGAGATGTCCCGGCGGTCTCACTGCAGAGTGGGGACAGTGCTGATGTCATGGGACGGTCTGGAGGCCCAGGAAGGAGTGAGGCTGCACAGAACGCTCACAGCAAGTGTGGGGGTAAGGGGATTAAATACACACGCGTTTGTACAGTCTCCGTGAGGACGGGAGAGTTAACACTCCAGTGCGTGAAGAACGCAGGCACATGGCCTGTGAAATCCGGGCCGCACGCTCGCCATCCTCACGTCTCCTTGAGTTGTCCTGCCACACCACAGCCGTGTGGGAGCACCGGGTTTTACGGTAGCACGGCACGGGGGGGCGGCCGCCGCGGCTCTTCCTTCCTGGACCCGCGAGAGCAGGTCACCCTGATGCGCACACATTGGTGCGGGAGACGTCCAGAAGCCTAGGAGGTACGGAGGAGCGGAGGCCCCGTGAAGGTTCTGTCTCCCTGTCAGACACCGAAGAGATGGCCGTCCTGCAGAAAGCCTGAGGACCTCGATTGTGGGGACGGCTGTCGGGAGAACCCGACTGAGCACCTGCCCTCGTTGCTCGGTGCCCGATGATTGAATGTCTATTTCTGTCAGCGTGGAGATTAAAGAAAAGCTGAGCAGAAGCGATCTTAATATCTTGTTGATGACATTCCAGAACGAAAAGAAATGGCAGAACATTAAGCCCAGCCGCCATTTGCTCTAATTACCCCGTGCGAACTGGAACTGGTAGCTGTCAGACCTCGACTGAAGCTTCGGGAAGGTTAGTGCCGGCTGCACGCAGTAACGTGTCTGCGAGCAAATGCACATACCGCAGCCACCATTTGGAAGCACGCTCTTTTGTATTTAATGTGTTGCAAAGTATTTTATGATAGGGTTTGGACGGATGCTGCTGTGAGTTCACATTTACTTTTTGCATCATTTCCAGCAGACAAACAGAAGTGCTTTCAGCTAAATCCCGAGTCCCTCTATGTAAGTGGGTTTCTGGGTTCTGTAGAACTGAGTATTTGGAGGTGGGAACTTAGAAGCGTTATCGTTTTAGACAAGTGTTTTGAGACATCCTTCTAATAAAGATTTATATATGTGTACATATATCCTTTTTGAACTGTTAATATGTAGCTTTTTCTTGATCTATGAATTTCAATTTATACTAGTGTTTTTACATCTGATTTATACATTAGGTTTTTCTAGATCTATGAATTCCGGTGTATACATTATGCAGTTTGTTCATGTTAGAATATTTACTTTCTCTTTCCTTTTTGGTTGGAAGGATTGAGTTTTCTATAATAATATTTAATCTTCATGAAATTTAGGTCTTTTAAAAAGCATTGAGACAAGCGTGTTTTCTATATCACGGTGATGAATATCAGTTTGCAAATTTATTTGGATCGTACGCAAGTCTATTTTCATGGGTGAATAACGACAGTGTTTGATTTGACAGTTAACTACATATGGCACTTGGTAGGCTACCCCTGAGTCTGTCCCAGATTGGTTCTTTATTCACATGGATCACAATCTGAATTGGACAAAAATTCTAGGTAGAACCCAAACAGAAGGTATTTATTCCTTTACTGCCCTGTAGGGAGCCTCTAGCTTGAGTCCTTTGAGAGCCATGGCCGTGTGAATATGCTTACATGTATTGATTTACTCACACTGAGAAACATTTCAGTATTGCTAGACGTTGATTGTCGATAGTAGACATTTGTCGCTTTCAGCTGCTTGGTATCCATTCCCCTTCCTGAAAACACCCCAGTTTCCAGTAGAACATTGGGCATGTTTGCACTAAGGAGGGAGCCAGAGGGTGCTCGCTCCCCCTCCCCCCCCTTCCCTGCCCCCCACCTCCATAGGAACCTTGAACTCCAGGGTGGGGCAGTGGGGGGAGGCTCTTCCTCAGGACTCTCCAGGGGCCAGTGGAGGCACCCCACCCCCCACCCCCACCCCAGCATAGGTCTGACTGTGTCATTGCTGGTTGGGTTTGCCTGGTGACTGCCTGTCACCTTCCAGAGTCCTCGTTGATTCTCTGAGATTCTTCCAGAAATCCCCCCTGTTCTTGTGCTAATCAGTCCATTTTAGTTGCTTATCACCTTCATGAGAACATGGCTCGGCTAATGAAGCATAACCTTTACTAGGCTGAAGTGAAATTTTATTTTTACTGGAAGTGTCCTTGTGGCTCCTACCGCTTGTGGCTCAGATCCCTTCCACGTGCCCGTGGGCCCCGCCCGACAGACACTTGGTTTCCCTTGTAATTTAGTGTTTAAAGACATGGTTTGGACAGGTCTGGAGAGCAGACCTGAAAGGGATTTGTTTGCTGACTTGTATGTAAACTCTTAGGAACTCTTCCCAGTGCCCCAGTATTTAAAGCCAGATAGTTGTTGGATGGTGTGTGTTGTGAAGGGGCTGCTGAAATCAAGTGTTCCCTCCACCTAATTTCTGTATAATGTAATTGAAAAAATAAGTACAGTAAATACTTCATTTTCCCTCTTGTAATTATAAGTGACAGTTTTAGGGTTAAACCTGTAAGGTGACTGAACCGGAAGCATGACATTTTAATATTCATCACATAGAATAAAATATACTGTTATCATTGAAGGCGTTGGTGCCCAACTAAAACTAAGGTATTGCTGGAAGAATTGTGTGTTGAAAAGAAACGGAGTGTTTTTTGCAGTCGTTATGAACGAGTGGAATGGAAGCTGTGTTTCTGTTTAGCTCTGTCACTGCGTGGGTTAGTACCAGGTCACTGTCCGACCGTCTCACAGCCCTCTGCATTCGGCCGTCTGGGCAGATAGCCACTCCGCTGGCCAAGCCGTCTCTTACGAGGGGGCTCGGGGGAACAGTTTCTCAGACGTTCGGGAAGAGTGTATTGTCTGAGTCCTGTCACCTCTAAGGTGACCCGGGTGGAAGAACGCCCAGGGGAGCGTCTCCTGTCACGGTCCGTCTTATTCCCAGGCGTAGGTGTTGGATTATGCGCGGTGTCTTTGGATATAGTTAGACTCCTCGCCACGGAGCGAATGTGGAGTTTTCACAAGACCTAGAATGCAGCAGTGCCTGCGCTGGAGAGGCGCCCCAGCCTTCCAAAGAAGACTGTGACCTGGTGGCAACGGGTATAATTGCATAAAAATAGAAGCTTGGGGCTTTACAACAGTCCGCGTATGAAGTGTCCTATTCTCAGCGTGAACGTGTACGTGTGGGCTCTTTGCACATCCGTGAGGTTTGCGGACACTTCGAGTTTTGCACCCTTCCCAGTGCAGGAGTGAATTAAGTCGGTGAGTTGACTGTAAGCAAAGAGGATGTTTTCATTATCGAACTGTTACACGGGATGGAGAGGCTTGTGGATCGTGCTGGAGCCCCACTTAATTCAAACCTTGGTGAAGTAGTGTGTGCTAAGAGAAAGAAACCGTGTTCTGCATGAGGAAACCCTGATGGTGATACTGTTAAGGGGAGGTTGGCTCCATTGGTTTCTGGTCTGATCCTCATCCTACCTTCCTGGAGGGCGTCCTCAGAGTCAGCTGGCGTCGATGTCTGAAGACCAGGACAGCGTGTCGCTGAAGCTGGGGGACGGCGGGACCGACCTGTGAGTCCAGGATCAGGGCTCCTGGGCAGGAGTGTGGTATTTGGGTGGAGGGGACGGAACCAGCCAGTACCACACTGCTGTCCTTCGAGGGCAGTGGCCCGAGGAGGAGGAGGGGAGCCTCCACAGAGTAGGGAAGAGAGCAGGAAGGGGAGGTGGAGACATTCACTTGCCTCTTCTCTGTGAACCAGTGTGAGACACAGGCTTGTTTGGGCACCAACCGGAAGTTGAAGGTGCTGCTCTCTTTAGTTGCAGCCACGACCAAGGAGGGAGGGCACACATGCCCACCCGTAGCTTCTCATCCACTCTCCGCTTGGGGAGCACTGCGAGGGCAAGTAGGTGAGGCCCAAAGGAATTGGAAAATGCAGGCAGCTGAAAGCACACATATGAAGACCTTGGATTATTCTCCCTGCCTATTACGGCCATCAAACAAGAACCAGACGCCACGCAAAGGGAACAGGCGAATGGTCAAGGCAGGAGACCGGCTGCATGCTGCACTGCGAAAGTTGGGGCGTAAACGGGACTGGGCTTAAGTCATCTACTAACTGTGGCAGGTTGCTCATGATGGCCGGCTGCTTAGGTCCCTGAGCTTTCCTTTCTTTGTAAAGTGAGAGTGATGATAATGTCCATATGCAAAGCTGTTGCAAAGTTTATTATCTTCGCCACCTTTTGACAACGGCTTTGTAAACTGTGAAGTACCAGATAAGTGTCCGTTTCTCCGTGCAGTTTTACATCTGTAAGCTGGCGAACCTTCCTAGTGTTTGCATTACTGAATCTAGGTCTTGGTGGGTTAGGCTGACACTTCCTGTTCTGCTCTCAGGACTTAGAGTCGAGAGACCCGGATGATGGGGCTGGAAATCTAGTTTTGCTCCTGACTAGCATTGCGTTTCTCAAACTTCCCACCAAAGCACACCTAAAAAGGAACACGTGCGCATAGGGTGTTCAAGCAGTCTGCCACAGGCTCATGGTTTTTCTAAAATCACATTTTATTTTACAATCTGTGTGAAGTTTGCAGTCTAGCTTAAGCAATATTTATATTAAGTTGCATATACCTTTTAAGTTACCTATGAGTAAGATGTTAAAAAGAGGGAGGGGGTTCTGGCGATTGCTGTTAACTCGGTGGACAAGATGGGGTCGCCCTAGCCGGTGACTTCATGTGCCTGTAGACCTATGAGCACATACACCTGATTCCTGGGCCGCCCTTACTTGTTACAGAAGAGGATTGACTGTGTCCTGTGTCCCCTTCTGGGCAGTTTTTCTGTGAGAGCCCATGTAACAGATACTGCAAGGAACTCTTGACCCGATTACAAAATCAAATTATACAACACACTCATTCTTACAAAGCATTTTCTACATATTGTGTAATTCTCATCCTTATAGGTCGGTCACAGAGGACTTGGCTCAATAGAGTTTATTGTTGTAGAGGCCACAAGTTATCAAATGTTACTTGCTTAAAATATTCTGGAAAGTTAGTCATTAGCACATGACATTTCATTATGGTGTCCTATTTTTGCGTGTCATTGTAACTTTCCGTTATAAGCTTAGAAATGATGAAGGCTTCCGGTCAAGAAGGTAGACTAGGCACTGAGCACTGTTAATTGCTCTCTGTCCATTTTAAAGACTCATCAGAATGAAAGCACAGAATGTTTAAAAACAAAAAGAGACGAAAGGTATAACCATCCGCCAATAAATAGCAATCCAAAGGGAGAGAGATCATCAACCAACGAGATTCAACAAAGTTTTTGGGGTTTGGGAGATGAGATGGGTTGCAAAGCGCTAGCCTGCGTGTATTGCCAGGGGGCCTGTGCAGATGTGGGAGGCATTGTCCCCTGCAGGGGCTCAGAGTCAGCAGCTGTTTTAGAGCTTAGAAACTTAGACATGAGGTTTCCCCAAACGAGGTACAGTCGAAGGGCTGGGTGTACAATTGTCGCCCACCCCAGTCCCCCACACCCTACCCTCCCACCGCAGGTGTGTGCACTCCTGGAGGCAGAGGCCGCTGGTGCGCGTGGTCAGGCAAAATGGGCAAAAGCCGATTCTTCCATAGATATGAGACTAACTTCAGAAAATAGGACTTCTTTTTTTTTTAAATTTTTTTTTCAACGTTTTTATTTTTTATTTTTGGGACAGAGAGAGACAGAGCATGAACGGGGGAGGGGCAGAGAGAGAGGGAGACACAGAATCGGAAACAGGCTCCAGGCTCCGAGCCATCAGCCCAGAGCCTGACGCGGGGCTCGAACTCACGGACCACGAGATCGTGACCTGGCTGAAGTCGGACGCTTAACCGACTGCGCCACCCAGGCGCCCCCAGAAAATAGGACTTCTGATGGGGAGTTTGGTTCCACTGCAAAGCCCTCCTCCTTCTCTGGGGTCTGCTGCTCACCGGTCAGCTTCTTTTCTGCCTATGTCAAGTAAGGCCTATCTTGGTCACACATAAGCTCAGAATTTCCAGTCAGAGAAGAGGCCTTCCTAAAATACCCAGTGACGCAAGAGTGGAGGAGAGCGACTCCCGTTCTCCTGTGTTCCCGTCTCTAGTGAACATACAGACCCATGGGTCGTCGAGTGTATGACACCTGACACATGAAAGAAAAAGGTGGGCCTTAAGGAGAATGGCTGATGCAGAAGCAATGATATTACATAAAAGGGCTATTAGATTCATTTTTAAAAAGAATTGCTGAAATGGAAATGTCAGTAAAAAAATACGAGGGAATAAAGTGAAGTAATCTTCCCCAAAATGGAGAGCCAAGACCAACAAAATGCAAGAACAGAGACATGAGAAATTAACCTGTGAGGTTTGGTATTTGGCTTAATAGAAGTTAGAGAAAAAGAAAGAGAGGAAATTATCAAAAAAGTAAAGGAAGATAATTTCCAGAGGCAGGAGAGGTATGTGTCTCTGTATTAAAGGGACCCACCGAGATCCAGCATGATTAATAAAAACAAGACACCCGTGGGTATGTTTTTGTGAAATTTCAGTGCTTTAAGGAGGAAGGTAAGATTGCAAAAATGTTCAGAGAGGAAGAAAGACAAGTTCTCCATGTGTGAAGGAACGTCAGACTGGCGTCAAAGTGTTCATCAGTGGTACTGGATGCCCTAGGTATTGCCCACGGGATCCGGAGGTAAACCGACTCAGTTCAGTATCTGACAAACTACTGTTTGTTATGACAGCAGAATAAAGACATACTGAGATGCACGAGGACTAGATAAGTTAGCTTCCCAAGGACCTTCTTGAGAAGATGGTTGAGTGTGCACCCCAGCAAAACGGGGGAGTATCCAAGAAGGACAGCCTTGGCCCTCAGGACACAGAGTAACCAACCTACCTGAGCAGCCAGTGCGAGAGCACCGGCTGTGAACCAGGTCCAGACGACGGCGTCCGAAGTGGAGCTGGGGCACAAGGCTTCTGAGGGCCCCCCAGCCCTGCCTTCCGAGACTTAGGAAGAATTCCAATTGGGGCCTGTCAGAAGAAAGGCCATGGTTTTAAGTGATCAGTGAGAAAAGTAGGTCCCCTCAGTCCTAAAACTAGAATTTTTTTATTCTTGGAGTGGTCAGGAGGTCACGCCTTTGCATTTGTTTGTAAAGAATTCAATGTAATTTTAACGCACCCCTTTGCTTGGCATTAAATGATACGTATATATTGTAATGTGGATGCTGGTTGTCGATTGTCAACATTTAGAACAAGTCTGCGATACAGAAGGTTTGGGTGCTGTTTACTTCCAGGTATGAATGGTTACCGTTTTCACACTGTTAGAGGAAAAGTGTGGCGACTCCAGCATCCAGAGCCGGCTTGTCGGAACGGGAATTTATATTCCGTTTACTTAAAATCGCAGTTAGTATTAGAAGGGCTCAAAATTGAGAGTCATAGTTGAAGGTCGGTGAAGATGAGTTAAATTCTGATTTTTAAATCTAGGAAAACCTGTAGACGTTATGTAAGGTTATTCAACCTGGAAACCTAAATATGTTCATTTTTTTGAGTTGTAGAAATAACTATCGGAGGAACAAAAAACGGTCAAATTTTTTTCTGGAGAATGGGACTCAGGGTGGGCAGGAAGGGTGGAAACACATACATTCTTTTGTGTTCGATTTGTTCTACATGTGCATATTTTGAGAAAACAAAACATTTAAAAATATTTCCCAATTTAGTGTTTCACTAATCCAGACCTGTAGTGAAGTTTTACCAAAGAGACTGAACCGTTTAAGTAATTGACTGAATTAGTGTGACAGTGACCTTAGCAAACAAAGTAATATGAAACTTTCGCTTTGCTCCTGGCTTTTTAAACTGAGTCATCACTTTGGACCACAACAGCAACAACAACACATTGAATGAGTAACTCTTGTTTCCATTACTAACCCTAACAGTTTTTCCCCCTGAAAACATTTGTGCTTCTGTAACTGTCAGTTGTGCGGATAGCGTATAAGCAGATTCAGCCTACTTTTATTGTAATAGATTCGAATTTCAGCCCAGAATCCGGTAGACTGAGTACGCCGATGACAGAAATAATATCCTGTTTGGTAAACAAGGTGTTGGGAGTGAGGATGGGCCACAAGGTCCTTTCCAGGTTGACTCAAAAGGGAAGATGTGTTTGCAGTCCTGGTGCTGTTTGTTCTCCATTCCGAAGATAAACCTACGTCGCATTAACTAGAAAGAACATGTGGATAACCTCAAAACGTAGACACACTGTGCAGAAACGTCAGCACAACCAAAGGGCCTCCAAGCACTCAGGAAAGACATCTGTTGCCATGGCTGTACATTTCTTATGTTCCCTTACTTGGGATTGATGAGTCCCACTTGTCCCTCCCCAAGCAGAGTTCTCGTCGGAGCCTTCTTACTTTGTGACTCTTTCCAAAAGCTGGATGTATTCCCTCCTCCTGGCCAAAACAACTTCTTATGCACAAAATAGGCAGCTGGCCCGCAGGCCACGGTTTGCCAGTCTTTGTTACGTTAATTAAGAACATGGACTCTGGAACTGGACTACCTAGATTTGAATCTTAGCTTCCCCGCTAATTGTGGGACTCAGTTTTGTCATCATTAGCTGAAGCTCGTGGAAGTACCAACACCACACTGTTTTGTGAGAGTTAAACGACGTAACATATGTAAGGTGGTTCAGAACAGTGCCTGGGCCATGCACCTGCCCTTTATGTTCGGCTGTTACTTGAAATAGGGCACGAGTGGCTGTTAAGTTTACTCTCATGTGCCGACTTAACCGCGGTGCGAGTCCTGGAGGCCACCTCTATGTTCGCTGGAAATAATACTGTCTAATTAACTGTGTTTGAGGGGAAAAAGACCATGGCAACCAGCCCAGGTCTTTGCTACTTCTTGTAAATGACCCTTCTATCCTCAAGTAACCTCTCCGTGATTAGGAATATAACGCTATGTTAAAATGTTGCTGTTGGGAAGTAGATTCAACGCAAATTGTCTCAGGTTACACTAAATTTTATAGGAACGTGACTAATATAAATTTAAGGCTGGCAGGCAACCAGTATGCGAAGTATCCTTTTAAGATAGTTCAGGTAACTGTGATGTATTTTGATAACATTTTGCAAAAAAATATATTTAGAGAACTAAGCAGTACGTTGAAAAGTATGGACCCAGTGGAATATAAGCCGGACATGCTTGTATTTCTCTTTACTTTTGGCCTTACTGAGCTTTTTAAAATCTTCTTTTCCATCCGCTAATGAATTCTTGATTGATTCAGTAACTTTCTAGTCACTTTTTGTTTCTTATAAGAGAAAGACTCCTCTCAGTTTAGCTCAGTTCAAAGCTTCAGTCGTATGTCCAGTTCACAGTGTATCCTCGTTCTGTTTCTAGCCACAGTGGGAGTAACAGAGACCAGATTTCCTTAAATAAACCACCTTAAATAAACTAGAAACTTGGGCAGATAGATGAAACAACTGGATATAGATAGTACACTATCACTATAGATTGTGATCCTGAGATAAAACAGTCAAGGAAAGCCCTAAAATCACCACAGCTTTCTTCCTAGAGGCATTTTCTAGACTCCCAAGAAGTAAAACCCAAGCAGTCTGAGATGGTCTTACGGGAAGCTGAAATGGATTAAGCATGTGGGGAACAGTACAGGAGAGGAAGTAATTACACAGAAGAATAGCTTCAGAAACGGGTGACCTTGAGTTTGCTGCTGAATACTAGGATGTGCTTTCATAGGCCAGATGGAGAATGACCAGGTAACTGGTCTAATTAACTAATTAAGAAGAGTAATTCCCAGACTTCATAAAGAGAGACTGGAAAAGTTCCAAATTCTGAGAGGCTTTGTAGGACACACTCTGAATTAAGTGGATATCTGGAAGGATTATGCTGTAGGAGGGCCAAACTAGCCTTAAAATAACAAGTTTTCTACACCTGCCCTGACAGAGCTTAAAAACAAACCTTGCAGAGACCCACCAGTTTTGCAAAGAACCTAATTGCCTGTGGTACAAAGCCCAATATGCTTTAAAGGAAAACAACAAAATGTGGAACACAACTTAGTCAAATAATGTCTAGCAACCAATCAAGTATTAGTAGACACAATGAAACAGAAACAAATGTGATGCAGGAGAATAAGCAGTGAACAGAAAGAAACAGATTACAACAGAGGTGATGGAATTTGCAGAAAAGGACTTCAAAACACTTGTTTATATTTGTCCTTAGGGATTTAAAAGAAAAATGAGCATAATGAGAGAATTGCAAGGTATAAAACAGAACCATGTAGAACTTCAAGGGCTAAGTATTGCAGTCTCTGAAATGAAAAAAGAAAATGGCAGAATTAATAGCAGAGTAGATATTACAGGAGAAAAGTTAGTGAATTTGAAGACACAGAAGTAGAAAATCAAAACCAACGCACACGAAGAAATGAAAAGTGTAGGAGCACCTGGCTGGCTCAAGCAGTGGAGTATGCAACTCTTGATCTCAGAGTCATGAGTTCAAGCCCAATGTTGGGTGTAGAGATTGCTTAAATAAATAAAACTTTAAAACTTGTTTTTTTTAAGGTTTAAGAAAATGAATAGAACCTCAGTGTCCTGTGGAGTAGTATCAGGTGGGCTAATAGATTTTACCTGCGGTCACAGTGCAGTGCAGGTGGGGAAAGAAGAAATACTTGAAAAAAGAATGACCAAAGTGTTTTCATATTTGATAACAACTAAAGCTCTTTATTGTATCTTCTGTTCTGTGCATCTAAGAGCTATATACTGTCATTGGGATATTTCAAAATACTCATTCATATCATTTCCTGTTAGCTTTATTCTCACAAAACTCTATTTGAGAAAGGCTACTTGAGATCAGCCACTAAAAGAACTTTACATAAAACGAATAAGCCAATAGTGAAGATAAAATGGAATACTTAAAAATGATCAATCTTGAAGACAGTAAAAGAAGAACAAGTAAAGTCAGATGAGAAAAATGGAAAACAAAAATCAAGATGGTAAATTTAAACCTAACCATATTGGTAATTATATTTCATGTAAATTTTTCCATACAGTGTAATTAAGAAGCAGAGACTGTCAGAGTGGTTAAAAAAGTAAGCCTCATTTATATGCTATTTATAAGAGACACACTTTAACACCCAGGGGTGCCTGGGTGGCTCAGTCTGTTAAGCATCTGATTCTCGATCTGCCTCAGGTCATGATCTCACAGTTTGTGGGTTCGAGCCCTGTGTCCGGCTCCACGCTCACAATGCAGAGCCTGCTTGGGATTCTCTTTCTGCCTTTCACACTCCAGCCCATGCTCGCTCTTGCTCTCACTCTCTCTGAAAGTAAATAAATAAACTTAAACACACACACACACACTTTAAAGATACAGATAGGTTAAAACTAAAAGGATGGAAGAAGATAAGCCGTGCTAACGGTACGAGCTTAACATCCCATAAAACTAGGCTTCAGGACCAGGAATCTTAACTAGTCCTGGAGAGACATTTCATTGTCATGCAAGAGTGAATTCAACAAGATGTAAAAATCCCGAACCTGCAAGCGAGTATAATAACACAACTTCAAAACACACGAGGCAGAATTTCTTAGAACTAAAAGGAAAAATAAAGAAATCTGCTATTTTTGCTGTAGATTACATAGTTGATGGAGCAAATGGAAAGAAAGTTAGTGGGGATATAGAAGACTTGAACTTCACTATGAAGTAAGTTGACCTAATGGATCTTTTCAGAGAACTCTACCCAACAATAGAATTCACATTCTTTTGAAGCTGTACACGGAGTATTCATCAAAATAGAAATAATGGGAGGGGGGCCTGGGTGACTCAGTTGGTTAGGTGTCAGACTCTTTGATTTTAGCTCAGGTCATGATCTCACGGTTTGTGAGTTTGAACCCCGTGTCGAGCTCTGTTCTGTCAGCATAGAGCTCACTTAGGATTCTTTCTCTGTCCCTCCCCTGCTCGTGCTCTTTTTCTCTCTCAAAATAAATAAACATTTAAAAAACCCAGAAATCCCTAAAATTCTAAAAAAAAAATTAGAAATATGGGAGTTAAATACATAAAATAAATCTCAATAAATGTTAATTTAAATTTGAAAGATTGAAATAATACATACTGTATTCTCTTACCCCAACAGAATTAAATTAAAAATCAGTAACCGAAAACTATTTGGACGTTTCCAGATACTTGGAAATAAAAGAATATACTTCAAAGTACACCTGACAGTCAGTGAAGAAATCACAAGAGAAATAGGAGATATTTTGAACTTAGTGAAAATGAAAACAACATTAAATTTTATGTGAGAAAGTAATGCTTAAAGAGAAATTACAGCTTTAAAAGCTTACATTAGAAAAAAAGAAAGATCTAGGACCAGTGAACTAAACCTCTATTTTCAATAGCAGGGAATTAGTTTGCTAACTAACTTGAATATGAAAACAAAGAGCAGGGAATTAATTAGTGAAAAAGGACTATGCGCAAACAATACAGAAAACTCAATAAAACCAGTGGCAAAAAGGGAAAAAAAATGTTTAACAATGCTGGCTAACCCATAATTAAACAAACAAAAAAAAGGAAGACCTGAATTATCAATATTCTGATTAGAATAGGCCATCACTACAAATCCTATAGCTATTAGAGGATAACAAAAATATCATGCATGACGTTATGCCAAGAAATTCACCAACTGGAAAGACCTACGAGAACCCAAAACTGATACTAGAAGAAATAGAAAATCTGAATACTTCTGTATTTTTTTTTAAGAGGGTGAATTTGTGATTAAATGTTTTTCTTTTATTTATTTATTTATTTATTTAAAAAAAAATTTTTTTTTCAACGTTTATTTATTTTTGGGACAGAGAGAGACAGAGCATGAATGGGGGAGGGGCAGAGAGAGAGGGAGACACAGAATCGGAAGCAGGCTCCAGGCTCTGAGCCGTCAGCCCAGAGCCCGACGCGGGGCTCGAACTCCCGGACCGCGAGATCGTGACCTGGCTGAAGTCGGACGCTCAACCGACTGCGCCACCCAGGCGCCCCTAAATGTTTTTCTTAAACCAAACGGTGGGCCCGGATGGCTTCACTGATGGAATCTATCAACCTTTTAAGGAAGAAACACTAGCAATCTTACCTGAGTCCGTTCAGAAAACACAAGAGGGGAGAATAGGTCTGGACTTATTTTATGAGGTCCTCATTACTTTCTTGCCAAATCAGAGAAAGGTGGCTGAAAGGAAAGAAATCCACAGACTAGTATCCCTCGTGAAGACAGATGTTATGACTCCTAGCAATTTCAGCACATCAGACCCAGTAATCTGTAAACAGGTAAGTTGGGTATGGGAGGTACACCCTCACAGGGGCCCCTGACGGATGTGCATTCAGGAACATGACTGTGAACGCTGGAAGGAGGGGCTGCGGGAGGGAGCTTTTGCTTCCCGGCATCGAGAGTCTGCGGCCGTATTTCTCCTCGTGTCTTTTGCTTTCTTGTGTTTGAGATGCCAGCAGGCCGGGGCTAGAGGCGAGGGAGTGCGGGGTCATGACTGACTCGGGCGTCACTGATGTCACGCTACACGGGAGGAGCTTGAAGACCTCCGTCTGGCCGTGCTCCTGCCACTTGGTTGTTGCATGCACCCTCGCTCTAGCACTTACCCAAAGCATATTAAGTGCCAGGGGCTGTTCTGGGCACCACAGATCCAGTCCTCAGTCAAAAATCAATAAACCTCTATAGCAAATAAAAAGAAATTTAAAGAAAGATAATACATCACAACTAAGTAGGATTTATCTCATTTGTGAATCCGTATAATTAATCATATAAACAATAAAAATTTGTATGATCATCTCAGTATTTGCAGGTATGCAGCATCTGACAGAGTTCAACATTGATTCGTGATTTTTAAAAAGCTCTTAGTTAAATTTGGTAAGTAGGGTACTTCCTCAATCTGATCAGATGCCTTTATAAAACACTGATAGCTAATACAGTCAGTGATGAAAAGCTAAACCCTTTCCCACTAATAATGGAGACAAGGCAAGAATGTCCACTCTGATCACTGAGACTCAACACTGCACGGTAGGCTCTAGCCAGTGCAGTGAGGCAAGAAGAAATAAAAGGCATGCAGATTGGAAAGAAGGATTAAAATCCTGCATTCACAGGTGTCACGATCACGTTCAGAGAAGATCTTAACCAAAAACCGTTAGGACTAGTAAGTGAACCCGGCAGCGTCTCTGACCACAAGGTCTGTACACGCTAGCGATGCACGATTGAAAAATGAAATTTTAAAAGTTACTCTTTTTTACAATAGCATGAAAATATGACATGTTTAGGAATAAATGTAACAAAATGTGTGTGAAGTCTGTGCACCGAAAACCATCAAACATGGCAGAGAGAAATGAAAGATGACCAAAATAAACGGAGAGATGGAACTTGCTCATATGTCAGAAGGTGGAATAATTATAACATCGTCAGTTCTCTTCAAATTGATCGATAGGGTCAGTGCAACCTTAGCCTTTTTTGTGTGAAGTGGCCAAGTGATTCCGAAATGTCTATGGAGATTCAAAGAACAAACTTGGCTGAATTACAAGGCCTGATCTCAAGACTTAGCATAAAGGTAAAGAAAACAAGTCATCATGACTCTGGTGTGGGAACGGACCGCGGGAAGAGACTCAGGCATGTGGGGTCAGGGAGCAGAAGTCGCAAGGGGCCGCCAAAGGAAGTCCCACTTCTCTCCTTGCAAGACGTGTCAGAGTTTCACAGTAATCTGGGTCATAGTTGTATTAGCAAATGTTAATTTAGGGTAAGTTATATGAAGTGTTATTTTATGCCACTAAATAAAACATAAGCTTAATTGGTGCAATCTGGGTAGATGTGTATTTGTTTCACAGTTTAGCCTCACTCACTGATTTTAATAGACTAGTCAAAAGCAGTTTCAGATACTTCTGTATATTACAGAGAGATCGATTTCTGTTGTTTCTAAAATGAGAGAAACTGAAGCTAGATGTTTTTATGACATGATTTAAATTTAATTGTATTTAATTCCTATAAAAAGAGGATAACATGCCAGAAGTTAGACCTTGTTCTTTATCTGTGTTTAAAATAGAGCAACATAATTTATAGCGCCTTGCTTCATGAGCATTTAGCTTGTTTTTGAAAATTAAAATAAGACTTCTAAGTTAATTCTCATTATACGTACGACTTTAAATAATAAAGGCCATTTATAAACGATTTCTGTGTACCAAGTTAGCAATTGAGTTTAAAATGAAATGCACAGTTTTATGATTCTGTGACGTTGTAAGGGGATATTATAAATAGCTTTTATGTAAAACTGTGCATATGCATGTATAGGCTCATTTAATTATTAAAAATCACTTGTCAGGACAGTCATGGAAATGTCCTCTGTGACAGTTTTTCTCAGATCTATTTCAGACTTCTGCATGTGTTACTATATTTATCTTTATCTAATCAGCCTTGCCCCGAGGTTTGGTTATTTTATAACAAGCAGCTGTGCAAAGCTTTTTCTTTAAAAACGACATTCTTTTGTAGTGTTGCCATCACTCACATATTACACATTTGGGCAGCAAATTAAAAGCGAGTAAACTGTAGCACTAGATAAAATATATGATGTCACTGTATTTCAAGATACCCTCATGGAAAAACCGCTCTTTTGAGACCATTTAAAACGGAAATATTAAAATTTTTTCAACCATAACGAAAGATATAATCAGCAATGTGGATTATCATTCGTAGGTTTTTGAATATGAAACTTGTTATTCTGAGTTTAGCTGAGACTATATTTAGTATCCTAAGGGTCGATAGCATGCCAACATTTTTAATTAGTTTGCTCTGACGCTAAGAGATGTATACATACTGGTGTGTACATTTAGTGAGTTTGTATCACTGTCAGAAGGCTACCCTTCCAAACCCGTGACCCAAATGGGAACTTAGGGATATGTAAGCTCTTTCACAAGCCTAAACTCAGGACTCACTGCCACTTTCCTGCGACACTTCGGAATATTTTCAGTTCCAGGATATAAACGGATTCAGTTGAGCTTTACGTTCATTCTGTACGCGAGGTACCGTGACGGGCATTGTCTCATTGCCTTGTACTTCTCCATTAAGCCGAAAGAGGTAGATTCGTCCCATATCACGGTTGGGGAAACTGAGTCTTTGAACCTTCTCCAGGGTCCCCAAAGCTAATTCAGGTGTTCGATCCCGCTGATGTATCGATGGCCCCACTCTGCTAGTCAGGACTGTTGTTGGTTGAGAGAAGTGTTCTGGCGGCAGGAAGATACTCTTCACTTGTAAACATACTGCATGACAGCACATACGTGGTTGCTAACAGAGGTAGTTGTTTACTTTTTCTGTTACCTGAGGAGATGCTTGGACACGTGGCTGTCTTAGATTAACCGTCTCTCGTGTTAGAATTCATTTTTGTTTCCTCTACTACTCTGTTAATGCAGACTTCATTCCCTGCGCCCTGAGCACATCTGGCGTCTTGTAACTGGGCTCTGGGATTCTGTCCTCTTCGTGGTACATTTATGTCCCTATGGTGACTGCCGAGTTAATTTACTCCAGAACCTTCAGCAGCTGACCTCACCAAAGAAAGCATCACCTCGCCCTGGCATCGAAGACTGGAGCTTTCTTCCCAGCGTTGCCCTTTGCGCCCCGGTGCCCACGCCGCCCCCCGCCCCGTCCCCCGCCGCCCCCCCCCCCCCCCCCCCAGCCTCTGGAGACCCTCCCTGTTGTCGTGGGACTGCGGGCCGAGCCGCACAGGTCTGCTGCCTTCAGTCCCCACCGCACCCCTCCTCCGCGAAGGCTTGCCTGGGTCCCGGCATGCCACTTGGTGACAGCACTTAGAGTACCTTGCCGTTGTAGCCCCAAGTCACAAAGTCGAGGAAGTTAAGGTGAGCAGAGTAAGTCTGTGCACGCCATCCAGAAGTGACCTTCTTAACACTCTGGCAGGTTTTCTTCCGTCTGGTCTCCGCAGTCGTGCGTTCAGGACAACCCACGCCTATTTGTTATGTTCTTGCCGCTCTTGTGTTTGGATACGGATCTTTAAGTGTGCCAAAATGGACGTTCGTTTTCTTTCCATTTTAATTAGTTTGAAGTGTAGTTCTGTTCACTCCTTGCTGATCTCTTACATAATCACAGTTTCTTGGGATCGTGTTCTATTTAGTACCATGAAAATACGGTTTATATGCAGGAGAATTACTTGTTGTAACGCTTTGAGGAACACAGAGATGATCTGCAAAGAGACCTGTTTAGCTTACCTTGAGGGACTAGTTTGGGAGAAGGTTCTGGAGTGTTCCTTTGCAAGGCGCCCTAGGGGGGTGAGGAAACGGCTCCGGGGAGCCACCCGCAGCCCTCGAGTTTGGGGATCACAGAAGAGCCAGGAGGCCACGAGAGCCAGCGTCTTGCCACACTTGACGAGAATCGCAGTCCGTGGACACAGAGCAATGCCTCTTGCGGGCGAGGGGGCCGCACGGCCCCCTCCGTCTCGTTAGGAATCCCGCATGTGTCTCTGGAGTCTTCTATCCCAGGCCGTAATTTAGTTTCTGCTTGCACAGAGGGTCTGCGGGCCGTGCTTGTGAACCCAGCACGATAACAGAGGAACATACCGTGGACAGGTTTAGTCTTGAGCGTATGTCATGACTTCCTGACAGGTATGGAGTCTGAGCATCTGCTAAACCCAGAGAGTCACAGTTCGTCCGCTTCGCTTGTCACTGTTCTGTGTAGAGAACCCCTGAGTGTGCATTTTAGTAAGTGTCAACATGGCTGCCGGACTGCGCACTCTGGAGTTCTCCTGGATAGGAAACAAGTCGTTTACCTATCATCTGAGGTTGGACTGTATATTCGATACTGGCTTGCTTTAAACTTCCTTCAAGCAATGAGAGGATCTTGTTGAAGAAACTGTATGAGTCGTTTTCTAGAGAGTAATAGACCTTAGTGTACTTCTGAATATTCTAACTCCTAAATTGGATTTAAAGGAAAAGGGAAATAAAAACAACACTAGTAACAACTGGTGTAGGAACAAGAAGTTTTCTCATTAAATGTTCATCTATTCTCTCTGTGATTTTGGTCCAGTAGTAAGAATATGAACGTTAACAGATTGTTCTGGCACCTCCATTTTAAAGGCCAACTTTAATGGCTTTGTTTCTTTGCCTTTAGGGTTTCAGGATAACTTTGTTCCAGTTTAGTCCAGACATGTATTATATCGATGTCGAGAGGCATCTCACTGCTTTTTGTTTCCAGTATGTGACCTCCTTGGTAACCCAGGTGTCCCCTACCCTTCGTGCTCCCGCAGCCCGTGGGGTTTGGGTTTCTGTGAGCTCGGCAGTCTTGCAAAGTAGTGACGCCCGTGTGTGAACACATAGCCGCACTCACGATCGCCTCTGGGGCCCGAAGCGGGGGTTCTGGCACCACCCCACAGACTCGGTGTGAGAATTAAGTGAGCTTACAAAGCACCTAGGACAGGGCCAGGCACATCAGAAGCACTAAGTAAATGTCCCCTTGCTGTTCTGTGAATGTTCTTTCACAAGGCACCGTTATTCTCATGTAACTCTCCCTTGATCACATGGTACACTTTTCAAAAATGACTTCTGCTTCTCTCCCCCTACCCGTCACCACCCCTCAAAAAAAAAAAAAAAAAGGGAAGAAAAGAAAGATTGGTAGATGGGTAGGTTTCCTCAACAACTTTTGTGGCTCAGCTAGACACAGAAAACCATCGAAAGGCGGAGAGGATTCAAATCCTGCCTTCAGAGGAGAGGGATGGTGAAAATAGTTACGTAAGCTGCCCCACAATGCAGTCAGATCACCCCCGTGCCGAGGGCCCTGTGCATTATCCCGAACTGTGTGCTGAACTGAAGGACAGCTCGGGGCTGTGGGCTTTTCAAGGAAGGAAGGAGGTACGGAGGAGGCGCGGGGTGCAGGGCAGCCCCTCTGTCCTGGCCTGCGGCCACACTCGGCTCCCTTTTCCTCTTTCTTTTACAGGCTCATTGGGAGTTTATTTATTTATTTTTTCAACGTTTATTTATTTTTGGGACAGAGAGAGACAGAGCATGAACGGGGGAGGGGCAGAGAGAGAGAGGGAGACACAGAATCGGAAACAGGCTCCAGGCTCTGAGCCATCAGCCCAGAGCCTGATGCGGGGCTCGAACTCACGGACCGCGAGATCGTGACCTGGCTGAAGTCGGACGCTTAACCGACTGCACCACCCAGGCGCCCCTCATTGGGAGTTTATATCAGTGGAAACCACAGCTTCTGGCTTTGTAGTGAACACACGGTCAGTGACTGACTTGTGTTCTGCACCCTCCAATAACTCCTCTCAGAAACCCAGCCACTTTGTAAGTAGTACAGACCCAATAGGAGTAAGCGTACAGGCACTCGCGCCCCAGAAACCCCACCCCTGTGCCGCTGAAGGCCCTACGAGAGGAGAAAGTTCCCTACTGACACTGGAGCTAGCTACCAGAGCTCGCTGTCCAGTCCTGGCAGAGAGCCCAGCGCTTGGATGTGTGTTCGTGTACTCCCGGCTCCGGGAGGCCTGTGCGGCTGCTCCGGAGGGACTGGCCGGAGCCAACGGGCTCTATCTTGCAGAGGAGTCATGGCAGCAAGGTCATCCAGCCTCCTCCCCTGCAAGATGATGACACCGATTTACTACAGAGGCCAAGTGGCATCCCTGCAGGGACCTCAGCCCCGCCCCCAGACTCTGGGGCCGCATCCTTCCTCTTAGGCCACGGCAGGGATGTCGACGGGCTCATGGCCTTCCCATGCTCTGAGGGAAGTTTCCAGTTTGTTCACGAATAATTTCTCTTTATCAGGCCTTTCTGTGCCTTCGCAACTCCCGGAAGGGTGTGTTGGTGTGTAACCAGGAGTCCTCCCGGTGGGAAATGTGGACCCTGTCTGAGTCGGAGGACACAGAGCCCCTGGGTAGCTAGTCCCACTGCTGGGATGTGCACGGTCTGATAGGCCGCCGGGCAGGGACGGGCTGCAAGAGTAGAGAGTCTGCGACTCGGGAGACCCTGGAGCCCTCAAGTTCTCTTCCTCTTAGTGAGATGAAAATTATGAGCGCTGTGTTCCAGAGAGAAGCAAACATAATGACTATGCCTTCAACATTTTGTTTTAAGGTTTTGAACCACCAGTTTAGAATCAAATACTTGGGAAACACGGGACTGCAGCTAATAAGTCACGCGTCCTGCAGCTCCCTGGGGGTACGGGGGACTCTGCTGTGTGCATGTGTGGAAACACCGAGGAGGAAGTTTCCTTGGTATTCCCGAGCCCTACGCCAGACCTGGCAGAGAGTGAGAACTCTGAAAACATCCTAAATGTTTGCCAAGTGATGCAGTGACCTTTATGACCCTGCCAGGGCTGTGGTGATAAGACAGCTTCTCAAGGAGTGAGAGGAATGTGCTCACCAGGACAGGCTGTGGGGGGCCAGCGGGGTGGTGGGATTTCACAGAATGCCCCGGATCACCAGGGGGCGGGTGGCCACGCACCGCCTGCTTTCTCTGGCGCAGGCTGGTCCTTTTAAAGCTTCTCTGCCCTTCACTCTGGACCTGGAGACCGTTTATCTCCTCAGTTTTTTCTGTTTCCCAAAAGAAGGGGTTAGCACAGACTACAATTTCCAAAGAGTCTCTGAATTTAAGAAATTTTTTAATTTAAAAATTGTTTTAATTTAAAACTAAGAAAAAGAGTGGTCGATAAGCATATTCGGAACGTACTCTTCAAGTCTACTTTTATCTGTCACATTCCTAGTTATGAGGAAAGGTACAAAATGTCTTTGGTCACTAAGTATGTATTAGTGTATCTGTTTTATGGTTGATTTTACGTTACCGTACAAAAAACCTGAACAAACATTCTTTTGTGCAGTCAGCTAAAAGAACAGCTGCAGGGGTGAGGTAGCAGGAAAAGGAGGCTGACACGATGGTTTGTGAGACACTGTTTCCTCAGTGAGTCCCGGGGCCACGTGGCCTTCCTATTCCCGCAGCCACCAGAGCTGTCAGAGAGCTCCGGGCCAGCGTTCTGGAGTCTCGCTTTCTCGACCTGTTTCTTCTAGTGTTCTCTCTTCTGGCATTTACGTGAGCTGTCTCCTGCGGACATAGATGCTTTGTTATACTGTTGACCGTGAACAGAGAAATGCCATTAGGCTAGCGTACGAATTATAGCAGTGCTCTGGTGTGTGTGTGCGTGTGCGCGTGTGTGCGCATGTGTGTAACTGCATCTTAGTGGGGATCAGTAAGCACACATTAGTGTTCTGTACGTGAGAGGTGGCCAGAGTGTAAGGCTTGCCTACCAATGCTTGAAATTTCCGTGTCCCAACCCGTAGCCCCGACCATGTCCTAGGCCATATGTCCAATGCCTCTGGAGCCACTCGCCCGCCCTCGGGCTTTCTTTGTATTCCAGCTTTTAGGCTAGGGCGTCCCTTGTCAAAAATGCAACGCTGTTAAGAATCTGTGCTTTTAGTTTTTCTTTGTTATAGAACTAATACTTTTAGACATTTTGAGGAAGAAGGAATGTATTTGACATGCTCAGCAGGCCCCTGAAAGACAGAAAGAATGAATAATACAAAGGTAACACTTACTGTTTTAATTTATTAAAAAATTTTTTTTTAATGTTTATTTTTAGTGGAAGAGAGAAACACGGCATAAGTGGAGGAGGGGGCAGAGAGAGAAGAGGGGAGACAATAGAATCCAAAGCAGGCTCCAGTCTCTGAGCTGTCAGCACAGAGCCCGACACGGGGCTCGAACCCATGAATCCCGAGATCATGACCTGAGCTGAAGTCAAGCACTTAACCAATGGAGCCACACAGGCACCCCCAAATGTAAACATTTAAAAATAAAGCTTGGCATAAAGTCTAAAAATTAGGGGAAAGAATAATCTTTTCAACAATTGGTCGAACATATGCAAAGAAATTAACTTTGATCTGTATCTCTCACTGTATATAAAAATGAGCTCAAAATGGATCATAGACATAAGTGTGACACCTAAAACTATGAGACTTCCACACAAAATTTAGGAAAAAAATCTTTGTGCTCTTGGGTTAGAAAGTTAAGATTTCTTAGAAAAGAGACCAAAAACACAATCTATATAAGGAAAAAATGAAAATATTGGGCTTGATCAATCTCTTGTCAAAAGACACTGTTAATAGAATACAAAGACAAGTCCCAGACTGGGAAAAAATACGGGCAAATCACATACCTGATAAAAGACTTGCAGCCTGTAAAATATGTAAAGAACTCTCAAAACTCAGTAATAAGAAAAAAATGAAACCTTGTCATTTGCAACAACATGAATGGAACAAGAGTGTGTTAGGCTGAGTGAAGTAAGTCAGAGAATGACAGATATCATATGATTTCACTCATCTGTGGCATTTGAGAAACACAGCAGATGAACATAAGGGAAGGGAGGAAAAGTAAGATAAAAACAGAGAGGGAGGCACGCCATAGGAGACTCTTCAATAGAACAAACAGGATTGCTGGGGGGAAGAGGGAGCTAAATGGACGATGGGCATTACGGAGGGCACTTGTTGGGATGAGCACTGGGTATTATATGTGAGAGATGAGTCATTTGGGTTCTACTCCTGAAGCCAAGACTACACTGTATGTTCACTAACTTGAATTTAAATTAAAAAAAAAAAACGAATTAAAAAATAATCAAGAGATTGGAGAAGACATTTCACCAAAGAGGACCTATGAATGGAAAATAAGTACATGACAAGATGTCCGTCATGAGGGAAATGCATACTAAAACCACCACTGAATACCAAGCTGAGTGGCTCAAATTAAGAACATTGACTGTACCAGATGGTGATAGGGATGTGGCTTCTGGAACTCTCCTATACCGCACACAGGATTGTAAAATGGTACAGCCAGTTTTAGGGAGCATTTTGGCATTTTTAAAGAAGTTGTGCATACACCTGCCATGTGACCCATATGACCCAGGCATCATCTACGCAGGATAGCAGTGTGTAGACAGCAAAAACCCTTACGTGTATAGTCGTGTATAGTCGCAATGATGTCTTCCTCATTCCTTTTTTTCTGTCGTGTAGATGTGCTGTAATCCACTCAGCCTGCCCCTACTGATAGACGCTTGCCTTTTTTTGGTCTTTTGTAATTATGCAGTCACTAGGAAAAACTTGTCTGTGTGTCACAGCATCTCACGTCATTACTGGTCTGTCGTTGAGTAGCGTCCGAGAAGTGAGAAGGCTGAGGGTGCTGTTCCCAGGTCCTGCTGACCTTCCAGCACAGGGGTCAGCACCCCTGGCACCTCGCTAACACAGTTGCTGGTCTTGGGATGTCTGCAGTGTCACAAGTCAGGAAGGGCATTCCCTGGTTATGTAACTTTCATTTCTCTTTATAAGGGCCTATAGAGGAGGGCGAACACTCCTCTGCCCTCTGATGTTCTCTGCCTGGGGTCTTGGAAGTTATGCTGACAGAAGACAGACTAACAGGGAAACTGTGTTACCGTGTGCCTTTACGTGGGAGAAAACTCAGTGATTAGTAACTCCAGGAGGTGGTTAGAACTCAGGGGCTCAGATGCCATCTTAGGCGAAATGAAAGGAAAGGGGTTTGGGTTTCTGTGAGAGGTAGGTTATGGAAATGTATGGGGAAAGCCTTGTCTAGGGAGGCTCACAATGCAGATTTGTGTTGCTGCCTTCTCCGCTGAAGAGGAGTGTTGAGTTGTGCTCCTCCTCCCCGTGCTGGAGAGGGAGACGCCGTTACAAATGGAAATTTCCTGTACAAATGTACCTTGCTTTTACAAAAGGAAAACTTAATGCTGTTTTTAGAGCTTTTCCTATGTCTGCTGTTTCTCAGTTGCTTTCAGCTCAAAATAATCCTTATGCCAAAGTGGCATTTTTCAAAGTAGCATATTCCGGTCCCCTGTGGACTATTTGAATTTTCCATTGTCTGCTCACAGCTTTTGCTTTTTTCCTTTACTATTAAATTGTACTGAAACTTGAGTTTCAGTAGTTTGTTGTGTATTAAGAATTAGTTCTTTGTGCCTTTTTTTTCCCCAATTGCCCATTTACCCCCACTTTACCAGTTTCCCTATTTACTAATTTGTCTTCAAACTTTGCTTAGTGAATGTGCCCCCCCGCCCTGTGAGCTTTTTAAAAATGCATTAATCCTTTTACTACCTATAGGTTTGGGGCTATAGATCCACATTATTAAGGATTTTTCTCATTTTTGTATGTTTGTTTTTGAATGGCTTTGTTTCAGTCTGATATTGCTATGAGAAATGGACAGAGTTTCATCTTCATGTTTTTGCCTTCATTCTTGAAGAATATGTTCATTGGGTGTAGACTCTGTTAAAGAAGAAAATTCAACTGAGTAAATTCGAACATTAATTGGCTTTATTTAATGATTCGTGAATTGGACAGCATTCCATTTTATCAAACAGAACAGAGCTCCAAGGAGCTGTATAAAATGGAAGGCTTTACAGGCAGAAGGGGCAGAAAATGGAAATTTCTGGCAAAGAGTGGGTTGTTTTAGATAAGGTCACCTTCCTTTGAGGGAAGAAGTGGTCTGTCAGGCAGATGGCCTCACTAGTGCCGACCAGGCAATCCCAAATTGATTGGTTAGGGGTGACGTGTTTGGGGGAGGCCGAGGCTACAGTTAGGTTAGGTATTAAGTCTTGGTTGGTTGATGTGGGGCTTGGCACAAGTGACTCCCATTTTGGGCCCATTGTTGCATTTTTGAAACAGTTCCTCACTTTTGATTAGACTCTGAGCTTAACTGAGAGAGATGGGACCAAAATTTAAGGCATTAACTAATTAATAGCTTGGAAGGCACTTTTGCCATAAAACATTAAAAAAAAACCCAACTGGTTGACAGTTTCACTTTTCTGTCAACTTGGTGCTCCCATGTTTAATTTCATATAAACCTTAGATCTCGTAGTGGTCTATACGGTGATGGGTCGATGTGGTGGTCCCCAGATGGTGGGTGATGCCGTAGCGTGAGGTGGGAGCGTACAGCCAGACTGCGCACTGCACCAGAGTGATAGCCTGTCGTCTGCGGGTCCTTGCCCAGCGCTCCTCCCCTCCCACTCGTCCAAACCAAAAACTTACTGAGCTATGGACAATATAAAGGATGCAGCTGGTTTTTGAGAGCATTAATTACTGCCTCTTTGCCTCATTGAGACACAATCGCTTGTTCTCCAGTGCCGTCTTTACCAATTCACTCAGCAGTATCTGTAGTTGCAGCAAAAGAAGAGTCAAGTTCCACTTAGCTCCTGAAAAGAAATGGTTGTGTCATTCCTGAGGAGTATGTTTCTGGAAAATGTCGAAAACTTTTTGCCGTTTGGTAGCGGAGAACATGGTGTAGGCAGAATTCAGGTATTTACACAGAATCTGCCTTTGATGATTAGGTGAACTCTAAGGGACGGGTTACGTGGCGGAACGTTGAAGCGTATGTCGCATGTAGCAATCAGTAACAGTAGTGGCTCTTGTCTGTTCGAATTACCTCCGGGGAGCAGACTTTTTTTGTACACTAAAGCGCTTAACGTCCAAGAGTAGGTCCCGAGTCCCTAATGGTTGACTTTGAGGAAAAAGTATTGTCTCTTCCTTTAGAAGAATACCTGGATACCACTCTAACTGGCTGTTTGTTTCATGTGGCAAAAAACCCTGACCCCAAAACCACTGGTATCAGATAGAAGTTGTGCTGGCAGACAGATGCGGAATTTAACAGAAAATCAAATGCATCACAGCGTTAGCGTTCCTTCCAGTTGGCAACGTGACGCGTGGCTTTGCGGAGCTGACGTGTGACCCTGACCTGCCGGACCTGCGGCAGGCGCTCGTTTCTTATTTGGAAACCCTGGATTGGAGGAGCAAGACTGAGGGACCGGAAGGCACAGAGGTGAAGCCACATTTCCCACAGAACTTCGGAACGTCTGTACACGGACACGTGGGCAGTACGCCAGGAACACGCGACAGCATGGAAAGCTTTGGCAAGACAACACAAAGCTCAGCGACAAATACGCGTCTCTGCGTTTGGAAACGGGATATTCTCTTAACGAAGGGAGAAATTTCATCAAGAAGAGAAAACGTACAGCACAGAACGAGGTAACAAATCAACAAGCAAAGAATCTATATATATACTGCTCTGAACAAAGGACTTTAGAACCAAGTGCTTACGTACAGTCCACAAAATAGTATCACAAGTTTGCACAGTATTGCCATGAATCCACACACATTTAAATGTCATGTTTCGTATGCATGATAAAATCTCTTTACTTTTGTTACTTATTTTTCATGCTTCATTATGTCCTTTTTCACAAGTGTCCCTCTTTCACGTTACTTTATCTTTTATGGCAAACTGCTTTGTGGCCAGTTAGTTACGTGGCAAAAATGTTGGTGGCACAGATGCTTGTGGCAAAGATACCAGACACGGGTTCTTATGACCCAAACCCGTCAGAATCGAATAAGCCGTAGAAAGACCCATTGAAGGAGTACTTTTCTTAAGCCAAATAGCTCTCTCAGTGATCCGACGTAGCTGAGTTTCAACTTCCCCAAGAGTGTTAATCCAGGTACAGCAGGTGGTGGCTGCCACAGCCCAGCCAAAAGCAAGTCAAGGTCTGCCCTGTTTTCAAGAACAACTTTGGCCAGTGCGTCTCTGGGTTCTGGTTGGGCAGCTGTCTTAGCGGTGGATTCTGCAGTACTTGCACGAGTTAAGGAGAGGTTCCTGATGATAGCCTTGTTTACATTTACTCCCAACCAAGGAAGTTGGGGCCTGCCAGGGGGTTATGAAAGGAGCTGGGAGGTCCTTTTGAAACTTGATGATGTAAATCCTGGACAGTTGACGCGTGAGGTGTCTCCATTCATTTGCGGTCAGGTGCGGTTAGAATCCTAAGAGGCATGGCCCAGTTAAGCGTATTCTAGGTATTCACAGGTCCGAGGAGAATGATAACTACCGCAGATGAAGAGAAATCACGTTGGTGCACAAACCCTGCCCAGTACCGTGGCACTGTTAATGGAGTGCAGCATCATGGACAGATCAGTGTCTGATTACAAATCCAACAGTCCGAATGGTCATTTCATTCAGCAATGGCCTGGGGAATATGACTGATAGCATTATCTTTACAGGCCAGTGTCAGAGTAAAGGAAAGACAGAGAAGAAAAAAGAGTTTCACGTTTAGTGAAATTACCATGTCTTGATCTGACGTCTTGGGAGAAAGCAGGCTACCCTGATGTCGGCTACTTCTCTTCCTAGTCAATTTTATTTGGGGGTCTCTAGCATCTACATAGGACCAGATGTCAGGTGGAGCTCTCTTCAGCTGTGAGATGTGTACCCAAGGTCCCAGTCGCTAAAGCTCGGCTGCCATCTGAGTAGTGAGGAGCACCTGGTATTGCACCTTCCAAGGAGATCCAAGGGCAGTCTTTGTTCCTCGTCATTCCAAATTAGAAGGATGGGAGAACACTGGAAATACTAGTTCAGAAAGTCATCCCCAGACATTTGAGGAAACCAGAAGAGTTCAGGATCCAGCCCAGTTTACAGGTATATAACAAAACCTGGGAGACAGTTAACAGGACTAGAATCTGATATTTACAAAGGTACAGACATAATTTTTCTTTCTCTGATCACCCCTACATTTTTACTAAAGATAATCACAGTAAAACTAATTTATTTGCATTCAACTTGGCCAGGTTATTTGTGTAAGGAGAAGAATAGAGATTGACCACATAGCTCTTTTTAAAGACTGCTTTGCTGAAAATTATTTATTTGTTTTTGAGAGTGAGAGAGTGTGAGTGAGCAGGGGAAGGGCAGAGAGAAAAGGGAGGGGCTGGGGAGAGAATCCTCAGTAGGCCTTGCACTGTTAGCCTGGAGCCTGATGTGGGGTTTGAACCCATGAACCGCGAGATCACGACCTGGGCCGACGTCAAGTCGATGCTGTGAGCCACCCTGGCGCCCCTTTGCTGAAAACTTTGATAAGGAACCTTTCCCTGAGGCCAGGAAGCCGTGCCAAGGACTCCCCATCAGATTTTACCTGCAAATACCTTTTCAGTGAAAGCTTTGGTAATATAGCCAGTGTTTCCAATTGTGTCCTGTACGAGGAAAACAGATTACCGTTGAACTGGAGCAGATAACTAATTACGTTGCCATGAAAAGAATACTCAAGAGTTTCTAAAATCTGGATGGATCAGAGAGGGGGGAAAAAGGTAAATGTTTCATGTTTGTTTACAAAGGTACATGTTATTAAATTGTTAAAAAGAAGAAACCCCATCATCCTGCTAATAAGTTCAGTCCCATGTAATTAATCTTTTCTTGAATCTAGTTTTTCCATTAGTTTTGGAAATTCTTACCCAGTAGCTTTGTTATCTTAAAGTTTTCAGAATCCTGTTGTCCAGGTCCTTTCTGTGAATCTTTTTGAAGATGAAGCACGTTTGCAGGAACACTTTTGTGAAAGCATCTAATGCAAGTACTCTCTGTAAACGACAGAAACTTGCAATGCCCATTGTTAAAGGTCTGACCAGAGTTCATTTGATAAGGAAATGTAGTTATTTCTGTAATATATTTTAAGATCATGTCTAGAGGCACCCGGGTGGCTCAGCTGGTTAAGCCTCCAATTTGAGCTCAGCTCATGTCATGATCTCATAGTTTATGAGTTCAAGCCCTGTGTTGGGCTCCGTGCTGACAGTGCGGAGCCTGCTTGGGATTCTCTTGCTCCCTGCCCCTCCCTGCTCACTTAGTCTCTCTAAATAAACAAACAAACAAACTTACAAAAAATAAGATCATGTCCAAAATATAGAATATTTTAAGGTACATACAACAGAAAAAGGGCTCAGTATTCTTATTTGAGGATGCGTCCCATGTAATTTAACATAAGCTTAATTAGATTAACATCTCCATTTTCATAAGGAGAGAGAGCAAATGTCTTGAGCTGTTTGGCCCTTTGGAGAATCCCAAAGCTAGTTCAAGGTCAAGAAGACTTGATTTAGAATTTGATTTATTTGTCAAAACTACCTGACGGCTTTAAAATACTTGGTCAGATAGGATCGCAGGAGAAACAATACTTAGTCATGTATTTAACTGTAGTGACAGTTAAGGACTTTAGGGGCAAATCCAGGAAGTTAAGTCATTGTAAAAAATAAACCTTGGCTCTTTTAATTGAGAAGTCTCAGTAAGTCAAAGAGATGATGGTGACAACATGGAGTGTAGGAGATTATTTTGATAAAACACAGACTCTGCTTTCTAGGAAGATCGCTTTAAGGAAAACCCTTCAGAGTCCCTAGTCAGGAGCAGACCAATAATCTAAGAAAACTTTGTCCTGTTGACAGAAGAAAGCCAAGTGTAATTTTGTACCAGTGTAGTTTTGATAATAAAATTCATTTACTTTTTTGAATTTAATCATTAGGTCCATTTTAAATTTAGCCAGCTTGAGCTACAAATCTACCACTTTTTAATTGGTGTTCAGATTTGGGGCTTTTTTTCTCCCCCCCATTCTGTAGTCTCCTCCCTTTAGGACAAAAGGACTTTCTTGTCCCTCAATAAAAAAATAGATCTCCGTTTCTCACACCTTCTCTTACCAGAAACCCACATCCTACTTTTCCTTATGTGATGTTTCAATGTTAGCCAGCCCCTTCGTGTTTTCCAGGATCCTGTCTGCAGGCTGCAAGTGAGGTTTGAGGTGGAGAGGATAGCTCCGGAATCTACCCGAGTTTGGCCAGTTCTTTCATTCGTTTTAATATTTAGTTGCCCCTTTGCTCTTTTAAGGGGATTACTGGTAGCAGTTTATCCGAGAGTCCTTTGGAGGCTGTCAACTGGAGGAGCGGCCCATATGGGGGCTCTTCTTTTTTTTTTTTTTTTTCCAACGTTTATTTATTTTTGGGACAGAGAGAGACAGAGCATGAATGGGGGAGGGGCAGAGAGAGAGGGAGACACAGAATCGGAAACAGGCTCCAGGCTCTGAGCCATCAGCCCAGAGCCCGACACAGGGCTCGAACTCACGGACCGCGAGATCGTGACCTGGCTGAAGTCGGACACTTAACCGACTGCGCCACCCAGGCGCCCCCGGGGGCTCTTCTTTAGGGGCAGAGATGTTGAAATGCTTGCACAGGCCGGTTGAGGACAGTCTGTTTTCCCACGGCCCTGGTTGATTACAGTAGAGATGCTGGACCCCCTGGGCCAGTGTTTCCATGATGGACCCCACCATAGGAGGGATGAGGCAGGACCCAGGTATCACTTAGGCCTCTGGCCTTGGAGCTGTAAAGTTAACAGTTTAGTGGACTTGTGTTCATGATCTCGCATTTTTAAATATTCATTAGCCTTTTGCAAAGAGATTTTTAATGAAGCTATTTGGGACTTTTGAAGGCTTTTTAACGTTTCAGTATACCGGTAAAAAAATCAGGTGTCCCTTTCAGTTTGTCTAATCTGGGAACCCGTGCTCTCCAGGGCACTTCCGAAGTGAGTGATCTTGTCTAATTAGAATGGTCCTCATGACGGCCGTGGTAATTCTGGGGTGCCGTTAGTGCTGGAAAGTGACTCGCTCAACTCTTTGGAACTTAAGGATTCCGTTCTTCTTCTTATTAATTAGTTCAGTTCCGTTATTTTTAGCTAAGCCAAGCTAGTACCTAAAAGGGATGTACCGTGGGGAGGGAATGATGTGATGTTTTGCAGCTTACCTTGTCACTGTAGGTAACGAGACGTTTTCACGAGGTGAACAGCTATTGTCAGTTGAACCTGTTCCATGTACAACTTACCCTGATTGAGTTTTAGGCTGGATGGGGAGTAACGTAACAGCATTTCAGTGTTGCACCCGTGTCTGCCAATCCTTGTGGCTTTTTAGCCTCTGAGACTCACTAGCGATAGCCTTTACGTACACAACGTAAGACACACGTGTGTCCCACAGCACCGCCACAGTTACTCAGGATGTTACTGCGGCCCGGCCTAGGGGAGGCCTGGCGTGTACCTCCGATTCCTGTGGAGCCGTGGCCTGGGGAAAGGGCAGAACCAGCAGACCCCAAAGTGGGGATTGCAGACGGATTCCAAACAAGTGGGGAGCGACAGCTGCCACTGGCTGTCCCCAGTATGGGATCCGGGGTGTTCTAGTCAGATGGTGAATTGCGGTCTGTTTCAAGCACTGGTGGCTTCGGTTCCAGATGGAACTGCCTGGTATCTCAAGCTGACCTGCCCGGACTGGAGAGCCGATTAGATGGAGAGCTTGATGCCAAGAGAGCAGACCCAGACCCTCAGGGAAGACAGGAATGATAGAGAATTCAAAAGGGTTCCCAGGTGCCATACCTGAGTTTCCTGTTGTTCTCAAAGCTGATGGAAGTCTCCTTCGATCCCACTGCTGCCACTGAATCTGTTAAACGACATTGAACCGGGTTAGTTGGAAGACACAGTCGGCTTTGCCAAACAGCTCATGATTCAGCAGCCTCACATCCTGGCTGACGGGAGCTCTGAGGTGCTGTGCAAAATGGAAGCCTTTTGTAGGCAGAAGGGGGCGGGAAGAGGATTGTTCCCGGCAAGGTCCCTGGCCTTCCTTCCCGGGAAGGTGGGGATCTGCCAGACAGTTAGCCCACTGGTGCCGGCCGGGTGATTCCCATGGTCTGGTTCAACAAAGGTCACATTGCTGGGAGAGGCCGAGAGTGCACGTGTGCTGGGGATGAAGTCTCGGTTTGCTCAGGCTGGGCTTAGCGGAGCTAACTCCATTTGAGCCTGTTGTTTTTCCCTTTGTTAACAGCTCCTGGGGTGATGTTATGTCCTTTCAGCCCTGTGACAGTATCTCACTCTCCGCCGGCATCTGTTCTGCCTGAGAAGTTGGCTCTAGTGTCATTTTGGGTTCTTTGAAGAAATCTGTTAGGGTTTTTCTTTTCTTGTTTGTTTGTTTTTGTTTGCCTGCTTCCTTTACATTTTATTTTCTTCCTCTCTGGCTTCTTGGATTACCATTTTATTTATTAAGGTATAGATTTAATTTTATTTACCTTGCTAATTCACTGGTACTGTTAATAGGTGAATTGGTTCCCCTCAGTGTTCAGCAATATCCAATGAGCACCTCTTCAAATATTCTTTGTCTGTTCCTTCTTTCCTTTCATCTCAGAATCTGCTAAATTTATGCAAGACCGGATCGTTGTTTTTCCTCCTCTGTATGCTGGATTTGGGATAATTCTAATTTACTTATGCTGTGTTCAACCTGCTGCTGAGTATATCTCTGAAGTGTTTCATGTTAGTTACTGTGTTTTCCCTTTCTAGAAACTCTGTTTAGTTCATTTTAAAATCTCTAAATCACTTCTAGTTTTCTTTTTCCTGCAAATATATTTGTCATTCATTCACGTATGGTAGATGTATTTGTTCTGAAACCTGGACCTGATCGTTTTGTTTTTGGTCTTTGTGAGTCTTTTTTACCCTCTTTCTTGTTTCTATTGGTTCTCGCTCTTGTCTTTTTCTTTTTGTGTCTGAGTATCTTTGTGTGCCGGTCATTCCTGGGAAAATTTACCCGTAGGCGCTCTGACTAGGGTTGAATGTGCCCTGCCCCGGAGAGGTTTGTATCTGTTCTGCTCTTGGCCCAAGGGCAGGGCTAGTTGGATTTCTCATCAGTTCTTCAGGGTCCCTGGGAGCCCAGGTTCTGTGATGCTGGGAGGCAGAACTACACAGTTGCAGTTCTGTGGCTGTAACTCCCCAGTTTTCCTCTTTCTTTGTAGCCCTCCTCTGGCTCTGTTTAGCACGAGGACAGCCTTTTATGCAGTGCTTTGTGGTTGTGAGGTTGGAGATCTGGTTTACCTTCCTAGAACGGAGCCTCTGTAGTCCTGCACGATGGGTGGGTCTCCTTTAGCCTCCCCACCTGGATCAGGCTCTAGCTCTTGACTCCTTTCCTCCAACCTTGTGGCCCTGGAACCTGGATCAAGAGCCAGGGTTCAGTACGTGTGACTTAGCCTGGGGCGTTCGTGACTGAGGGGTTCCTGTATTCTGCCTGCTTAGGTGATTTCTGGTTTCATCCGTAAAATGGCCGTTCTTTCAGATCTCTAGTGCTTATTTTATATATATATGTATATAAATACACACACACACACACACTTTTTTTTCTTTAATCTTGAAACCCAGCATTCCTTTTGTTTGTTTTCAAAGGGAAAATTGTCTGATCCAAATATCTTATTTCAAAACTGTATTCAACTTATTAGACTTTTTTGCTTTTCATTAAACATAGAAATTTTAGGATTGAGATATTTACCATATTAGGTACTTTGTTATAAGTCACTTGTTTAGAAATTGTATCTGTGTTTTGACTGTTTTATTTAGTATACTTATTTGTCATTTAGCTTATTTGTAGATTTAAAAACATTTTTTTTAATGTTTATTCATTTTTGAGAGAGAGAGAGAGAGAGAGAGAGAGAGACAGAGTGTGAGCATGGGAGGGGCAGAGAGAGAGGGAGACACAGAATCCGAAGCAGGCTCCAGGCTCTGAGCTGTCAGCACAGAACCTGAGGCCAGGCTCGAACCCATGAACTGTGAGATCATGACCTAAGCCAAAGTTGGATGCTCAACTGACTGAGCCACCCAGGTGCCTGTGTATGTTTTTAATGTGGAAACGTAGCGTTAGAGACTATTTTTGTTTGATATCTGGTCTCCGTTACTTTGTGGACAGATTATCTAGTATAAGTTACTTTGTCGTGGCGGAGGTTTTCTCTCTGACCGAGGGCACAGTTAGCATTCATGCATGTTGCCCAAATATTTGAAAGTAAGATGGGGTGCAGGGTTCTTTAGATCAAACTTGTTACTTGTATTTTTCCCATCATCTGTATCAGGGTGGGGAAACTTTCTGTAAAGGACCGGTTGGTAAATTTGTCAGGCTGTGGGGCCGTTAGTAGTTGGGGGACCAACTCCTCATCTCCGCGGCTGCTGCGTGGGGCTGCCGTAGACCACACACCAGGGTGGGCGTGGCTGCATCCCGCCACGACAGTGTTTGAAGCAGGCAGCAGATGGGCCTCATCTGTGTCCTTACAGCGTCTGTCTGTTTCATGTACTGGATTCTGATAGGAAGGATCAAAACTTCCCTTGCTCGTTGTGGATTGTCTGTGTTCTCAGGACACGTTGCAGAAGATACCAGTACAGTTGTGTCTTTCTGTTTCTAGTCATTGTTCCCTATGAGGCATTTTGTCAGTGCTCCAGCTATCTGTTGCCACCATATTACTGTTTAACAGTCCACTCCTAGAGTCAGTGGCTCTAAATCAACCACCATTTACTTAGATCTGGTGCGTATACAGGAGCGATTTAGGCTGGGCCCACCGAGCAGGTCTGGTCCTCCTGGGCGGCCCGCTCACCTATGTGGTGGTGGCCCATGTGGCTGCCCAAGATGGACCCCTGGGATAACTACCATAACTCAGCCTTTCCCCCGCCCTTCCTCCTCCTGCAGGCTGGCTGGTTAGGGTCTGTTCTGAGTGTAGGTGGAGACCAGTAGGTGTTGGTGAAGCCCCTGCTGTTTGCACCACTGACTAATGCAGGTCACCTGACTGTCCTTGCCGGGGGCAGAGGCGGGGGCCCCAGTGCAGCCCTTGTACTCAGGGCCAGGGAGGACAGCAGCTGCAGTCTGGTCTTTTTCTTCTCAAAAAAAAAAAAAAAGTGTATATATATATATATATATATATATATATATATATATATACACACACACACACACACACACACACACCATTCTTGGTTTTAATCCAAAATTGATGTGTTACTTTGTTTTGAGGGAAACTTTTCAGAATTACTTGAGAAATATAACTTAAAATGTTATAGTTAAAAATGAAAAATCGCCATCTATTCTATAGCACATTTTTTCCTTTCCCTAAAATGAAGGCTTTTTCGACCAGAAGTATCTCATGTGTCTTGTTACAATGACAAATCATTTACTACAATGAAAATAATAAAATGGGTAAAGTTAGTTTTTCTCAAATCAGCTTACTTAAACGAGAACGTGTGAGATTCCCAGTCGATGGCACACACAGTAGGATCCTGAGTTCACTTGCTCTCACGGACACAGCGAGGCTGCAGACAACATATATACAGAGCATCTCTCCTTCAGAAGGACCTGAACAGCTCTTCCAGGGACTGACATACAAAGAAAAGGCCACATCAAGGAGGGCAGGAGAGGCAGAGTTGAGGTCTGATTGGGACCCATGTCCAGCCCACAAGAAGGAAGGATACCACAGACCTGGAGAAAATACGTAGTGCATTTAGAATGTGTTTGAACCGAAGCCACATCAACTTAAGATAGACTGCTGTATACATAGGGTGTTACATGAATCTCACGTAACCAGAAACCAAAAACCTATGATAGCTACACAAAGAGAGAACAATCTAAACATAACAATAAAGAATGTCATCAAATCAGAAGAGAGCAAGAGAAGAAGAAAGGAACAGCGAATTATAAAAAACCAGAAAGCAGTGAACAAAATGGTCATAAGTATACCTAATCAATAATTACTTTAAATGTAAAGAGAATAAATAATACACAAGACAGAGGACGACTGAATGGATAAAAAAGTAAGACCCATCATATGTTTCCTACCATACTCCCTTCAGACCCAAAGACAGACTGAAAGTGAGGGGTTGTAAAAAGATACTCCATGCAAATGGAAATGAAAAGAAAGGCTGGGATAGTAATACCTATATCAGACAAAACATACTTTAAGACAAAAACTAACAAGAGACAGCATTACATAAAGATAAAGGAGTCAATCTAACAAAGTGGATATGACAATTGTAAATATCTCTGTATCCAACACAGGACCACCTAAGCACACAAAGCAAATGTTGTAGACATAAAGGGAGAAAATGACAGCAATACAGTAATAGTAAGAGTCTTTCATAGCCCACTTACATCAGTGGATCAGATTATCTAGACAGAAAATCTAGACAGAAAATAAGGGAGGAATGGCTTGCAACAACACATTTTACCAGATGGATTTAATAGATATATACAGAACATCCTATCCACAAGCAACAGAATATATAGTATTTTAGTGCACATGGAACGTTCTGTAGGATAGATCACGTTAGGCCACAAAACAAGTCTCGATAAATTAAAGACTGAAATCCTATCCAGCATCTTTTCAGGACACAGCAGTGTGAAACTAGAAATCAGTAACAGGGAAAGCGTGGAAAGAACACAAACACATAGAGGCTGAACAAACACATAGAGACTGAGCAACCAGTTGCTCAATGAGGAAATCAATGACATAAAAAAGGCCTTGACGAATGAAAATGAAAACACGATGTTCCAAGATAGCAAGATGCAGTAAAAGCAGTTCTAAGAGGGAAGTGTATAGCGAGACAGGCCTGCCTTGATGAACAAGAAAAATCTCAAACTGATCTTACACCTGAAGGAGATGGAAAAAGAACAAAAAGCCCAGTGTTAGTAGAAGGGGGAGAGGAAAGTAATAAAGATGAGCATGCAAAGAAAGAAATACAGACAAAAAATACAATAGAAAATATAAATGATACTAAAAGCTGGTTCTTTGAAAAGATAAGCAACATTGATAAACTTTAGCTACACTCATCAAGAAGAAACGAGAGAGAACTCAAATAAATCAGAAGTGAAAGAGGAAAAGTTTACAACTGACACCACAGAAACACAAAGGATCATGAGACAACTACCAACAATTATGACCCAACAGTTGGACAGCCTACAGGAAATGGGTAAATTCCTGGAAATCTGGAAATCTACAATCTTCCAAGACTGAATCAGAAAGAAATGGAAAATCAGAATAGATGAATTACTAGTAGTGAAATTGAATCAGTAATAAAAACTCCCAACAAACTAAAGTTTAGGGTTAGTTACCTTCACCATTGAATTCTTATAAATGGTCAAAGAACAGTTAACCTATTTTTCTCAAACTGTTCCAACAAATTGAAGGGGAAGGAACACTTCCAAATTCATTCTGAGGCCAACATTACCTTGATACCAAAACCAAACACACCATTAAAAAAAAAATTATAGGCCAATATCTCTGATGATAGCAAACCAAATTCAATATAGTCAGAGGACATATGCCACTATCAAGTGGAATTTATCCCAGAGATGTAAGGATGGTTTAATGTAGGCAAACTAATCAGCGTGATATACCCCATTAACAAAATGAAGGCCACAAACCATCTGATCACCTCCATAGATGCAAAAAAGCATTTGACAAAGTCAGTGTCCATTTATGCTAAAAACACAGCAAACTGGATGTAAAGGAACGATACCTCAATATAATAAAGGGCTATATATGAACAAACCCACAGCTACACATATTCAATGTTTAAAAGCTGAAAACTTTTTCTCTAAGATTAGCAACTAGATAAGAATGCCTACTCTTGCCACTTTTATTCAATGCAGTACTAGAGGTACGAGCCACAGCAATTAGACAAGAAAAATAAAAGGCATCCAAATTAGTAAGGAAGGGGTCAAACTGTCACTGTTTCCAAGTGACATGATATATATATATAGAGATAGATATAGATATATCTATCTATATATAGATATATATATACATATATCTATATATATACATATATCTATATATATACATATATCTATATATATATAATATATATAGAAAACCCTGAAGACTCCACCAAGATGCTATTACAAGTAATAAATGTATGTTGTAGCATACAAAACTAATATATATCCAGAAATCTGTTGCAAATATATACACTAATAATAAACCAGTATAAAGAAAAATCAAGAGAAGAGTCCCATTTACAATAGCATCAAAAAAGAATAAAATATCTAGTAATAAATTTATCCAAGAAGGTGAAAGACCTATACTCTGAAAACTCGAAGACATTGATGAAAAAAATAGAAAATGACACAGATAAATGGAAAAACATACCATGTTTGTGGATTGGGAGAATTAGTACTGTTAGATGCCCATACACCCAATACAATCTAGATTTAATGCAATCCCTATTAAAGTAACAACAGCATTTTTCACAGAACTAGAACAAATGTCCTGAAATTTGTATAAAACTGGAAAAGACCCTAGATAGCCTAAGCAATTTTGAGAAAGAACAAAGCTGAAGACCTCACACCTACTGATTTCATGATATACTACAAAGCTACAGTAATCGAGAACAGAATGGTACCAGTGCAAAAACAGACACATAGATCAGTGGGACTTAATAGAGACACCAGAGCAAAGCCACACTTTTGTAGTCAATCTATGACAAAGGGGATAGTTAATCAGTGACAATATACAATAGGGAAATGACAATCTCTTCAACCAGTGGTGTTGAGAAAACTGGATAGCTACATGTAAATCAATGAACCTGAACCACTTTTTTTTTTTTTTACCCCATACAGAAAAATAACCTAAATGTTAAGACCTCTGAAACTCCTAAAAGGAAACGTGGGCTCTAACGTCTTGGATATCAGTCTTTGCAATGTTTCTGGATCTGTCTCCTTGGACAAGGGCAACAATAGCAAAAATAAACTATTGGGACTGTGTCAAAACAAAACGCTTTTGCACAGTAAAGGAAACCATCAACAAAATGAAAAGGTAGCCAATTTACTGAATGGTACAATATATTTGCAAATGATATATTCCCTAAGGGGTTAATAGCCAAAATATATAAACTCATGCAACTCAACACCAAAGCAACAATATAATTAAAAAATGGGCAGTAGACCTCAGTAGACATTTTTCTAAAGTAGACCAACAGATAGCCAATCTATATGTGAAAATGTGCTCAACATCACTCATCAGGGAAATGCAGATCAGAACCACAATGAGATACACCTCACACAGTGTCAAAAAGAAAAGGGAACCTTCCTACACTGTTAATGGGAATGTCGATTGGTAGAGCCAGTGTGGAAAACAGTATGGAGGTTCCTTTAAAAATTAAAAATACCGTATGATCCAATAATCCCACTCGTGGGCATTCAAAGAAAATGAAAACACCAATTTAGAAAGGTATCTGCACTCCCGTGTTTGTTGCATTATTTACAATAGCTGAGATATGGAAGCAACTCGAGTGTCCATCAGTAGATGAATGGATAAAGTTCACCGATAGATGAATGGATAAACACTGGCTATTAGCCATAAAAAGGAATGAGATCTTGTTATTTGTGGCAGCACCCATGGACCTAGAGGGTATTCTGCTAAGTAGTCAGAGTTAGAGAAAGACATCTGCCTTTTACGTCGATGTTGAATCTAAGGCACAAGACGAATGAACAAACAAAACAGAAACAGACTCACGAATAGAGAGAACAAATGAGTGGTTCTCAGCAGTGGGAAGTGGGAGAAGGGATGAAGTCAGTGAAGGGGATGCAGATGTATAAACGTCCAGCTATAAAATAAGTAGGTCATGGGGTGTTACGTACAGCACAGAGAAAACCATCAATAATGTTATAATAATTACGTATGGTAATGGATGGTCACTAGACCTATCGTGATTGCTTCATCGCGTGTGTAAACGTTAAGTCATGATGTCGAATGCTTGAAAGTGACATAACATTGTATGTCTTCGACTTCAATGAAGAAAACATAATAAAGGGGGGGAAGGGAATGTGTGATGTTGCCGTCAGTAGACAGGCAAACACTATTTCTGAAATGCTGATTTGTGCCGTTGTACTTTATTTTTTTTTTAAATTTTTTTTTTTTAACATTTATTTATTTTTGAGACAGAGCATGAACGGGGGAGGGTCAGAGAGAGGGAGACACAGAATCAGAAACAGGCTCCAGGCTCCAAGCTCTCAGCATAGAGCCCGACGCGGGGCTCGAACTCACAGACCGCGAGATTGTGACCTGAGCCGAAGTCGGCGCTCAACCGACTGAGCCACCCAGGGGCCCCATGTGCCCTTGTACTTTAAGTGTTTGCCGGGTGCCCTGTAAAGAGCCAGTGTGTCAGTGAAATGAAAGGACTCACCAGCAGAAAAAGTAGACCCCCGTAAGCAGGAGGGGTCCACAATACCGAGAGAATAAAAACACTACGGCGATCCAACGTCTCCGATCCTGGAGGAAATAGAGGGATTCCTTTCAGATGAGGAGTGTGGCCTCGTTCTGAGACCAGCGTTGTGGGCGGATAGGGAAGGGGGTGTGGGAAGTAGACAGGACCCGTGCGGATGGAGAAGCTGTGAATTGTAGTGTTGCTGAGTGCCTACGTGAGGGCTGGAGAGGAGAGCCGCCTTGTAGACACGGGGTACAGGGGCCGTGCCACCAGGGTCGAGTGGTCGGGGTTGCAGGAGAGTTCAGTGTTCTCCAGGGCTTCCTGGGCCAGGGTTGTGCCCTGGCCCTGGGGGCTGAGCTCCGGGCAGCCTCATTCCCCAGACCTCGAGATTTCCTGCAGCCACGTGCTACGGTGCAGATGCAACATCAGGGCGCGCAAGAGGGTCGCATGCAGAGAACGACTAAGGGAACGGCAAGGTTAAGTAGAAGGTTGGAGATCACTGGCCCCCTCCCGCTCGTGGCTGAAGACCTCCAGCGGCAGGAAGACCAGACTGCGGAGGATGAGGAGGCTGAAGGACTGGGTGGGGGGGACGGGCGGGAGGAACCGGGGAGATGGGTGAACCCAGCCGGAGTGGGGCTGGCGCGTCCCTCAGGTGAGAATTCAGGGAGGCGCTTGCTGGCGTGGACGGAGAGGGGCCCAGCCTCTTCCCAGCCTTCAGGTTTGCCCCCCTCCCGAGGCTTTTGGTGCTCAGCCCTGGCGGCTTGCGTTCCTTGAGGAACAGCCGTCTGCCCCGTGTTTGCTCAGCCTCGAACTTACCCGGGTGCGTGTCGTACCTTCTTTTGCCAGCATTTTGCCTTCAGCATGATGCCTTCCGCCTTGCTCCTTTCATGCTGTGCCATTGCTGACTCCTGTGTGAGTTCTGGAGTAGTGTTATATTTTGGTCCTCAGCGCTTTTCTTAGCTGCAGGGCTCCTTTACGTTCTGGTCTCCTGATTTATCTTCGCCCCTTTGAGTCTCATGTATTGATTTCACGTCTTGTCTAAATTATGGGAACTTTCCCATTAGTTCTTGCACTGGGCTTCCTTCCTTGAAGAGTGGTGTCTCAGGCCCGCCCCGTGCTTTTGCTGTCCTCCGCGGGTGGCTTGTGTGGTTTGCCTGGAGGAGCGAGGAGGCTGGCGGGTTTCTGTAGCGTTACCATGCCGGGTCTCTTTCATCGCCCGGGAGCCTCTGTTGGGATTGTTGCCCTGCACAGGGAGGGGCGCTGCACAGCCAGGGACGGTTGTGTTGAGGGCTGAGTATTGCCTGTGCTCCTGTCATCCGAGAGCATGGGAGGAGGGAGCAGGGGTGGCAGGATTCCCCCCCCAGGGGCTGGAGGTGGTCCGCTTGCAGCTGTGTAGAAGGCCTTCCCCAGGCTCCCCTCCCCCCTTTTCAGGGCCATACCTGTTTCCGTTTTATCACTTGTTCCCCACCTAGGGACAGAGGGCAGGGCTCTGCTCGTGCCCCACCCCCTGCCCCCCACGGTGTCCCACCTGCGGGCCCCTGTATCACTGTTGGCAGCTTGAGATAGAAAGGATGGGCGGGGTACCTGGGTGGCTCCCTTGATTGAGCCTCCAACTTCAGCTCAGGTCATGATCTTGTGGTTTGTGAGTTCGAGCCCTGCTTCGGGCTCTGTGCTGACAGCTCAGAGCCTGGAGCCTGCTTCGGATTCTGTCTCCCTCTCTGCCCCTCACCGGCTTATGCTCCATTTCTCTCTCTCTCAGAAATAAATAAACATTAAAAAATAAAGGATGGGCACATTCCATGGTGTGCGCGTGTGTGTGCCGGGAGGGCAGGGCTGGGAGCCTTGGAATGAGGGGGGCAGGGGGAGCGGCCAGCTGGGATCGCGTGCTGGCCCCGTGTCTGCTGACCCTGACTTGGGGCCTGTTTCCCTGTCTGCATGAAGGGTGCTGAGGGTCCTGCTTCCTAAGGGGTGGGAAGGACTCGATGTGCTAATACCTGTAAGTCACACGGGACCAGGTTGCTGCTCTTTTGGGCCGATGTTTGCTCCCTGTAGGGATTCTGTAAACCGCTCCCTTGGGCACTTCTCCCACTCACTTATCCTGACCCCTCTGATCTTGTTTCATAATTCACATTTGCCTTTTTTTTCATGGAATTCTTGTGGGTCTTTGAAGGTAATTACTGGTTAGGTAATCAGGATCATTTCTGCCTTCTGCCTCCAGATTGCTTCTCTCCTCAGATGCAAGCCAGAGTGGCATCTCACTGCTCTGTGGGACAGGCAGCTGAGAAGAGCGGCCTGGCTCTCAAAAAGTTTCCGCTTTTTAATTTGTCATGGGGCTGCCTTCACACTCCTGTGCTCATGCAGAAGAGGGGCTGTGACAGCTCCGAGGCCGTCCCGCCCGTGCACCGCTGCGGGCTGCGTGGCCCGCAGGTGACGTGTGTCGTGTGCGTCCCCTGGCCTGCTGTGCCGTGATCACGCCGTAAGGTGGTGGTGCTGCTTCTGCCTCAGTGCTGTTCTCCCCTCACATTTTCTGCCCCCTCGCTGAGCTTTCTGCTAACTTTTCTTGCGTTTTAAAGAAAGAGTCTAGGAGTTAGCCGTGAGCTAGCCAAATATCTGTCCTAGAAAATTCTGCTGTATGTATTTGAAATGTGTTATCAATGCATATGATGTTTCCAGTGTTTAAAGAGTTTTCCATTTAAAATACTGATGAAATGGCCTAATTTTAACGTTTGCATCTCCGACTTAATTTTCCCAAGGAACATCTTTGTCAATCCATTGTTGACATAAGCCATATTTCACACGATTGTAAAAGAACTTTGTTCTCTCTAGGAGGGCAGTAATTAACTGCTGTCGTGTCTGAAAGTGCCGTCTGCGTGTTCTACCGGAAGGGGGAGAGGACAGGCTTGCCCCTCCGGAGCCTCCCAGTGCAGTGTGTAATGAGCAGGACTCTGGGAGAGGGTGAGGGGAGCCGTTAGCCCATCTTCTCTGGGGACTTCACCTACGTCCTCGGCAGCGTACCCGGGAAGCCAGCTGTGAGGCTTGGGGAGAAAAGGAAAGAGCATCGGCATTTAGCCAAGTTAATTTCACATACATTTTACATCCATCTGAGCCTCAGTGTACTTTAAAGTACGAACCTGTAATAAATATATAAAACCCTCTGGATTAAACCTGCACCTGACGTTTCTGTGCACTTGTGAGCAAGCCAGCGACCAGGAGCGTCGCGCATAACCAGGAAGTCTGTGGGTGTGGTGTTGGGGTGTACCCCAACATTTTATTGTGACGGTTTTGTCATTTTAATTGGTATTCTGTTAATACGATACAACGAACGTTGGGAAAATACATAACAGATAATTGTTATGAATTAGCCCAGCCGAACACGGCAACGTCAGAGCTGTGGGCGAACGCACGTGAGCTGCTACGATGTGCTGTGGGTAGTTGTTGCTGGTGGAGGAAGGGGTTGTGGTCGCTGGGTAGGGGGTTTGTTTTATTTTGTTTTGGGTGTAGGGAGAAGGTTGCTTGTTTCCGACAGGATTTCTGTCTCGCAGCAGGAGTTAGAGTTACGAGAACCCGAACCGGGTATTGGATACATCTTACAAAAATAATGTGTTTCCAGTAAGTCAGAGTTGCTTCATCCTCCTCGGATACGCGCTCAAGAATGGCTCATTCCCCTTTGTTAATAGGAAACAGTTGTCAACTGGTTCCCTAAGTAACAAAATCTTCCTGTACTGTCATTTCACGGACCGCTTGGCTGTTCTCCCGATAAGGAGTAATAATGCTAATTAGTTATCTTTATGGTTTCAGCCACTGTGAAACACCATGTCTGTTTTATTTTGCTGTTTGTTTTCTGTTCAAAATGGAAAAAGAAGCAGCTGTTCCTCCCAGGGGACCTCAAAGTGCAGGGGTGAAGGGCTGGCCGCGCTGGCCCAGCACCCTCCTCGCTGGATGTGTGCCGATGCTCACCCCCACCGGTCCCGGGCGTCTGGCCTCTTCCTGCCGGGAGAGCCCTGAGGCCCACAGGGTCAGGTGGCGGCAGGCCCGCGTTGGCCGCACAAGGGGAGGGGGCCGTACCTAGGTGGAAGGAGGTCCCGAGCCTTCGGTCCCGGGACCTTGACGGAAATCCGTTTCCCCGTGGCAGCACGGTGCGGTGGGAACTGACCGCCGTGCACTCTTGTTCTGACGCTCCCTGCCATCGGTCACGGCCTGGTACCAGCAGCTGGTCTTTCCTTCCTTCTGGTCATCCAGGTGCGTTCCTACGCTAACTCCCTCCAAGACTTTGCCCTGCCACAGTTAGCTCTTCGAGGAGCCGTGCCTCTTCTGTCTCGGAGAGGGGGTGGCTCGCTGTCGGGAGAAGCAGGTGGGCCGCAGGACCAGACTCCCCTTGTTCACCCACTGCTCTGCCTAGTGGGCATGAGTTACCCTCCTGAGCCTTTGGTCCTCCCATTTGTCAGATGAGGACTGATGATCGTTGCGGCCTCGGGATTCTTGCGAAAGTAAGTAATGATGTGTTAAATTACGCAGTGCCTGATGTGTTCTCACTAAATGTGGTTATTTATTCCATCAATCATGGTTCTGCTGTGCTGGAATCTTTAAATTTTTACCATGTGACCTGCTTTTGATGAGGGAAAACAAAGTATTCGGATCTTTGTGCCCACTCCATTATTTAGTCATTTTGTCAAATATTTGTGTATGTTGTTTCATTTATCAATGAGAGTTTACAGGGTCCTTATCCAGAGAGAAAATGTGTGCACATTGAGGATTCTTGTGTCCTCAGCCCTTTCTGAGACCCTCATCTAATGAAGTGGTCAAGGTGCAATTTGTACGAAACACCAGAGTGTCCTCTCTTTTTGTTGATACAGTTAAATTAACACTTTTTAGAAAGGCTAGAAGCACCGGTGATGTGTGGGTGTCACTCGCTCTACTTCTGACCGTAGTTGGCAAAGACTGTTTTTCACGGGACGAGCTTTCCAGAAGGAACGTCTTCCATATTATACTCTCTCCACTTTGCCCCCTTTGTTATTTTCTAAAGATAATGGCTAACATGTTCTGTTCATCTCTTCCTTGAGTTTGAAAGACTGGAGGATGATTTTAGAGTTTTGGAAAATGCTGTGTGAATGTGCTCTGGAAAAATGCACCTGTCGCTCATGGGCAGATGGGCAGAAGAAGAGATGGCTTTTACATCGCGGGCTGTGCACTTGAGCCTCGTGCCTGTGCTTGGCAGCCTCTAAGTGCCCACTCCACGTGGGGCCCCTTCCCTCGTGAGGCCTGGGAGTATTTATGGCCCAAAGAATGTGGCAGAAGGCACGGGAAATCGCCTCCCAGGTCCGTCTTGCGTCTGCTCTCTGGAGTTGTCACCCTGGGAGAGCCACTTGCCAGGCTGAGAGGAAGCCCCACGGAGTGGCCGCTGGGGAGCGGGACCCACAGGCCAACAGTGGCTCGAGTGAGCCTAGACCCCGTGGAGTGGCTCCTGGGAGGCGGGACCCACAGGCCAGCAGTGGCTCGAGTGAGCCTAGACACCCGGGCCGTTGCTACCACGTGATCACGTGACGATGCCTGGATTCCTGACCCACGGAAACTGCACACGACTAAATGCTTGCTGTTCTAAGCCACTGAGTTCTCCGGTAACTTGGAACATGCATTTAACTTTTAACCGTAGTTCTTACGGAATCGGTGGCGGTAATGAAACAGTCTCTTCTAAAGCACAGACCGCGTGGTTTATGCTTTGCCACATTTGCCATTCTTTTGCCTTAGGGAATATTATCACGTAACTGTTCTCCATGTTTATGAGGTTTGTTTTAAAGCATGATATGGTAAATACAACTCAAAAAGAGGTGGAATTTAGTGGTATCTATAGATAGCAAACCATTAAATTTGGTATCTTATTTCAGTAATCACGTGGCTCACCGCAGGGGGTAAACATGACATGTTGTATTTTTAGTAAATATCGCTACGTTAAAGAAAACCAGGAGTTTTCATTAGGGTGGCCATGTCTGTACATACATGCGTGTGTATTCTCACTTGACGCCATAGTTACATACCTGTGAGTGGTCTCAGAACGGAAGGGATACGCAGCCCAGCTGTAATCCTTGAGATGTACTTGCACTTGCATGACTCGAACCGACTGTATTTATCTTCTATAACATATCGTCTGTATAATTAGCCAGGGATTGAAGCAGAGAAGACATAACCCTGTACAGCGGTTGCAGCGTCCTATGACGGATAGCACAGAATATTCACCGTAGGGAGACTTCTGTTCCCGCAAGAGTAGTAATTTGATACATGGCTGGACGTCAGCGTACGGAAGAGTCCGCTGGCTCGCTTCTCTCCGCGGCCTTCGTTTTCTCTGAGCCGTCCCCGGGTTTAACTTCAGGCGGACCTGTGGTGTTTGCGTCCGGTTTGCGGACACCCACTTTTCTTGCAGGTGGGAGGATCGTTTAGCCTCTGGCCGTCTCCCTTCTCACTACCGAGACCGTCGCTGGGCGTGGGCTGCCTCGGTTCTCCCTTTGTGCGAAGCGCCGTCCTCCCGCCCGCCGGGCGAGCCGGGGGGGGGGGGGGGGGGTGGTGGTGGGGAGCAGGAGTCGTGCCCACCGGGTGCCCGTGCCGCGGCCGCACTGCTGCCGACGGCGCCGTGCCCGTGCAAGTGAGCCGCAGATCCTATCACGGTCCCTTCGATTCTGCAACCGAAACAAGCGTCGCGACCGAAGAGGGGCTCCCGGGAGGCCGAAGGGACAGGGGAGCCTGACCCGCGCGGTCCAGGGCCGTGGCTGCGGACCGCGGGTGCCGTTTCCAGTTGGACGGAGACGGACGGCGCCTCGAGCCTCGGCCCCGCCCGTCACGTCACGTCACGTCACGTCACGTCACGTCACGTCTGGAGTGCGAAGGCGCGCTGGGTGGCGGGCGACTCCCGTCTGGGACAGCCCCGACGCACGCCGCCTCCGCCGGCACGGGTGGCGCTGTCGGGCAGCGCGGCTGTTGGCGGGCTTGCCCGAAGTCCCGCCCGAGTGGGGGAGCCCGGCCGTTGCCTTCTGTCTGCCGTCGCTCCGCGCGTGACTCGGCTGGCGGGCCGGCACCTCCTCGCTCTGGCCGGAGCCGGTTGCCGGCCGCTCGTTCAGGGCCGCTCGGAGCCGCCCCTGCCTCAGGCCCAGCGCCCGGGCTCAGCGCCCCCGCGGCTGCCGCGACGAGCGGAGGGGCCCGCGGCGGCCCGACGCGGGCGGATGCCCGCCGAGGCCGTCTTCAGCTGGTTTCGCAAAGTAAGCTCTTGCGTTTCGTCTGCTGTAGCACGACACGGTCTTTAAAAGTTAAAAAAAACTCGTGCTTCGAATATTGGCTGGAAAAATTGCACGTAAACACTGAAAAGAAGCATAATTCTCTTTTTTTAAAAAAATGTTTGAATGTTTTTATTTATTTTTGAAGGAGAGAGAGAGAGAGAGACAGAGCATGAGCGGGGTTGGAACAGAGAAACAGCGAGACACAGAATCGGAAGCAGGCTCCAGACTCTGAGCTGTCAGCACGGAGCCCGACGCGGGGCTCGAACTCGCGAACCGTGAGATCGTGACCTGAGCCGAAGTCGGACGCTCAACCGACTGAGCCACCCAGGCGCCCCTGTAATTTTTTTCTTCATGAAAAAAACCTTTGCATCTCTGTGTCTCTAACAGTGATGGACTTAATTTTCAGGAAAGCTTTCTAGAATGCATATCAATGAAAGCTTTATCACAAAGGTTTTAATTTCTCGCCAGTCAGCTTAATTGGCTCTGGAAAACGATTTTTGATATCCAGCCTTTCTTCCCTGACCCAGTTCTTAAAAGTTTTAAGCTTTGGGGTTCCTGGGTGGATCAGTTGGTTAAACATCAGACTTCAGCTCAGGTCATGATCTCACGGTCTGTGGGTTCGAGCCCCGCGTCGGGCTCTGTGCTGACAGCTCAGACCCCACTTCAGATCCTCTGTCTCCCTTTCTCTCTGCCCTTTGCACGTGCTTTCTCTCTCTCTCTCTCTCTCTCTCTCTCTCTCTCTCTCTCTCAATAATAAAATAAACATTAAAGAAAAGTTTTTAACTTTTGCTAAATGCTCCTTTAGGATAAACCACATAAGCCCAAACTGATGTATTTCTGTTAGTTTTTGCTCGGCTTTCCCTGCTTAGGGTTTTCTTCTCACGTACCCCTTACTTCTTCCAGTGTGTGTGTGTGTGCGTGTGTTTTCTCTCACTACTTTACAACGTGCTGAAAATCCTCAGAGAACGGGGGCGCCTGGGTGGCTCAGTCGGTTGAGTGTCCACCTTGGGTTCAGGTCGTGACTTCGCAGTTCGTGAGTTTGAGCCCCTTGTAGGGCTCTGTGCTGACAGCTCAGAGCCTGGAGCCTGCTTTGGATTCTGTGTCTCCCTCTCTCTGCCCCTTCCCCTGCTCATGCTCTGTCTCTCTCTGTCTCTCAAAACTGAATAAATGTTAAAAAAAAAAAAAAATTGAAATCCTCAGAGAACAGAAGGTTTTACCACGCTGCAAATGTTGGTCACAAATTGAAGGATAAATATTTTTATGGTTTTTGTATGATTGTGACATGGTCCATCATGAGACCAGTAAACACACCATGTTTATTCACATAGTGCATTCCTCTTTGACCTTGATGTTTCATTATGAAAGCAGGAGGAAGTCAGTTTTGTAAACATCTAGCCAAGATCTAGCAAGAAAGCTCTTGCCTAAAGCCCTCTGACAGAGTTGCAACAGGAATTATAATCCAAAACTAACATTCTCCTGCAATGTGTCTTGTACAGTTCAAGGAAAAAGTAACCTTAATTGGCTATTTCTGAGAGGGGGTTTAGACATAATTCAGAAGTGATATTTACCTGTAGAATTCTGAGATCCCTTCTCATTATAGCAATAAATGCCCTTAATGTGGTATCTACATAACTCTTGAGAACAACAAAAAAACCTTAAGAAACAAGAACAGAAACACTTGACATTTTCTACCTTGTAAATAGTACTAAACTATAATTTATAATTCGCAAACTGTGGCTGTTCTTTACGTATTACATTATGCTTGGTGGTGAAATGCCACATAAAGGTTGCTTTAAACTCTAAATTATGTCAATATAACAAAAGAAAGGTAGCATCTGTGTCTGGTTTATTTTCGACTTTGAGTTTGGGACTGTGGTCTGGGAGGAGAAGGTTTGCACCCCCTGATGGCGGCCAGCAGCTCCCCATGGCACTGGAGGTCAGCACGAACACAGGGGAGCGGGGCGAAAATTTTCGCCTCTTGCCCTTGTTGGCGAAAACACACTTGCTGTGTTTAAGCCATCGCTAATCTAGAGGTTGCTCGCTTAAAGTAAATTTAAGTGGTATTACCCCAGAAGAGATTACATAGGGGAAAAAAATTCTTGACACCTTCTTAAAATAATAGAGTAATGATGGAATATAACATTTCCAATATATTTTCAATCCAAATAATAGGTAAACATGAAAACATTTTGTTATGTGATTAACACAGTTTTACCACTTGAGGTAGCAACTGCTAAGTGCACACCTGTTTTCATTTTGCCTTAGTAGTAAGAGCCCCGGGTTTCCTTCACATGCTAAGGCAAACCCCTGAGCAAGAAGGAGACCTTTCACGCCCCTGCAACTACGTGTGCCCAAGTTCTGGCCAGTGGCGTGGAGGAGGCACAGTTGTTGGCTGGGACTTCATCAGTGGCTCTGAAAACTCAGCACTCGCTTGCCCTTCCTTCTGCCTGGTTCGCAGTCGTGATGACAAGGCTGCTGCAGCCCTCTTGGACCATGAGGTAACACGGAGGACAGAATGCATAGGGGGAGGGCAGCAAAGGAGGAACAGTAGGAACCTGGGTTCTGACTTCTTAGGGCAGCCATCTGTGGTCTTGATGCAGCCCTGAGAAAACTGCCCCAGACTTTGTGATTGACTTCTAAGGTTTCAAGGACGTGTAATAAAATTGTAGGTCTTGTGAAAGAGGCTGGATTGAACAGAGTGGACCGGGAAAAAGTTGAGGTAGCATCACATGACAGAGTCCTCATGGCCAGAGGATTTGCTCCCCACGTTCACATTAGCACCCGTCCTTCACACTCATGATTCGTTGGAAGAACGGAGTCTGGAAACTCAACACAGAATGACTAAGAGAACATACAGAACATGCATTCGAAAGCATGGTTGTTATTAAGTGTGCTAGATCACAATGTGAGCGGAAGCATCAGATTTTCCAGCGCAGCCCCAGAGGGCTGTGGGCCAAGTGGTCGATGTGGGGCCTGGGGAGGAGAGCTACAGGATGATCCTGGAATATTCCGTGGTCCTGGGCAACAAGAAGTCACCAAAGACTGTTATGGTCACATCAGAAGGACGCTAGAGCCAATTTTGTTAAGTTCCACCAGCCAAGGATGGGGTGGTCGACCGTCTATAAAGAAAGATAAGAACTGCATTGATTCTGATGCATCAGACATGTTAAAATCTGTAAAATTACGATGGTTCTCCAAGATTAAAAACTTAACTCATCACCTCTGGAGGATGCTAGGGAACCACCTTATTATTTTGAAAATTAGTAAGTAAAGGAAAAGACTCAACCAACTAAAAACTGCAGCCACACATTCATTTTTGTCCCGTTGATAGATTACAAGCAAAAGCATCAAGACCAGACAGACTCCATTTTGAGTGTTTTCATCCTGTTACTTTTGTCTGTGGCTTCAGACGTGGCTCACAGCTGCCTGCTTCCAGGATACGAGTGCCGGGAGCAAATTATGTTCGGATGTGAACAAATCCTGGGTGCTTGCGGTTCCCGCTCTGTTGCTGACCTCCCTGCTTCGTCAGGTGGGGGCAGTGGCTCCCCGTTCTACCCCCCCCCCCCCACACTGCCTGCCCCCCTGCTCACCGCTGGACTTATCAGTGACTTTACTAGAAGCTGTATTGTTCTGTGTTTGTTTATTTTAATCCTATGCTTAATGTCATGAAGGAGGAAGTGTAATTCATAGGTGACGGATTAGTTTTCTGCACATACACTCCCCCAGTGAATTCATTTTGTGTTAAATAATTAGGTAATTGGTGTGGTGCTGCGCTGAGCTTTGACTCCCCTGACGAGCACGAGTGTTTTGTCTAATTGTATTATGTCAAATAGCTGTCCGTAAACAGAAGTACTTCCGAGCTGGCGTAGAATGTTGACACAAAAATACTCTCTATTTAGGGTGACTATCCCTGAGATACTGTTGAACATCTGAGATCCCTCACTGATCATGTGTAGCGTTTTGTGTCATAATGCCCCGTGGTTTAGTAACCTCCACGTGCACGGCTCTTTGCTCAAAGCTGTTCATATTAACTGAGAAAGGCAAACCAAACAGGTCACGTCATTTTTATAAAGTTCGAGATCACAAATTTTATATGACTGGGAGGAGCACGGGGAAGTCGCCCCCAGCTCCACCCCAGTCTTTGCCGCAAACTGATTGCAGCATAGGAAACTGAGCTAGATAAGTTTTCACCAGATAGTTTTCCTAAAGACAGAATTTCCGTGGGAGTGAGTGAATTAAATAATGTATTTGTGTAACTATTTAAGAGTGCCTCTTTCAGCAAATGGTACTTGGAAAACTGGACAATCCACCTGCAAAAGAATGAAGCTGGACCCTTACCTTACACCACGTATTAGAATTAGCCCAAAATGGATCAAAGACCTTAATGTCAGTTTTGAAACTGTAAAACTCTTAGAAGAAAACAGTGGAAGAACTTTGTGACATTGGATTTGGCAATGATTTCTTGGATACAACACCAAAAGCGCAGGCAATGTAAGAAAAAAAAATTGGATTTCATCAAAATTAAAATTAAAATTAAAAGCACTTTTGTGCCTCAAAGGACAGTCAACAGAGTGAAAAGGCAGTCCATGGAATGAGAAGAAATATTTGCAAATCATCTATCTGATAAACGGTTACTGTCCAGAATACATACAGAACCCCTTCATCTCAACAACAACAAAAAAACAACCCATTTAAAAAATGGGCGAAGGACTTAAATAGATGTTTCTCTGAAGAAGATACACAAATGGCCAATAAGCAGATGAAAAGAAGTTCAACACGACTAGTTGTTAGGGAAATGTAAATCAAAAACCACAGCGAGGTACAATTTCACACCAGTTAGGATGGTTACCATCAAGCCCTCCCTCCCCCCTTCAAAAAAACCAACACCCCTGAAAATTGCAAATGTTGCTGAGAATGTGGAGAAATTGGAATCCTTGTACCCTGTTGATAAGAATGTAAAATGGTGCAGCTACCAGGAAAACGGTATGGCTGTTCCTCCAAAAAGTTAAACCTGGATTTACTGTATGATCTAACAACTCTACCTCTGGGTATCTACCCAAAAGAATAAGAAAGCAGGGTCTCAAAGAGGTACTTGTGGCGCATATGCATAGCAGCATTACTCTTGATAGTTGAAAGGTGGAAACGACCCAAGTGTCCATCACCGGGTCAGTGAATAAATAAGACGTGGTATTCATACAGTGGAATATTACTGAGCCTTAAAAGGAAGCACGGACACACCATAGCAGGGTGAGCCTGGAGCACGGTATGCTTTAGTGCAGTAAAACCAGACACAGAAGGACAAGCGGCCGTCATGGTACACTTACATGAGGTTCCTAGGGCAGATGGCTTGTGATGTCCCCCCAAAGGCTGAGTCTTAGATGCAGTGTTAGTTGGTGAGCCAAGGTGCGGGTTTTCCCAGCTCCTCTGATGCGTCATTTCCAGCAGGAACAGAAAGCCCCCTTCCCCTTGTCTTTCGACCCTCGCTCAGGCCACGACCTCCAGCAGATCGTTCTGGCCCTCGCCCATGTCACCGGGCAGAGCTTGAGTTATGTGCCGTTCAGCTCAGGGCAGTGGATGTGTTTTCTGGTCTTCGTTTCATTACTGTTCCTGTCTTTAATTTCTACAAAGCCCTCGTTCCTGGAGAACGATCCTCTGAATGAAATGAAATAACGAATGGGTGTAAGCTTGGCCGCCTTGCAAGACTCGAGTTTCGGTTGAATAACAAGTGCGGCGTTAGCAACGATCCCTGAAGCTCACATTTGTTAATTTTGACCAGTCTACATCAGACTTTCCACAGAACATGAAAGAGAATCATTTCCTAGTGTTGTGCTCATCATGAATACGATGTCCATACATTCTCATGAATCCATCTCATAAAAGTTCCCATCTGCTCCATGAGTAAATACTGGGTTGTATTATTGATATCTCTGTTCTCATCAGCTGCCATTGGAAACGCCATAGATAACTTGCCCTTTTCCCTGGTGCTTGTCCCGTGCGTTCTCAGACCTGTCTTTACCAGGCCAAGCAACGTCGCTGTTTATAGTTAGATTCAAGTTTGTCAATGCTTCATTTTTTTTCAGATGCACATTTCCTGCCTTATCGAGTAAAACACTTATAAACTCACCATCTCTAATTGAACAGTAGAAACAATAACTGTAGTCTACAGAAGCCCTACTCATTTTATTTACCCTCAAAACCAATCCTTATTGAAAATACCAGTCCTTTCCCAGTTCGTTGAGGTTTGTGTTTGTTTCTCTTTTTTTCTACATCACCCACATTTTCTAAATAGCTGCACATGGTTCTTAACATAGTTGCTTAATAATATCTTCTTAAATTGTGTTCTTCCAATGCAGACATGCTTTGTTCGTTAAAAACGTAGGAAGATACTTCATTACTAAAGGGAAACATGCTTTCTGCAACTTGTGATCTTTATTTTTCATTGTGCCACTTTTGATTGAGGTGAGAATAAGAAAGATCTCGGTTTTCTTTTAAATTTTATTTATTTTGAGAGAGAGAGAGAGAGAGAGAGAGAGAGAGAGAGAGAGATGCACATGTGAGTGGGGAAGGGCAGAGAGAGAGAGAATCCCAAGCTGGCTCCAGGGGGTCAGTGCAGAGCCCCATGCAGGGCTTGACCTCACAAACCATGAGAGTGTGGCCCAAGCTGAATTCAAGAGTCGGATGCTCAACTGACTGAGCCACCCAGGCGCCCCTCCTTTCAAAGTTGTCTCCCAGAAAGCAGAGCTTGTCAGGCTAAAGTCCTGGCAACAGAGGAGAGGGGCTGTGGCCACATGGATGTGTTGTGTCTCAAATGGGCCTCCCGGTGGAAATCAGTTCCCACCTGAAACCTCCACCCATTTTTTAAATGTTGGCAACTAATACATAAAAATAAAATTCTAAACTTTGCGGGCCAAACAAAACACAGTGACCTCGTCTGGGTGGCAGGTCGTCACCTTGCTTTTCCTCTGCAGCTTGACAGTCGCTCTGCTCCCCTGCTTCCTGGCCACCAGTGCCCTTTGGGCAGCCCAGCGGCTGTCTTCAGAATGAGATTTATGGGAATCCTGACGTAGCTGCTTCCATATTCTTCTTGGTAGAAATGAAAGCTGCCGAATAAGGACATTACCTGTTTTTGCCCAGCCTTCTTTTTAACGAGATCCTGGCCTCGTCACTAGTAGGTAGCAGAGCAGAGCTCTAGATGGATCGGTGGGTAGTGCGCCAGGAGTGACGAGGACTCTCTACCAGCACCGAGTTGTCTCATGAAGATTTATCTAGCTTTATTTTTATTAAATTAAAATCAGTTTGCAGTTCGTTTACCGTCAGTGATTCCTTAAAAAGCACATGAGTTATGGGGTGCGTGGGTGGCTCAGTGGGTTAAGCATCCAACTTCAGCTCAGGTCATGACCTCACGGTTCGTTGGTTGGAGCCCTGCTGACAGCTCGGAGCCTGGAGCCTGCTTTGGATTTTGTGTCTCCCTCTCTCTCTGCCCCTCTCCTGCTCACACTCTGTCTCTCTCTCTTTCTATCTCTCTCAAAAATGAATATACATTAAAAAATTTTTAAAAAGAAGCACATGAGTTAGATTTCAGGCTTGGACAAGTTTTATCCAAAGTTAATGAAAGGTGCCCCACCTTATGGACCTGTCATCCCTCTGGGTGAAACGCGCTAAGGGACAGTATTGCTTGCCCACCGCTCTGCGTCGCAAGGCCCCTGAGGTGGTGATGTTTGTGGATTCGATTTGGGAACACAGCAGCTGTGTTACAAGGAATAAACAGAGCCAGAATCCCTTAATAATTACAGAAGGTACTCCAGTTCTTTTGGGGGGATTTTTAATTTTATAAACTAATTGCATTCTGCTTTGAAGTAGTTTTCTACGTACTAATTTTGACACGTAAGCTTCTGGCCCCGGTTTGTTTGATAAATGAAGAAGCGAAACACTGAAACGCTAAGACTACAAGGTGCGAAATCATTGCCCGCATTTCCCCCATTCTCTCCGCAGGGGGGACGCAGCGCCTGCCGCGCGCTATCGGGATATCGCTGGCCAAAGAGCTCATCTTCTCTGCCCGCGTGCTCGATGGCCAAGAAGCCAAAGCGGTGGGCTTGATCAGCCACGTTCTAGAACAGAACCAGGAGGGGGACGCCGCGTACCGCAAGGCCTTGGACCTAGCAAGAGAGTTTTTACCTCAGGTACTTCTAATTGCATTTCCGTTTTCTCTCTGTTTAAATAACTTTATAGCAAATTGACGCAACAGTCCTCTCACGTGCCTGGGATCGCCTTGTCCCGCGTGCCAAGTAGAAGAGTACGTGGTGGCCTTAAAACCGGAAACGATTCGCCGCACATGAAGAGCCTTCGGAATTCAAGTGCGAGATGTGAAGAGAAAGGGGGGCCCGTACTGTGGCCGCGCCCCGACGACGCGTCCCACGCACGTCGGCACCTGTGCCGGAACCTACTGGCGGCTTCTGAGCTGCGCCGTGTACCTGGACGGATGGGGGGAAGCCCGTGGGGACACACGTGCCGGGGAGACCGCGGCCGAGCACGGCAGCGTGGACCGCCCTGGCCGCGGCCGGGTCGGGGCGGCGGGCCCGTACCGCGGCGGCCGTGCGTCTCCCCGGGCGCCGCGTGTGGCGAGTCCTCCCCGCGGTGAAGGCTGCGAGCCCGGAGCAGTGCGCGTGCGCATGCGCTCGCAAAGGACGGCGCCGACGCGTCGCGTGGCCGACGAGTCGCGTCGGCCGCCGCGTCGCGGGGCTCGTTCTGGGTGGCTCCGTTCTTTCTCTCCCGTGTGTCTCTCGCGGACGCCTCGCTTCTGAAATCGCGGATGAGAGGACTTTTGCTGTGTAAGCGGTTCGTGATTTGCCGTCATCCCTAGTGCGGTTTCAAGTTTGGCAGCCCCCTCGCCGCCACCGCAGGCACGATCACTTCCTCTCCAGCTGCGCCGCTTGACGCGGACAGGTTGCGGAAGCTGTTTCGGGGGCCGCGGATCCTTCCGGGAATCTCGGGAAGCCTCCCTCCGGAGAGATGCGTCTTCCTCCCGCCTTGGCTCAGAGCTTCGCCTCCCGTTTCGGAGGGCGGTGCCGGAGTGGCCCGTGGCCAGACGAACGCCCGGGTCTGCCGGGTCGCCCTCTGGAGCCACCCCGCCTGCCGGGGACCCTTCCCTGCTTCTCACTTAGCTGGCCGTGGGCTCTGCCGGGACGGGGCCCCCGCGTCGTCTGCTCCCCGTGTGAGGAACACGCAGCCCCACACTCGCAGTTGAGAGAGAGCAGATAGAGACTTTCAGTGCTTTAAGGGAAAAACGAAAAGGCTCTCACTGAAACCTTGGTATTAAAGCTCTGACACCAACCCACGTCTGCGCTGAAACAAGGGGTGTGGTTAAGAAAGGTCAAGGTCGTGGTGTCCTTCCTGCTCTGCCCTTCACAGCCTCTTCTGCTCATTGGACAGCGGTGCTCAGCTCCCTCCCTCGGCGGCTCTGTGCCTGAGGGCTCGTCTCCTGCCGCCCCCGCCCCACCCCTGCCCACGCCTCTCCTGCCTGAGGGCACCGCCTCCCCACCCGCCATCTGACCGCGTGGCGAACCGGGGGTCCTCACCCTCTGTCCCTTTCCTGCGAAGGACGTGCCTCTGAGGACTTTTTCCTTGGGCCAAGGGAGATGCTGCGTGGTCCAGAAAACGTGTAACTGGACGATATGCAAAAGTTACAGAGCAAAATTTGAGGGATGATACTCTTCACGTTTGGTTTTTGTCACTGAATGATGAGTCTTCCAGATAATTGGACAGCTTCTCTAAAATTAGAATTTCCGTTTGATTTCTGTATTGGACGTCACTTCCGTTTTCCTGTTTGAGAAAAAAGATGTCCAGAAGAAGTGCTGGTGTTGTATTTTGAAAGAAGCCAGTTAAATAAGCCTTATCATCTACTAGCCTTTCCATTTTCCTGTCTCTCCAGTTTAGGCAACCTTGCTGCCCAGAGTGTGCTCTGTAGACGAGCAGCCCCGGCGTCCCTCAGAAGCACGTCCCCAGCCCCTGCTGGGCTTTCACAGGGGGCTGGGGGTTTGTGCGCACGGAAGTCGGACAAGCACCCGGTCGGGGTCAGCGGCTAGATACCAGGGAGTAGAGAAGGTTCTCACAGACGGGAGCACCCTGCTTAAAACAACAGAAAGGGTTGACAACCTTAAAGAAAACGGTCCTAGTGTGTGTTCCACACGTGCAAGTCACATCGTCAGGAATTCTGAGATACTTGTCCGAGCCTTGAAAACCTGTGGCCTCTGAAGAAGATGATTAATGAGCATGTGACTTCGGAAGGGGATTCAGACGGGTTAAAGGTGACCATTGAAGGCCCTGCGAGGGGAAAGCGACCTTTGCCATGCCTCGTGCCGTTATTTGTTCATTTATGGGTGTCCCCTGTTGCGCCTGGTATTTAGAGCCCATTTTGCATTTTAATTCAAAAGACACTTCTAACTCATCACCCACGAACAGTTTTGAGGAATTTCAAATGTGATCAAACAGCTAAATTCCGTCTGGCGCGTTGTGGTTTTCAAAAACGACAAGAGTTAACGTTCTCCTCCTCACAGAGGACACCTGGTCCTTCCCTCCGTGACCTTCCCTCGTCCTGAAGGACTTCTCTGGGCTGTCAGCTTCCGCGTGGTGTGGGGAATTTGCCTGGAGGGCACGTCATCGTCACGCTGGGTCACAGGTGCCCGCGGAGCTCCGGTGTGGAGCCAGTGTCCGGCACGGGTGCTGACGGGAGCCTCCCCTGCAGCCCGCGCTCCCGTCGTGCACCCGGGGCCGTGGTGTTTCGTCACCTCTTCCTTGCCCTACCTCACCTGTTGGGAGCTTTGCCGGAGAATGGTCAGCCCGCTCCTGGGCACACGGCCCCTGCTGGCCTGCAGGCATGTACAGTTGTCCAGGCAGCAGACTTGTGCCAAGGCCCGAAGGAAATCCCCCCGTTAACCGTCTTATAGCTTTTGTTGCATCTTTGCCACGGGCCCAGCGATGGGAATTTCTGAATTTTACTGAGCTGTACAACATACTTTGCATAAATAGTAATGAAAATCTGTTTCTTTAATTGAATTTTAGGGACCTGTTGCGATGAGAGTGGCAAAATTAGCAATTAATCAAGGGATGGAGGTAAGTGCCTTGCTGCTTGAGATTGCTATTGGAGTCGGTGGTGGAGACTTAATTCCGTTTATTTGTTAATGTTGTAAATCCAGCTATTTCAATGCTACCGTTACCGTAAGCTACCGAGGGTATTTTTAGCTATATTATCGATTTTGTTCTGCCTTAGCTGTTGCCGATCCAGTATCTTCCTCACAGAATTAGGGAATTTCACTCATGTCCTGCAGCTTGTGACATGCTGGCTGTTTTTGCCATTCGGCGAAGAGACAGATTTATTGGCTAGTGGCTCATACGAGACCAAAAGAAAAGGGTATCCTGTGTATTCTCAACACCAGTGCTGCATGATGAGAAAGCATTCTAGGAACAACTCCCAAGCTCAGAGCGGAGCCTGGCTCTCTTTACCTATAATTTCTCAATGTGCTTTGTGCAAGGATCCCTCATTAACAAGGCAAGACTTTGGAGCGTCCTGGGGTTACCCTGGGGAGACGGCTTCCCGGGAGTGGAGGCCCCAGGCCAGGAGAGAAGCAGGCAGGGCAAGGAAGCAACGCAGGTGCCTGTTTACAGCAGGCGTTCGTTGCAACAGATGTTTGGGCTAAATTACGGAATTGTGAAGAAAGAAAGATACTTCTTCCTTGCAGACTCAGAGACCACCATGTCTCTCTGGGCTTCGTAGCCATAAAAAAGAGATTGAATTTGTTAGCAATAAACACAACCGAAAAAATTTCCCGAGTGTTTGGTTTTTAAGACTTCTTGCATAATCATAACAATACTAATAGCAGATGCCTTCTCGTGCCGGACCATGCCAGGGTGCTGTATAAAGCCTTCCCCTAGATTAGCTTATTTAATTCTCCCAGTACCCCCACCTGGTAGATGCTGTGGTGAGTCTCTTGTTCAGATGCGCCTGAGGCACAGAGAGCTTATCACCTAACTTACCCAAGGCTACACAGCTCCTACACGGTAGAGTCAGAATTTGAACCAGGCAGCCTGGTTCCAGAATTCTTATGCTGGTCATACTTTTGATTTGTCGTCTTACATCAATTCTGTTCTTTTGGAAAAGTGTTACTAGTTTGAATTTATATGGAGTGTTCCAGATTTTAAAAAATAATTCCTGCTGAAATTATATTATGTTTTTATTCTCAGGTTGATTTAGTAACAGGATTAGCCATAGAAGAAGCTTGTTATGCTCAGGTATGTAATACAGCCACTAATTCAGTGAGGACACCTCTTACAAATTCTCTGTACCTTCTGCATGAGTCAGATGAATTGTCTCTCTGAACAAGATTACACTCCTGCCCCTTTCAAAACCATAAAAATGGGTCGAAATTAGCTGTGTTTGCTGTTTGACTATTACCAGCTCTTATCCCTGATTCCATTCCATTTACTAATGTCTCTTGTTTACGTAATTTTAAAAACTCTTAAGTTAGTATCACTCATACCGTAGATGTCTCTCTGGCTCACGTTGTATTTTGTGGAGATGGATTTGAACCCTCACTCTCATGTAGACAGGTGGGAGGCAGGCAGTGGAGCGAACATGGGCCTGCTGGGGAACATCAGTGTGTGAGATGCATTGTTTCTGAGCCTTCCTTCCTGCCCACTGACAGTGCCCTGATTCACTGTATGCAGTTTTCTGTTCCATACACAAATTAGTAGGGCTTTGTATAGAGGAACAAATCTTCCTTTCCTCTCCTTTCCTCTCCTTTCCTCTCCTTTCCTCTCCTTTCCTCTCCTTTCCCCTCCTTTCCTCTCCTTTCCTCTCCTTTCCTCTCCTTTCCTCTCCTCTCCTCTCCTCTCCTCTCCTCTCCTCTCCTCTCCCCTCCCCTCCCCTCCCCTCCCCTCCCCTCCCCTCCCCTCCCCTCCCCTTCCTAAAAGATGTAGCTTTGTGTAGGGCATCTAAAGTAGCAAAAGAATTTTGTTGTGCCTTTAGTGCGAATTTGAAATTGCTTCACCTCCCATTTAATCATGGCAGTGTCATAAATTAGGAGGGACAGATAGAGTGTTCCTCTAAGCCTGGTCTCTGTATAAATTACCACCTGTTGATGCACATGGTGGTGCTGGTGATGAGCGTGCCATGAATGAAGTAAATTGCACACTTACAAATAGCCTTAGCATCTGAAGAAAACTTTTTTAAGTATATTTGGCCACAAATCACACCTTACAAAATGTAAGGGAACAGTAATCCTAAACATTCCGTCAAATCACAGTGGAATTAAACTGGAAATCATAACAAGAGGATAGCTGGGAAATCACATCTATTAATGGTGGGATTAATCTTTTTAATGCACGCTAGACAACATACTTCTAAATAACACGTGTCAAAGTCTCAAGAGGAATTAAAAAATATTTTGAATTAAATCAAAATGAAAATACAGTACCAGACTTTGTGGGAATTTATCAAAAATACTGCTTACACCAGCATTTTAGCATCGAATGCATGTATGAGAGAAGAAAGATCTAAAATTAATAATAACTTTGCACTTCAGGAAAGTAGAAAAAGGAGAGCAAATAGAATTCAAAGTAAGTGGAAGAAAAGGAACAACAAGCTTTAGAACAGATATCAATGAAACTGAAAATAGAAAAACAGAAGGAAAAAACCCAACAAAACAAAAAATTGGTAATTGTAAAGATCTATAAAATTGATAAACTTCTAGGCAGGCCAACCAAGGAAGAGAGAAGATAAAAATTACCCATATCAGAAATACAAGAAGGGCCACCTGAAGGGCCATCCCTAGTGATCCCATGGACATTGAGAGAATAATAAAGGAATACTGTGAAAAACTCTGTGCCCACAGATTTGATGACCTAGATGAGACGGACCACTTCCTTGGAAGACACAACATACGAAAACTCACACGAGGAGAAATTGATAATCTGAATAGCCCTATGCTTGTTAAAGAAATTAAATCAGTAATTAATAAACTTCCAAAATAGGAAGCACCAGACCCAGTTTCTCGAGTGAATTCTACCAAACATTTGAGGTAGAAATTATATGAGTTTTTAATGATCTTTCCCAGAAGATAGAAGAAGAAACAACCCTTCCTAATTCATTCTGAGGCCAGTATTACCCTGATAATCAGAACCCAACATTACAAGAAAGGAAAACCACAGACCTTTATCTCTCATGAATGTAGATGTAAAAATTCTCAACAAAATATTAGCAAATCGAATCCAGCAATGTATAAAAGCAATTGTATCCCACAACCAAATGAGATTTTTTTTCTAGATGTGGAAGCCAGGTTTAACACTGAAATCACTGTAATCCATTATATCAAAGCCTAAACAGGAAAATCACATGATCGTATCAACAGATCAGGGTGGGGGGAAGCATGTGACAAAATCCAGCACCCATTTGTAGTGAAAACTCAGCAAACTGTGATTAGACAGGAGCTTCCTCACTTGATAAGAACTTCTACAAAAGAACCTACAGCTAACATCATACTGAATGAGCAAGAATAGGGCAAGGGCATCCCTCTCACGTGTCCTTTTCAACATCTGCTAGAAATCATGGCTAATGTAGGAAGATGAGAAAAGGAAATAAATATATACAGATTGGGAAGGAAGAAACAAAACTTCATAGAAGACATGATTGTCCATGTGAGACATCCCAAAGAATCAACAACAACAAGAACAAAACAGTCATAAGTAGTTAGACCAACATTGCATGATCGAAGTTTAATAAGCAAAAGTCAGTTGCTTTACCTATATACCAGCAACGAAGAATTAGAATTTGAAATTAAAAGCATAACGTCATTTACCTTAGCACAAAAAAAATGCAAAATACCTAAGTGTAAATTTAAAACAAAGTACAACGTTTATAGGAGGAAAACTACAAAACTGGTGAAAGAAATCAAGATCTAAGTAAATAGATATCCCATGTTCATGGATAGTAAGACTCATTACGAAGAAATCACTTCTTCCCAACTCTATTTATAGATTCAGTGCAATCCCGATAAAAATAAGCAAGTCTGTATTGACAAACCAGTTCTAAAGCTTTTATGAAAAGTTCAAAGACTTAGATGAGCCAACCCAGTATTGAAGAAGAACAAAGTTGGAGGACTGACATTACCTGACTCCAAGACTTACTGTAAAGCTACAATAATCAAGACAGTTTGGAGTTGGCAAAAGAACAGGTAAATGGATCAGTGGAACAGAATAAGGAGTCCAGAGTGTATTCATATAAAATAGTTATATAAGTGGACTCCTAGAAAGTAAAATGATCTTTCGGGCACCTGGGTGGCTCAGTTAAGCGTCCAACTTCGGCTTGGGTCATGATCTCACAGTTCATAGATTTGAACCTCACATCAGGCTTTGTGCTAACAGCTCACAGCGCGTGCTTCAGAAACCCTGTCCCCCACCCCTATCTCTGCCCCTCCCGTACTCGTTCTCTGTCTCAAAAATAAATAAACAAAATAAAATGATCTTTGACAAAAGAGCAAAGGCAATTCAGTGGGGGAAAAGATAGTCTTGAAAACAAACAGTACTGAAGCAGATGGACATTGAGCTACAAAAAGATGAACCTGGACACCGACGTCACAACCTTCACAAAAATTAACTCAAAGTGGGCCATAGACCCAATGTCTTCAAGATCACCTAGAAAATGTAGGTGTATTTGGGTTTGGCGATCGCTTTTTAAAGATACAACACCAAAAGTATAATATCTGTGAAAGAAAAAATTAATGTTTGATTTTATTAAAATTACCAACTTCCACTCTGCAAAAGACACTGTGAAGAGAGCAGGAAGAGATCCTCACGGCTGCCTGATAAAGGACTCGTGTCCAATACATACAAGGAACTTTTAGCACTCAACAATATGAAAATAACCCATTAAAAAGTGGGGGAAAGATCTGAACAGACACCTCACCAAAGTAGATACATGGATGGCAGATAAGCATAGAACATGCTCCACATTGTGTGTCATTAAGAAATGCAAATACAGGAGCACCTGGGGGGCTCGGTTGGTTAGGCCTCTGACTTGGGCTGAGGTCATGATCTCACAGTTTGTGGGGTCGAGCCCCGCATCGGGCTCTGTGCTGACAGCTCAGAGCCTGGAACCTGCTTCGGATTCTGTGGCTCCCTCTCTCTCCGCCCCTCCACCGCTCACACTCTGTCTCTCCCTCAAAAATAAATAAACTGTAAAAGAAAAAAGAAATGCAAGTACAAACAAAATACCAATTTGCCCATCTCTTAAGAGCTAAGCGGAATCTTCCCACATGACCCAGCAATCGTACGACTGTGTATTTACCCGAGTGAGTTGAACCTTACATCTGCACAAAAGTCTGCACACTGTTTTAGCAGCTTTATTCAGAATTTCCAAACTTGGAAGCAGCCAAGGTGAATGGATAAACTAAGGTGCATCCATACACTGGTGTCTTATTCAGCGATAAAAGGAAATGATCTGTCCTGCCACCAAAAGACACGAAAGAGCCTCAGCCGCATACTGCTCAGTGAAGGACTTCCGTCGAGAAAGGTCACATACGACAGGATTCCAAGTCTGTGACCTTCTGGAGAAGGCAGCGAAGGGCCGGGATGAGTGTGCTTAGGGCAGGTCAGCTGTTCTGTATGATCCTGTAGTGGTGGGTATGTGACTGTGCTTTGTGAAAATCCAGCACAGAAGCAGCACAGCGGCCCGTGGAAACTGGACTGTAGGGAACAATACTGGATCAGTACTGGTTCCTCAGTTGTGACAAATAGACCCCGGGGGCTTGAAGGAAGTGTATGGGAGGCTGACCTTTCTGCTCAATGTTTTGTAAACCTAAAACTATGTAAAAGATAAAGCCTGTTGGTTTTTTTAATGTACATTTGAAATGAGGGTGGGGGGCATATTTGGAATTAGAATGGTCAATTTGGTAACAGAATTCTTCAAATGATTAGTAGAATTCAAATTTTAGATTATTTTCTGGTTTTTGTTTTGTTTTTTTGTTTTTTTTACATAAAGCTTGTTCAACGTTTACAGTTTTTATTTTTTGGTTTAGGTAACATAATGTTTTGTCTCTCTAGACTATTTCAACAAAAGACAGGCTTGAAGGTCTTCTTGCTTTTAAAGAGAAAAGGTCCCCTCGCTATAAAGGAGAATAGAAGAAACAAACCTTTCAAATGCCACTGTAAGACGTGTACTTCTGGAAGTATCTTTCAGATCCACATTTGCCTCAGCACCTGGAATCCCACTGACCAAAGTGAAGAACGCGCCCTCCGTCTAGTGAATTAGGCATCTGGAGCGGACCCATCTGTGTACTTTGTTCAAATGTGTCTCATGTCATATTCATTCAGGTTTATAAAGCTAGTAGTCTGCGCTGTCAGAAACCGATTCAAAGTTAGGTACACAGTTTTAAATATTTCCTGCATACGAGGCTTTCTGTTCTTAATTTTTTAATGTGAATAATTTCTATATTGCACACTCTAGGAAATAATATTGATTGTATGTCTACTGTGCTGCAATACGAAATAAAATTATTTCTATATACCAAAAAATGTGAAGTCATACCAAATAAAGTTTCTAAGGGAATGTGTATACACGCACACATACATGCATCTCTGACTGGAAGAGGAATTGATAGGTTCTCTGAGTGAAAATTACCAAATATAAATAAAATCGGTGAAAAGAAAACCTGGGAATTTCTCTTACCCCATTCTTTCTGAATTGAATAAATCATCGCGTGTTGGCTTTTAGAGGAAACCAGCTTTCCACGCCCATTCTGTGAGGTGACCTCTTGAGTCTTAGAATGCAGTGCGGATGGTGGGAAGGTAACCCGGTCAGAGACGGGGGCCCAAGGCCTCGTGAGGTGCACTGGAGGCTTGGCGGTGGCGCCCTTGGACGACCGCCCCGCAGACGGCCCCATCCACCAGTCTCACTGGGGGACAGAGCCGTGCCGCCGGGGCCGGGCTGTCCTAAGGGGCCTGCGGCCGTGGAGTGTGAGTGTTTCCCACCCCCGGCTCTTGCGCATCTGGTTTCAGTGAGGAAGGAGGTGAACACGGCCACCCCGTCTCCCGCTTCTAACCGCTGGCCAGGCAAAGTGAGTAGATTCGGAGGGGCTCGGGGGCACGTCTGAGCGGACAGCCTCGCCGGGGGAGGGGGCAGGTACCACGTGTGCAGGGCACAGTGAGCTGTAGAATTCAGTGTGTGGTGCAGGGGGAACGTTCCAGCTCCCTAAACAGATTCCGGCCAGCTTTCTTTTGTACGTTATCAAACCAGGCTGCCTTCCCCGAGCCTGTGTCCGGGCCCGAGGCTGGCAGCACCGGGAAGGCCCCGCTTTCCCGGGACGGGCACCGCATGATGACCGGACCATGGTGGTGCCCCACTGTCCTCCCTGATCCCACACCCGTGCTCTGTTGCTGTCGAGTGCGGTTGGCCGCGTGGGTGACCGCCTGTCCTGTGCATTCCCACGCTCAGCACCGATGCTTCCTTGCTCTTGGGAAGCGCATCGACTTTGAAAGTTTTATTATTTTTTTTCATTTTGCGAAACTGAACTCTCCTCCTCCATTTGAAAAGCCTTGAGATAGGCGAGCGTGGACTTGCCGCGTGCCAGAGCCTACCCGGCCAGGCTTTGGCCGTCCCCACTCTCCGTGTCCTGGTGCCGAAGGACAGCGCGATGTTCTCTGTCACCTGTGCGGCTGGCCCTGCACGTTTGGGGGCAGCGCTCAGCCGGTTGGCCTCGTGTGATGGGGGCTTAGTAAATTCCACGTTCGGCCCTGGCGATTGTATCCAGCGAGGTGCACGCTTTGTTTTCTGATAAAGTTGCGCCGCTCACTTCATGCAGGATAATTTGCAAGTAAAGTACTGTTCCTTATTTTCTTAAGATTTCAGGACCGTGTTGTTCTGCCCGTGACACGTTCGAATGCCAGTTCATTTTCATGGAGCAGGAAATAATTACGTGAATGGCGAAAATATCAAGCGTGTGCCGAATGACTGGTCTCTCCCCACGGATGCGTGGTCTACTGCTGATTGAGCACCATTTAATTTCCTGCAAGTTCGGATGAAGTCACCAGAGCGGATCTGAAAGCAAAGAGCTCCTCCCCTTGTGACTGCAGAGATCACAGACCCATGTATCAGAGCGAGGGGAAAGTGCCCACTTGTCTGCGAAGTTCGCCTTTCCTGTGGTCTTTCTTTCGGCAGAGCTAGGGTGGTCCTGACGCTGTGCCCGAGTCCGGTGGCTCCTCGAGGGAGCTGCCCCCCACGGGGCGGGCTGCTGCCCACGTTGTCCTCCGGCACGCAGAGCGTTTGCGCGGCCTTACTCAGAACCACGGCAAGCTGACACACGCTGGCGACGTGGTGGCGATCCCCAATGTCCTGATGAAGATGAAGAAGACCTGGGGGGAGGGTGGTTAACTGAGCACAGTCCCCGTTCAGGGGAAAAGCATTTCACATCATCTCAGAGCAGGAGACACACTGGTTTTCAAGGACGCTTGTGCTGGTTAATCTATAACCTTTCTGGGAAAGAAGAGGCCTCGCGAGTCACAGAAGCTGGGAGACAAGGAAAGTTGCAATAATGGCCCAAAGAAAACGCAGATTGTCTTGACTCATTTCTGGGAGTTAACGGATCATTTCAAATTCATTAAAAACTAGACGGTTTTCCTTGGTCCTTTTTCCCCCCTCCTCTTCTGGCTGTCAAAATGGCTTGTCACAGAGTATCACTTTTCTGGCCACTTTTCTTAGAGCTTTGTAGGTAGTTGGACCCAAGTAGCTGGGTGTTGCTCACAGATGCCCTGCTCCACGGGAAGTGCTTGTGTCTCGTGCGGGCTTGTTGGTGGCGGGCCATTGACCCTTTGTGTCCCTGGACCATGGCTCTCTCTTGTGATAGGTCCTACAGTCGCTCTGATCCGGGGTCTGAAACTCCTGGCAGGCAGACGCTTTCTCGTATTTAATTGTGCTATTGTATTTCTTCGTCCACCCACCAAGTTAACTATTAATGTGTGTGTAGGTCAGCACTATTGGGCTTTATCAAAACGGCAATGAAATAAATTTCTTATATTACAGAATAACTGTACATTTGTCCCGAAAGAAAAACTACAGCACTTAAAAGTTCCTTGGTGATGTTTTGGTAAAGTGGGAACCGTTTTTCCGCGTTGATGACACAGGCTGTATACAGACTGTGCTTGGAGGTGTTTCGGGTGTTAGGGATTGAACCCTCTGCTCAAAATACCTGTGGGTCCCAGGCCCTGAAAACCCACCATCCCTTTGGACTTTCGGAGTCCTTGGCTTTGGGAGACCCCCCCCCCCCAACAGATCCTTAGAGGGCAGGCTCCCCACCCTCAAGCACGTGGTTTGGGGCATCTATTTTTCAGGTGCGTTCTCCAGGCAGTGAGAGAGCAGGGTGCCCGGCAGGGGGCATTGATTGAGGTTGCCAAGGACAGCCCAAGACGCGGAGCTCGAGCTGTTGGGGCCAGCCCCCATCGTCCTGTTCCTGCAGCGCGAGGCCAAGAAGACAAGGTAGGAGGAGGCCATCCTCAGTGAGCTGACTGTCCCCTGTGGGGCAGCAGAGTGAGCTCAGCCACCAGCTTGTCTGTCCCATTTTCAAGTGTGTGTTGCCTGTTTTGGTTGGAGGGAACACGGACAAGATCACTGCAGATGTGAATACGGACAAGATGAGGGAATTTGGGCTGGTCGTTAGGGTTAATGACCACCGCGTGTGAGGCCCCAAAGCTCTGCGGCTGTTCCCGTGCTGGGTTTACTCTCCAGAGCCCCCCAGAGGGAGAGTTCGGGTGACTCCCGGGGGGCAGAACCTGGAGCACAGAGTGAATGCAGGAGGGCAGTGGGGTCGGGAGCTCTCCCCCTACCCCCACTGCCGGGTCCCATAGCTGCGTGTTCGCAGCCCGCGCCTAGAGACCCTTGGGAACGGGTTTGCCCCTTGGCGGCCCGAGAAAGTGGAGGGCTGGATCAGTGGCAGGCGCCGTGCCCAGAGCCCCAAAGTCTCATCACTGCGCTCTGGCAGGACATGGGGCCGGCCATGGTGCTGGGAGCGGGGCATTGCCTCCCTCAGCCGGCGACCAGAGCGTGAGTTTGGGGACTCGTGGTTTGTGTGATACTCACCAAAAAACGAAGCCCGTGTGGCTCGAGAGTCCCCCATACTCTTGGGGCAGTGTGGCGAGCACCTCGCTCTGCTCTGCACTCTCACTCACCCAAAGCCCCGCGTTCAGTGCGAGCGTCACGGGTTCGCTCTGCGTTTCTAGAGAGCATCCAGGAGCCCTTTGACCAGGTTTCTTAGAAGGTCAGTGAGGAGACCCACCTCAGGCAAAGCATCTCGTCATCTGAGTCTGCTGGTTCATTTGTAGAGGGCTGTTCCGTGGTGCTCGTGACCGGTTGTGCACACAGATCGGACGTGTCTGCCTGGGAGCGGGAGAGCCGTCTTCCACGGCTGTGCTGGCACCTTGTTTCACGTTTAGAAGAGCCGTGCTGGGACAAGGCAGGGGGCTCGGGGACGATTTAGAAACGTGGCGTTCACCCTGGGAAAGGGGAGTCGGGGACAGCTGGGAGACGCACAGTGTGAATCTGGCCCCGGTGACACTTCTCCTGGAGGCCCTGCGCCGTCCACATGAGGCTGAGGACTGCGGTCAGCAGGGGAAGCCGCTTGGGCTCTTCCGGGCCTAGGAGTTGCCCCGACCCCTGCGGCTGAAGCAGAAGCAGAAAGCGAGCAGTCCCGGCAGGGCCGTAAGAGCACGAGGCGGGGCAGAGGACAGCTCTCCTAACGTGGCCGTGCTGTGTCCCCGGCGTCACCTGGATCGCGCCCCTTCTGCTGACGCAGGCTGAGGACGTGGGAGGTACACGGCTGCCCAGTGCCGCTCGCTCCCGTGTTCGCGGTACCAGTGTTGAGGGCGGGGGGGGGGGGGGGGGGGGGGGGGCGGGTTCTCATGCCCGATCGGCCCTCCCCAGGCTGCCTGGCTGCACCCCGCCATCACAGAGGAGAGGCTGGGAGAGGTGTGACCAGACCAGGAACAGAGCAGGCTCCCCGCGGGGCCGCTGCCCGCACCTCGCTGCCGACACCCAGCCCTGACGCGCGGCCCGGGAGACCACCGTGTGACACGTTCATCACATGCGGCGAACCCGCGGTGCAGAGTGGGATCGAAGGCCGCCGAGGGGAGTCGCGAAATCACCGCGGCATCCCCCGAGGCTCGGGGCCAGACTCCCGTCGCCGTGATGTTCACAGGCAAAGGGTTCAGAGGAATTTGAAGGCGGGCGAGTGCACTTTCCTGACCTTTTCAAAAATAGGCCACTTTCACTTCCAGCCTCCCAGCCCAGTTGAATGAAACCTTTGTGCAATTTACAGAAAGTGAAGCGCGGGTCTGCGAGCCGGAGAAGCTCAGACTCCTCACGGCCTCTCCTGCACTGAGTCACATTTCTTCTGAGTTGTCTGTTAACACTTGCCTGAAACACACTTTCTCTGAAGCTCAGAACTTGCTCACAGGCGGCCCTCATCTGAGTGCTTTAAAAATACAAGAAACGTGTGACGTGCCATTCAAGACAGGAAATGACAGACCACATGCGGCCTGGTGCAAAGATGCTCCGGTTATGGTGAGATGATATTGGTGGGAGTTGTCAGGGGCTCCTCCGTTGGATGCTTACGGAACACCAGCCGAGGTCTGCACACAACGTGAAAAGGCACTTTCTCTGAGTCCGGTCTTTGTGGGGAGTATGCGTGGCATGAGACTGTCAGTCCACCCTTTTAAACACGAACAGTTTGGGGGCAGTCAGTTAAGTGTCCGACTCTTGATTCCTGCTCAGGTCATGATCTCACAGTTCTTGAGTTCGAGCCCCACGCCGGGCGCAGTGTGAAGGCTGCTTAGGATTTGGTGTCTCCCGATCTCTCTCTTTCAACATAAATAAATAAACTTAAAAAAAAGACAAACAGTTTTATCCAGGCCCATCCACTGTGCTGGTACTTCTGAGGTCAAGTAGAGTGGGTGACTTCTCACGCACTGTGTGCATATTTTTTACAGATTTTTAAAAAATTGTTATTCAACATTTTATCTGTTTTTGAGAGACAGAGACAGAGTGTGAGCTGGGAAGGGGCAGAGAGAGAGAGAGAGACACAGAATCTGAAGCAAGCTCCAGGCTCCCAGCTGTCAGCACAGAGCCCAGCGTGGGGCTCGAACCCATGAACCATGAGACCATGACCTGAGCCAAAGTCGGATGCTTACCCGAGCCAGGCGCCCCATGCTATGTGCATATTTAAAAATGATTGCAGGTAGAGGGGTGCCTGGATGGCTCAGTCAGTTAAGAGTCTGACTCTTGGTTTCAACTCAGGTCGTGATCTCACAGTTAGTGGGTTTGAGCCCCGCTTCGGGCTCTATGCTGACGTTGCAGACCCTGCTTGGGATTCTCTCCTTCTCTCTCTGCTCCTTCCGTACACACTATCTCCCTCTCTCACTCTCAAAATAAATAAACTTAAAAAAAAAAACCCAAATATTTGCATGTAGAGATAGGAAAATTTGTGTTGAATTTCTTGTAAAATTCAACAGAACTGACATTTTTAATTGTATCCAGTCTTCCCCAAGGATAAGCTAGTCTTGGAAAGTGAATGTGAGGAGGAAAGTCATGGTCAAGGGAACCAGGAAAAAGAACAGAGTCCTGGCCTGAGACAGACGGGTCCTACCTCTCTTGCCCCATGACCTCCAGCAGATACAGAATAAAGGTCACATCCGTAAGAAAAATGACCTCCTCTAGTCTATTTGTTACCCCTGAGAGCAGAGTTCTCCAAAGCTGTTGTCACCTGGGGAAGTTACGTGTCGATGCCTTTGGGGCTCTATTTCATAACTTTTGAATTGGTTCTGGGATTGGAGCCCTGACATCAGAGTTGAGGGACAAGACACCTTTGTGGGTTTTGTGGGGATTCTGTTTTATTTTGTTTTTTAACGTATAATTTACATACCAAAGGAGTCGCCCTTTAAGCTGCACAGTTCAGCCGTCTTCATTTCTTCACAGAGTTGTACAACCATGACCACTGTTTAATGCCAGAATATTTTCATCAGCCCCCAAAGCAGCCCTGTACTCATTAGCGGTCTGTCCCTTGCCACCAACTTCTGGCAACCACTCAGCTGCTTTCTGTCTCTGGATTCGCCCGCTTAAGACATTTTACCTAAATGGGTTTATACAATATGTAGCCTGTGACGTCTGACGCTTTTTTTCGCTCGGCATTATGTTTTCAAGGCTCATCCATGGTGTGGTACGCATTGCCCCTTCGTCCTTTTTGTGGCTGAAGATACTCCATTGTGTGGACATGCTACAGTTTTGTTTACCCACTCATCGGTTGATGAACTTTTAGGTGGCTTCCACTCTTCGGCTATTACGGACGCTGCTCTTGTGAACATGCACGTACAGTATTTGTGGGGGTTTATTTTACCATTTCTCTTGGGTGTTCACCCAGGAGCCGAAGTAGTGCTGGGTCACACAACAACTTTATGTTTAACTTTTCAAGGAACTGCTAAACTGGTTTCCAAAATCATGCACCATTTTACCGTCCCATTGGCAATACGTAAACGTTCCCATTTCTCAACATCCTCAGCAGCACTTGTCCTTGCCTTTTTTTTTTTTTTTTAATCTTAAAAAATTTTACGTGTGAGGTGGAGAGAGAGCGAGCCAGGGAGAGGGGCCGAGGGAGAGAGAGAATCTTAAGCAGGCTCCACACTCAGCATGGAGCTTGACATGGGGCTCGATCCTGAGGCCCTGGGATCATGACCTGAGCCGGAATGAAGAGTCAGTTGCTCAACAGACTGAGCCACCCAGGTGCCCCCGTGTCAATGACTAATGGTGTTCAAGATCTTTGCGTGTGGTTGTCGGCTATTTGTATATCTTTTGGAGAAATGTCTATTCAGACCTTCTGTCTGGTTTTAAATAGGTTCCCACTTTTTTATTGCGTTGTAACTGTCCTTTATATATTCTGGATACAAGTCATTCCAGATACAAATTATCTTATTGGATATATGATTTATAAATCTTTCCTCCTGTGGGCTGTCTTTTCACTTTTTTGATGGTGTCCCTTGAAGCACTAACGTTTTAAATTTTGACGAAGCCAAGTTTATCTGTTTTTTCCCTTGTGCATTGTGCTTTTGGTGTCCTAAGAAACTATTCCCCAACCCAAGGTGATAAAGATGTGTTTTTGTCGAAGCATTTTATAGTTTTCAGTTTTTACATTTAGGTTTTTGATCCATTTTGGTTAATTTGTATATATGGTGTGAGGTGGGGTCCAGCTTCCTCCTTTTGCTTGTGGAAATCCAGTTGTCCCAGGATTGTTTGTTGAAAAAACTATTCTTTCTTCTCTTGTATTATCTTGGTAACAGATTTATTTCGAAACTCTTAATTCTACTCCATTGTCTCTCCTTATTGTGATTTGATCATGCAGTTGTTATTTTTTATTCTATTGATACAGTTATTACATTAATTGATTTTTCTTTTTTAAATTTTTTAATGTTTGTTTATTTTGGGGGGGGGGAAACTCAAGTGGGGGAGGGGCAGAGAGAGACGGAGACACAGAATGTGCAGCAGGCTCCAGGCTCGGAGCTGTCAGCACAGAGGTCGACTCGGGGCTTGAACCCAGGAGCCGTGAGATCATGACCTGAGCCAAAGTTGGATGCTTCACCAACTGAGCCACCCAAGTGCCCCCACATGAATTGATTTTTAGATATTAGGCCAACCTTGCACTCGTAAGATAAATTGCTTGGTCATGGTGTATGTTCCTTTTTGCTGGATGTGGCTTACTAATATTATGTTCAGGATATGGGTTTAGGTTTAGAAGGAATATTATTGTGTAGTTTTCTTTCTTGTGATGTCTTTCTTCAGTTTCGGTATCAGGGTAATACCGGTTTCTCAGAACAATTTCGGAAGTCTTTTTTTTTTTTTTTTTTAACAAAAGTGTTTGTGTAGGATTGATGTTAATTCTACTCTAATGGTTCGGTGAAATTTATCCGTGAAACCGTCTGGACCTGGGCTTTCCTGTGTTGGAAATGCTTTGATTGTGAATTTACCCTCATGTTTTACCTCAGTACATCCCTTCTATTTCTTCTTGAGTCAGTTTCAATATTCTCTTTCTTTTTAGGAATTTTAAATTTCATGTAGGTTATGTCATTTCACATACAATTTTTCACCATCCTTACTTCTATAAGATCGGTAGCAGTTTTCCCCCCTTTCATTCCTGATTTTGGTATTTCAGGCTCCTTCCTTTTTGTCATTGTTCATCCCGCTCGATTTACCTGTTCCGTTGCTTTTCAGCGAATCAGCTTTTCATTTTGTTGTGTTTTTTTCTCTATTATTTTTCTGTTCTCTTTTTCCTTTATTTTTAGTCTAATCTTTATTATTTCCTTCCTTCTACTTACTTCAGCTGTAGTTTCCTCTTGGTTTTCTAATTTCTAAGGTAGAATGTTACATTATTTGATTTGAGGTCTTTTTCATGTCGACACATATCATGCACATGTCTCTCCGAGCACGCTTTACTTGCATCCCGTAAGTTTTGATATGTTTGTGGAAAAGAGTTAATTAACATGACAGGTCTGAATTACTATTCTTGGGAAAGACTGGTTGCAAGATGGGCCCCTGGCCTACATTTGGAAACTTACATTTGGGGGAATTCCCACCATTTCCAGAACTGGTAAGAGTTATGCCTACACTGTACAGACAATATGGCTTATGCTTTCCTTTTCGGAATATGGGATTTGGATTTTCGCCAAGCAGAGTATGCCTGCACGTCTAGCCCCAGCAGAAGCCCTGGGCCCTGAGTCTCTAATGAGATATTGGTGACACTTACGCATCTGGTTATACTTTGTTGCTGGAGGAATTTAACTCCTCCTGTGTTACTCCACTGGGAGAGGACCCTTGGAAGCTTGCGGCTGGTCTCCCTGACAGCCACCCCTCCACCTTTTCCTTTGCTGCTTTGCTCGGTATCCTTTTGGTCGTAGTCTATTTATTGAGTGCCATGAGCCCTCTAGTGAATTACCAGAACTGAAGGTGGTCTGGGGACCCTGACACATGTGGTTTTGTGCTCATTCATCTCAAAGTATTTTTGAATTTCTCTTGTGAGGTTTTTGCCTTGCTGGTCTTTTAGGATTGTGTTCCTTAATTTCCACATGCTTGCGAACATCCCAGATGTCCCTGTATTATTGGGACAAATTTAATTTCAATTCTGTTGTGCTGGCAAATATACTTCAATCTCATCATTGTATAATTTCAGTCCTTGGCATATGTTAATGAGGCTTTTTTTTTTTTTTTTATGGCCTCAAATGTGATCTATCCTGGAGAAGGTCCCATGTGCGTATGACAGGAATGTGCGTTCTGCTGCTGCTGAACAGAGCGTTCTACTAGGTCGGGTTCATTTGTAGTCTCGTTTCATTCTTTTATTTCCTGTTGGTCTTCCACTTCTTCTACGTGGCATTTTTTTTTTTTTTTTCAACGTTTATTTATTTTTTTGGGGACAGAGAGAGACAGAGCATGAACGGGGGAGGGGCAGAGAGAGAGGGAGACACAGAATCGGAAACAGGCTCCAGGCTCTGAGCCATCAGCCCAGAGCCCGACGCGGGGCTCGAACTCACGGACCGCGAGATCGTGACCTGGCTGAAGTCGGACGCTTAACCGACTGCGCCACCCAGGCGCCCCTCTTCTACGTGGCATTTAAAGTGAGGTATTGAAGTCTGCAACTACTGTTGTTGAGTTGTCTATTTCTCCCTTCAATGCTGTCAGGTTTTCCTTCATGTATTTTAGGACTCTGTTGTTGTTAAGCATATGTATTGATGATGATGATGATGATGATGATGATGTCTTCTTGTTTAATTAATCCCTTTATCATTATAAAATATGCTTCTCCATCTATAGTAGGTTTTTATCTTGAAGTCTGTCTTGTCTGACATTAGGATAGCCACTCCAGTTCTCTTGGTTGCTTTTCCGTGCTATATTTTTTCTATCCTTTTGCTTCCAACCTCTGTAGGTCTTTGAGTCTAAAGTGTATTTCTTGTGGACAGCATAAAGTTGGATCATATTTTTTTAATTCATTCTGTCCATTCTGCCTCTTGGCTAGAGTGTTTGGCCATTTATTTACATTCAATCTAGTTATTGATCAGGTGAGATACACATCTGCCACTTGCTCCCATGTAGTGTTGTACCCTTCCCCTACTGCTATGCCATTATTGTCCTGTAAATTAAATCTGTATGCATTCTAAGTCCATGAGAACAGCTTGATAACTATTGTTTTATGCAGCTTTTAATTCTGATTGGAGGAAAAAAAGTTAAAGATGGAAAATATATTTATAATTTTTTATATGTGTTGCTGCCTTTACCAGTACACTTAGTTCTGCCCCCCCCCCCCACCCCCAGTGGTTTGAATCACTCTCTAGTGTCCTTTCATTTCAACCCAAAGGACACCCTTTATAGAAGTTATTGTAAGGAAGTCCTGCTAGTGACAATTTCTCTGTTTTTGTTTGCCTTGAAATGTCTTAATTTTTTCTTCATTTTTGAAGGAAAGCTTTATTAGGTATCTGCTTCTTGGTTGACAGTCTTTGTATTTCAGCACTGTGAATATGTCATCCCGCTGCCCTCTGGTCTGTGTGGCTTCTGGTGAGAAATTGGCCATTAATCTTTTGAGGGGCCCTTTGTGAATGACAAGTCACTTCTCTCATGCTGCTTTCACGATTCTTCGGGTGGCTTGTGGCAATTCATTATAATGTGCCTTGGTGTGCGTCTCTTGGGATTCATCCTGCTTGGATTTCCTTGAGCTTTTTGGATGTGCAGATTCATGTCTTTTTTCAAATTTGGGAAGTCTTTGACCATTAGCTCTTTAAGTATTCTTTCTACTGCTGTCTCTCCTTTCCCTCTGGAATGCCCATAATGCATATGATAGTACACTTGGTGGGGTCCCACGGGCCTCTGAGGCTCTGTTCACTTTCCTTTGAACTTCTTTCTCGCTGTTCTTTAGATTTGATAACTGCTATTGATATGTCTTCAAATTCACGGATTCCTCTGCCATGCCATAGCTGTTCCTGAGACTACTAGTGAGTTTTTGGTTTTAGTTAATAGAATTTCAACTTTAGAATTGGTCTTTGGTTCTTTTTTTTACAATTTTTCTTTACTTATATTCCTTGTTTTGTGAGACATTGTTCTCATGCTTTCCTTTAGTTCTTTGAAGATAATTAAAATAACTTTTAAAACCATTTCTGGTAAGTTCAATGTCTCGGGGTTTTTTTAGGAATAATTTCTATTGGTTGCTTCTTTTCTTTGTATGGATCACACTTTCTCGTTTCTTTACATGTCTTAACAATATTTTGTTGCATAGGTATTTAAAATAATATAATATGGCAAAAAATAAATAAAATAATATGGCAACCCTAGAAATCAGGTCCTTGCCTCTCCTGTCCCAGGTTTGTGGTTGCTGTTTATTATTGTTGCTGTTTGTTTATGCCTTAACTTGTCTGAAATAAGTCTGTATTCTTTATTGTTTGTGATCCCTGAAGTCTCTGTTTAATTTAGCGATCAGCTAAATGACCGGACTGAGACTCCTCTAAATGCCTTGAAGCAGTGAATCTCCAGGTCTTGGGAGGGGGCACTGTGTGCATGCTGGGGCTTGCCTCCAATGCTTTGTTGGGCAGTTGGCAACCTTGCCTCAGCCTTCACTTCCTTGCAGAGCCTCGGGGTCAGCCAGAGATGAGAGTTAGAAAGCCTTCTCAGGTATTTGCTGAGCGTGTCCACAGCCCTGCACGTGCATACTGCCTTCTAGACTCCTAGGAACGTGTCAGAGGTTTTTACAGCCCACTATAGGCATCTCATCCCCCAGCTTCTTTTTTGTACCAGCTGCTGTCACCGCCTCAGGTGACTTTGGTGCTAAATTGTTGCCACCGATCGTTTCCCACAAATACCCCGTAGAAAGCTGTTCACAGGAGGGCTTTCTGAGTCAGGTCGGATAAAGACAAAGCCTGTGAGTCAGGGTTTTCCTTAGTAACTGGGCCTCCAGGATGCTGCCGGACAGGCCAGAAAATGACAGAGTCCCAAGAAGAGAGCTTTGGGGGAGGCTACAGACACAGTGGGGGTTGGGGCAATGGCTACCCCGAGTTTCAGATGGTTGGGTTTTAAGCAGTTTGGAAAAGTGGGTGTATGGCAATTTAAGCCTCCACAGAGCTTGATGTTCTTCCTGAGACTCAGCCATTTTTCCTGAAGAAATGCTCATCAGATGGTTGCAAGCTTTTGGTTAATTTCCAAGGGTTTTGTAAAAAAAACTTGATCTTGAAAATGACTGCTTATACAGAGAAGCAGGTTCTGGAGGTTCTCATGACCCACCCAGCCGGCTGACTTTTTTTTAATTTTTTTTTTAACGTTTGTTTTTGAGAGACAGAGAGAGAGAGCACGAGTAGGGGAGGGGTAGAGAGAGAGGAAGATACAGAATCCGAAGCAGGCTCCAGGCTCTGAGCCGTCAGCACAGAGCCTGACGTGGGGTTCGAACCCACGAACTGCAAGATGATGACCTGAGCCAAAGTTGAACGCTTAACTGACTGAGACACCCAGGCGCCCCCCAGCCAGGTGATTTTAATGCAACCATGTGTATCGTGGATGTTGTTATTGATAAATAACATCTGACTTCTGGTACATCAAAACTGATGTTTATTGGGGCGCCTGGGTGGCGCAGTCGGTTAAGCGTCCGACTTCAGCCAGGTCACGATCTCGCGGTCCGGGAGTTCGAGCCCCGCGTCAGGCTCTGGGCTGATGGCTCACAGCCTGGAGCCTGTTTCCGATTCTGTCTCCCTCTCTCTCTCTGCCCCTCCCCCGTTCATGCTCTGTCTCTCTCTGTCCCAAAAATAAATAAACGTTGAAAAAAAAATTAAAAAAAAAAACAACTGATGTTTATTGAATGATAATATATTAACCATTAATACTAATACTATGATATTATCCACAATATTATGCTATTTATTGTTGTTATTACAGCCCTCAATATTTAATATACCTTACTTCCCAAATGTAAAGTTTATTTACAGTCAAAGAAGTATGGGGTTTACTGCTATGTTGTCTTTTAAATGTGTGCTCTGAGCACAGGCCCAGGACATTTGCCGTTCTGGCTGCAGCTGCCCCTGCCTGGTCATGACATCGGCTCGGTCTGTGGAGCATTTGTGTGCACTCAGCCACCGGTGGCAAAGCTAACGGCCATAAATCAAAGCAAATCAATGCACAAATGCAGAATTCAAGTGGTAAAAATCAAGAGTTAGTTATTGAAATCCTGGCAGGTACGTGTTTTGTGTTTCAGGAGGAGTATAACCTTTCCTTCCATCTGTGAAGTTCATGTTCCACTGTTGGGCATTAACACTATGATGACAGAGCAGTTTATTAATTCAAAATTGTCAGATATGGGCCAGGATTTCAAGTACAGTAAGAGTTTGCTAGTGGGATGGAATCCAAGAGAGAGTCCTTTTGGGTTTTTTTTTTTTTTTTTTTTTGGTAATTTTTTTTGGGGAAAGAGTCCTTTTCTAAAATGCAAAAGAAAGAAAATAATAAAGAGGAAACTTGACAATTTATTGTTCCTAATATACGCCAGGGAACCAGATACACTCTGGTCGGCTGCTAGGGTGTAAAATGGACCCTTGGTGAAGTTCCAGAAGAACTGTTTGGTTAAGGTGCCGTTGAAAACAGCAGGTTGGCACGGGGGGGCCAGAGCTCCTTGGACACAGTGGCCGTTGTCGTTGCCGGGGCTTAATTACGGTTCTGCTCCCCTCGAGTCTGCGTGGATGTCACAGATGCAGTTCACACTACACGGGCTCTTTATTCGTGTAATAATGAGAGCATATTTATTTGTCTTGAGTATTTCACAAGTGTCCTCTTTGGATAATACCAGCAAGATTAAGTAAGAGTTTCTCGCTAACACTGTTGCTCAAGAACATCAAACACGATGGGCTGAGGGTGGATGGATGACGCGTACGTCTTTGGCTCCTGGCGTCTTTGATTTTTTTTTTTTTTTTTTTTTGCTTCCCTTTTCTTACGTATAAAATAATCTTATTGTGGGGCCATGGCTATTGTTTCTAACACAAGTGCCAGGAACCACTTAGCAAAATATTTTATTTCAACTTTAATGGGTAGTTTTGGTAACGATCAAGAGTGACGCGTTCAAGTCAGCCACAACACGGAGCCACAAACCAAGGACTTCAAAGAGAGTTCTTTTTAGAACTCTGAAGGAACTGCAATTTCTATTTCTACTTCTCCACATTATCCAACTTAATTATTGGCAATAAGTGGCTCTTGGCAGGAAGCACACATCACGTGGCTCCAGTTCTGCTTTGGAAAAGGTCAGCAAGAGGCAGAAACGCTGGGCTCCGATCCCCGGACACGTGCTCCAGAGCCCATTATGCAATGTTGCCCTCACTGATTAATGGCCGCTTGCACAAGAAGTTTCTCATTACCCCAGATGCAAGCATCCTGGGAATGATTAACTTTGTGACATAACTCTCCACACACAACTACGAAAGATTCACACAGAGCTTCAAAATAATGTGCTTCAGAACTAACCCAATGTGTTTCGGCTTCTTAATGTGTGCATGATTAACAACTGCTTTATGGCCACTGAGTGAAACGGAGAAACCTAGTGGGGAGGTTTTTGTTCTGTTTTGTCTTGTTTGTTTGTTTGGAGGAGTAGGAGTTTCCTGAGACTGGTTCACGTACAAGCCCTCCTATTTTAACTTTACCTTCATGTATTCTAATTTGCTGTGGAAAGCGCAGGTCTGTTTTACAGAGCTCCGTCCTGTGAACTAAATATTGGCGATACAGTTGCTTTTGTTAAACACTTTTTGGGCCAGAGGGACAGAACGCTCATACGCCCACGCACGATGGAGAGTTAGTGTGACGGTTGGTACTGATTTCCTAGGGCCAAAAAGAGAAAGTTTAATTCTGCATCTTGTTAAGTATTTTCAAATCTTACCCAGTAGAGTGCAGTCTGAAATGCTTGGCGTAATGGGACTTTTGTTGTAAGTGGCAGGAAATCAACCAGAGTGGCTTAGGTGAAGGGGAGCTTTGTGACTCTCAGCACGGAAGCCAGGCGAGGCAGGGGAGTGGCATCCTTGGATGCCGCTGGAGCCAGGGTCTCCGGGCTGCAGGGACACACTCCGTTTCTTGTCACACATTGTCTGGCTTGTAGCTTCATCCCCTGGACCTGGTCTCATAGACTGGCTTCCCTGATGGCAGCTCCCCACTGCCTGGCTCACCACCAGGGAGGAAGGGGAACTCTCTTCACTCAACACCGACTCAGAACCCCCCAGGAGAGGCCTCTGCTGGGTGAAGTAGACCACATGGCCTCCCTGTGGCTGTGGGAGTAGGCACTGTGATTGGAGGGTGACTTTTCCAACAGAAGGGAGGGCTGCCGTTCTGGCCGGAAAATTCATAGCAGCCATGATGGCCAACCTTGACCCAACCAGCCATCCTTACCCCCATGGGCCCCCCAGTCGTGCGAGGCATCCCTCCCTGCGTGTCCGCAAATGCAAATGTTTGCCCTGAGCCCAGCTCTAAGCGCACGCCCCCGGGGCGCATCTACCGGCTCGGGGCCAGGCATCGCTCTGCACAACCAGGTAGACGGTGGCCTCCATGCTGTTCAGCCATCTCAGCACATCGTGCCAGGGAGGGAGGGAACCTTTTGGAAACGGGGATGAAGCACAATGAGCTCTCTGGTCCCCAAATCCCCCATGTCAGAGGAAGGGACGTGACAGGGCCAGTGGATGTCAGACGTGCACGGTTGACCTACTTTCCCGTAGCCGATCTCGGCACCCAGGCTCCCGCTGATCAGGTTTCCCCTGAAGGATCACTGGAGAAACCTTTGTGGGGATCTTTCTGCCTCACTGTTTCGCTTTTGTTGCTGCCCTTGTAGAGGGTCCTGGAACTTGTCGTGGGCTGAGGATCCCCTGACAGCCGCATCTGGCTGGCTAGTGCAGGGGTGGCAGTCCGTCGTCCGACATCCAAGGACACGATCCTTCTCAAATTCCTAGTTGTGACTCTGGACTGGGAGGGACTAAAGGGCTTCGCCGCTTAGCAGCATGCTTTGCCATTGGGCCCTCTTTAGACCTTGGCTTAGGGGCACCGGCCTTCGTGCAGCGGGACCTAGAGGGCTTGGGGAGGTTCCTGCTGTGCCCCAGAGTGCGGCCGTGTCCGCAAAGGCCTACGCTAGCTGAGGAGTACCGATTTGGCCCGCCTGGGGGGGCGGGGTCAGCCGGTGGAGGGGCCTGGTCAGGGTAAGACTCCAGGCCCGTGTCGCATCTTTTTATGTGGCAACTGACACAAACCCAGCCTGAAGTGAGCCAGACCGCCAGAGGGAATCCGCCGACCGGCCGGCGCCAGGACCAACCAGACCCGCGGTCCCGTCTTCCGCCAGCTCTGCCTCTCAGGATGTGCTCCCTGGCAGTGCCCAGCTTGCGTCTTCCGGAGCCTTCCCACCACAGAGCGGGGCGGTCTTCCCTCCGCTCCACCCGGCGGTACTTGGGGAAGGACTTGGGCCCCGTGGCTGGGGCTGAGGACTCCAGGCTTGGAGTGGAGAGACCAGGCGGGAGGCGTCCGTCGCGTGCACAGACGGCTGCGTGGAGTGGCCCCGCGCAGGTCTCTGCGCCCGTGTCTCTAGGTTACTCTTGCATTTGCCCGCTCCCCTTTGGACCTGCACTCGGGCTGGAACTCCCGGGAAACCACTCGGCGTTCGCGGGCCCCCTCGAATCTGCGTTGCCACCGACTGAGCCAACGCGCGGGCCGCAAGCTTTTCCCAAATTTGTAAGAGTTGTGTTGAGCGGTGCTGGTTCCCTTCGTGCCACCACCCGAGCCACGTTTGTGATTTATCCTTTTGTTTTCTCAGAGGCTAAGAAACGTCCGGTTCTTCTCACGTAGGGCCACTCAGAGGACGTGGGTGTGCTCTAAGAGGCACCGTTTTCTCTCGTCCGCGGAGCAAGCAGTTCTCCAGTTTCCTCCTGCCCGATGGGCAGGGGACACCAGGCGGCTTTTCCTAAATACCACATCTTGTTCCCTAAAGAACACTTGCAGAGAGGGTGACGCTTGGGCCTCTTTTTTCTGAACAGTATACACGACGCGGCGCCTCCGTTGGAAGTGAGGTGAGATCACTTAGCCTCCAGCGCTGCCGGGTGGCCCCGTGAGCGGCAGAACGAGAAAGGGGCAGAGTCGGGAGGGGGGGCCACCACACACGCCTTCCCACGCCCTCGGGTCTGGCTGGCCCCGAAGCACACCTTACGATGGCCTGTCTCCACGGTGCTTTGCGTTGCTTTCTGCACAGCGGTTGCTGGCGGGGGTGCAGTTCAGGCTACCGCCCTGCCCCGATGGCCCTTCTCTGGCTCCGGCCGCGGGGTGGCCATTAGCTTCGTTGCTGAGGGTCCAGCCTTCGGAGTCCAGGCTCTTTGGGGAGGTCCCCGTCACCCCTCGCCTCCCACACTCCGGCCTCACCGAAGGCCAGTGGTGTGGGCGAACACTGACCGTGGAGCTGTCCTGCAGCCCGGCCAGAGCCGCAGGAAGCAGGTCCCCGGGCGGGCGATGCTGCCTGGTCCCTGCGGGCGGGCAGCCCTGGGAAGGGCCGTGACCCAGGGCGGACCCGCTTCCTGGAACCGGGCCTGATAAGGGGCGGCGCGGTGGCTCCGGGTTTCAAGTGAACTCCCCGTGAGTTACCAACCGCTTCGTCCTAGCTTCGCTTAGGGGTTTTTTAGTACCGGTTTCCCCAAGAAGGACTCTGTGTGTTCAGGGACGGGAGAGAGAGAGAGAGAGAGAGAGAGAGAGAGTGAGAGAAAGAGCTCATGTGTGTATGTGTGAGCAGCATGATTTCCTTTTGGTAATTATTTTGGAAAACGTTCACAGAGGCCCGAAATAGTGACCAGCAGCGGGGGGGCTTGCTGTGCCCTGGGTGGGTCACACGGTCTCCACAGCGGACAGCACCCTCGGGCCGGGTACGTGGGCTCTTCTGCAGAGACAGCCACGGCCAGCGCATGCCGGCCACGGTCCCGGAATCCTGCCAGGTCCTTCCTGAGGCCGCGGGACTCCCTGGGACAGGCCTCTTACCTCCTTGTAGCGTGTTACATGCCTGTCAGTGACCACCTAAATCTTCCTTGCAGAGTTCTTTGGACCCGTAGGAGAGGAGTGGTGTTCAGATCTAGGTTATTCGAGAGGGTGGAATGAGCTAAGTTTAGTGGAGGCTAAAAAAAGAGCACGAGGGCGGGTCAGGCCCGTGGGCTTAGGGGCTGCCTGCCCAGCCCCTGGGCCTCCCCGGGCACCGCATGCGAATGCTGGTTCCAGAAGGTGCTCGTAGCCCATTACTCATATGTCAGGTCCCCTGTCATGATGTATGTCATGCACCAACTGCATTTCCATAGAAGAGAGTGAGTCACCAGCCGGTGGGGCCTCTCTGTGAGCTTCTGGAAGGAACGGGCTGCAGAGGGAGGGAGTGCTTGTCACAAACCGGAAGGCAGGGGAAGGGGCCTTTTATAGCATTCTGCGGTGGCTTTTTTTCCATAGGTTAATTTTTGTCTTAACGACCAAGATAAGGTTGGATGGCCTTTTTATGAGAAATCTATTTACATACGAGGGATTATTTGAGCTCCAATTTTAAAAGCCAAGGGCATTTTTTCACGGTGCTCAGTGTATAAATAAAACGTATTCATAGCTGTTTGAATTGAATTCATAGCTGTTTGAACTTACAGCGCTCGCTGCCTGTGACGTCGTTGGAGTGCCCCCTCCACACGCCGTGGACACAAAATGCCCCTTTGTTCTCGTCCGTGGGGACAGCCGCGAGTGGCCAGGCGCGCCCACCCCGGACCCCGTGAGCTGGGGCTCGCCGCTCAGAACAGATGGCGATGCTCAAACCGAATGCTATTTCGATGCGCGCTCACTGAGGACAAAGATCTAAAAATAGACTTGAATGGGCATAACCTGCAAAAATAAGTTGTCAGCTTCTTTTTACTCCTGCTGGGTTGAAAACAAAGCTGTCAGCAGTTTCTGCGAGTTGAGGAATCCGTGTGCTTTCTTATTTTAGAGAAAGCTTTTTCGGTACGGCTGTAATTGAGTCTCCTTAAATCCCTCAGTGTCAACAAACTCCCATCTGCTGTTCTAGAGCCTCTAAGTGAGCGATGAGACACTCGCCGCCTGGGGGCGGTCAGGCCCAAGGTGGGGGGGGGGGGACTGTAGGACGGACTCATGGGGCCAGGTGCACAGGGCAGGGGTCCGTCCTGTGAAGACACTGGGCTCCCAGGCCGGGCTGGGGAGGGCCGGCTGGGGTGGGGGGCGCCCGCACTTTCACACCTATTGTGATGCGGGCTGGGCTTTGGGGAGCCTCCTTCCCAAGGTACAGGGTGCCATCTGGCCATCTGTGAAATGACCCCCATGTTAATGGCGGGTGGACCCTGGGCAGGTGGGGGGTGGCTGGACTCCTTGCCTGGGGACACGGTCCCTCTTCCGGAAGTCCCCGGGCTCAGCCCCGAGATCCCTCTGAAGGCTCGCAGTTTGACCCGGACCTTTGGGCCCCGCCAAGCGCAGTGTCCTTGCCAGGTTCTGGCACTGAGTGGGACGGGCACTGGCCGGCGCAACACGCAGGGGACCTCCCAGAGCCACCGCCTGTTTTCAAAGCTTGCCCCCAACGCAGGCACCCCAAACTCAGGCTGCTCACCTGCGGCTTCGGTTCCACTCAGAAACCGTCTCCACCGTTTCTGTCCTGCTTAACCTGCACATGCCCTCTGGGCATGATGGAAACAGCCCTGGGGCCCACCTCATGTAGGCGCACACACACACACACACACACACACACACACACACACACACCCCACACACACCACATACACAGTGTGCTGAGGAGAAGCCTGATTTCTCCTGGGGCGGGGTCGGTGACATACCTGAGGATACCAAGGAACGAGGGACGTGCCAAGGGGCTGGGGCGTGGGGAGCAGAGCTGGGCCAGGTCCGTGAGGCCGTCAGCGCGGACCCGGGCGGCGGGCCCCGGCTGACCGCCAGGCGCAGACAGTGTTGGAGGCTCTGGGAATCTGCCCAGAGTCACAGGGCCTCGTTACCCAGTGAATTAACCTGATGCAACCTGTGCGCACCGAGGCGGGGTTGGGCTCACCACTCCGGCTTCTCCCAAAGGCTGAGCTGGGACGGAAGCCGCCCGCCCACCCCACCCCCGCCTCCGCCCCTGGGTGCACACTCACCTGATACCGCCAGCCGGGGCTCCGGGCTCCTGGGGGAGCCGGGTGCTGTCCGCGCCCCCAGCTTCCAGCCCACCACACTGAGACCACAGGGAGCCTCGGCCTGGGTTTCTGACCCCGCATGACCATGCTCGCAGCCAAAGGCACCTCAGACAATCAGGGCTTTGAAAATACTTCAAAGTAATTGGAAAGGATGCCATGGACAGGCACAGGTCCCAAACGCACGATCCTTAAAGGAAACGGAGCTTTGAAAGGAGTAGAAAGAACACGGGACTTCAGAAGCAAAGTGAGGTAGACCGCGGAAGCCCCAACGGCCTTTGAGCCCTTGGAACAATGACCGTCTCGTGGCGGCGAGGTGAGGACGGGCTCCCTCGATCCCCTGGTCCCGACGGCCCAGCCGCCCGGCTCAGCCAGCCGTGCCCGGGCGACGCCACCCCCGAGAGAAAGCGCCCGGCACCGAAGATGGAGGACTCCTCGGAAGAAACCACCCCGCCAAGCCCCTGGGAAGTCGTAACACGGCGTCACGACCGTGTTGGAGAGGGTCCACGGCGCGGGCCCGGCTGTGCAGCGGGGGCGTTAGACGCCAAGTCCCGTGCGTGAGACAAGGCAGCTGCTGACCTCTGGCAAAGCAACTCCAGTGGTGGGAATTGGTCCTGAGGAGCGGATCGAGCCCGTGCAGCAGCGCGTCGGTCTCTGACACCAGCCCACGAGTGCCTTCGCGGGTGGCAAGTCGGGGTAAAGTCACGCGGCGCTCTCCAGCGGACGGCACCCCCCGGCAGCTGGAAGGGTGACGTAGATGTGGGCACAGAACTGCAGGGAAAAGTGCTCCCCGTGCTCTCAGAAGAACAGGCCAGGACTCGCTGGGTACGGCTCACCCCCGGGTTCACGTGATATTCCTCTACTGCACGCGCCTTTTCCAGTTTTCCTGCAATTGTGTTAGTGTTTCTACCGCGGCCGTAACAAACTTGGCCTGGGAACGTCGAGGCCTCGGGCCGCACGCACGTGTAATCTGACGGCTCTGGGGGTCGGGAGGCCGACCTGCAGCCCCTTGTCCGTGGGGCTGTTTCCTTCCAGAGGCCGCAGGGAAGGGTCCCTTCGCTGCCTTTCCAGCTGCTTGGCGGTGCCTGCGTCCCCACCCCCACCTGCAGACGCATAACCACACGCAGTCTGAGCTCTCTGCCCCCGGCTGCGACCTGCGGCCACACTGCATGCATTCGGGCTGCCTGGAATCATCTTTCGGTTTTCGGTCCGATGAGCAGTCTTGTCTTCCTCCTAATTTCCTTCGCTTCATCTTCTACCCTATTCCCCCCCTCTGTCAGTAACCCAGCAATTTACAGGGTCTGGGGATGAGGACGCGACATCTCTGAGGGGCCGATGGCGTGCACTTTAATTAGCCAAGAGGACCCGGACAACCAGAAAGCTCTGGGTGCTTCGTGTTCACGTTCTCCGGCTTTACCGACTCCTCCCTGTCATTTCTGTGCCCCGTTGTCCGGTTCTTGGCTTTCATTCTGAATGTGCAGTGATTCACTCTCAGCATCCTTCATTTCACACCACGTTTTCCATTCCTGGGATCTGGATTGCTGGGGCAGCACAGAGGAGCCTGAGTGTGGTTCAGTTAGGGCCGTGTTACAAGCCGTCCCCCAAATTTGCTGCTCGAAACGCCACCACTGTTTTTTCTTGCAGTTGTGCGGATCCACTTGGACTGTGCTCAGAGGGGCAGTTCTGCCCCACTCGGCATCAGCTGAGGCTCCTCCTGTCCCCAGGGCCTCTCCACGGGGCCTCTGATCAATCCCATGTCCAGCCCGGCCCCCCGGCAGCGTGGGAGAAGGTGGATGCCCAGACCCTCCTAAGGACAGGGCACGAGACCCTCAGGGGGGCACTTCCCCTGCAGTCTGTGGGCGGAACGACAGTCAGGCCTGTCCAGTGTCGGGTGGGCAGGGAACAGGCACGAGGTATTCAATGGCACCACATCTGTGCACAGCACAGCACACGCAGGCACTCAGTGTTCCTTACCGTGTCTATCGCTGGGACCCCCTTTGGGCCTCAGCTGGTATTCCCGGTGGCCCCCCTTGTCTGTGCCTTCCCGGGAAGCTGGCACATGCGGAGACAGGGCACTCGGTGTGTGCAAGGCAGGACGGCCGGGTACCTGCGGTGCCCCTTGGTCACTGGAGACCTAGAAACAACTGCCTGCAGCCCACGCCCCACACTCTGGAGAAGGCAGCCCCTGGCTCTAAGTTCTGCCAGTCCACGGACTCCCCCAAAGACGTTCAGTCTGTAGGAACCGCCATCTTGGTTCAGGCTGTGTGGACCACCACTGCCCTGACACCCCGCAGGTGTGCACAGGTGACCTTGCTCAGGTGTGCACCTTGAGGCTGACACCCGGCTGCCCTGTCGCCGCCCAGCTGCGGGGGGTCCCACTCATGCCACGTCCCTGGTCCGCTGGGACTTGGGATGCCGCCCAGGGAACACAGGGGCCCCGGAGTGGCCGGAAGGGTGGTTGACGTCATAGAACCGCGAGCCTGTGCACCTGCTAGTTCTAAAAGGTTCTGAGGCACCGAGCCTCCGTTCTCTTTGCTCCGGCCCCCACACGTCCCTCATTTTCTGAGCAGGGCTGTTCGTCCTTCCGTTTACCGTCTGAAGATGTGCCACCTCCCACCCCCTCCCCCAGCACTGCCCTCTGTTTCTGGGGGCACATCCGGGGGTGCCCCGGGACACAGGCAGTGCGTCTCCCGGGGTCTCAGGTGGCTGCTGGTGACGCCAGAGCTCTTCACCCCGGACCCCATTGCTCCAGGAGGGCATCCCCGGCCACCACCCCGGGACAGACCGTTCGCGTCTGTTCAGACACAGGACTGACAGCGTGCGCTTCTCTGACTACATAAGGCAGAACTGGGGACGGGGGACGGGGGGCGGGCAGGCGTTCCCGTTGAACTTCGGACACCGTTGACTGGCCGGGCGGCGGGCGAAGCAGAACAGCTGTCGACACGCCCGTGCTTACGTTTGTGGCTGTGATGCGATAGTGGCGCTTGAACGCTCAGTGCGTCTCGTGAATTACGCAGGACACACTCGCGTGCCGTCTTGGAAGCAGCACTGCCAATAGAAGTTACAACTCCCGAAAGAGCGCGAAGCGGCGAGGAGGCAGCGGGGGAGAAGCCACGCGGCGTTCGTGGAAATTTGTCCCGCAGGTGGACAGCTGAAGTCACGAAGCCAGACGCGTCTCGCTTCTTCCTAATTAATGGCGGGTTGTAAAGTCAGGGTGTGTGCGGCGTAGTCCTTCTGTCCTTCAAACCCGCTTGGACGGCTCTCGGCCACGAGGACGTCGTCAGGGTCTCCAGGTGCGTGGAAACCCGCGTGGAAACGAAGCCGGGTGGCATAACCCCGCGTCACTCCTGCTGCGTCTGCATCCGTCTCCCCGGGGGGAGGAGCGATCCCACAGCGCCGGCTCACCCCGGAGTGGGTGGCGACTTCTGAAAATAGTCATTTGAAACACAAAACACTTTTAAAAAGACAGGAAAGGAAAACTCATCCATCCTCCCGCCACTGAAAATGTGCCACCGTCTGCCTTGCCTGTCACGTGTTGGGGCACGGCTGCAGACCAGAATGAGTGTGGGCTGGATTTTGGAACCAGGTCTCCTGGGTTCGGATTTGCTTCCTTCCAGCTGTGGGACCTCAGGGAGGTGACTTGGCTACTCCCTGCCTCAGTTTCCTGGTCTGTGAAGTGGAGGCACAACTCAGCACTCTTCACAGCAGGATACCCGTACCGGTGTCGTGATTCTTCCCGACTGCTTCCTGTGCTCCCAGGAGCAGACACAGGCACACTCACGTGTGAACAGATCCACACACGTGCACACTCAGCCGCGCACACTCCTGCACGGGGAACACGCTCCCACACGTGCCTGTGAACGCACACATACCTGTGCCCCAGAAACACTAGCGTCAGACTCTCCGGCCGGGCCTGTGGCCGCCTCTCTTGCACCTCAGAGTGAGCGCGACCGTTTCCTCAGTCGCCTTCCTGTGGGGCTGCCCCGGCTCCTCGCTGCTCCCCTCCTGGTGGGCGATTCGGTGGTCCTGAGGTTTCCCTGCGGCGGAGCCTGCCCTGGGGTGAGGACGCAGTTTTAGTTTTCCCAGAGACTGCCAAATGGCTGGCCCTGATTCCTGCCGCTCTGCCTTCCCCCTGACGGCGGGGGCCCGATTTCTGCACCTCCCAACAGGAGGGGACACGGCCGCTACCCTCCGCCAGCCCCATCCTCGAGAAATGCGCTGTCCTGATTTTCAGTTGCATTTCTGCAGTTCTTAGGAGAGTGACGGCCCCTCCTTTGTCTTGTGCAACACGCAGGCATCGCTGTGAACAATGTCAATATATTCTTTGGCCTTGATGGTTTGTTTTACGGCGGCCGATCCCCGTTTTTACAAACAACAACAACAACAACGACATGTGCAGATGATCTAATAATTTGCCAAATGAGCACGTTTGGGTAAAGAGGAACTCCACATCTGGACGCTCGGTATTGTTGCCGACAGGCCTCTGCGTGTGGTGCGCGCTCTACGAACGACCCGGCGTTGAGTCAGTCATTCGTCACGAGCTCGTTACTGAACACCCATCACGTGAGGGCCAGCGTGTCTCAGCTTTGTGCTTACATCAGAAAACGAATCTGTAAACAGCCTGCCGCGTGGGATTTAGGATCCATCCTGAATCACGTGGGAGCTGAGATCAGGGCCGCGTGGCGGAAGGTGGCCGCTCCAGGCGAGAGCCCAGATGGCCCCTGGGGGTGGGGCCGCCGAGCGCCCTCACGTGCCCCTTGCCGGGGACTGTGACGGAAGACACGCTCGGCTGGCGGGCAGACATGGCTGAGGGCCTGGCCTCCCGATCCCACGGGGGGCTACACGGCAGGATGGTCGGGTGGCACCTGAGTTCTCCTCCAGGCAGGTGGGAGAATGAAGCCCAAAGGGGCTGCCCGGCCCCTGCGGCACGCCCACCCTTCCTGCCTTGTTCTGAGGGAGTCTCCAAGGCCGCCGGTCACAGGCCTGTTTGAATTTGCACGCACCCACCCTTTGGCTTGCGGAGTCCGATGGAATGGAGGGGCAAGCTGGGCCGCGGTGGGGGGCCCGGGCCTCCTGTGCCCGCCTCCTGTACCAGTTAGCTAGTTAGCGAGTTACCCACGGCTGGCCCTGTGCTCCCAGCTCCCAGTTGAAAGGACTTTGGTGGCTCGTCCTTGGCCAAGGCGCTTACCTCTGACCCAAGCAGCTGTGGTCAAGAGGGTGGCCCTTAACACTGGGCCTGCCGGTCGCTGGTGGGGCCGTGGAGCTGTGGCCGCACAGTGTGACCAGGGAAGGGACACGGTCCCCCACATCCTCAGGGCGTCTCCCTGCACATAGAGCCAAGGCACAGGTGTCCACAACACCCAGCACAGCAGTGGCCGCTGGTCCGTGGTGAGCATGGGAGCCACTAACCCCTGTGTGTGTGGAGGCCCAGACCTTCTGTCACAGAGCCGAGCCATGGAGGCTCCACACGTGCTTCGCACAGCTGCCAGGGCCCCTGGGGGAGATGTCGAGCTTGTAGGCCCAGGCAGGCCTCTGAGGGTGGTGACGGGCGGCCTGTTCGTTTCCTGGGCTGCTGTGACAGTCACCACTGACTTGATGGTTTATATCTTTTTTTTTTTTTTTTTTAACGTTTATTTATTTTTGAGAGAGAGCCAGAGGGACAGAGTACGGGCAGGAGAGAGGCAGAGAGAGAGGGAGACACAGAATCCGAAGCAGGTTCTGCGCTCGGAGCGGTCAGCACAGAGCTCGAGGCGGGGCTCAAACCCACAAACCGTAAGATCACGACCTAAGTAGGAGGGAAGTCAGATGCTTAACCGACTGAGCCACCCAGGCGCCCCCTGACTTGATGGTTTAAAGCAGGGCACGTTCGCTTCTTGCTGGTCTAGCAGCCAGAATTCAGTCCCACTGGGCTGAAGTCAAGGGGTCTGCAGGGTCTGCTCCTTCTGGAGGCTCTGGGGCAGGATCTGTGTTTCCTTGCCCGGCGCCCAGAGGCTGCCTGCCTTCCCTGGCTCTAGGCTCCCTCCTGGTCTCATACGCACAGGCCCCAGGCTCCACGCCCGGAATCCACGATCACAGAACCTTCTCGTTGTCTTCCGTCCATCTCCCCGCTGTGGGGACGCACACCTGGACAGCCCTTAGCCCATCACGTCAGCAAGGTGACATTCACAGGTTCCGGGGTGAGGACGTGGACGTCTTTGGGGGCCGGCCGCAGGAGGGGAGCCCCTGGGAGGACGCTGCCGATCCCCTGGGCAGGGGTGCCGGGAGGGGGTTCCAGGCAGAGAGAGCAGAACGTGCCACCCGGGGCCCACCCCTGGCCAGCAGGTCGAGCTCCGGACCCACCGCTGACCCAGCCCTGATCGGCACTCGTTACTTCCGGAGCGTGGTTCAGTCCGCAGACAGCGCGCGTCCTCGCGGGAAGTGATGCACCAGCCAGCGTGGCCGGAGTGGGCGCAGAGCAAGCTGTAGTCAGAGGGGCGGCGGGCGCTGTAGGCGCCCAGGAGGAGCACAGAACTGGTGACTGAGAACTCAGGGTGACAGTGTGAATGGGAGAGAGGCCCCGAGTGGGACCAACATCGGGAGGTTAAGAGTCACCAGCCTGACCCTGGATCCGCTGGGACCTGGTCCGTGTTGAGTCCTCCGCAAGCTGTGGGGGGGTCAGCCTGCCCGTCTGTCTTCTCTCGTGGCCCTTCTTCCCCGCTCATGTTGTGACCACCTGTAGTTAGTGATCTGATCCTCTGTCTGTTTGTCTCCCTACACCCACCCCTCCCAAAATACACTTAAAAATAAAAATGATCTCCCTTCGAAGCTCCTTGAGGACCGTGGCTGGATGAACTCTCGTCTCTGACCACCTGCAGGTTCCCTACCCCCTCAGCCCCACATGCTTCGTGGCGATGGGCAGCTTCCAGGGATCAGGGTGAGGGACGTGATTGCCCCTGATGCCGGGGGATGCCCAGCACGGTGAATTTCCGGTGGTGCTGGGGAGGCCTGAGACACCGCAGCCCAGAGACCACGAGTGACCACTCGTCCTAACCCCCACCCCCGCCCCCCCACAGCTCGTGTTATCTTTACGTAAATAATGTTGATTTCAGCGGCTCTACGGCCCTGATCCTATTGCTGTCCGACAACCATAAGCCTTGGGCTGCCCGGTGACTTCCCCTTTGTGACAAACGAGCTTTCCCTGCGGACTGACCTGCCATCTGTCTCCACCCCCACACACCCTGGGGAGCAGCAGGGGCTCACTTGCCTCTCCTGAAATGCCACCATGGCGTGTCCTGTCCGAGAGCCACCCTGAGATCCCAGGCAGGTCCGGGAGGCCCACAGGGTGAGGAAGGGTCAAAGGGCAAATCCCAACTGTTAGGCGGGGAACGATGCAGTGGTGGGTCCCCACGGACACAGGCCAGTGTCACTGGGCCTCGTGTCCTGTTCTGCCCGCTTCACACCTTAAAGAGTGGCTCTCCCTTCCTTTGGGGGTGTTTAGCCCAGGGCTGATAGGAGTAGGGGGCGCTGAGGGGCCACCCAGGGCCATGGCCAAGGAGCCGTGCAGATGCGTCCAGAGTCTTTTCTGGCCAGGACCCTGTGGCTGCCCAGGCCTCAGCTGGCCCGGCTGAGCCCAGGACCGGACCTCGGCATCCTTTCCTATCAGCCAGACCTTCTCCGGGCCTGAGTTTGGTTCCTTCTTTCCCCAAATCCACCCAGCTTGGAGATTTCCCTGCCAAACCGCAGAAACTAAACACGGCTTGTTTCCTGGCAAACACACCTGCGGGCAGGCCTGCCGAGCCCCAAGATGTGTTTATCAGGAAATCATGTATCACAGCAAAGTTCACCGGGGTTTGACCGTCCTTGAAAATGAGAGGGAAAGAGGGGCCATGTGTGGCAGGGCAGTCTATGCAGGCCGCAGTCTGTTAGCCTCGTAAAATAAAACCCCTGGGACGTGGAAAATCGAGCCGATCGCCGGGGGCTGTGTGACCCCAGGACGCGGGGCTCGCACATGCTCACTGCGGGGATTATACAAGAAGAAAGAGCTGCGTCATTTCCAGTTGGTGTGTGTGAGTAACCACATTTAAGTGGAGCGTGGGGCTGACTTGGAAAAACAAACGAGTTTCAAGCTCTCTCGTGAGATTTGACGTGAGCCGGGCCTCCGTGCCCCGGCCTCCCGTCGAGGACCCTGCACAGTTGCCCGCGCGGCAACTGCCCGGGCGCGGTTGGTGAGGGGCTGCTGACCCCGTGCACACAGCGCCCAGCCCGCCCAGCCGCGTACTGCCTCTGTGTCGTGGTGCCGGTGATGATGTGACGGCAGCCAGCTGCTCGGGTGCGCCCCAGGCGCCCTGACCGGGTCCACAGCCCCTCTGTACACCCCAGAACTCGGGGGGAAGGCGGAGGGGTGGACGAGCAGGACTTCGAGGGGCAGCTCGGCCTGCATTCAAGCCCGTTCTAAACACCAGTGTGTCGTTAGACGCTTCATCGGCGCATTACCTGTGGTCCGCCCCCCCACGGCCAGAGGACCCCACATTCCAGAACAGTGCATCACACCCAGTCCGTGTGGAAGGGCCCATTCTCTGCTTGGATGAGTACTTTTGTAAAACACAACAAGCCTGAATGATGAAAAAGCACGCCCGCATCGTGATGGCACAGCAGTGTCAGAGCGCTTCAACAGTCCTCAGCCCTCCTCTCTGCGTCCTGTGGTCCCGTCACGGAGTGGGCCTCGGGCCCCGGGCCACGCGGTGGTGACGCCGGCCGCCCCCCGTGATGCTTCTCCGAGTCTGTCGCTGCCTCAACCGCGAACGAACCGTCAGGTTCTCCTGAACCGCCGGTGCCCTCAGACTGCCAGCCACCAGGTCCTTTGTCAGAACGGGGTCCCGAATTTCCAATCAGAAACCTGGTCCCCGTTGGTTTTCCACAGCTGCTGTGTCCCTGTCTCTGGGGAGTGACTCCCGACGGGGTGAGTCCGGGGAGGCTTGTTGCTGCAGCCTCGTGGGTGTCCCGTGGCCCCCAGGGATGCGCACACGGTGGGAGCTGCCCGTGGCCACGAGCCTTGTGTTCTGGGTGACCTGCTGGTTCTGAATAACTAGGTAAGAAAGTTCTCAGGTTTTACCCTCGCGGGTCTTGTGAGCGGAAAGGTCACTTAGCTGGGGAGTGGAAACCACACTGAGAACATCTGTCAAAATAGGAGTTGTGGTGCTTTCTTCAAAGAACCCACTGACACACATGTAAGAAATTTTGCACCACATGCCAATTAAAGGGAGCACGGGCCCATTTCGCTCTTGGACTTTTCCATATCGTTCTTCTCTAGTTCCCTTCCCAACACAGTTTTTCTGGAGTCCTCGTTACCATATTTGGATTTCTGCTAAGCCAGGAATATGATTTTCTGCGTTTCTTTGCTCAGAGTTATTTCTTTTTCTTTTTCTTTTTTTTTTAAGTTTTTTTATTTTGACAGAGGCAGAGAGAGAGTTCAAGTTGGGGAGGGGTAGAGAGAGGGAGAGAGAGAGCGAGAATCCCAAGCAGGCTCTGCACGTGTCAGTGCAGATCTCGATGTGGGGCTTGAACTCACAAACCGTGGGATCGTGACCCGAGCCATAGTCAGACGTCTAACCAACTGAACCACTCAGGTGCCCCATGTTTTTCTTTTAAAAAAATTCTTTGGGGCGCCTGGATGACTCCATCAGTTAAGTGTCCAACTCTTGATTTCAGCTCAGGTCATGATCTCACGGGTCCTGGGATCGAGTCCCACACCGGGGTCTGTGCTGTCAGTGCAGAGCCTGCTAGGATTCTCTGTTCCCCTCTCTCTCTGCCCCTCCTCAGCTCTCCCTCACTCTCTCTCTCAAAAATAAAGAAAAAACACATTAAAATAGTTTTTAAACATAAAAACGGAAAGACTCTTCATTACCAAACATGGCCAACTCTCAAAAGACATTGTGGAACGACGTTTAACATCATGACGTCAGGAGTTGAAGTTCGTTCTCATTGGCTTAAGTTAGTCATTTGTGTTGCAATGGGGCTGCGCAGCTCTGAGACTCTCCGGAGCACTACCGTGTTGACTTTAGTGCTTTAAAAACAATCCTTCATTTTTGGTAATGTTTTGTTATGTTTTGGTGTTGATGTTATGCTTGCCTCAGAAACACAGTGGGATGTGTTCCCTCTTTCTCTGTTTCTCTGTTGCATACGTTTGGTGTTATCACTTCTTTGAACATTTGATGGGGTTCATCTATGAACCTGAGGGGGCCTGGGGTTTCCTTGGTGGGAGGGTTTATGACAACAGGCAGGACTCTTCCCATTTTCTCTTTGAGCTTGTCCAAACTTTGGTAAGTTACATTTTTCATGGAGATTGCCCAGTTCATGAAGTTAGCAAGCTGATTGGGATAAAGTCATTCACAAAATTGGCTTCTTAGCCTTTTAATATCTATCCTATCCTGGTTATCCAAGTGATAACCAGTCTTTTATGCTTGATATCAGTGGTTTATGTTCTGTTATAATATTTTCTTGATTAGTCTGAGTATGAGCTTACCTACTTTGTTGCTTGGAAAACACTAGGATTTCGCTTTGGAACGTCTTGCTAATGTCTGTTTTCTGTTTTGTTGGTTTCTGCTCTTTATTATTTCTTTCCTTCCACTTATTTTGTGTTTACTCTGTTTACTTTCTTTTTTAGGCTCTTGAGGTGGACGCTTCAATCATTGATCTCAGACTCTCCCTCTTTTCTAACGCAGGCACTGAAACCCGTAGAAGTCCCTTTCGTCACGGCCTTCGCGGCACCCCATTTTGATATGATGGATTTTTACTACCACTTGGGCTTGAGATATTTTCTAAGTTATCTGCAACTTCCTTTTTTAAAACGCGTGTTATTTATTATTTTTTTTTCAACGTTTATTTATTTTTGGGACAGAGAGAGACAGAGCATGAACGGGGGAGGGGCAGAGAGAGAGGGACACACAGAATCGGAAACAGGCTCCAGGCTCCGAGCCATCAGCCCAGAGCCCGCCGCGGGGCTCAAACTCCCGGACGGCGAGATCGTGACCTGGCTGAAGTCGGCCGCTTAACCGACTGCGCCACCCAGGCGCCCCTAAAACGCGTGTTATTTAGAAGTGTATCATTTAGTTTCCAAATATTGGAGGTTTTCCTGGATACCATTTAGCTACTGATTCCTAATTTAATTCGGGTGAGATCAGAGAATCTGCGTCATGTACTTAGAGACCTTCTGAATTTTTTGAGACTTGTGCCATGTGTATGTAGGTTTTTATGTGTACCTGAAAAGAATACGTGATGATGTAGAAATAGCAATTAGGTTGAAGTAAATGGCGGTGTCCAGTTCTACGTGCCTACAGACACTTTTTCGAACTGATCGACACACTGCTGAGAGGAAGGTTAACATCTCTCACTGTGATTGTGCGATTGTTTTTTTTTTTCTAGAAAATTAAACAAAATAAAAAAAGAAAGGGACTTCTTTCATCTGATAAAGGGCATCTGTGAAAAACCTAGAGTTAACACAATACTATACCTACTGTTGAAATAGTGAGTACTTTCTCTCTAAGATCAGGAACCAGATAAGGAAGCATGCTCTCTCTTATCACTGTAGTCATCTCCCTAAGAACTATGGCTGTAAAACAAAAAAAGGATGTAAAAGACATAGTTGGTAGGGGAGAAGTAAAACTGTCTCAATTTTTTTTTTCTTTTTTTTTTTTTCTTTTTTTTTCTTTTCTTTTTTTTTTTTTTTTTAAATTTTTTTTTTCAACATTTATTTTTGGGACAGAGAGAGACAGAGCATGAACGGGGGAGGGGCAGAGAGAGAGGGAGACACAGAATCGGAAACAGGCTCCAGGCTCCGAGCCATCAGCCCAGAGCCTGACGCGGGGCTCGAACTCATGGACCACGAGATCGTGACCTGGCTGAAGTCGGACGCTTAACCGACTGCGCCACCCAGGCGCCCCAAACTGTCTCAATTTAAACATGATTTAAGCATGATTACACCGAAGAGCTCAAAGCATCTACCAGTAGAAAGCCACTAGTGTAAGTTGCAGGAGACAAGGCTAATATACAAAATTCAACTGCACATGCATATATGCTAGCAGCAAACAATTGAATAATGACATTTAAAAAAAATTCCATTTGTAACAGCAAATGAAATAGTTAAAAACACATTGAACAGAAGATGTGCAGCTCCTGGTCACAGAAAACGACAGAGCGCTGTTGAGAGAGACATTTTAAAAGACCGGAATACATGGAGAGATGTGCCAAGTTCCTGGATTGAGAGACCCCATTGCCCAAAGGCGCACGTTCTCCTCAAATCGATCTATAGATTCAGTGCAATCCCACTAAAAGTTCCAGCCGGGTTTTGTGTAGAAATTGAGAAGCTAATTCTAAGATGCACTCGACAGTATAATTGATCCTTGAACAATGTAGGTTGGAACTGCATGGGCCCACTGAGATGCAGATTTTTTTTTTCCAATATAGTCTAGTCCTGTAAATGTATTTTCTCTTCCTTATGTTTTCCTTAATAGCATTTTCTTTTCTTTTTTTAAAATTTTTAACATTTATTTATTATTGAGAGACAGAGAGACAGAGCATGAGCAGGGGAGGGGCAGAGAGAGGGGGAGACACAGACTCTGAAGCAGGCTGCAGGCTCTGAGCTGTCAGCACAGAGCCCGATGCGGGGCTTGAACTCACGGACTGTGAGATCATGACCTGAGCCGAAGTCGGACGCTTCCCCGACTGAGCCACCCAGGTGCCCCCTTAATAGCATTTTCTTTTCTCAAGCTTACTTTATGGTAAGAACACAGTATATAATACGTATGACATACAAAATATTGTGTTAATCAACTGTGTTATGGTAAGACTTCTTGCCAACAGTTGGTTATTAGCAGTTAAGTTTTGGGGGAGTCAAAAGTTCTTTGTGGATTTCTGTACAGGAGGCTGTCACCCCTAACCTCTGCATTGTTTGAAGGTCGGCTGTACAAAGGACCTAGAATGGTCCAAACAATTTTTTAAAAGCTGGAGGACAGACACCCCTTGAGTTCCAGACTTCCTACAAAGCTACAGGAATCAAGTAGTGTGGACATACAAATCAGATGGACGTAACAGAGAACCACACTCAGGTGGTCAGTCGATTTTTAACAAAGATACCCATTCAATTCAGTAGGGAAATGAATGTTTTTTAAACAATCCGTATGGGGGGGGGGGGGACACAACCCTTCCCTTGCTCTGTACACGAATTTATAGACATGAAAGTCCTAGAAGAAAATCTTTGCAACTTGTTTTTCCCTAAGGCAGCATCTCTGGCTTGTGGTGCAGAAATCTAAGAGGGTCCCATGACCTGGCTCCCCCGTGTTACTCCCAGGGCTGCGTCACTTTGCACAGCAAAAGGATTTGCATCTGGAAATAGGGAGATGATGAGGGTGGGCCTAAACTCATGGCAATCTTTTAAGAGCAGAGTGTTTTCGCCGGCTGGTCTCGGAAGGGGACATTAGAGATGTGATGTGAGCGAAGTGTCTGTTTCTGGCTGTGGGACAAGGACCTGAGAGTGGCTTCTGGTTGCTGAGAGCAGTGCCCCCCCCACCTCTGACAGCCAGCAAGAAAGTGGGGAGTCCTGTTCACAGCTGCAAGGCAGCGGGGAGCCTGGAAACGATTCTTCCCCGTGCCTCCCGACAACAGCCTTGAGCCAACAAGAGCCTTGACTTCACCCCGTGAGGCGTTAAGGGGAGCAGCTGGCCAGCCCGCTGGGACTTGTGGCCTGGAGGGCCGCGGGTTAGTAAGCAGGTGTCATCTGATACCGCTAAGTTTGTGACTGTCATGAGCTATAGAACACTGGCCCACAGTGCTGATCCTACCATGACGGCAGTAAAGCATGTAATTTGTTCCTATTTCATTGCTGTTTCCTGGAACAATGAATATAATCGTATTTGGGTTTTTTCCCCCTTTTATGTTGGGGAAAAGCCTCCTGCATTCGGGTAAATGCTGGCCCATCTTCTTGGAGACGTCCTCTAAATCCTGGCTGCTCCAGGTATGGCTCCTGGGCCAGCGGCAGCACTGATGCACCTGGGAGCTTGTTGGGGACGTGGACCCATCTGGGGCCCCCCGATGCGGAAGCTCCATTTTAGGTAGACCCCGAGGCACTGAAGTTCCCGAAGCGGCACCCCACCCTTGCCCAGAAGTGTGGCTTTTACCGGGTGTAAACCCAGCATGTCATGGGTGTGGCCGGGTTGGCCATCTAGACCTTCATCCCCCCGCCCCTGCCCCACGGCGGCGCTGCTCCTGCCGCAGGGTCTGGGTCTCTGGGCTCAGACACGGGAGCTTCCATTCCAGTGAGCTCTCCTCTTGGCCTGCAGACGTCCTCCGGGACTCGTGCCCCAGACGGGACACTGGGCGGCTCCTGTGCCTTCAGATGCCCAGTCTTCCGCACCGGAGTGGGGGTCTGTGTGCCCCAGCCACCGTCTCACAGAGCTCGGCTAAGGAGCGCTCAGAAGAGACCGACCGGCACATGAACGCGTCGCCGGCTGCTGGTGTGGACACCCGTGGTCTCCGTGAGTCAGAGATGGCAGAGCTGGTGTGACCACCCCGGGGCCATCGAGGGCGCTTCTGCTATCCTCCTAGAGGCCCTGGGTGATGGCTGGGTGCTCCTTCTCATCCGCAGTGCAGTCTCAGCCCAGCCACATTCCGGAGCGTCTCAGGCAGAATCGCACGTCCGCCAACGTCTTCACCATCCGCCCTCTGTCCTCCCAGGGTCTGTGCATCCGCAGGAAAACGCGACTCCCTCTCCCCGCGGGCCCTCCTCCGCTCACGCTGTTTTCTCTTTTGCAACATCCCCCCCCCCCCCCCCCCATCTCATCCCCTGAGATACTAGGTCTTCCAGGAAGCCCTCCTAGAATTTCCCATCAGGACTCCCAGGGAAGCAAGTGTCCCTGAGACTCACGTCCTCAGTATTTTGGTCATCTGTTGCAGCACGAAACGGCCCCGGGGCCAGCGGCTTAAAACAACCATTTAGTTTTGCCCCCAAACCCACAGGTCGGGAATTTGGGAAGGGCCCTGGCGTCTCCCCAGCACGGTTCTCCTCCACCAGGCACAGGTGGAACAAGTCAAAGACACTTTGGCAAAAGTGGGGGAGAGGCAGGTTTGGAGATGGAGTAGTGCCTCCTACGTGCCGTGTGTGTGGTGTGTGTGCAACACGGCTTGAGATACTCGCAGAGTCGCCCACCGGTCAGTCCCAGTGTGGGGCCAGCCGTCCACTGGAGCTCTCGACGTAAAGCATCCTGAGCCCCAACCGCGGAACTGTATGCGGTGGAAGCCGGTCACGACAAGACCGGGATGCCAGGGTCCGGTTGGCCAGTGGAGGGCACAGCGCACAGATGTGAGGAGGAACAGGCTTGCTGGCCCACCCAGGGAGAAGCTTCTCCAAACTCCTCGGGCTCCGGCTCCAGCCCCGGACAACACCCCTCATCACAAAGGCACGGGAGCTCTCCGCAGGAGGGGTCACAGTGAGCTCGTTTTAGGAAAAGAGCTTTCTCGGCAACATACAGGCTAAAGAAGTTTCTGCAATCCTCAGCTCAAAATTTTATTTACAGCAAAATGTTGATTTGCCCACAAACATCCTGCTTTGCTAAATATACCACCCGGCTCCTACAACAGGGCTGCGGTTTTAGAGCGTGGGTCCTGCCCTCCCTTCTCGGCCCTGGCACGTCGTGTCGCGTACCCTCTTCCGTGGTCACTGTGCACCATGGGAGGCGAGTGGGCTCCCTTCCTGTGCTGGCTGCAGGACAGGCCTTGGTCCGACGGGTCTGTGACGGAGGGCTTGGCCACGGGCGGAGGACTGGTGGCAAGTCTGGTGCCCGCTGCGGGGCGCGGCCCGATTGTTGAGCGTCCTCCTCCTTTTTTAGGGTCACTCAGGGTATGATCGCACTGCCGGGTCTCTGTGGCCAAAGGAAGGACTTGGAGCTCATCCAGCCATGAGGGAAAATCCTGACCTCCCGTGACAGGCTCTAGAAGCAGAGCCCGGGACCGCAGGGTGGGGGAGGGGGCTGTGGGGGGACCCTGAGCTCCAGGAAGTGGCCAGGGAGGCCCCTGGTAGGGAGAGACTCGGGGCCCAGCAGCACAGCACGATGGGCAAACAAGAAGGGCAAAGATCAAAAGCGCCCGGTTGTTTCTACTCGCGCAGCAGGAAGGCGGGAGGGCAGGAGGTTCTGGAGAAACGAGGCACGGCTCCCGGGGCTGCCGGGGAGCTTGGGCAGGGCTGAACTGCAGGAACCCTGTGGGAGAAGGGATTCGGGGGTGGGGGGAGCAGACCAGCAGAGCGGAGCAGTGAGGGCACCTCCAGCACGTGTCCCCATCTGGCCCCGCGGCCCCAGCAGCAGCGGCGGGCTTCCTGCCCTGAATCGGTGTGGCATCCGCCGGACTTGGAATGTCTCCCTTGGCTGTTAAATTCCCAGGGATCGTAGGCACCGGAGGCGGGTGGGAGGCCCGTGCCTGTCCCCAACGCTCTCCTGCCGCCTGACCACCCGAGACCCACAGTTCAGCAGCAAATAGGGAAGGAGGAGACAGACCCAAGGGGCTGAACACTAATGAGGGCGGTGACAGGCTGCCTGGCAGATTGGGGGAGGTTGGGGGGTGCGGGAGTCTGGGCCCGGGTCCAATGCCAGCTACCTGCAGGGACAGCTGGGAAGAGGGTCGGGCAGAGGCAGCCCAGCCACTCCGTCGCCCAGCTGGGTGACATCACAAAAGGACACTGCTCTTGTCCGTGGCGTGGTCTGCCAGGAGGAGAGGTTTTATTGCTGTGCACGGAGATCAAGAGATGTTTGACAGTAAGAAGCTGAGTTCACCTGAAGGGGCACAGCGCCGGTGTGGACATTGGTGCCCCAGGGAGCGACACTCACGGGGGTGAATGAGCCATCAGCTCTCGGATCTGAGTGAGGCTCAGAGGAATGCAGGGGCCTCGTGCCTAATAAGCACAGAGGAGCCTCCACGGCTCACCCCGGGCAGCGGTTCCCAGAGATGATGGGGGTCCTGCCGCGCTGAAGGTCTTGGGAGGTTCTCGAGTGTGGAGGGTCTGGCCAGGAGCCCTTGGGTTGCGTTCCCGTTTCTCCTTCCTGCTCCGGGCTCTCCGTGCTGTTCCCATGGCCAACACCTCCTGTGGGCAACTCAGGCTGCGAGAGCTGCTTTGCCGGAGGCACAGAGCACAGGAGGGGCCGGGGATCTGGGTCTCCACTCCCTCGCTCACCCGTGTCCTTGGCCGGCAAGGCTCGTGGAGGTGCAGAGTCTGCCTGGGTCCCCCGAGGGTCGGGCTGAAAGCTCCCCACCGCCGCGCTGGGGACTGGCCCCAAATTGTCCCCTGTTCTCGATTCTTCTCCGTCCCGCCACGGTCTTTCCTAGAGTTCTTCTTTGTCGATCCTTTTGTGGACCTTCATCTCAGGACCTGCTTCTCTCTGCTTGCCTGCTGAGCTGGGACCGTCTACTCCCGCCTCGGGTCGGGAACGGGCACCATCAGCCCTCCGGTTCGGAGAGCCACCCCACCGACTTCCCTGGGTCTGCAGTTTGCAGACAGAACGCAGGACTCCCAGCCTCCGTAATCGTGTGAGCCATTCACGCACACCACGTTTTACACGTGAAGGGCCTGCCACACAGACGGTGGCAACCCTTGTGTTCTGCCATTCTCTACCCACACGCCCCCCCCTCCTTTGTATGATGCAGCCCCTTTCCTGGGCTTGTGTAAAACCAGCGGATGAGAGCATTCGAGAATGTTAGTTGATGGGGATCACACGGTGATGGCATCGATGAACTTGGGGCCGGATGCTCCCGAAGCTCTGAGCTTAAACATTCACATCGCGTTAGGGTAGGTGTGCAATTTGCCGACTCTTCTGCAGAAAATTGTGCAAAGCTACACAACTGCCCCGTATGTCCAGGTAGGAGGGAGGGCTCTCCAGGCCCTGGCAACAAAACATCGTCCCTGGACCGGCAGCATCATGGGAGCTTATCAGAAATTCAGAGTCTCAGGCCTCACGCTGGCCTCCGCCATCCATCACCCCAGTCACTGGGACTGATTAGTGCACCTGGATGAAATAGTAATATCTTGAGTATTTTGACTTAGATAAAATATCCTATTAATATGAACGTCCCTTGTTTCTTTTAACTTTTAAAAAACGTTACCGTCAGGAAATTTTTAAGTGCACTTAAAAAAAAAAAAAAGGACAGCATTGTGCTCAAACTTTCTTGGTCAGAATCTTCGTTTTAGCAAGCTCCTTGGGTGACCCGAGGCCATCAGAGTTTGAGAAGCACTGCCTAAGCCAAGAACTGGCAAACTACAGCCTGGGGGCCAAACGTGGCCCACCACTGTTTTTTGTGAATAAAGTTTTATTGGGACACAGCCACAAGCATTCGTTACACATCGTCCTTGGCTCTTTCCATGCTTCGGTGGTGCGGTTGAATGTCGTGATGGAGAACTTGAGCCTTGTCTGACGTCCCTCCTCCCTTCCCTCATGCCAGGAGGAGTCCTTTGTCCCCCTGGGTCCTTGGGTGGCCGTGATGGGCCAGCCCTGAGCCTGGGAGCTGCCCGCAGACCTGGCCTGGCCTGATGCTGGGCCTTGCTGGCCATGTAGGGGGTGGCACCCACACATAGCCAGGGTCATTCAAGGCCTGTCTGGCTGTGGCCCTCCAAGTCAGGACAGACCCTCACTCTGTTCTCACCCAGGTTTTTTTTTTTTGTTGTTAAAAAAATTTGTTTTAACATTTGTTCAATTTTGAGAGAGAGAGCAAATGGGGGAGGGGCAGAGAGAGAGGGAGACACAGAATCGGAAGCAGGCTCCAGGCTCCAAGCTGTCGGCACAGAGCCTGGCTCGGGGCTCAACGAAAGATCATGACCTGAGTGGAAGTTGGATACCTAACCGACTGAGCTACCCAGGTGCCTCTCTCCCAGCTCCCATTCCGACCGCTCTATCACCCACTGTCAGGGAGGTCAGGGGCCCTGCTGGTGTCCAGGCTTCTGTCCTGCCCTGGGTCCTGCTGGGCACCCCTTCCCCCAGGATCCCGAGGCAGGAAGGGCAGGGTGGCCACACCTAGTCAGTGCCTGGGATAGGGGCAGGCAGAGAGCCAAGACTTGTTGGTAGGAACACAGCACTGCAAGGTGTCAGCCAAGCACTTTCTGTGACAGCCACCGCAGGGCAGAATGGTCCTCCAGAACCCAAAATGAGTCCCCGAGGGAACCCCAGGCGTCCACAGCACCCACGGTGACCACCTGCGGCTCAGGAGGGAAGCCCTGGGCCAGGGTCACTGGGGCGGTCACACTCCGGCCCCCCTGCCTCCCGGGGTCTCTTCGGCTGGAGCCTCTGCAGCCAGGAAGCAGGGGCGAGCAGGGCTAAGATATTGGGAGACAAACAGCATTAGGACAGAGCTGAGCCCTGGGTGTGAGACAAGGTCTACATGCATTTTGAGGTACTACGATTTTAGGTGGTTAATTGTTCTTTCTTGCAGGAACTGATTCTTTTGCCTCCAGCATATACTAGTAGGTGAAATATTAGAGGTTCTACAAGAGTAAAATCCAGCGTTAACTGTCCTGTGTACCCAGCTCCCTCCAGCCCTCTCCTGCCCTCCTGCCTCAGTTTCCCCCAAGGGAGCTCAGTGCAGGCCCGCTCGAGGCCTGATCCAATGTTTCTAGACGTGAGACAGGGAGACAGTTGCCAGGGTGCCTCCTTGTCCAGGCAGGTGGGGGGACAGAGGGTTCACCTGTGGTGGGTCAACGCTTACACAGCCGCCACCTGTCCATCTTCCATCCGCTGGGCCCAGAAGGCTGCATGGGAAGGGTGAAGGGGGCACTCTGTGAGCTGGGAGGCAGCAAGGGACAGCCGTGGTGGGCAGGTGGCCGGGCAGCGGCAGAGGACGGGACACAGGCCCAAGAGAATGGTGGGAGCTGCAGCATCTGTGTGGTTGAGTCAGTCGGAAGGCCTCTTGGTTGCCTGGGCAACAACACCCCTGGGCTCCAGAAAAGGGACTGTGATGGCTTCCAGTAATGGTGTGGGGACTGTGATGGCTTCCAGTGACGGTGGGGGCATCGCGATGGCTTCCAGTGATGGTGGGGGGACTGCAGTGCCTTCCAGGGATGGTGTGGCCGCCACCATGCTGACCAAACACTGATAGTTTACAATGGTATAGGATGGAAACTTCTAGCATAAGGCACACCTTGGTGAGCAGGGGAATGCAGACAGGCATTGCTTTGTGGGTGGGTGTGCAGTGAAAGGGGGCACTTTCCTTTTCTCTGAAAGAACTCACTCACTCCCGAAAACCAGAAGCATGGGTGCTTGTGGACTCCTGGTGATGCCCTGCATCTCCGTAGGAGGAGACGACAGCGTGACGAGAAGCAGAACTTTCTTCAGTGGGGACCAAGGGGCCCGGAGACTGCGCCGCCCCACAGGGACGCTGGTCAAGCCTTGCTCGGGGGACAGTGTCCCAGGAGCTCCCCTCTGGCCTGGGAGTGCCTTGTTCACAGGCCTGTCCTGGCGGCTGGGGTCCCCCCCACTTCCTCATGCTACCCCGGCCTCTCCAAACCCAGTCGCTGTCACACTTGGCAATTTCTGAAGCCACCTTCTGTCACACGTTTGTGCCTCCAGCCAGAAAAAGCTTTCTGGGCGTCGGGGGGTGTGATGGAATTGGGTCCTCCCAGAAGTCCGGGATAATCTCTACTGAAGTCTGTAACCTTAGGGGCGCCTGGGTGGCTCAGTGGGTTGAGCGTCCGACTTCGGCTCAGGTCATGATCTCACGGGTCATGGGTTCGAGCCCTGCATTGGGCTCTGTGCTGACAGCTGGGAGCCTGGAGCCTGCTTCCGATTCTGTGTCTCCCTCTCTCTCGCCCCTCCCCTGCTCATGCTCTGTCTCTGTCTCTGTCTCTGTCTCAAAAACAAACATTAAAAAAATGCCTATAACCTCAGTCATGTCTGCAGATTTCCCTTTGTCACACAACATGGTTCATGTGGTTCTGGCCTCGAGGTGCACGCGTCCTTGGGGCCTCCTGCCTGACCCGCCCTCTGGGGAGGGGGCCAACTGTCCTGGTGGGCAGTCGTGCTGACTACAGGCGTCCCCTGCGTCACCCACCACGGCCTGCCATTTGCCTTTTGTAAGCAGCGGCTTCTCCAGCAGGAGGGAGAGGGCACTGAGCCTCTGTCAAGATGCTGTCGAGGAAATGCGACAAGTAGAGTGTGTTCTGATTGTCACTTAGCCGGGAACAGGTGTAACTGATGGATTTACGAGCCAACCGCGAAAACCGAGGCTGGATTCATGGCGCTTCTCGTCTCTTTAAAGACATGTTCCGCGACCGGCTTGTCTCTTTAAGAAGACATTCTGGAACTGGGTGCAAGGAGCCCACGTGGTTTCTGTGTGTCAGGGGAGGAGTTTCCGTCCTGGGCGACCCTTCGGGTACCCGTACCGCATTCGTAACGATAAGATGCATTTAAAAGGCAGGAGCCCACAGACCAAAGTGTGGTCAAACTGTTGCCGACGGTGGGGATGACGTACAAGGTGAAGGAAACAGAAGTGTGTGGTTTAGAGCTGGTTTCACCATGAGTTGCTCTATTTCTCCAGAAAAGCTCCATGGCCACTCAGGTGTCCTATTGGACGGTGCCGGGAATGAGTGTCCAGCCACGCCTTGTGTCTGATCTTGTCATCCCGTTTCACGGCCACAGCCCGGCCGTCCTGGGGGGCGGGGGCGGGGGCGGGGGCGGGAGGAGGGGTTCCAGTTAGAGGTGGCTGTGTAATCAATTGCCCAACACAGTGGCTCAGAGCTGCCGTTCTCTCGCCCCTGCTCCGCGGGGCGTTCTGTCTTCCTGGAGACCAGTCCCCTGGTGCCGTGACCGGTACACGGAACCGCTGGGCCTCTCCATGTGGTCGATGGGCTTCTTACGTTAGCGTTTGGCAGGCTCTTCTGGAAAGGGCCAGAGAGCAGATATCTTACCCTTTGGGGCCCCACGGCCCCCGTCACAAGGACTCGGCCCTACTGTCGTAACCACAAGCAGCCACAGAACAAATACGTGGGCCATTAGGCATGGCTGTTACAATAAAACTTTATTTACAGAAACACACGTCAGGGGCCGGATTTGTCTGAAGGCCGTGATTTCCTGTCTCCTGTCTCACACGGTCGCCAAGGACTCCTGAAAACACAAATATGGACTTTGCCGGGCCTTCTAGGTCTAGACCCACCTCTCGAGTGGGTCACGGGGCCTGCCCTGGCATGATGTTGGGGTGGCCGGAGAGGGCAGCTGGGGGCAGGGACCCTGGGCGTCTCTGGAGACACACTCCTCCCCCCCCCCCCCCCCGGGGGAAGGGACACGCAAGGTTCCATCTTGGTGACTGATTTGCAGGGAACGTTAGGGTCTACAAGCCGCGCGTTGAAAGCAAAGCCTGCAATTCTGTGACGGGCCCGCAGCATACGTGACTCACTATGCGTGACTAGACGAAATCTCAAGGCTTGATTATTCCCTGGCAAACGCTTTGCCACCAAGACCATCGAAAGGACCTCCAATCACAGAAATTTGCAGTGAAGACTCGATCTCTTCCACCCACATCCTCTCGTCGGTTGTCCTTGTACTCGGAGACGGGAAATAGAAACACCGTGTGACAGTTACTCCCAGAGATGCTGGCCGTTGGGACCGTTTTGTTGGGGTCCGGATGGACCGTGTCTGGGGCTCTGCCCCCTCCTGGTTCACCTGCCGGGCTGTCACATGGATGAGGGCGTGTCCGTGGGTAGTTTCTGGAGAGCAGGGGGCTTGGGGCACTCCAGTCCCCTAACTCTGGCCCATAGAGTTTGGTAAGCCACCCCCATCCTGCCTCCAGCTGTCCCTGCTCTATGGTGCCACCAACATGCGTGTTTTGTAACACAGGGGTTGGCTTGCTCCCTTTGGATAATCTCCTAACTGCTCCTCACTGCCTGCAGATGGAGGCTTCCTCTGGGCTCGGGCCGCAGCCCTCCTGTGTCCTGTGTTGCCCACCTTCCCACCACCCGTGCACGCTGCCGTGACCCGGGACCCTTCGACTTCCCAAAGGAGCTGCCCTAAATCCTCCCGCCCTTCCAGGTTTTCCTCAAAGCCCGAAACGCTTCCCCCACTGGAAGTGATTCTTCCGACCGCAACCTAAATGCCCCTTCCTCCAAGAGGCTCCTCCTAGTTCCCCTTAGTTGGACCAAACGCTCCTTCCTGAAAGAACGCAAGCACAGAAGAAAGAGAGGGAAAAGAGAGAGAGAGGGAGACAGACACAGAGAGAGAGAGGCAGATCCTAGGGATTTTCCTGAGACACGGCCCCGGGTGCCCCATGAGTGCATTCCCGTGTAAACCTATTAGAACACGCTTACCTTCACACGAGGTGCCTGGGGGGCTCAGTCGGTCGAACAACCGACTTCAGCTCAGGCCATGATCTCATGATTCGTGGGTTCCAGCCCCGCGTCGGGCTCTGTGCTGACAGCTCAGAGCCTGGAGCCTGCTTTGGATTTTGTGTCTCCCTCTCTCTCTGCCCCTGCCTGTCTCATACTCTGTCTCTCTCTCAGAAATGAATGAATTTCAAAAATTTAAAAAAAAAAAAAAAAGAAAAGAACACACTTGCCTCCGCAGAATGCGAGATACGTCAACTGAAAATCTCCAGGCATCATTTCTGACCCTTAATGACGATCCTCTCCCGCCTGGTAAGCAGTTCGGTGCCGGACGGAGGAGGGTCCGCAGTGGTTCCCAAGCTGCCTGCCGTCATTTCCACGGAGCCTTGTGTGTGCAGCGCGTCGGCCACCAAGCCGGCATCTAAGTTCCACGCTGCTTTTCGATTTGCCCAGAACGTTCTTGTGGATCGACGTCAAGCTTAAAACAAAAACGGAAACAAAAGAAAAAACGCGAAGGCAGCTGGATCTCCGTCTGCAGAGGAGCGGTTCCGCCTCGGTGGGGAGAGGGCCCTTGCCCGGGGTTAGGGAGCACCCAGCCTCCTGTTTGTGCTTTGGTTTGTGTTCTGATTTTTGTTCTTTTATATAAGGAGGTTTGGGCAAAGGGCTGCAGGAGAAGGGAGTCAGGCTCTGGCAGGTGGGCGGGTCCCTGGTCCCTGCTCTGCAGGATTTGGAGCCAGGACAGGCTCTCCCGGTACCTCAGGGAGGGGGCTGAGGCCACCTGGGGCACACCGATGAGCGTGAAATGGTACAGCCTGGTGATCTCAGCTGGAACAACAGCACCAAAGGGTCCCCGGACCCAGGGGTCGGTCCAGACATACGCACCCTTTCCTTTCCGCGTCGCCCTCCCCCTCCTCCCCAGGCACAACAGACCCAGCCAGACCACCTGCCTATTTCTTCGGATTTGCCTGCACGGGAGAACAGTGCTCACAGGAGACCTTCAGGCGGAAGGGGGTGGGGCAGGCTTCCCTGGTGGTCTGGGGATATACCCCAGTGGTGTTTTCCAGAATGTGGATTTGGATCCATGATCGGGCCATGAAAGTAACTTACGGGGTGTGACTTACATTTTTTAAAAAAGGGGCAAAGGATCTGAGGAGCCGTTTTTCCAAGGAAGATACGTGAATGGCCGATGGGAACGTGAAAAGATGCTCAACATTACTAGTCACGTGGGAAACACAGATCAAAACCACAGTGAGCTCTCCCCTCGTGCCTGTCGGGACGGCCATCACCAGAAGGACAAGATATAAAAATTCCTGGGGAGGATGTGGGAACGGAGCCCTCGTGCGCTGCTGGCGGGAACGCAGGCCGCTGCAGCCGCTCTGGAGACACTCCAGGGGGCTTCTCAACTGCCCTATGACCCGGCTGTCCCATCTCGGGGTGTACATCTAAAAGAAATGAAAATACGATTTTGAAGCGATACCTACATCTCCACATTCACAGCAGCGTTACTTCCAAAAGCCAAGACGTGGAAACAAACTTGTCCATTAACGGATAAATGGATAAAAACCTATCTGTCTGTCTGTCTGTCTCAGCGAATATCATTCAGCCATTAAAAAATGAAATTCTGGCCTTTGCGACAACACGGGTGGACCTTGAGGGCATTGTGCGAAGTGAAATAAGTCAGACAGAGGAGGACAAATACTGTGTGATCTTTCCTATGCGGAACGAAAAAAAAACCCCAAACAAACAAACAAATGAAAAAACACCAACCCCCCCCCCCCACTCCCCTGCCTCCAAAAACCAAAAACAAACAAACACATAGAAAAAGAGATCAGAATTGTGGTTCCCAGAGGCAGGGATGGGGTGGAGGAGACATCGGAGGCAGGTGGTCAAAGGGTACAATCTGTGGTCACAAGAGAAACAGGAACCAGGGGTGGGCTGTGCCACGTGACGCGTCCAGCCAGCACGGCCGAGGGATGTAGAGGACAGTAGGTCCTAAGTGTTGTCATCGCAAGGGGAAGGATGTTTTTTGCTTTTCATGCTTTTTCTTTCACTGTATCTATGAGGTGATGGATGTTAACTGCCCTTGGTGACCACTCCACAGGATATGTAAGTGGAACTCCCACGGTGATGCATGTCAATTATATCTCAATTTGGAAGGGGAAACATGAAGTAGAATTAAAAAAAAATTGCCTGATGGTGAGGTTTTTTTTTTTTTTGGTCTTAAAATGTCTCCATTCTCTCTGTCATCAGACCCATCAGATGGTATCATAAAGTCTGCTTCCAAAGGACACAGTCTCAAAGCTTTGTGCTCCTGGCATTCTCTTTTCTGTCACTTTGTCTGATGTCTCATCCTCTCTTGGGTGTCCACCTCCTTATTCGTAAGATAAGCATGTCCAGAGCTCTTACTCACCCCGTCCACACAGGCTCCCTGGATGCCTTCTGGAGCCCTCTTCTCCTTCCCAGCTTTGCGGCTCCCGGCATCTGAGCCTCCTGGCACACACCCCACATGTGGCCCCCACGGGCTGCACCTGAGCACCCCCTCCTCCTGGCCCTCCTGCTTCCCTCCTGCGCTCTCCAGCTCAGCCAAGGGCCACACCATCCGTCAGTCTTGATGCAACTAAGGGGTTGTATTTGCATTGCTGAGTAGAAGGCAGTTTTTATCTGGTATGTCAACAAAGTACAATATCAAGGCTTTATTTCTTTGGCAAACAAGGAAGACACCACTGGAGCAGGAGGACATGTTCGTGCATGGATGGGTGAGTGGATGGATGATGATGGATAGATGAATAGAAGGAAGGAAGGAAAAGGAGGGAAGGAAGGAAGGAAGGAAGGAAGGAAGGAAGGAAGGAAGAAAAGGAAGGAAGGAAGAAAAGAAGGAAGGGAAAGGGAAAGGAAAGAAGGATAAATGGATGAATGGATGAATGGATAGTTTGATAGAGGGATGGATGAATGATGGATGGTTGGAAGGAAGGATGGATGGATAGATGGAGGAGGGGTATATGTAGATATAGATACAGATCCATGTATATTAATGCTTCCTATAAGATGAGAGGATATCTTACCTACTGACTTGAGCTTGGCTTGCTCATTGAGACCCCGTCCAAATGCCGGTCCCCAGGAGACTTCCCAGCCCTCGGCCAGTCTCAGACACTACGGGACCCTGCCCACTTTCTCTGCTGGTGCCCATCAGCCAGCATCCTGGGTGCCGCTTTGTGTATCTGCCTCCTCGGTTCCACTGAGCGGGACTTTCCTCTAGAAGTTTCCTAAGATGGAAAACTCCTTCTTAGGAAAGGAAGACTTCCCTCCCTTCCTGCAACACTATCCCATTCTTGTCACCAGACTTCTGTGCCAGTTAGTAACTGCATATGTATGCACTCCCTTTATTTACATGTACATTTTCCTTTAGGGAACCATTAGCTGCTGCAAAGCAGATAGATACTGGGTCTTTCTTGTTGGGCCAGTCAACGTATGCTGGTGACACTATGGCGGCAAGAGCCCCTTCAGAGAGGAGACTTCTTTTCTTGCTCATGCTGTGTGTCCGCCATGGGCCGTGACAGTCACTCAGTCACCCAGGCTGATGGGACGGTACTGCCTCACCTGGGGCCATCGTCAAGCAGAGGGAAAGGGGCTGTGGAGGACCTCACGCTGGCCTGCTCTGTCTTCAAGGCAGACACACTGCTCTGCCAGCAGCCCAGGGGCCAGAGGCAGTCATGCGGGCTTCCGTCTGGGGGCCTCGGGAAGTGTCGCCCTACACGTGCTCAAGGCAGACAGCTGGCGATATTTGGTGAAGAGCATCCATCCCTACCTACTTGGTTTGGTCCTAGGAACTAGCAAAGTACCTACAAATACCAGCTACATTAACCCACCAGCATCTCAAAGGCGGAACCGGAAGCAATTTGTCTGTGCGGCCCACACATCTGGCAAGATGTCACCTAATACATGTTCCGTCAATCGTCGACTAACTGGATGATAAGAAGCGTATGTTAGTCTCTTAGCTACGCCAGGGTTTCTGAGAAAATAAGTGACTTCTGTCTACTGTGGGGGGAAGCCTCTCTCTCTCTCTCTCGGGGCTCTTAGCTGTTTGAACTTCAGTATTCACCTCTGGAGAGGGGTGTCCCCACGACACGTGGTGGCCAGTGCACTGCAAGCCGCTATTTCCCAGGGCCCTGGAACAGTCAGTCCCTGGCATTCCTCCAGCGGCTGGCTCCATCGTGGCCACGCGGCATTTCTCCACGAGTGTCTGTGTCCAAATGTCCCTCTTCCTATAAGGACACCGGTCACTTTGGATGTAGGGCCCAGGAGGACGACAAAGGAACTTTTCCCTCCCTTCCAGTCTCCCACCAGTGGCTCATCAGGAAGCTGGAAGCATTTCCAGGACACTCTGTCTGCAGACTTCCAGCCCCTTGGCTGCAGAGGGGAGCTCAGAAGGGTGGAAACGGACAGAGAGTCCACAGAGGAATTCCTGGCATGGGGGGGACGGTGGAATGGAAACCAGCCATCAGCTCGGCTCAGCTCAGCTCAGCTCGGCACTGAGGGGGGCGGGAGAAAGCCCACCTCCAGTCTGAGAGCATCTTTCAAGACGGCTGCAACATGTATCTGGGCAGAGGCTCAACGCGACCTTCGCGAGGGCATTGAATTGTGCCAGATGCGCTTTCCGCACGTTTTTCTCATTTGCCTTTCCAACACGGCAGCGGGTGCAGATCTAACCCGCATCTCCCTTGTTGGTCCACATTAACTCCGTGCGTGTGTCAGTGTTGGAGTGACAGGCAGCACGCTGCCGAGGAGGGTCACTTCAGTGCTAGCTGGCTTCTGGTCCCCCGGGCATCCCGCTGTGTCACCTGCCCTACCCCCCCCCCCCCCCCCCCCCCCGGCTGCTAAGCTCTGCCTCCCTTCTGAAAGCACTCCGGTGATCTGTAAATGCAGACCCAAAAATTGTAGAAGCGTCACACGGGAGCCAACCCTGAATAGTGACACAGTTCAGGGATCAAAGTTAAAGGAGGCGCTGGGAGCCATGGCTATAACGCTGTTTTCGTAACTTTCCATTACGTAAATGGTCCATGTTGACTGACTGTTTTGAAAATTTCAGAAATGAAAATTCAGACTCATGCTTAACATACTGATACTTTACTCCTACCTCCAGATGATTTTTCCAGTGCTTGGTAATTGAATTTTTTTTGTAATTTTTTAAGTCTATTTATTTTTGAGACAGACAGTGTGAGCAGGGGAGGGACAGAGAGAGAGGAGAAGAGAGAATCGCAAGCAGGCTCTGCTGTGTCAGCACAGAGCTTGACGCAGGGCTTGAACCCATGAAACCATGACATCATGACCTGAGCTGAAATCAAGAGTTGGGCACTTAACCAACTGAGCCACCTAGGCACCCCATCTAGTACTTGGTAATTAAAAAAAAAAAAAGTAAGTAAGTAAGTAAAGACATGAAAAAAAATTATACTACCCTTTGGGGGGGAAAAAGTCCAAATCTGCTGACAGTTAATGGAGAACGGCAAGAGATCCAGCTGGAAACATGTTGGAAGGGGCCAGAAGTGGCATACTAAAAAAAAAAAAAAAAAAAAAAAAAAAAAAAAAAAAAGGAGTAAATAGAAATTTTATAAGCAATTTTAGAACTTCAAAGCTATGGCCATTAACCAATACTGTTTAAGCAAAAGGTAGATGATATACCCAGGATTCACTTAGGAATAAGATTAATCCAAAAATGAGTAGGAATACCTTACTCATTTGAGCCACCAATTCAGGGTCTCTAAGATCCGTCTTCTGATGTTTGTGCATTTTTTTTTTTTCAGTCAGAGGAGATGCCCTTTTGATCCTCATTCTTCAGGCTGGATTTAGCTCATTTTCGGCACATTTCTAACAAGGCTTATGTTAGGGTCCTACAGTCAGAAGTCACAAACTGGAACAGAGAAACTCCACTCAGCTACAGGGTCCTTGGCAGTATTCAGAACATGACAGTGAGAAAGCCCAGGTAAAGACGACAAAAAAAAAAAAAAAAAAAAAAAAGAAGAAAACCAATAAATAGCATTAAATAGCAAAGAATAAATAGCACAGGGGCAAGAAGATGCACCCACATGCCTGAGCACATGTTCCCAAAAGAGAAAGCAAAGAAGGCAGGTAGGCGGGGTCCCTCCTTCACCAGGGAATTTTAGAGAGCAGGAAACGTGATGGGGCGCCTGGGTGGCTCAGTCGGTTAAGTGTGCAACTTCGGCTCGGGTCATGATCTCATGGTTGGTGAGTTGGAGCCCCACGTCGGGCTCTGTGCTGACAGCTCGGAGCCTGGGGCCTGCTTCCGATTCTGTGTCTCCCTCTCTCTCTCTGCTCCTCACCCGTTTATGCTCTCTCTCTCTCAAAAATAAACATTAAAAAAAGTTAAAGAAAAAAAAAAACAAGAAAGAAAGCAGGAAACGTGAAACATTCTGTCTTTTATTCTAACCACCCTGGCAGATGTGAGTTTGATGTGCATTTTTCCTAATGACTCGATGTTGAGTAACTTTTCATGTGCTTACTGGTTGCTTGTATGTATATTTTTTGGACAGTGTGTAATTAACTCCTCTGCTTATTTTTCAATCAGATTGTCTTATTGTTGAATTATAAGAGTTCTTTATATATTCTGGATAAAAGTCATATATATATATGATAAATATATATGATATATATATGATATATATATGATATATATGATATATATGATATATATGATATATATGATATATATATCATATATATATGATATATATATATGATATATATCATATATATATATATGATCATGTCCCATTCTGAGGATTGCCTTTTCACTTTCTTGATAGTCTTGTTTGCTGCACAGCAGTCTTTAATTGGATGAAGTCCAATTTTTTTTTTTGTTTTCTTTTTCACTTGCTTTGGTATCATATTTAACAAACCATTGCCTAACCCAAGCTTGCAGAGATGTACTCCTATTTTTCTTCAGACAGTTTTGTGGTTTTAGTTGTTACATTTGTACCCATGATCCATTTTGAGTTAATTTTTGTATATGATGTGAGGTAGGGATCCCACTTCATTCTTTTGCATGTGGACATCCGATGGTCCCAGCACCGCCTGTGGAAAAGAGTATTCTTTCCACTGCTGAGTTGTCTTGGTGCCCTTGTCAAAAACGAATTCACCGTAAGTGTAAGGGTTTATCTGTGGACTCTCAATTCAATCTCATTAAACTGTACCTTGCTCTCTTGGTTGCGGTAGCTTTGTAGAATGGTATGAAACAGAGAAACGTGAACCCTCCAAGATGGTTGTGAACATTGTATCCAAAAATCTAAAGAAAATTAGTTATAGAACAATCAGACGAGTGAGCTTTTCCTATCTAGAGAATTAAGTGGCAATAATTGCACAGAGACGTGAGATTCCAGTGGTTATCCTATGTGTCTTCACAGCCGCAACAGCGGGCATTTGTTTCCGGAGCGTCATGCGGTAGGCATGGTGCTAGGAACTCCACATGAACCTTGGTTTATAAATTCCACACAAGAGTCCTAAGATTCAGAGGGTGAAGTAACTTTCCGAAATTCTGAGACCGACTTTGAAGTATATATTTGGTCTCCGCCCCCAGTTCCTGACACAGAGCTCCTAAATTCCTTGAAATTTTGTGGGTGATAAGACGAGGCAACCCTCGGTGGGCTCCTGAAGAGTTTCGGGATGGGGTCGGGTCACCAGAAAGACCAAGTCGTGATTAGAAGCTTGAACCTGTCAGTCCCACCCCCAACCTCTGGGGAGAGTAGAGAGGCTGGAGATTGAGTGAACGATCTATCAGGCCTACTTGGCAGAGCCTCCATAAAAATCTCTGAACTGGAGGGTTCTGGGAGCTTCTGGGTTGGTAAACACCTCCACACGCTGGGAGGGTGACTTACACAACTCCAGGGGAAGCAGCAGTTCCTGTGCTTGGGACCTATTGGACCTTGCCTACATACCTCTTCATCTGGCCATGCATTTGTATTCTGTACAATGTTATTTGTAAGACATTGGTAAACCTAAGTGTTTCCATGAGTTCTGTCATCTATAATGGCAAATTATTAAACCTGGGGAGGGAGTCGTGGGGACCCCCAATTCAAGTTGGACGGGAGTGTGGGTGAACTGGGGATGCGCTGTTTACAAGCGGTATCTGAATCTGAGGTGGGGGTGGTCCTGTGGGTCTGAGCCCTTAACCTGTGGGGTCAGCATTCACTCTGGGTAGTTAGTGTCAGAATTGAATTAAACTGTAGGACACCCAGTTGGTGTCCGTGGAAAACGGGACAACTTGGTGTGGAAAACCCACCCATTTGGTGTCAGAAGTGCTGTAAGTGGAGGACAGTTGCTCGTAGGTCGCACAGCCGAGAAGCAGTGGGGCCACCATCAGAAGCCTGTCTGCCTGTCTGTCTGTCTGTCTGCCTCTAGAGCCTATACTCTTACTATGTCGCTCTCCCGTAGGCTAGTGCTGACCTTCAACTGGCATTGGGGGAGGCAAGACAACACTGCCATGGTTCAAAACCAGTTAAAATGTGTGTGTTTTTAATTGTCAGCAAATTGACATAACATAAAATTTTCCATTTAATCACTTGTAAGTGTACGATTCGGTGACATTCAGCACATTCACGTCGTGGCACCATCACCGCCATCCGTGTTCCCAAACCGAAACCATGAAACACTGCCTCCCCACCCCCCTCCCTGGCTCCCGGCACCCCACCCCCTCTACTTTGTCTCTAGGAATCTGACTCGTCCAGGTGGCTCACACAAGTGGAACCCTACAGTGTTTGTCCTCTTGTTTCTGGCTTATTTCATTTAGCAGAATATCCTCGTGGTTCATCCATGTTGTAGCAGGGCTCAGTGTCTCCTTCCTTTTTAGGGCCGAATAATATTCCAGTGTGTGGATAGATCTCATTTTGCTTATCCCTTCATCCACGGATGGACACTGGGGTTGTCTCCCCATTTTTGCTGCTGTGAATCATGCCGCTATGAACACGGGTGGCAAATATCTATCCAAGTCCCACATTTCACGCCTCTTGGGTGTGTGTACCCAGATGTGGAACGGCCGGATCATATGGGAATTCCATGTTTGATTTTTGAGGGAATGTTCGAATGGTTTTAAAATGCTACTTTTGAAAATACTTCCAGGGCTAATTTTGTTTTGACTGTGCTCCAGAGAAGATTTTGTCATCCTGAAATGGAGTTGTTGTTTTTTTTTTTCTCTTTAAAATAACAAACTCATCATTCGAAAGCAAATCTAGTGAATAAAACGAAGGATAACTTTGGGGGTACGATTTGTGGAACAAAATTTAGGTGTAAGGTTTCTTTTTTGTGTGCGCTTGTTAATTTTTAGGGATTGTTAATTCCAATAAAAGTGGTCACCAGAGGCAAGAGTAAGGAACACTTGAGAACCAGAATATCTAGCTCACAGGGTTTTAGGAGACTTGAACGAACGACTCGGAAAATTCACCTAGTACAGTGCCAGGCACAGAGCTCAGCCGATGGCGGCTTCTCTCCTCCCTTATCCCAGAAGAGGGAGATGCAGGCGGGGAATCTGGGGGCAGGAGCCTGATCTGTTAGAGGAAACGGCCCCGGTGTCGCCGGAGGCGTCGTGCGGCTCTCCTGTCCAGGTTAGAAGCCACAGCCCCACAATCAGAGATGCCTCAGTGACAAATTATCTATATCCTGTTCGGACAACTTGTTAACACTGAGCAGGAAGCATCTCATCTGGCAAGGAAATATTAAAGCCCTTCTCACCCTCCCTTCCTCCCCCCTCCCTTCTCACCCTCCCTTCCTCCCCCCTCTCTTCTTACCCTCTGTCCCTCCCCCCTCCCTTCTTATCCTCCCTTCCTCCCTCCTCCCTTCTTATCCTCCCTTCCCCCCTCCCTTCTTACCCCCCCTTCCTCCCCCCTTCTTACTTCCCCCCTTCTTACCCTCCCTTCCTCCCCCCTCCCTTCTTACCCTCCTTTCCTCCCTCCTCCCTTCTTATCCTCCCTTCCCCCCTCCCTTCTTACCCCCCCTTCCTCCCCCCTTCTTCCTTCCTCCCTTCTTATCCTCCCTTCCCCCCTCCCTTCTTACCTTCCCTTCCTCCCCCTTCTTACTTCCTCCCTTCTTACCCTCCCTTCCTCCCCCCTCCCTTCTTACCCTGCTTTCCTCCCTCCTCCCTTCTTATCCTCCCTTCCTCCCTCCCTTCTTACCCTCCCTTCCTCCCCCCTTCTTACTTCCTCCCTTCTTACTCTCCCTTCCTCCCCCCTTCTTACTTCCTTCCTCCCTTCTTATCCTCCCTTCCCCCCTCCCTTCTTACCCTCCCTTCCTCTCCCCTCCCTTCTTACCCTCCTTTCCTCCCTCCTTATCCTCCCTTCCCCCCTTATCCTCCCTTCCCCCCTCCCTTCTTACTCTCCCTTTCTCCCCCCTTCTTACTTCCCTCCTTCCTTCTCACCCTCCTTTCCTCCCTCCTCCCTTCTTACCCTCCCTTCCTTCCCCTTCTTACTTCCCTCCTCCCTTCTTACCCTCCTTTCCTCCCTCCTCCCTTCTTATCCTCCCTTCCCCCCTCCCTTCTCACCCTCCCTTCCTCCCCCCTCCCTTCTTACCCACCTTCCTACCCCTTCTTACTTCCTTCCTCCCTTCTTACCCTCCCTTCCTCCCCCTCCCTTCTCCCCCTCCCTTCTCACCCTCCCTCCCCCCCTCACCCTCCCTTCCTCCCCCCTCCCTTCTCACTCTCCCTTCCCCCCTCCCTTCTCACCCTCCTTCCCTCCCTCCCCTCCTTCTTACTCTCCCTTCCTCCCTCCTCCCTTCTTACCCTCCTTCCTCCCCCCTTCTTACCCTCCCTTCCTCCTTCCTCCTTCTCTCCGTCCCTCCCCCTCCTCCCTTCCTTCCTTGTGTATATTTATGGAGAGTTCACTGTGTGCCCAAATGGGGATATAATGGAAAAATGAAAACACAAATCCCTGCCCTTGTGGGCTTATAGCTGGTGAATTAACATAAAAAATGATAGGAAACTTGATCCTTTAATTGCAGATTATGAGATTACATATTTAGAAAACCCAGGGGCTTTTGCCTGAATAAATAATGGAACATTCAAAGAGGTGGCTGGAAGCAAAGTTAACTTACAAAAATCAACAAAATCTTCTCCTTTCAAGTTGCAACTGGCTTTCTCCTGGTAGTGAAATAAAACATTGCCCACAACATAAAATCTCTGGAAAAAAACACATTTTATGAAAAAGATTCAAGACACACATGAAGGAAACTATAAAATCTCTTCGTAAGATGTAAATTGATTCTCAGATAAAGGAACTCAGCACAAGTTTCTGGAGAGGAATATATCAATCTTAAAAGTACAAATCTCTTCCAAATATATGTATATATCTACTTATATATACTTTAATACAAAACTAGATTCTATATGTATATATTATTTATGTGTTTAACCTACTGCAAACATTAATGCATCTTACATATTTATTTTATAGATGTGATGCAACCCCAAATATAGTTCTAATGAATTTTATTTGAATTATCAGAAGTTGTTTTCTTTATTTTTTATTTGTTTTAGACATTTTTTTAATGTTTATTTAATTTTGAGAGGGACAGCACGAGCAGGGGAGGGCCAGAGGGAGACACAGAACCGGAAGCAGGCTCCAGGCTCCGAGCTGTCAGCACAGAGCCCGACGTGGGGCTCGAACCCACGAACCGCGAGACCACGACCTGAGCCGAAGTCGGATGCCTCACCGACTGAGCCGGAAGTTATTTTAAATTTCTGAGAGCAAAATCAACATGTCAGACTTGCCAAGAAAACTTTGGAAGATGTACGGTATGGGCTGCTTGCTCTCCCTCCCCGGAGAGAGCCTCGTAGAATAGAAGTAACGGGGAAGAAATGAAAGAAATCAGTAGACCAGAAATAGACCCAAATACACATGTGGAAGCCTCATATACAACAAAAGACACACTTTAATGGAGGGGGCACATTGGCCTCGCAATGAAGCCCTGCTGAGTGCACGAAGGCACGTGAGGGGTTGAGACACGGGGCTCCATCCGTCGCCGGTAGGGATGTGACCGCTAAACCCACTATGCGGAGTCATCCGAGGATGTTTATTAAAGTAACCATGTTTGCGTCCTTTGTCTTAGCCATCCCATTTAGGGACTCTTCTTCAGAAACGAGGCTGCCGATAGACACGGACTCATTGTTTCTGTGGCAACATTGGCGATGGCGTGAGTCCATCCGTAGGAGCGCGGCTGATAGACTCTAGTGCAGTCGTGATGTAGGATGTTGAAATATCAAGCAGCTCTTTGCACACGGCCGGGAGTTACGCGTCTATAATTCTAAGAAGCGCCCGCAAGGCATTGTTGGGTGAGGAAAGCCCAGTTTCAGGATAACACCGGGGAGACGACCCCGTGTCTTTGCAAAGGTAGGAGACGAAGCCACATGAACCTGTGCACCTGCGTTTGCAGAGGGTGGAGAAGCACAGGGAAGCTGGCCGCCCATTGGTACCTGGTCGCCTCTGGGGCGGGAATATATTGGGGGAGGCGAACTGTTTACTGCTGCTTCTCTCATTCACGTGCTTTCTTTGACTTTACGCAATGAGCACTCACTCCTTTTCTCATTTAATAAAACCTAGTAAGGACTTCTCTACATGCCCCCCCAATAAACAACCCATCTCGGCTCTCCAGAAAGTGGGACAGAGGTGGCCGAGTGCTCCTGACTCCGGCTGGCCTTGGACAGGAGCCTGGGGGTGAGACGGGGGGCGCACAGAGCCGGCGAGGTTGGGCTTTGTGCCGGTGGCCAGAGAGCGGCCCGAGTGGGTCTGACCTGGGCGCATTTGTATCCACTCGTAAGTTTCGATGTAATTTTAGGCTTACGGAAATGTTGCGGAGATAGACGACGGTAGTTGTATGACCTTCAACCACTTGCCTCCTGTGGCAACGCCTCCCCTCACCGTGGCGGCTCCCCAAGGGTAAGAAGGAACATCGGCCCCATGCTATCAACTGGACCGGAGTCAGATCTCACTTGCCACAAAGCATTTAACTTTTTCTCTTTAATTCCTTCCAAGATATGACAGCTCCTCAGTCTTTCCTTTTCCTTTGGAACTTGACACTTTTGAAGAACACGGGTCAGGTATTTTGTCGAAAGCCCTTGAGTTCAGGTCTGTCGCTCTCACCGGTAGATCGGAGGTGATGTGTTTCCTCTGTGCCGCGTAGCAGGGGCACATGACATCGGTATATGTTATTATTATCGGTGGCGTTAACCTTGATCATTTGGCTAAGGTAGTGTCTGCTGGATTTCCTAGTTAAAAAAAAAAGATATCATAGACTAAATGTTATAAGGTAAATGTGTGTAAGAAATATTACAAATGATAAGGCAAGAATAAATAAGAAAGGGCAAAATTACTATTTTTGCCTTTGTAAATAATAAATACCTTGGGGGAGATACTTTGTCAGGATTGTACCTTATGTCTATTTTTTAACATTCTGGAACCTGTCACCATACCTTGTGCAGAGCTGGTCACTAAATGTTTGTCAATTAAGTAACTGTTTGTCAATTAAGTTCCCTCTGGCCCAGTGCTGTCCAATAGCCATAAACTGTCACATCAATCATCTTCAATGTGCTAGTGGAATCTTTATAAATAATTAATAAATAATAACAGATAATCAGCACATAAATTTAAATGTATAAATATTCTAGTAGGAAAAACATGTACATGTAAATATAAAGAAACAGGTGAAATTGATTAAAAATTTTTTGTTGAGGTCAAATACACATAACACAAAATTTACTAGTTCAAAAAATTTTTTTTTAATGTTTATTTTTGAGACAGACAGAGGCAGAGCGTGAGCAGGGGAGGGGCAGAGAGAGAGAGAGAGAGGGAGACACAGAATCCGAAGCACGCTCCAGGCTCCGAGCTGTCAGCACAGAGCCCGACGCGGGGCTGGAACCCACGAACCGCGAGATCATGACCTGAGCCGAAGTCGGATGCTCAACCGACTGAGCCACCCAGGCGCCCACACGATTTACTATTTTAACCACTTTAAGCGAACGGTTCGGGGGCATTAGGTGCTTTCACGCTGCCGGGCAACCACCACCGCTGTCCGTCCGCAGAACTTTTCCTCTTCCCGGAGTGGAAGCCTGCCTCATTCTCTCCACCGTAACTACTCGCCTCTGTCCTGCTTCCTGCCTCTGAGGCTGGCGACTCTCGGTCCCCTCGTGGGAGGAATCACACGGCCCTCGCCCTCTTGTGACCTGCTCCCCTCCCTCCGCACACCGTCCTCAAGGCCACCTGTGCTGGAGCGGGCGGTGCAGTGTCCTTCCTGTGAGTGAGTCCGCTCCACTTTCTTCAACCACTCACTCGTCACTTCGAAGCTGATTTTAGTAGCGTGTGTTTGTTTGACCCCACATCCCCCCCTCCCCCCACGATCGTGTCAACACGTACCCAGTGTGCACGGCGTTCATGACACGCTCATGTTCCTCATCGCAGGCGGTCTTCGGGGCCTGGTGTGTGTTTCACGGCGAGAGCGCATCCCGTTCAGGGGCACGGAGCTGCGTGTGGCTACCGGCTGCCACGCGGGTCCCCTCCACTGAGCACTGCCCCCCTGGAAGTCACTCTAGCATCCGGGTGGGAATGGGTGGTCCCCAGCGGGGCAGCACGTCTTGTGTGGCTCCTGGAGAGCCACCCGGGCGGGTCAGCTGGGTCCGCGCGGACCTGCACGTCGTGTTGGCCCGGAGGACAGAGGCTGGGAGGCTACCACCAGCTCTGCCTAGGCGCCCACCCTCCTGGGGCTTCAGGGGCGCCCCACAGCGTCGGAAGCAGAAGGAAGCCTGCTGTTGTTGTTGCCGGCCGGCAGAGAAGAGTCTGGTCTTCGTGGCAGTGTGGGCGAAGGCCGGCTTGCTTAGCGCTTGCCTCGCGGGGTCACGCGCGGTGGGTGGTGACGTGTGTCTGGGAGCCATACTGGGGGCTTCCACGTGGGACGGCGTGCTCCGGTTCCTTTTGTAGAGGGGTGGCAGGCTGCGTTAGGCAGCTGGCTCCGGAAAGCTAGGCACGAACCCGTCGAGCAGTTGGTATCCTGCCCTCCATCCATGCCGACGCGAGGCACCTGGAGTGAAGTCCGCTCTTTGTAACACGGACAGACCCCCACGGCAGTCCTGGGACCTATAATGGGCTGTTTGTGTCCCCCCAAATTCACGTGTTGAAACCCTACCCCCATGGCATGCTGGTAGCGGGAGGGGGGCCATGGGAGGTTACTGGGGTTAGATGAGGTCGTGAGCGTGGGGCCCCCACAATGGCATTCTCGGGAGGGTGCTTGCTTCCTGCCTCTGCCTGACCCTGGATATCCAGCCTCCGGAACTTCGAGACATCAGCCACCCAGTCTGAGGCACTCTGTTGTGACAGCCCCGAAGGACTAAGCCGGAACCTTCTGTCGGCATGAAGGTCCACACCTGCATGCCAGCTACGCAGTTTCACTCAAATACCAGCGAGAAGATGGCATCTCAGACAAACCCGCCTACTTTGTGCGTTGATCTGGGTTGTACTTAGGGTGGAAATACACCTGCTTGGCTGAGCGAGCCTGTGCCACTAAACACACGCTAAAACATAATCCGCCAAGTTTGGTCTGACTCTCCCCGGCACCTTCTCCAGTTACAGAAAGTGCTGACTAGCGGCGCATCATTCCACTTTACAATAATTTCAGCAGGAGAGTGAGGATCAGTGGGGACAGCCCTCAACTCACGCCAACTTGAAACGCTGATGGGAGGTTGAGGGAAAGAAGGTCGGTTATGGCTCGAGAAGGACACTAATGTTATGGAAGGTGTTTAAAGGACAATTTCCTCTACAGGCCGTAGAGCAGTTTAGGCAACTGATACGCAAATATTTCAGGAATCAATCTTTTATTTAAGAAGAGATGTGGACCTGGGCCTCCCATCCCCCGCTGTCAGTCGCGTAACTGAGCTGCCTCCGTATTTTCTTTAAAGGTGGTACCCGTACGTCAGACGTAAGTGTTTCCAGATCGCGTCGCAGAGTCTCGAGAGACCAGCACATTCTAACTAGTGCCACTCATGTAGTATTTATGCTAATGCAGGCCCTGGGCAGGCAGCGGGCGCATCCCTTTGGACGTCGTGCGAGCGAGTGCCGACAAGAGCGCTTTGGTGGTTTCTGTACGCGGAGAAACTCGGGGAGGCTCGCACTGGGCTGTAGGAACCAGACGCTCCCTGCCGTCCCCCCACTTCCGCCCCGCCCCGCCCGGCCCGGGCCCGGCCCCGGCCCCGGCCCCGGCCCCACGCGCGATCGTACGCCTGGCACAGACCCACGCCCACACGCGGATGCGTGAGCACGTGAACGCACAAGACGACCAGGCATGCGTGCGTTCGCACACGCACACGTTCATGTACGCGCGCGAGCACATGTCCCTAAGCGTACGCGTGCGAAGACGCTGCGTAGCGTGGGGAGCGTGTGTGTGTGCGTGGCTTACCCGTAGCCCGGCTGCGTGCAAGGCTTGTGCCCACGTGGGTGCTCAGGTGGGTGGCTCGTGAAGGCTGCCGGTAGAGGCGTCTGGGCTTCACTGTGGACTGCGAGGCTGGGCACCGGGATAGCAGTGGGTGTGGCCCCCGCCCTGAGCACGGTGCACGGACGCGAGGGGGACGCCACCCCTCGGTCACCTCACCGTTGACCGGTGCGTGGCTCGGAGAGGCCCCCCGGCGGCCGTGGCCCCCACCGGGCGGGTGGGCTGCAGGCCCCGACTCGCTCAGCGAGGCGTCTTCAGAGTCCTGACCCTCGGAGTCTGGGGCTGTCTGCTTGAGAGCCTCGGCGGGGCCAGGGCCACGGTGCGGGCCTCTGCGCTCCGTCGTTTGGTTCCTTTACGTTCCTCACCTTAAACGAGAGCTGCCCGGGCTGTACCTGTGAGGCCAGATGTTTACTTAAGGAAAATAGTGCCTGAGAACGGAGACGGGCGTCCAATGGCCGCAGTCGAATCTATGCCGAAGGGTTGCCAAGGCCACGCGTGCACTATGGGCTGGGGTGTGTGTTCGAGCCTCCCTCCTTTGTTTGGGCCAGGCATGTGCTTACAGGAAAGCATGATTTTTTTAACATTTATTTATATTTGAGAGAGAGAGAGAGAGAGAGAGCGTGAGTCAGGGAGGGGCAGAGAGAGAGGGAGACACAGAAGCCCAAGCAGGCTCCAGGCTCTGAGCCCCCAGCCCAGATCCCAATGCGGGCTCGAACTCATGGACCGCGAGACCGTGACCCAAGCCTAAGTCGGAGGCTTAACCGACTGAGCCACCCGGGTGCCCCAGAAGAAAGCATGTATTTTAAATGGTACAGGACAGTCCACAGAGAAAGGAATGTAAAACATAGCTGGGGGACAAGAAAAACACAGAATCACAGTGTATTCCTGAGCCCAAATGGAATCATTCAAAGACCATTGTTTCCCCATAAATTTGTAAAGAATGAAGTATTGATTTTTGTGTTAAAAGTTTTTGATATTGAATTCCAATGACTGCCTGAGCTCACACATCTGTCCTCATTTCAGACCCAGCTTCCACAAAATGACAAAAAAAAAAAAAATGTTTTAAAGAATCGGCCCTTGGGAATATAGGAAAACAAGAGTGCCACCAGCATAGGAGAGCTTTTGAACAATTTGTGGAAGACAGAATGGGGGCAGATGGATCGGATCCCATACAAAACCGGAGCAAAATAAATGCAGGTGTTGTAAAGGCAGGAGGGTTTGGGGAGCTCAGGTCCAAGGTCCGTGTGAAATAGTGGGCAAACATTAGATGTTGTGTGGGCTCCAGGAACTCAGAAAATGTCCTGCCCATGGAGCAACTATGAGGGAGTCCTTAAAAAGAAATATATACCAGCAAAATAGAAATAAATACAAGAGAACCATGAAGACAACACAAAGAATTGTGAGCAAACAAACTGCAAAATGGATAAAGAGGCCTAATGGTCACAATATGGCTGCCACGGCTCTAGATCTTATGCCCTTGCACCAGCATCCCAAGCAGAAACAAAGATGTCAGCAAAGCCTCCGTTGACCAGTGCTGGTCTAGACTTAATCATGACTCATCTGCCAGCCTGGCCATATTGCTACCCCTAAAAAACTCAGGGTGTGTGGACAAGTATAATTGGAGTGGAATGGCTGGGTGAGCAATTACCTGAGTATGAAAGGGTAAACAAAAATAAAGAAGGACAGAGAATATTGGAGTAATTAACTGGCTTGATTTTATATCTATGTCCATATCCATATTTATATCTATCTATATATCTATATCTATATATCTATATCTGTATCTATATATCTATCTACATTTATATAGGACATATCTATATATCTGTGTGTGTATATATATACACACATATATATGTATATGTGTGTATATGTATATGTATATGTGCACCCAGACACATTTCTTTTTGTTTTTTAATTTTTATTTATTATTGAGAGACAGAGAGACACAGAGCGTGAGCAGGGGAGGGGCAGAGAGAGGGGGAGACGCAGAATCTGAAATAGCCTCCAGGGTCTGAGCTGTCAGCACAGAGCCCGACGCGGGGCTCGAACTCACAAACTGAGATCATGACCTGAGCCGAAGTCGGCCGTCCCACCAACCGAGCCACCCAGGCGCCCCAGTGACACATTTCTTTTATGCCAACAGAGACCATGCCTTCTTTTCAAACACAAATGGAACATTCACAAAAACTGTTGCTAAAGTAGAAGACAAAAACATCTTAACAAACTGCAAGATGCCGAAATTACATAGGCCACATTCTCTGAACAAGCTGAAACGAAATTAGCTTTGACATCCAAAGTTTGGCCAAATGGTTCTTTCAAAATTGCAAAACACCCTTTAAAATAAAAACAACATACAAACTGAATTTGTACGTTTCATGGATTTAAGAATGAATGTCCGTGAGAATACCCTATCAAACAATTGTCAGAGAAAAATGTGTGGCCCTCAGGGCCAGTGTGAGAAGACAAGAGAGACAGAACAAGAATAATAATAAGCCCGAAGATAATGGAAGTGAGAAAGTCATGAAAGTAAAACTAAATATTAGCAAGAGGAAAAAAAAAACAAACAAACACACACACACAAAAAACACCCAAAATGTAAGATAGGGCTTTGAAAACGAAAAAGCATTTAAATCCATCTCTGGCTACTCTGAATGAGCAAACAAAAGAGAACACAAAACGAGACACAAATAAAAATGAGAACATTAGAAATGGAACATGCCCATGTCGGTAGTTTTGAAAACGATTACAGTTGAATACCACTCCATGTCAACGTTCCTGAGACTCTAGGTGAGACATAATGGTAATCTGGGGAAGCAGAAATTTTAGTAGAACCCCTTCTACCTGATACGGTCCAGACTGTAGTTGGTCGGTTCAGTGAAGTGTGTCAAAGCTGGGAACCATCACTGTCATTACAGACCTCAGACATCTCACTTTAATCGAAAACATGAACACCCATTCACTTGCCAGTCTTTCGATGTAGGTCAAAGTCTTTTCTTCGAAAATGAAAACGGGTCCCCTGACTGGACGCCTGTAGCATCTTTCTTGCATAAACCACACCTACGATTCCATCGACAGTTTCCCCTTTCCGTTTTCCAAGTACGGAGCGGGAATGTTGACAGCTCGGGTGATCTGACTGTGGAACCTTATCCGTCCGAGCTCCTCAGACCTTAGTGTGTCTGATGGTCTCTTGGGGATCTTGTCCAAATGCACAGTGTGGCTCAGTAGGTCTGGGTGGGCCCGGTGGTCAGCATTTCTAATGGGTCTGCAGGTGCCTCTGGTGCTGCTGGTCCACGGAGCACATTTTGAGTGGCGAGGATTCGGCTGTGTGTGATTTCTGCCCCGGCCCGTCATCTCCCATTGTGGGACATTTCAATCTAAAGCATTATCTGAGTAACTCCACTCTGGTCCTCCTAAAGCTGCAACTTTACTTTAAATCGAAGGAGCAGGAGAAAGTGTAGCAGTCAGCAGCCTCCGAGAGCCTCCAGCTTATCGTGAGAACCCTTCTTTCAAAAGCACCCCCTGATAAGGTCTGAATGCTTGTCTCTCCACAAGGTTCACGTCTTGGAATCCTCCCTTCCAAAATGATGGCATCGGGAGGTGGGGCCTTGGGAGATGATCAGGTCACGAGGGCGGAGCTCCCACGATGGGATTAGTGTCCGTATAAAAGAGTGCCCACAGAGCTCCTTCACCCCTTCCTCCTTGGGAGGATACAACGAGAAGCCTGTGGCCCAGAGCAAGGCTCTCACCCGGCCATGCTGGGAAGCTGATCTCCCACCTCCAGCCCCCTGAGCTGTGAGCAGTAAATGTCTGCTGTTTCTAAGCTGCCCATTTGTGCTGTTACGTTACAGCTGCCCAAATGGACCAAGACACCCTTCACAAAAAACCTAGATGGTACATATGGGTAAAATTATCCCCACCTCAACGCCTCTTTCTCCAGTCGATAGTGAATGAGACGTACACCCCAACTGTACGAAGCTAGTAGAATCTGTACCCAAAACTAGATAGGACAAGAAAAAAAAAAATCACAGACTCATTTCACTTATGAACCGAAATGTGAAAATTCTAAATAAAATGCTTGTGATTGTGTATTACAGAAGTGAAGTATCATGAACACTTAGGGTTTATACCTGGAAAGGAAGGATGTTTCAATATGAGAAAATCTACTGCAACAGTTTACTCTTTTAGCAGACAAGGAGAAAAACCATATAGTCTCTCAACAGATACAAAAAAAATACTTAAAAATAGTCAACACTCTCTCCTCATTAAGTGACCAAGGGAGTTAACAGAAAATACTTCCTCGACCTGGTAGAGGCCGTCTATCAGAAGTCTACACTTGAGGGGTGCCTGGGTGGCGCAGTCGGTTAAGCGTCCGACTTCAGCCAGGTCACGATCTCGCGGTCCGTGAGTTCGAGCCCCGCATCGGGCTCTGGGCTGATGGCTCGGAGCCTGGAGCCTGCTTCCGATTCTGTGTCTCCTTCTCTCTCTGCCCCTCCCCCTTTCATGCTCTGTCTCTCTCTGTCTCAAAAATAAATAAACTTTAAAAAAAAAAAAAAAAGAAGTCTACACTTGAGCCTTAAAGAAAAACATTAAAAATTTTGAATACACAGTGAAAATACCATTCTTCTGAAGAGACGTCTCAGTATCATAAACTTTTCTGTTCTTTGCGAGTAACACAAATTCATTTCAGTCAGAATCCAAATAAGATTTTTTTTTTTTTGAGATTGGCACGCTGAATCTCACATCTCTGTGCAAAGGAAGGTACAGAAGAAACATTCTGAAAAATCTGGAGAAGACAAGTTAACAGACAGGAAGAAAATATTTAGCAACCAAAGGAATAGTATCCAGAATATATAAAGAGTGCCTACAAAATCATCAGAATAATGCAAGTAGTGAAATAAAAAAAAAAATGGGCAAGATAAGAAGGTGATTCACCAACAGTGAAATAAATACAGGTGGATAAAAAACATGTATGGAAATACCCAGGTCTTAGGGAGTTGCAAATTCAAATGAGAGTTTGCATTTTGGGGCCATTGGATTGGAAACGACTTTAATATTTGTCAACAGGAGAAATTTTTAGATAAATGCTATTCCACTCGCATAAGGAAGAACATATGTACATACATGTAGCGTGTAGTGAGAGCCAAGACAGATAAGCAAGCAATCATGAGGAACATTATGTATAAAGTCCATGCGTCTAGGGGTGCCTGGGTGGCTCAGTCCGTTGAGCGTCCGGCCTCGGCTCAGGTCATGATCTTGTGGGCTGTGGGTTCGAGCCCCACGTCGGGCTCTGTGCTGACAGCTCGGAGCCTGGAGCCTGTTTCCGATTCTGTGTCTCCCTCTCTCTCTGCCCCTCCCCCGCTCATGCTCTGTCTCTCTTTCTCTGTCAAAAATAAATAAACATTAAAGTCCATGCGTCTATACACGCCAGTGCCCTGCCCAGCCCAGCCCAGATGCTCCAGATGCTTAACTGTGACCCAGAGGCCAGCGGGGTGGGCCAGGTACAACACCGCTTAAATTTGCTTAGTATTCTACCTGAATCTTGGGCATGAGTACCTATTAATAGTTGTTTGTTTGTTTGTTTCTAAGTGCCCTTCTATGCCTTCCAGAAAATGAAAAATATCCTTTAGAGAGCTGCTCAGCATCAAATGTAGATGTTTCTTTCTAAAACATATCCAGGAACTGTTCAGCTATCAGCTTTAGCCTTCTGGCTCCACAGAAAAATAACAATGCTAGATTACGTTCCCAGTGCCAAGTAGGTGGCCAAACCGTATATGTGACAGTCTTAGTTTCTCAACAAACTAAATATGCCCGAGGCACATTTCCTGAATGCTTCTTCCAACAGCAGAAGCATGAAATTATCAGCCACGCGGCAATTGACATCCCCAGAATGGCAGTTTGCATTCCGTGGGGGGAAGAGGCTCAGAGGCCCGGGGCCCCTGCCCCGCCGTGGGGAGAAGCATTCTAGGCACATCCCGCCTCTGGGACCTGCTCTAGGACCCGTGCTCTGGTGGGGAGGCTTGGGCTCCCCAGGAATCGATAAAACGAATTTGAAAGGGACAAATGAAAAGACATGATCCAACGTTAATCCTCATTGTAGCAATTTGTTTTTGACTCTCTTGGCTTTCCCCACCTCTAATTTTAGAATGGAATGAAATTATTTTTGAATGTGAGCTTGTGAATTTCCTGGCCACGTTAAGCCTTTAAATATGTAGCACTTTCTCTCTCAAGAAAGAAGAAACTCTAGTAACATGGAAATACATAGCTCTGAATAGACACAAGTCAGTGACTTTTTATATACAGAGGGTGCCACACTCCCGTTTGAAAATCTCCAGCAGCTTATCGTCAAGCGAGTTGAATCCCATCGCTTCCTGACTCACCGTCTCGTCGACATGCGCGGTGTTTGAAGAGGAACCCTCTGAGCCACTTGCCCGAGGGAGGCCTGGCGGTGGCGTGTGGGGCTTCCCTGACCTCCGTCCGGGGAGACCCCGGAAAGCCAGCGGAGAGCGGGCGGGACTTTGGTTTTCGCCCCTCTTTGGTTGGTTTTCTGACCAAGTAAACTTGGAACGGTGTCTGCATATCAAGGCACAGTTTATTGTGTGTCTTGGAGCCAGGGAAACCCAAAATGGCATTTACTTTGTTGCTCAATTCAGTTTTAATTTGATAATCCGCCCGCACCCCCAATCAGACAGATGCCAAGGGAGTGCCAGGCAGGGTCCCTAGAGATTGAAATGCCCCTTTTCCACAGGCTCAGAGGTTAGAAAAAAGGCAGAAACATATTACAGAGCCTCGTGGAGGGGAGGAGGGGTGGGGAAGAATATGCAAAACGTCTTTAAACGTGTGAAAAATCTGAGAATAAGGGTGCGCGGAGTTCGGACCATTTTCCCGTCGGGGCCTGCAGGAGGCCGGGCTGGGGCCGTGGTGGGGCCGCCACCGGATGCTGTGAGGTCTCGGGCTGCGTTTTGCTCCCCTGGCCGCCCTAATCCATCAACCTCCCCGCCTTGCCTGGTCGAGGGGCCTCTTGGGCTGTGGGGAGCCCGCATTCCCAAACGGAGCCCAGTCCTCCGAGCCAGGCTGCATTTGGTAGCTGGAGGGCAACACTAGACACGCTTTATTCCCACTTACGGGGCCGCCTGTGGTATTGACCGTCACTCCTGGGAGCTTAGCCCCGTTTACAGGCTCCCTTTCCCTGGCATCCCGAAGTCACCCAAAGCTGCATCTCGCCATCTCCTCGACCAGTGCGCCTTCCTGCCTCCCGGGCCCTGGGGCGTCCTCTCCGCTCCCAGACCCGGAGGCCAGGCCCGCTGATGAGTGATTTGTTTCTACCGGCGTGCGCCTGCCCCCAGCCAGTGTGACCGTCCTGTACTCGGGGTTTTACAACTGGCACGTCTCAACATTCCTAAAGTCCCAGAGAGACTCTCAAAATAGAGTAAGAAATGAGAAGTTAAATTAGAAACAAAGGACCCTGCAGAGGCTGCCAGCTTTGGGGGCAGAGGGAGTCTTGCCTCCTTCCCCGCCACCCCTCCCCTCACCCCCCCCCAGCTCGGTCCTGGTTCTCTGCCACGTGGGAGCCACGACTCAGGGCGGCCTGTTTGGGAAGCAGGTGCCTAGTGGCTGAGGTTGGAGCGAGTGTCCCCGTCCGTGCCATTTGAGGAGGGAGGACCCCTGGCCCCTCAGCAATCTTCAGGGCAAGGCAAGGAGGTGCCTTCCTTCCAGCCGCCTAACGGGAGGAAGGGTGGATACGGGCGTAGGAAGATCAGATTGGCTGATGTGCCTTCTCCTCTTGGGTCCGGGCTGTTTCACTGTGAACTGAGCCCTGGGGAGGAATTCTAGATGGGTCACACCACAGGAGATAGCCACCTTTGCTGCCGGGAGGGGAATATGAAACTCTCCCTCCACGAGTGGCCCGTGTTGCCGACTGGCTAGTGGCAGGTGAGGCCCCACAACAGGGGCCATCTGCGGGAAAGGCGGGTGCCCGCATCCTCTGCAAGGTGGCGCCTCCCCACCCCGCCCCCCAGCACGGGACCCCACCTGCACCCGCGTCTGGCCGGGGCCCAAGCCCCCTCCCCCGGGGAGGCGGCCATCACCCCTCACTGGGGGTGTCAGGGCCGGGGGCTCCTCGAACTCCAGGTAGAAAGTCTCCTCGATGGATGGCACAGCCCTCCTGTGTCTCCAGTTCTCACCGCCAAGCTTGGCTTCTCTCCCATGCACACTTAGAAAAGGGCTGTCCAGCTTGATGAAAACGGCTGAGCTCACTGGGCCGCCCCGTTCTTCCTCGCCTCCTCTGTTTTCGGAGCGGAGACCCCACATGGGTGCAAAGCATAGAATGAGGACTCAGGATGCCCAGACTGGTCTTACTGGGAAAATCAGACTTTAATTCTGTCCCGTGTGTTCGAGAAATCACTGCGGGCAGAGAAGACAGCCCTGGCCCTATGCTGTCTCCCCGTCTCCCCACCCCCCCCCCCCGTCCCCGTCCACACCCCATCCCACAGAGGTCCTAAAGAATTTCCACAGGCACAAGCGGTTGAGCAGAGGTGTCCTGGGTCCCCTCCCAGCTAGAAGTCCGGCCTCCGGCCTCGGGATGAGTGCTGGAGAGAAGTTCCCACGGGGTCAGGGTCTCCAGGATGTGTGCCCACAGACCCCCCCCCCCCCCCAGGCCCCTCTGCACCTACTCTCCCGTTTCCTGCCTAGACCAAAGGCTGGAGGAGCCACAGTGGCCACGGCCGATGCTGACGGAGCAATTCCTTCCGGTCAGTCTCTGTCCTCCAAGCTTGCGGCCACCCCCTTCTTTCTTGGGCGGGACCTCTTGACTCACACATTGTTAAAAAGAAACAAGCTCGAATGGAGTCATTTGCTCCCAGTGATGGCAAACCAAGGCTTAATTACAGTTCTGACCTCTCCCGGGAATGTGACCTTTTAACAATCAGACGATTCCCAGAGCGCACCGGGTGAGGGGGTGACGTCGGCTGAGCTGGGTCCCCACCCCACCCCCAAAAGACGTCCTGAAACAGTGCTTTCTCTTGCTACCAACTTCTTCCCCACCCTGCTGCCTCCAAAACCGTTCATTTCCTAGAAGCTTCTTACACAGCCTCCCTGCTTGCTGGATGGGATGCTGCCTCGTTCATGAATCGTTTGATCAAGCCAGTTAGGTGTTCATGTTTCCTCGGTTGACTTTAACAGAATGGATACTGCACAGGCAGTAAGGTGCATCTGCCAGCACCCCTCTCCCCCAAATTAGGGACATTGCCTACGGCCGATGTTCTGCAATTCCGTCTTCCCCGGCAGGATCTCAGGCTTTACCCCCGCCTGAGTCCCCTCCTCTGGCTTCCAAAAGCTCCCCCACCCTGGATACGACTCTTGAGTTTTCTGCAGTGGGTCAGGGGCTGCGGTGTCCGTGCAGCGCCCTTCCCAGGCAGCACCCTTTGCTAGGACACACGGGATAGCGGGGGCCGCAGGAGACACATAACCCCCCCGGCACCAGCAACAGGCGTGGGCTTGGGGGTGGTGCTCTAGGATCCACAGCATGAAGATGACTGGAGAGGCTGAAGCGTCCCCGCTTTTCTTAGATTGCGCTAAAAACGTCTGGCATTGAATGTGCCTCAAAATGCGTGGTCGCTGGCTGTGCGTTACGGAGTCGCGGCAAGATGCAGGCTGCACGGGGACGTCTCAGCCCTTCACCTCCGTGCGGTTTTCAGGAACGCGTGTAGCACAGCTGCTGAGTGAACCCCGATCCGAAAGACGGGCTTGGTCACGTCCGTAAACCTGAATTTCCTTAGCATAACACAGGGGAAATGGTGGCCAGAAAATGGAAGGCGCGTGGCCCAGCGCTTGACCAAGATGAATCTTGAGAAAGGTCCCTTATTTCTAAGGTCTTTACTACTGATGTTTAACTTCCTTGCGTAACGATCGGGAGCTTTGGTGTTATTGTCTTCCAGAAAAGTTGGCTGTGTGCTCTATCAAAACCCGTCTCTGTGACCTCCGCGCCCTTCTTGTGAGCACGGAGTGAGCGGTTTTTCTCTGGAGCACACGGCTCCTCAGTTCTAGAAAGAGGGAGAGGAGGCAGAGGGTTCTGTGCACCTGCAGGGGTGCGGGGGCGCTGGTGGCGTGTCAGGAGCCTTCGTGTGTCTTCTGTGAAGGCCACTAATAGCTCCACGGTTACTACTAATGAGTCTCCTCCAGCATGTGGTCAGTGAATACTTGCAAAGAAAGCAAAGGAATGAATGAATGAATGAATGAGTGAAAGAATGATTTTCTTCTTTGTTGTCTGTGAGGAAAGAGAAGCCAATGGTCAGAGCTGGATGTCTCCCCGTCCGGATGCCACGCCTGCTGCTGACCTTGAGCTAATCACATGGCCCATTGTGTCTCCCCAACCCCACTTACCTAGTTGTTGTAACTCCCATGTCCCAGGGGCGGCAGGTGCGGAGAGAACACAGGTCACTCAGTGCAGGTGTGAGGTGTCCTTCCCAAGCCCCACCAGCACCCTCCAAGCCACCACCAAGGCCCTCCCTGGCTCACATCCTTGTGCCTGAACTGCCTGTTGGGTGTGAATGGCGGACGGGGTCCGAGCAGCTATGGTCCTGTCTTGTGTCCCAGACAGCAGTGGCGGTAACTGCACATGTCTTTATTGGCTGGCCGTATTCGACAGAGTATCTACCGACGCTAATGTTTGCATCTGGGTGTCTGCATATATGTCTCGTGCAGCTTCTTGGCCCCTCTGTGGACGTGTCTTGTGTATTGAGACCTCTTCCTGCCTTCCACGTTTCTCGCCAGCGAGCGTCTCCCATGCCTGGTCCACATGGTTTGAATTCCCAAGGTTTTTGAGTGAGCCAAGGGCACCCAGGTGTCTTTCTCTTCTGTCGCGGTCCTCGTGGGGGAAAAGGCTGAACGATGCCTTTTTGAGTGTTCGGAAGAGAAGTCATCTCCAGGCTGAGAGGTGGCAGGGGAGTGTCAGTGCACACATTAGTTAGGGGGACGAGTAACACTGCGGACCAAGAACAGGACCCCAAAACTCCGCCAGTGCCGGACGCGAACCCCTACCCCTTTGCTCCCTCTCTCCCCTAACCCCTGCCTGTTAAAACGTGTCCGAGAAAAGAACTAAGACTCGAGATCGTGGGTGTATGTGCACAGTGATGGGCAGAAGTTCGCACTCGGGGTTGGAAATGCAGGCGGCGGGTTCAAGAGAAATGAACCGTGTTCTCTCTGGAACGTGGGAACGGGTGGTCTCTCCGCCGAGGGCTGCGGTGACGCTCTTTCCCGACGCTTCCCTGTCATTTTCTGAGGCTCTGAGATGGACGTGCACAGTGTGGGAGGCCGCAGTGCTGCCCTGGGCCCCGTGCAAGCCCGGAACTTACCTGCTGCCAGTGCTGCTTGGTGCCACGGGTTCTGGGCCCTTCTGACAAAGTGGCCAGGGGCACCCACGGCTCCAGCTTCATTTCCCCCAGTCAGCAATGTTCTTAGTGTCAACCTGAGGCAGGGATCACGTGGCCCCTCCCGCAGCCCTCCCTGCAGGCCACTTTTATCTTTGTGGCTTCCTGGCATCGCCCCCCTGGCTTTCCCTCTGCTGTCCTTGGCTCCTCCTTGGCCTTTCCCCGGAGTGCTGCTCTGACGCCCTCTGACTCTGGCTCTCCTCACAATCAGACCCTGACACGAGGATTGCAGAGCAAGGTATTCACGTGAGAGATGATTCCAGAAACACTCCCCCCCCGCCTCCACCCGGCATGAGGGTCCTGAGACAGCGAGGGGGCGAGATGGGGCGGTGCTCCCCCGGCCACACTGAGGGCATCCGGGGCCCCACCGGCCTAGGAGCACCTCAGGGCTGTCCTTCCCGAGGGCTGAGGGAAATGATTGGCGAGTCCTGGTGCCAGCCCCTCGTGACCAGCACCCTCCAGCCACCTCGGCTCCCGCTACCCTGGATTGTTATTATTATTATTATTTTAATTTTAACATTTATTTATATTTGGGAGAGGGAGCCGGCAAGCATGAGCAGGGGAGGGGCAGAGAGAGAGGGCGACACCGAATCCGAAGCAGCTCCAAGCTGTCAGCACAGAGCCCGACGCGGGGCCCAAACCCATCAACCGCGAGATCGTGACCTGAGCCGAAGTCGGACGCTCAACCGGCTGAGCCCCCCAGGCGCCCCAACCCTGGATTATTATTTGTCTGCACAGGAGACCCGTGCCTTCCCTTCCCTGCTTCTCGCTGTTGCTGGGAACCCAGAAGCATCCTGGGTTAGCACATCCTAGATGTGTGCTCAGTGCACAGGTCAGCTGTCCATCGTACCTCGTACAAAAAATAAGCTTTCCGTGGGGCCGGGGACTTCACTAGGGAAATAGACATCCTCCTGGAGATCGTAGTGGCGGTATGTGATTCTTTTGGACCAGATAGTTGATTTCAAAAACAAAAACGCTTGTGCGCCTTGTATAACCAGCGTAGTGGTTGTTAGCTCCCACGATGCACGGCGTCGGGGCCGCCGCTCGGAAGCAGGCACGGCTGGTTTCCACGTGCTGCTCTTTCTATTTTCAAAGTCTTAACGATTTTGGAAGATCGGGCCCCATATTTTCATGTTGCTCCTGCAAATGAGACCGCTGATCCTGAGGGTAACACGGGGCAACACTCCTGAATACAGACCAGCCCAGCATTTTATCCCTTCGTGCGTCTTTTCTGGGGGGTCAGCCGCGGGGTCTGAGCGAGGGGCCTGAGCACTGACTGGATGTTTTCTGGGGCCAGCTCATGGTGCTAATTCTCACGTGTGGCCACGGGGCTGCCTTGGGTCTGTTTTCCCGGTCCCCCCCGTCCAGTACCCAAGGTGAGCATTTCTGCTGCTCTGGAGGCCCGTGACCTGGATCCCAGCACGGCGGTCAGACGGCGTAAGACCTGCAGCGCTGTTCTCAGGCAGGCGCTATGGGTTCATGGGGTGACAGGCAGAGGTGGGCCTGGTTATGTTGGGATGAGCTTCACTCCCGGAACCTCAGAGGTGGGCCTGGTGGGTTCAGGAGTAATTTTTAAGAAGCTCCTTGTTAAGGACGAAGCTGTGAGGGACACTGGGCCACGGGCTTTCTCTCTGACACTTCGTTATGGTAAATTTCAACCATATGGAAAAGTTGAAAGAACTCTGTAGGGACCATCAGTATCCTCACCACCCAGATCATGCAATTAACATTTTGCTACATCTGTTGTATCACGTCAGTTCATCTGTCCGTCCATCCATCCATCCATCCATCCATCTGTCCATCCATTCACCCATCCACATCCATCCATCTTGTAGACTTCATAATATTCCACTCACAAACACTTCCGGCCCGGATCTCTGATTTTCTGTGAATAAGCAAAATGTGTCTAGGCAGCAAATGTTCATGAATTCATAAGATGCAACATCAGGCTCATAGGCTGACCACCCCTCCCCCACCCTGTTGCATCCTAGTGAAGAGCTGCCGTGTTTCTCTGCCTCTCTGGGCTGTAGTCATCAACCTCTGATATAGATTCCTTTTTGGTAGGTAAGTACTCATTTACCACAAATAACTCCAATTCGTACATAAGTAAATATAAAAAGACATAAACACATGCATTCTGTAAAAATAACCTCACTGGTTTTGAGCGTGCTTTGCCTCATTCTCTGAGACCCTCTTGCTCCTGGCTGTGTGTCTGCGGTTTCTCCTCGGTCCATCCTGGGCTTGGGCAGTGTGGGCTCACCCCTTGACCTGCTCTCGGTGTGGTTCTGGAGCTGTGGCGTTTGCAAAGGGATGCACCAGCGGCCTCGTCTGTCTGGAGGTCCTGAGCCCTTTGCCCCATTTCAGAAATGCAGGGAGAATGTAGGTCACCTGAGAATTTGAGGGCAGTGGGAGGCTTGACGAACCAATGCTTGGAGCCAACCCATTTTCGCTCACCCCGAAAGCTCTTGTGGGAATGTGGCATAATTCAGTTGAGCTAAGAAAACTCCTTACCAGGAAGGTTTGTGGAAGGACTGCCAAAGGGCAGGTATGGTGCAGCCTCACCGGAAGGAGAAGGAAATCTTAACGAAACTCTAAACATGAGCCGAGCATGAGCTCCTGCAGTTTTCTACATGATCTCGTGGTCCTACCAGCAGAGGACGGGTACTGCTTTCTCCTCGCCTGCTGCCCTGCCCAGAACCCAGGTCCGTGCTGTCCTCGTGTTGGCCTCTGAGCTGGGTCCGAGCAGGTGCTGCCTCCGGTTCAAACTCCAGCACCCGTTTACAAACACGGGGCTCGATCTGTCTGCTCGCACACGGATTTGAGGTCTGCCTCTGTCCTGACAGCCCAGGGAAGATGATCACAGCAGGGTTTAATATTTGATAAAGAACATTCTTAAAAAGCAGTTCTCAAACGCTACATTTGAGCGACCAGAAGCTGTAGGCACATACACACTTATATACCTACGTTTCTTCAGGCCGCTGGAGACTGAATGGTTGCACATATGTTAAAGTTTCTGGTAGCACTAAATTGCACTTAAAAATTAAGCACCTTACGAACAAATGTTTAAAGCCTTTTCTTTCCTTCTTAAAAAGAGTTTTTTTGAAAACAACTTGACCTTTTCTTAGTGACTTCCATCATTTCCCAGAAGAGATGGCAGATGAACTCCAAACCCCACGGCCATGAGAAACTCAGAGGTGCCTCCACAGAGAACTGCTAAAGGCTGGCTCTGCCCTCCCCCAACCTTCACCCCACGCCCACCCCACACACTCAGAAATAGAGCACCCAGAGAGGAAACTCAGACTCCCATGGACACGTGTCAAGGTATCCCCACAAACCCCCCAGGCAAGTGGGCAATGAGAAACCACCAGCCACCGGGGTCCATGGCATCGACATCTGTGTGGGTAGATGAGGAGGAGACAGAGGAGAAGAGCTAAGATCTGAGGCAGGAAAATTACAAATGCTCTAACAAGTTTATGTTGGAGAGGATGCCCAGCTGCTGGAGAACAGCAGCTATAAGCACGTTGAGTCAGTGTATAGGCCCCCCGAGATCGCCCGGGGACGTCAGTCCTTGCCATATGGGTCTCTCCCCGGGCAGCTGGTCACACAGGCCTGGCCCCACTCAGAGGGAGTGAGCCAGGACGGGAGTGAGGGTGTGTGCCCCGAATGGCAGCCACAGTCCTTTTAGGACCTAACACTACTGCCTTCGAACGAGCTTCCTCTGCCCGGAGCAGCCCCTCCCTTATCCCCGTCCCTGGCTTCCTTTCCCTGATCAGGTCCGGTCATGGACCACCCGCTCCCATAACCACCCGCCCCCCACACCAGCTATTTCGTGTGTCAGCAGCCTGTTTGCTACACTCATAACGTGTCTTACCCTTGTCAATCATTTTGTTTATAAGAATGTAGTAAGGACTATAGTATAAACACATATAATGTAATATGATATAGTGTAATATAATATGACTGATATGATATGATATAATATAATATAATTAATATAATATAATTAATATAATATAACATAAATAATATAATGAGGACTGCAATATAGTCATATCTAATATAATATATGCTATAATACAGTCATATGTCATATGCAGTCATATAATATGTAACAGTGAGGACTGTAATATAGTCATGTGTAATGTAATGTAATGTAATGTAACGTAATGTAATAAAGACTAGGAGGCAAGGACCACGTTTTGGGTACACACAGCCATGTCCTACACGCCTAGCATGGTGCTGGGCACATAGGAAGACCTCAATGACTATTTGAATGAATGGATACATTTGAATTTGGAATGGTCCCTGTGCACAGTGTATTCTGACCATCCTAAGTAGCCCGAGGGGTGGTGGGGCCAACTTGGAACTCGGAGGTGCCCTGGCACAGCTGGGTCAGCAGGAAGGCGAGCGGGCCCTGGGAGCCCCTCGGGAAGGTCTAGGACATACCTGACCCTTTATATCAGAGCTCTGGGGGACAGCCCCGGAGTTCTCAGCTGCATAGTTCTTAATGCCTCCAGGGTGAGTCCAGAAGCAGCCAAGGTGGAAGGCCACTGAGGTAGAGAGAGAAAAGCACGCTTTTGGAGGATTCTTCCCAAATAAGGTGCTTCCTCCGATCTGTTCCTTTTTGTTAGCACCTGTGGCTGGAGGAGATACATGCGTTTGCCTTGACCTCAGTTCACTCTTACGTTTACGTCAGGAAGAAAGCAGACTCTGAGCGCCGACCAAAGGCCACATACTCCAGTCTAGACTGGGGGGTCTAGACCCGAGCTACTCACTGAAATCCCCTGGGAGCTGTGGAAAGTTCCAGCAACAGTGTCACCCCCTGAGAGCTTGCTGTGATCTCTTTGGGGTTGCAGGTGGCCCAGGGGATGGTAACATGCATCCAGGGCCAGAACCATGCCCTGGGGACCCTGGACATTAGTAGCCTCCTCCCAGCGGAACAGCCCGGGGACCCTGGATATCAGTAGCCTTGTCCCAGTGGAACAGCCTAGAGACTGCCTTCAGGGCACAGCTGTTCAGGCCATACGTCCCTTGGGCTGCCCTGTATCCCCCTGTGCAAGCCACTATTTCATACAATTGGCACACGTTCAGACTGTTTCTCCCCAAGGTTAATCCTTTCAATTAGTTAAGCTGCCACACGGCAGGAAGCAAACAGTGACCCCTCCGCGGATAACCGGCAGAACTGGAACGCTGTGATTTCCCCCCGGAGAGCTTCCCGCAAAGCCTTTGTAGCGGCGGGGGAAGAGCTGGCCGGCCCTGGACACGGGTGACCGTGGTGGGTGAATGTTTGCAGGCCGCTCCGTGGCGCCTCTGGAAGAAGGGTTTCCTTCCATGCTGGGTCCGCTGGTCACCTGCAGCTGTCCTTTGTCGTCCGGACTCCGGGGTGGTGGAGGGACGGAGAGGCGAGGGCTGTCTGCGCAGTGGACGGCTCGAGTTTGGTGACACCGGCGGCCCCTGCTGTCCTGGTGGAGGGCCCGGGGGGCGTGGGGCCTGGTGAAGGTGGCCCTGCCGCACCGCCGTCCCTCCCACGGCCGCCACTCATGCACCCCGCACAGCACCCACGTAGCCGCTACTCGCCACGGGAAGAGAACCCGCAAAGGACCCGGGCTCCTAAACACAGGGCGGGCGAACAACACGCACTCGAAACTGCGAAACGCCGAAGAAAATATCCAGCCCGTGTTTCTCCAGGAGACTCAAAGGTAAGAAATTTCGTGTCCTTTCGTGCGAGAAGCTCTCAGAGAAAACACTGGAAGGCGAGGTGTGGTAACGTGAACACTGCCGACTGGTCAGAAGTCAGAAAACCGCAAACAAACAGGGTCTCTGCAAATGTGGCACCGGGAGCCCCGCTGACCGCGTGCGAGCCACCATGCTCAGAAGCTGGGGTCAGAGAGCTGGCGGCCAGCCCCGAGCCCGCCGAAATACAGGGCCGCGGGCCGCGTGTGTGTGCAACTTCCAGACAGGGGCCATGATGCGAATGCTCCGGCGTGATGACTCAGAGATAATTACACGATTAGCAAGAATTTAGAGATGCGGAGAGAGCAAGAAAAAGGAAACGGGGGTAATTATGCTGCTTCCCTCGCCTTTCCCAGCGTGAGGACGACAGACAAGCCTTCAAAGTTGGAATTCAGCACGTGCTGATTTAAGCAGATTACATAAGGTTTTAAAGATCGTCGTGAAAAGGCTACAAGCATCGCCACTGATCAGAAACCCCATAATGTTGCCAAGACTGTGCTGGCACGGCTGGCCTCTGCTCCACCGTGCCTGGGACCTCGGCTGCAGGACCCTGAGTCTGGGGCCCGGGGGTCACCCGAAGCCTCCCTCACCCACATGTCTGGTGCCTGGTGCCAGCTGTTGCCTCGGGGGCCTCGGAGCGTTTCCGTGCCGTCTCCCCACGTCGGCCAGCCGGAGCCCCACAGGGGCCGGCATCCGGGAGACACAGGGGGCCGGTCTAGCCTTGGATCCCTTGCATTCTGCCGGGGAGGCGGCTGCAGAGCCCCCCCCCCCCCCCCACGCTGAAGAGGAGTTTGCTAACGCTGCCGGAACCCCCACACCCTGCGCGGGGTGAACAAACACACTCATTGCCTCAGTCTGGCTCTGGAAGTCCGAGAACAAGGCGTGAGCAGGGCCGGCTTCTTGGGAACTTTCTGTCGGCGCGTGGGTGGCCGTCCCCACTCTGCGTTCCCACCTGGGCCGCCTTCTTCGTCTGTGTCCCGACCTCCTTTCCTCATGAGGACGCCAGTCACCCTGGACCAGGGCCCACCCTAATGGCCTCATTTAAACTTCCTGACTTACTTGAAGAACCTGTCCCCAGACACATTCTGAGGTCCTGGGAGTCAGGGCCTCAACATACGAATGTTGGAGGGGACCCACTTCAGCCCGTCACAGATGGGGGCCCGGATCACCCCCCTGGAGCGGAGGCTGGTGTCACACGGCCAGAAGACCTGGGAGGGGGTGGCTCATGCCCACAGGTGTGGCCCCATCTGGAAGATACGCTCTGCCAGCGCGATTCCGGTGTCTCGATACGATCTAACTGGAGATGAAGCTGGTTAATGACGCCTGGTGTCATTTACCGGGTGACAACTTACTGGCCTCAAGGAACAGGCCCTCTGGTGGTAGGGCCCACCCACGGACACGTCGTCTCCAGTGGGACGACCTTCGCACCTGCTGTGTGTTAAAGTGCGCACGGCTGAGGCTGTGCCACGAACGGGAGGGTCCCATCCCCCTGACCTGGGGCTCAGACCTAAGCTTTGAACAGCACTTTAGCCGATGGACCCTTGGCCGCAGTCGCTGGGACTGCACACCCCCGCCCACCGGCAGGCATACCTGCAAACTCCCAGCCTGCGACACCTGCTTCTCCCATGGCGGCAGGGGGGGTGGGGGGGACATCCCGACTCTTGAGCAGGCCCGGACGCCTGCAGTTCATGCCCCGCCCGCACCCAGCAGCTCACACACACTCCCGGCCCCCCGGGGTCCCGACTGCGATCGGGCTGAGTCACCCCAGAAGAGACTGTGGCCGTGGGCTCTCTTTCTGCTTCCCCATCCTGCGTCGTTTCCTTGTCCTCCCTCTGCCCCCGCCCCTGCCCTGGGAGCGACCCACCAAGCGTGCCGCCTGGACGGCAGCCTTCCGGGGGTGGCTTCTGAGGGAACCCGAACTAAATCAGATCCAGAAACACAGCCGAGACCCTTCCACTTGAGGGAAACATTCAGTTTTTCCCGTTGCCTCTTGTCGGAGCCCGAGTGAATGGCCGGCCCCCGGCTGTCCGCTGGGCACCCCCGAGCGAGCTCCTGCCGCACCCCACCCTTGGCCACATCACAGGAAGCCATGAAGGGGCCTCTGCGCTCCCCTCCTGTGGGCTCCAGGGGCGAATGAACGTCTGTAGGATTTCAGAAGCAGCCTCACTTAAGGCACCTGGTTAATACAGTGGCCACAGTCCTCCTCCCTGAGAGAGTTTGTCTTCCCGACAAAAAGCCAGCACAAGTGTTTGGCTCCAGAGGGAAGCAGGTGGTGTGAAATTTTCCCACGAAGCGCCCTGGCCGGTGTGGAGATGCTTCTGGGATGACAGGGCAATCACGGCCTCTGGTCAGCAGGGAAGAGGAGGGAAGGGGCGACTGGGCAGTGCTGGAGGGCCCCTCCGTGACCTCGGCTGTCCCCCGGCTCCCAGCCCTGCGGGCTCTCCCGGGTCCTCCAGCTGGGTTCTTGGGTACCTACCCGGGCACCTCGTGAGGCAGTCCTCTCCGTGGCGTGCTGGGAGAGTCCAGGCCTTGCGGGGGCCCTAGCCGAGGCGCCCCTGCCCCCCAAGCCTTCCCCACACCCTGCTCTCCCTGGGGCCCGGAAGAGGAGGGTCCCCTTCCCTGGAGTGAGGGAGGGGGCAGCACCAGGGCCCCCCTGCCTGCGTGGAGTCTGTCTCCATCACAAAGGCAGCTCCGTCCTCGGGCCTTTCCCAACTTCAGGCCTGGTTGGCCTCCCTGGATCGATCGCCTGTGCCCACGGAAGCCCCCCGCCGCCCCTTCCTGGCTGTTTACACCTCTGCAGTCTTTCCCTCTGGAGCTGGTATTTGGGGAGGCTCAGCATCCATGCTGGTGGCAGGGGGCATGCCCGACATGGTGGCCGTCCCTGGGAGCCAGGACCAGACCGCCGACCCGGACCTCGTCGGCCCTGGGGGTGCCGGAGCCAGAACCACACAGGCTGGGGCCGCAGCCAAGGAGCCGAGACCCCACTGGACACGGCCCTCAGACTGAACCGCCTGGACACCAACCCAGGAAGCCATTCTGGAAGGGCGTGTATGCGATTCTCAAGGGGCAGGAAAAAGAAATGAGGCCACCAGGGCAAGCTGAGGAAGGCCTGGCCATGGAGGGTTGTGCTCACTTTAAGTAGATGAAGAATTTTGCAACCCCGAGCCGGGCCAGGCTTTGGAGGCTGAAGCGTTTGACAGAATGCTTTTAAAAGGGATTAAAATAACGTTGCGGAATTCGCCCGGAGGAGGGAGAAACAGCCACCTTTAGGTTCTGGACGTGGGAACTAAAATGCATTTGTTGGCACTGCTCGGCCTGAGAGCTGAACCCCGTCTTAAGGAACCTGTAAATCTTTGCCACGGTCCGCGGGCACACATGGATGATTAAACGTTTCATCAGAGGCCTGATACTTTGTTGTGAGTTCATTGTGGCTACAGGAAGAGGTCTGTAACGGATCTTTAAATAGCAAACTGCGGCTACATTTCACTTCATCCATCAAAAGCCGCTGCTATGCGATGACCTAATTTTAGCTGCTTATCAATTCCCCAGTGCTTGTTGGTTGATGTAACTGTGATCCTCTGATGTTACATGACTTTTGTGCTGAATATAGCTAGAATTTAATATGAATCATTTGGACGGCTGCCCAGCTGAGCTCAAGTGTGCGAGGGGTGGGGGTGGGGAGGAGAGAGCCCGAGACACAGAGAGAGGGAGGGACACGGAGGGGGGGGGGGGGGGACCACGCGGGCCGGGCGAGGTGGATGACAGTTCGGCCGCGGCTCCCTGGATCCTGGGACGATCGGCCTCACATCTCACGACTCTCGGGCACAGCACCGTGTCCTCGGCTGTCATTTTATGCCCCCCTCCTCACCCACCGGCCTCTTCTGGCTGCAGACGCACGCGGGAGGCAAGGGCGCCCTGCTCCTGCCAAGATCTAATGAGAGTGTCAGTAATTGCAGGACACTTTTAAGTGGATGTTTTCTAAGCAAATCGTTGCCTTTTCAAAGGGCTTTCTTTTCTGCCGAGGAGAGCCGCGGAGTGGCTCGAGGGAGCAGAGAGCGGTTTTGCCAGCCCTCGTCCTTTTCCCTTTTCTGGATTAGCAGAGATGCTTTTCCACCTTTTCTGCCGTCAGGAGTAAGGGCTCGCTTCCGTCATCCTCGCTTTTTAGGGCCCTCCGCGTGCGCCGTGTCATTGCTGGCTGTGCGTGGGTGTCTCGCCCTACCTCTTGACTTGCCCTGCTTGGTGTAATTTCTTGCCACAAGGCAGAGCCACGTGGCTGGTGATCTCCATCTTCTGAACATTACGGGTGCAGCTGAGGCGGGGGGGGTGGACGGCGGATGCCGGCTGGGATGCACGCTGGCCCCCCGAGGCTGCCGGCCCAGTCTGCCTTCTCACCCAGGCTGGGAGGGGCTCTCTAACTCCTCTTGGCTTCTTCTCCCAGGGTTGAACCCCCCCGGCTCACAACCCCCTCCGCCCTCTGGGTCCCGGGCAGCTCCAGGCTACCCTAGCACGCCTGTCCTCCAGGCAAGGCCTGCTGCCGTCGGAAACCCAGCCATCCCTCTACCCTGCGCTCCTCCAGCAGAACCAGAGAGGAGTCGGTGGCGGGAGCCCTGGCTGTGCAAGCCCCACGCCACCCCCACCCCCTTAGCCGAGTGCCCAGGGGAAGGCACGCTCTGTCACCTCTTCCTCCTTCCTTCCTTCTCGTGCAAACGCGTAAGGTAGCTCGGCTGGGCTGCTGACCGCACAGGGAGTTCCCAGGTAGAAAAAAGAAGGCCCAAGAAAAACCATCCTCCCACCCGCCTGCCCATGGACCCTGCCCGCGCCACACTCCCCCCGGCACCCCAGCAGGTGGACAGGTGGGTCTAGGAGCTGAAGCTCTAAGACCCAGCACGAGAGCGCACTGGGATGCTCCTGCCCCTGGTGGATGTTGCTGCGTCCGATTTAACTGGCCGGTCGCAGCCTTGAGATGCGCTATGGAGAAGTCGCTGAAAAGACCCAGGAGGGAAGAGGGGACAGGCAGGTGCAGGCTTTGAGGGTCTCGACGGGAAGAAAAAGAATCTTGCAAATTCACAAGCGGGTGAGCGGGCCAGAACTGCACAGAACGCTGCACGACAGGAGCTGTTAGTGAACTGGCTTAAATAATACAGAATTAGTGACGTCCTTGGCAACCGAGCGTGATTTACGGTTTGGAGATGGTTTTTTGGCTCAGTTCCTCCAACGGTGAAGGCTGATAGTGATACTATTGACTACAATAGTAGAAACGATTTCAGGCTGTGAGGATGATATTCCTTTAAGTTTTGGGGGTGACTAAAAGCAATGTTTGTGACTGCCAAATAGCAGTGACTGCCTGCATCTCTGGCTTCCGTAATCGTTTAAAAATTCTTTTCTACTGTTACTTAATGTGTATTGCTATTTAGTAAAATATTCGCCTTTACGCACGAACATGATGGTGAAATTCGTTCAGGTTAGTTTTATTAATTTTTTACCTAATCGTATCATTTTTTCTGCGTGTGTTTGTTCCATTTTTAAAGGTTGAATGTTTTCACCTTGAGGTGATTGTAGATTTGCATCCAGTTGTAACAAATAACACCGAGATTCTGGATCCTTTATCCATTTTCCCCCAGTGGTAACACCTTGCAGGACTACAATACAGTGTTACGACCAGGATGCAGACGTCCATGCAGGGAAGATACAAGTCATTTTCATCGCCACCTGGATGCCTCACGTGGCCCTTAAATAGGATGCCCCACGTCCCTCCCCAGCCCCCCAGCTCCTTGCGTCCACTCATCTGTTCTCCGTCTGCATAACTTTGTCCTATACATGGTACCACTCAGTGCATAACCTTTTGAGACTGGCTTTTTTTCACTCAGTGTGGCCTCCTGGAGATCGATCCACATTCTTGTGTGGGTCAACTCCAATCCTTGTTATTGCCGAGAGGTATAGAGAGGTGTGGAGGCACCACGCTTGGTTTAGCCATTTGCCCTTGATGGACATTTTGGATGCTTCGCGTTTGTGATCATTACAAACAAAGCCGCTGTGAATATCCACGTACAACTTTTTGCGTGGACGTAAGTTTTCATTCCTCTGGAGTAGGTGTCCCCGAGTATAATTGCTAGGTCGTATGTTAATTACACGTTCAGTTTTATAAGGAGCTGTCAAACTTTTCTAGGGTGGCTGAACGATGTCCCCTGCACCCTCACGAGCCGTGCATGAGTGATCCGGTCCCTGTGACCCCCCCTGAGCATTCAGAATTGTCACTATTCTGTTTAAGCGGTCTCCTAGGTGTGTGCAGATCACAGTTAAATTTCGTTTCCCTAACAGGGAATGCTGTTGAACGTCTTTTCACGTGACTGTTTGCATCCTCTTTGGTGAGATGTAGTATGTGTTTTGCCCAGTTTCTAAATGAAGTTTTTCTTTATTGTTGGGTTTTGAGAGTTCTTCACATGTTCTAGACACAAGTTTCTTCTCAGATGCTCAGTCACTAGTGTTTATCCTTAATAAGCGGTTTTTAACTTTGGTGAAGCCGCGTTGGTCAGCGTTTTCCTTTCATGGATTATGCGTCTGGTGTCACGTCTGGGAGCTCTTTGACTAGCGTGAGATCCTGAAGATGTTCTCCTTTTTTTTTTTTTAAGTTTTATGGTTTTCTTTTTTTGTAGTTGAGTCCATGATCCATCTCGGGTTAATATTTGTGGGGGAGGGGTAAGGTAATGCGTCCCTGTCAACGTGAGAATATGAACTGTCTCTGTAACGCTTTTATGAATAAAATCCAATTCCTAGTAACGACCGCCATGCACCGTCCAGAGAAGGAAAGGAAGAACACTCCGCGGCAGGGCAGACGTATTGTCATATTCCTTTCCTTCTCTGATTTCAGAGGCCATCTCCTCTCTCTGAATCATGCCAGACCTGTCTCTTCTGCAGCTAACAGTTGCAATTCTAGCTCCATGGTCAACAGGGTCATAACTAGCTGTCCGTGGCCACTTCTGGGTTTGCATTTCTATTATTGTATGATTTTCTGCTAGTCTGAACTTTGAATACTTTACAACTGATCACTTCATATGGACTTAGCCCATTCTAATGCGATAACTTTTGTTTGCTTCCCTGGCCTTCATTCTTTAAAAAAAAAAAAAATTTTTTTTAATGTTTATTTATTTTTGAGACAGAGAGAGAGACAGGGCATGAGCAGGGGAGGGGCAGAGAGAGAGAGAGGGAGACACAGAATCCAAAGCGGGCTCCAGGCTCCGAGCTGTCAGCACAGAGCCCGACGCGGGGCTCGAACCCACGAACCGTGAGATCGTGACATGAGCCGAGGTCGGACGCCTGACCGACTGAGCCACCAGGCGCCCCAACCTATCCTTAATTCTCAAAGACCAGACCAACTCAAACACCTCATCGGGAGCAGAGGATGGAGAACTTTAACTAGAAGCTTGGCTCTGAGTTTGGTTTGCTTCATGAGCACAGCCCGAGGTAAGCTGGGCTAAGTTGTGTGTTTGGGTGGTTCCCTCCTGGAAGCATAAGTGAGAGAGAGAGATGCGTGGATGGAAAAGCCAGTGATGGGCAGTGACCAGGGTTAATCACCACGGGGGGTCGGGAGGGACCCTCGGGTGAAGGGAGCGGAGTGTTCACCCGCGGCCCCCTCCCCTCTTCGGCTGGGGGTCACCCCCGGAACATCCGGACGGGGAAGGCCCCGTGGGCGGGAGGTGGGCCCGAGACGCACGGGTGACGGGAGGCGGCTGCGGCGGGCGTCGGCGACAGCTGCTGTTCCTGGCGAGTGAGCTAGGGCGTCATCTCCGCACCCGCTCACTCAGCAGGGTGGTGCGGGACAGGCTGCCTGGCTCGGTCCTCTTCCTGGTCTAATCTAAGTCATTACTGCGATTGCAAAGCATCCCAGTGCAAAGGTCCTGTGTGCTGTTTCAAACATCTCCCCTCAGAAGGCGGTAGAGGTCCACACAGATTCCAAAGCCTTGGGGGCACAGAAATGTAGGAACCCTTGGCCCGTTCTCCCGCAGTCTCCCCCCCGGATGACCCACTGGTCCTTTGATTCGGGCTACGAGGAGGAATAATTCCTGTCCTCGACCACACGTGTATCTCCCCAGCTAGAGCTGTTGGTGGATCTGCCTGGCATCGTGACACATTCCTGGGTCCCACCCCAGGACGCCTGCCTCCGTGGATCTAGGAGGGCATCTGCAAATGCCCCAGGGAATCCTCATGCACTCAGGGCCCTTAGGCTCTTGCCCTGTGGTGCATTTACACCTCCCTGGGTTTCTCTTCTTACCCCGCACCCTGAATCCGCTGGGACCATCAAAGCATCCCATCGTGCGCAGCGACAGTTAGCATCTCTGGCCATGCTTACCATGAACTCAGTTCCACTCACAAAATCGGAAGCTGACTGATTATGCTCCTGCTAAATAGAGGGGAACGGAAGGAGGTACCCCGAGGAAGGGCTCGGCCGTGACATTCAGAGACAGGCTGGAGGGGCCACCCCGCGGGAGCGCGTCATCCCACTCCTGGGAGTGAATTACATCCTCAAAGCTTGAGATGTTATTTTTCTGCCACTTCCACAAAGCCACAAGAGCACTTGACATTTCAAGGAGGCTCTGAGCGGAGGACATTAGTGGTTCTTGGTCACACCGCTCTTTGCCAGAAATCCAGAATGCCGTTCAAGTCTTAACTGCATTGCCATCTGACAAAGAGAAGAAACAGCCAGAGAATCCACAAAGTGACATGTCCCACAACATTTTTAAAACCTGCCAACGAGCAGAGCTGGGAGCTTTGGCCGCAAAGGAGCTGGCCTCAATCACAGGCGTTCAGGATATTTTTCCTTATTAAATCAGAAAACACTAACGGCAACGTAACAACCTCTCCACCCTTCCCCCCTGCACGCTGCAAGCCTGGTGTGTTAATTAACCTGCGAGTTCTTGTGAACAGCTTCGTCTGATTCCCCCCCCCCCCCCCCACCGTCTTCTCGACTTGTGTAGAAATCTGTGGATCGGGACAAGCCGTGGAAGCAGCCTGGCGTCTTTGCCTCTGTTGGGTACATCCCAGGCGGAGTCCCCATCTGCCGTGGCAGGAGGCCTCCGACCAGAACAAGCGCGTTCCCACCAAGAGGGAAGAGTCGGCTGAGCGGGAAGAGCCAGTTATGCCCACAGGCCAGAAACATCTGGGAGCAAGAGGGGAGACTTGTAGGGGGGAGTGCGGAGCCCTGCCGCTGTGCTGAAGGGGCGACCCCTCCTTCGCTCCAGCCAGGTGTCCTATGTGAGCCAGCGACTACTCTATGACCACGGCGTTGCTGCCCGCAAGTGGCACACTCGGGCTTGCATCTGGAATTTACCAGTATCCGAAGTACCACTTGGACCGGGATAAAAACAGAAACACCCCACCGCAGCTAAGATCTAGGGACGTGGTCTGCCTTCTCTTCTCCCCCGGACTTTGCTTCTCCCCAAATTACAGAACGGTTTTGTTTTAGCTCCTCTATTCTTGTGTCTTCGGATTTTAAATTACGCTTACTATTGAGTAGGTAGTGTATGCCCGTGGGACACAGTTTAAAGGGAATGAAAAGGTGGACAGTTAAGTGTCTTTCCCAGCTCTGTCCTCAGTCACTCAGAAACCTGCCCGGAACGATGCTGCGCATATGGGCTCTGTATGTACATGGGTATCACATCCCCAACCTTCTTGCCACCGGCGGATTCTGACCGTTTAGTAGAATTCAGATTGACAGAATAATTGAGCAGATAGTACACAGAGTTCCACAGACCCGGTTTCTTCCGTGATGAACATCTCGCGTGCGTGTGGCCCATTTGTCCCCATGAATAAGCCAGTGTCGCTATGCCGGTATTATCTCACGTTCGTCATTCACGTCAAGGCTCACTCTTGGTGCCGAACGGACCTCCACCCGCACGTATGTCCTACCCCCACCCCTGCGGTCGAGGAGGGCTTCCTTCGCGGGACCTTGTCCTGGCTCACCATCTCAGCTCAGTGCATGTCTGTGGGGGGAGTTTACCGAGCGACCCCAGAGGGATCGGGCTCTGGCGTGGGGTCCCAGGCCTTGCCGGGGCAGGGTCTTTCCAGACGTCGCTTGTGGTCACACTTGTGGTCAGTAGCGAGTGGAGGCCGGCCACGCAGGGACCTCTCTCCAGTCCGGTGGATCCACGCGTGAGTCGTGCGTGACCTCAGGTGCCCCGCAGCGTGTCTGAGGACCCGCATTGGCCCAACGGAAAGGACGTTTCTATGAGGCGAGCCTCTATCTTCTGTAGGATCCGTCCCTTCATGCTCAAATGCGGGAGAATGCTGGACAAATTTCCCGCCTGCTCTGCAACGTTCCTCCCTTACTCCTCCTGAATGTCTGTATTTCAGACCCCGAAGGATAACCCCTGGCTTGGAGTGGAATTTACTGGAAAGAAAGGAGAGTTAAGAGCACCTTTGGCAAAAGCCTCGATTTGCTTCCAGAGCTAGAAATCAAGGTCCAGGACGCTCTGTGGGCCGAACTCTGTGCAGAGCGGGGATGCTGAGCTCTGTGTCCCCGCCCCGTGCTTCTGTTCCTTCCTCCACGTCGGCCGGGAGGCGCGTCTCTGCACAGAATTTGTGCCTGGTGTGTTCTCCCATGCTTCCATCCTGCACGCGCCCCGGCCTCAGCAGGTGGTAGCCGCTGGGCCCCGCGGGCTCCCTCCCGCAGAGCCTCTGTGGTTGGACCCACACGGCCAGGTTGCCCTTGTGGATCACCAGGGATCTGGGCCAGGGCCGTGTTTATTCTCCAGTTCGCCGTTCTTGACTTTGGAAATGGATGAGCCTTTCCAAGAAAGCTCTTCCTGCATGTCAGGTGTCCCAGGGTCAGGGCCAGAGCCACTTCGTATGCTTCGTCCCCAAAGGACACGTGACGGAACCACATCTTTGTAGCCACCACACCCATTATTCGAATGCACACCCGCAGACCTTCCTGTTCCAAAGAAAGAGCGAGAAGAACTTATTCACATGTATGCTGGTGCTCCCGTATAGAGTGCAAACCAGTGCATTTCCACCGTCCATTCTTGCAGCCACAGTGTCCAATTCCCTCCCACCTTTCTGGAGTCTTTTGTGGGACGGCACAGAGGAAAAAGTGGGGAAGAGGTTGTGATGTGTGTTAATTTCATGTGTCAACTTGAGGGGGCCACGGTGCCAAGACGTGTGGTCAGGTGTTATTCTGGAGGTGTCTGTGAGGATGTTTTGGGAGGAGGTTAACATTTAAGTTGGTGGGCGTTGAGGAAAGCAGATCGTCCTTTTTAATGTGGTGGGCCTCGTCTAATCAGTCAAAGGACTGGCTAGCACAAGAGACTGAGCTCCAAGGAAGAGGGAAGCAGGCCAGCAGACGGCACCAGGACTCGGGCGATGTCAGCTCTTCCCTGGGTCCCGGTCCACTGGCTACCCTGCAGATTTGGGGTATGGCGGCCTTTAGAATTCCATGAGCCGTCTCTGTCGTAAACTGTCCTCCCCGCGCACACACACCCTGTTGCTTCTGCTTCTCTGGAGAGCCCCGACTAGTGCAGGGGTAGGCAAGGCGCAAGGGAGCGGAGTAGTTTCTGCTCCTCTGCAGCTGAGGGGCTGGTGACACACACCAGCTGCCTCGGGGGCCAGGAAAGGAAACTACGCACGCAAAAATTTTCTGAGATACAAAGAACGCCTGCTTTACCTCCGTGTCTCACTTTCGCCACGCGGCGGGTTTACTGGGTCCTTGCTAAAGTGAAAGGCAGAGCTGAGGCATTTGATGCTTCCTAACTAAAACTGAGCAAGTAAAAAGCAGGGAAAGCAAACGGACTGTGGGATCCTGGGCTGCGTCCTGGAACAGGAAAGAACTTGGCGAGCTCAGGGGAAAGTTTGGAGTTTAGTGGATAGTCACGTTGGCCTCTCAGAGTTGACAGGTGCATTGTGGTCAGGTGAGACATTGCCAACGGGCGAGGCTGGAAAAAGGGGCACTGCCTTTGCAACTCTTCTGCAAATAGGAAGTCCCTCCCAAACTGAACACTTGTTTTAAAAAACTAGGCGGTGAACAAGGGTCCGCGGAAGACGAGGGGCAACGCTTGACAGGAGTGGCGGGATCGCAGGCGATACCACTGTCTTTCAGTTTAGGGGAAAGTAGCAGCATTAAATTGTTAATTTGCATGCTCACAGATCTTGAACGGTCCTTGATAGAAATGAAATGTTACTGTATCCTAAAATGATGCAGAATCACCACCTTTCTGCGGGTGAAGCAGAGGAGAGGGTGTCTGCGGAGAGGCTGGTTCCCTCCTGGGGGCCAGATTCTGTCCTCTGGGAGCCCTGGCCCGGTTGTGTTGACCATGCATTATGGGGAATGAAGGGTGGGCTTTATCCGTGCCTCAGGGGGTCCTGGGAAAGAGGCGGCAACAGGAGAAGTCGTGGGCATTCGGTGACCCACAGGCGCAGGCAGAGAAGCCCAGGGCAACAGGTGACAGGAGACAGCCAGGACGGACGTGACCCCACAGCTCTCCACGGACAGGGTCAGAAATCGAGGCCGGCCCTGGACACAGGCGGTGGACTTCCTGCAAGGGGGCCGTACCCTTGGGAGGGGGGGGGGGGGAAGCACAGGGCTGTCACTGCAATCAGAGCGTAAGCGCGGGAGAGAGAGAGAAACACTCGAGAAGGCACTTGACCTTTTCAGTGCTGAGCTCTAAAAATAGGGGTGGGGCGGTGAGTAAGCCAGGCTCCTCGGCCTGTTTGTGCCTACAGGCCTGGCTCCTCTCCCAGACGTCAGCCGCCCAGCCCTGTCACCTGTGCCAGGCGAGCCCGGGGGGCCGCCCGTCACCTGGCCCGAGTCCTGGTCTCCTCCTGGCCGGAGGAGCGGAGGCCCGGGACCTCTGGTCAAGCGCAGCGTCTGTTTGGTTTCACCTCGATGCTCTGCCTCGTGACCACGTTAACCTTCCCTCCACGTTTTACCAGGAAGGACGCAGAACTTGCTGGCCAAGTTGGGCTCTGTCTAAACATTTCCTTTAAACTTCTTCCAACTATTTGGTTGGAGCCTCCGGTTTCGGGGTCCGTGGCAGAGCCCCCAGATCCACCGTGCTCGCTGGGTCCCGGAGGAAAAGGCAGGGCCGGGGCGGGGTCCTCCGCAGCAACCCCTCGTCCGTCACCAAGTGCCGGCCGGACCCCCTGACAGAGCGGGTTCTCCGGAGCGGATCCGGGCGGCTGCGCCCTGACAGTCACGTGGGCCTCAAGGTGAGAGGGCCTTCGTGAAGGTTTCTGAGCACAGCGCCCTTGCCTTTCCGTCCTCGCTCTCGCACATTTTACTAGAAAATCCTGTCTGACCCCTTGCCGGCTGGAAGCCGGATTACGTGGCGAGGCTAACGATACCCTTCTCCCCAGCTAAGCCCCTCCGTGCCCTCACCCCTCGGGGAAATCGAGATTGCTGGGATCTTGTCACCTCTAGGTTTCTCCCTGGGGCAGTCAGGTCAAAGACCGTCTGTCCCCTCTCTCTTTTTCTCCAGGGACTTTAAAAGCAAATCAGATGAAGGAGTTTATCTTGTTCCTCGAGGGCCGGGCGGGCTTTGCTCGCTCCGGCTCTCTGGGGAGGGGTACCCGGACCCGCATCCGGACCCGCGGGACGGTCTCCGGCAGCCCCTTCCCTCCTGTGCGCTCCCCGACGGCTTGGGCCAGCGAAGCGAGCCCTCCCTTTGGCTCTGCAGGCTCACGTGATGCGAGGACGGGTGGTCTGTGCTCACTGGGGCCGTTTGGCTGGCTTTGTGGCCACATCGTGGTGGCACGGAGCCGCCCTCCTTCTTACCTAACTCGAGAAGCTGGGAGAGCGGCTGAAAACCCTTGCTCAGAGCCCAGGGACTGACGGAGCCCTTCCGTTCTGTGAGCCGAGCGGGGCCCTCTGGGTCCGCTGGCGTCCTTGGGTTGGCTCCCCACCGGGACGTCTGGGAGACAGGCAGTGCGATGTCATCCAGACCGGGAACTTCTGGCCCCAGGTGTTTCACCCGTCTGCAGACAGACCCCCTCCCCGAGGAGGGCACCCCACGTCCCACCGAGGGCCCCGGCCAGGGTGGGTGACAGCCCCCAATGTCGGCAGTGACTTACCACCCGGAATGTTCCCCAAGCAGGCCTGGGTGGTGCCCTCCTCGGGAGGCCTGTGGCCTGGCCCCCAAACAGGCGTCCGTCCTAGGAAGCAACCTGGCAGCTGCGAACTAGGGGACGGGTCAGGATGCGATGTGTTCCCCGAGCAGATGGGTCGCCCCTGTTTGCATTTTACCCTTGACTGAGACTCCCAGAGCGTGCCGCTTGACCTCACAAAGAGTTCAAGACGGCCGGCACCTCACAGACCCGCCGGGCGGCCGGTTCGGATGGCGTCTAGTTCGGCCAACACGCAGCTTACGGGATCTCCTTCCCCGTCCCCTGATGGAGTAACCGGTGCCTCGGCGGAGGGCTCTTAGCCTGGCCGTGCCCTCGGCCTCCTGGGCATCCGGGCGAAGGCCACACGGGCGTGGTCAGATGGCGCTCTTAATAGATGAAGGACAGGAGGGGTGGGCACACCAGACTTTCCAAAGACGGAGGCACAGGGTCCCTCCAGCCCCACGCTTTCCTTCAGAATCACCTTGTCACACACCCTCCCCCTCCACGCTCGGGGGTCCCTTTCCCCCCCCTCAAGTCTGAGTGGCCTGACAATACTTGGCGTGACAGAGTAAGGTGGACGCGGCCAGCGTCTCCGTCTGCCTCTGCTTCCCAAGGGAAGGCGGCCGGGTAGGAGTGCGACCAGAGACCAGGCCGGGGCGTGCGGCCTGGGGTGCGTGCTCGGACGACCTCTGAGGGGGCGGCGAGCTGACCTGTGAATCCCCCCAGCCCGGCCTGGGCCACACGGGGCAGGTCAGAGCTGCGCGGCCGGACCGCCCCTCCCCCGATCTCCCGACCTCCAGAATCGTCAGCAAGAGAAAATGGCAGTCTGGGGCTATAAGGTTGTTTCCCTCTCTTTTATTTACTTATTTTTTGGTGTGTGGGGAGGTGTTGTTACTTAGTAATAATAATAAAAAAAAAACAGAACATGAGGTTCCTGAGGAAATTATATTAAAATACTTAATATTTTAGCATAGGTTAGGATAGTTGATTTTATGCATCAGCTTGACGGGGCTCTCGGAGTGCCCAGATATTTGGTCAAGCATGATTCTGAGTGTGTCTGTGAGGGTGTTTCTGGATGAGATCAGCATTTGGTTTGGTAGACTGAGTGAGGCAGGGGGCTCCCTGCCCCTGCCGTGTGGGTGGGCCTCATGCAATCAGGTGAAGGGCCTGACTAGAACAATTAGCTGGACCTTCCCAAGAATAAGAGGCAATTCTTCCTGTCTGGCACTCTTTGAACTGGGACATCAGCCCTTTTCCTGTCTTTGGCCTGGAACCACCCCATTGGCTGTCCTGGGTCTCCAGCATGCTCACTTACCCCACAGACCTTGGGACTTGCGGGCCTCCATAACTGCCTGAGCCAGTTCCTTATCATGAATCTCTCTCTCTCTCCCCATCATGTTTTTAAAAATTCTTTTTCAGTGTTTATTTACTTTTGAGAGAGAGAGACAGAGCATGAGTGGGGTTGGGGCAGAGACGGGGAGGAGACACAGAATCTGAAGCAGGCTCTGGGCTCCGAGCTGTCAGCACAGCGCCTGGTGTGGGGCTCGAACCCACAAACCGTGATATCGTGACCTGAGCGGAAGTCGGACGCTCAACCGACTGAGCCCCCCCCCCCCCCCCCACCCTCCGGGTGTCCCAATCTCTCCATCCTATAGGTTCTGTGTCTCTGGAGAACCCTCACTAACACACAGGCCACACCCGCGGCAGCACTCCTGGAGGTTAAGTCACAAAGGCAGTGCACTTTGTTCGCACGTGTCCGCATGCCAGGACAGCTAGAAAACACTTAGCAAGCACCCGGGATGCAGGGCGATGACACAAGTCCTGGGGCAATAAAAGGAAGTCGAAGGAGCAGGACCCCTGCCCCCCACCCCCGCCCCCCTGCCCCAGGAGCTTCCGCTTGGAAGACCCTCAGAACGTGAGCTGATGGGCAATGGACGGGAAACGGGCCAGCCCCCCGGGTGGGCTCCGTGGCACCCTAGATCGGGGAAGAGTTCGCTCAGATCCCCCAGGAAAGTGAGCGGCGGTCTGTTTGCTTGGGTGACGGCCTGTCCCCAAGCACAGCAGGACATGCCCAGCTTCGGGGCACCTGGGCGGCTCAGTCGGTGAGCGTCTGACTTCGGCTCAGGTCGTGATCTCACGGTTCACGAGTTCGAGCCCCGCGCCGGGCTCCGTGCTGCCAGGGCAGAGCCTGCTTTGGATCCTCTCCAGGATACAAAGAAGCCAAGGGCCAGACCTTCTGGAAGGCCAGGGGTGTGAACTGGGAGCATTGAAGTTCCTCCTCGTCGACACGTCTCGGCTCCTGACCCGGCTGCCGTCTACCCCCCAGACAGGACCCTCTGGGCACGGCCCCCTGGGTGGGGCGCTGTTCCCTGGCCCACGCTCCCCGTTACTCTACATGCGGGGCCTGTTCCGAAATACACTTCCGTGGCCTCCGTTCCTTAGTTGTCTCTCAACGGCTCCTGACCTCACAGCACATTAGTAAGAGGATTTGATTACATACCGAAGGCCTGAGAGCCTCCCGTGCAGTATCCTGAAAATACCTGGAGTCCCGGCCGGACTTTGCTGTGTGTGTCTTTGAGGGGGGGGGGGGGAGGCGGTGGGGGGGGCGCGCTCTGGCTACAAAGGGCACGTGCCTTGATTCAGAGGTTCCCCAGGGTTGTCTTGGTCTGAGTTCGTGGTCGAGGGAGGCCAGCCTGGTGCCGGCTTCTATCTGACCCTGCTGGGGAGTAAGAACTTGGTGTCCCTTCCTGCAGAGTGACAGAGGGTCCCAGGGGACGTGTGCTGAGTGAAGGGACATTGTTCCCTCCCGTGGGATGTCCAGGCAGCTGGCCGGACTCCCTCCCGTCCTCATCTGAGCACCGCTCCCCGCCCCTAGAACGCCTGGCTCGGTGATTCCGGGAGTTCCTGGCTTCTGCACCCGTCCCCTGAGGACGAGGTGTGGGGGGATGAGCCAGAAGGGCAGAGTGCTGCAGTGTGCCACCCCAGCACCTGTACAGTGCAGGCTGCAGGGCCAGCAGAGCGCTGGGCGTGGACTTGGGGGCAGCGTGCGGGCCGCCCCGGAAAACCACGACCCACAGGGACCAGTAGCTGCTTCTGCCTCACGAAAGCCCTCTGTGGGCCCCCTCTGTACCCCGGAAGGGGGTTCTGGGAACGATCACGGAGGCACGATCACGTCCGGTTCTGGTCAATCCTAACACAAAGTGCCACGGTTAGATCTTACGTCTCATCTGTGCCGTGCCATTTCCTGTGTCTTGCCCAGGCTGGGTGGTGACCACGTGCTTTTTGAGGGACGGGAGGGAAACGGGTGAAGGGAGTGGATCAGATGCGGCCACAGACCCCGGCCTTCGTTTCGGGGGCACCAGCCGGTCACTGTGACGGCAGGTGCACGACCCTCCCCCAGGAGGGTTTTTGAATATGACAAAGTTGCCGTGGACGTCCCTGGACGAGCTTCTGTGCCACCTGCTCTCCTGTCTCTGGGATAAACGCCCACGTACCCGACTCCTGGCTTGTGTGGGGCTTGTGTATTTGCTTTTATAAGAAACGGCCTGGGCGTTTTTCAGAGCGACTGTAGTATCTTACATTCCTACCCATACACTTTATTTTTGTTTGTTTTTTCAGTTTATTTTGAGACAAACAGAGAGAGCGAGAGAGCGAGCGAGAGAGCATGAGCGGAGGAGGCACAGAGAGAGAGGGAGACAGGACCTGAAGCAGGCTCTGGGCTGACAGTGCACAGAAGAGCAGGAGGGGGCCTGAACTCGATAGATGGACTGTGTCATTGTCAAAGTTGTCACTGTGATAGTGCGTTACGATCTTGTAAGATGACACCGTTAGGGAGACGGGGTAAGAGCACCTGTGTGTGAATCTACAATTATCTGAAAAAAGAAATTAAACAGAATATATGGCATCACAGTACAAGTAAGCCTGTAGGCCCGTGCTGATGTCGTTACTGGGTTTTCTGATTCTGGTGGCTGAGCGTCGTCGGTGGCTAAGAGTCCCGTCTGCTGGTGAGCTGGTCCTTTTCTAAAGGTCGACCCTCCCTCACGCACCTACGAGAAGAGGCCTTTCATTTTTTGCATTGTTTTACAGTTTCTTTATTTATTTTGAGAGCGAGCACAAGGGGGGGAGGGGCAGAAAGAGAGAGAATCCCAAGTAGACTCCGTGCCATCAACGCAGAGCCCGACGTGGGGCTCGATCTCACACACCGCGAACCAGGACCTGAGCCAAAATGGAAAGCTGGAGGCCTAACTGGCTCAGCCACCCAGGCGCCCCAAGAAGACCCGTCTTAAAGGCAGACCCAACTCCACCCCCTCTCCGGCCCATTTTGGGGCACAGAAAGGTGAGCTGGGGAGAACCGGGGGAAATGCGTCCTTGGCGGCTGGGCGCTGCTGAGGGCTGTCCGCGGCGGCCGAGGGAGGACGGCAAAGAGCCGCGTGTGTCTGGGAGAAGAGAGACCGGCGGCGTCTCCCAAGCTGGAAGTCTGGCGTGGACTCCGTTGCTCCCTCGGGCATAAAAGCCAAGTGTGAAACGCACTGCAGACCCAGCCCAGGCGGTGGTTTGCAGTGTCCGTGGAGCTGAACTGGCAGGCTCCCCACGCCCGGCACTGGTCGGGATCACTGGTCTCTACCTACGGATGCTGAAACTCTACGAGAGAGCCCCGGGCCGGCCGGGAGCCTGGGCTTGACCCAGAAGGGCCCGTTGAGTACCACTTGTGCCCTGGGGCTCCTGGGCTGGCGGCGTCCCTCCAGGGAAACGTTGACCTTTATGATGAACTATCTTACGACCGAATGCTTTGCAGCATTAAAATGTGATCCATCTCATTAAGTTGTCATATGAAGCCTATTAATAACTCCAGAAATGAGATCCCGTGAAAGCCTTTCGCTGTTATTATTTAAAACAAATATTGGTTATTTATAGCCAGGTCACCAACGTGGTCATTGCTTTCCAAAGTCTCTTATTTCCCTTGATCTAACCTGAGAAGCAGGGCCTTCGAAACAACCCAGGTGGTGGAGAGAGGCCTCGCAGGCCGCCCCCCTCCTTGGAACGTGGCCTCACCAGGGACGGCAATCCCCCTGCCGTTCATGCCCTGGTGGTCTTCCTGAAGAGCCTACCGAGTGTCTTCTGCCTTGACGTTCTCACCTGTCCAGGATGGTGTCTCTCCTGGGCCGTCTGGAGACATGCAAGAACCATGAAGGGCCCGAGCTTTGCCTTCCTGGCAAAATAACAAGTTAACCTGCAACATGTCTTTCTTCTCTTGGGCAGGAAGACGGGAGACTCCCGGGTCAGAGACAAAGGACACTGTGCTGCTTCAGCAAGCACGGCAGCCGGAGGACCAGCGTTTTCCTGCTGGTTCTCTGAGCCCCCGCTGGAATTCCCAATCCCCCCGATTCCAAGGGTCAGGTGCTATCTGCACACACAGGGGGTGGCATTGCCGGAGAAGCCCACGCTCCGGGCACATGACTCCTCTGTAAACATGCCTGCCTCTGTTCTGCAGGGAGGCGTTATCTTTACCCGGTCGAGCGGTAAGCATGCCTGACGTCTGTTCCAGAGGGAGACGCTGTTCCTCTCTTCCTCTAATCCTTGCAAAGATAGTCTGGAACAGAGGGCAGTCAGCATTTCCTTCCTGATTCACGCACAGTCGCCAGAGACCCCAGAGAACTGTCTCCCAAAGGACCATAGAATAAATTCTTACTCAGTTAAGGTTTTGGGGTTGTTTTTTTTTTCCTGAATTAACTCCTCCCCGCAGTTTTGCAAGTGATGGCCTGTTCTCACGGCTGCTAAGAAGTCACGTGGCCTTGTGCGCGGCTGTGGAGGGGGGCGGCTTGGCTCTCCCTTCAAGGAAGACAAGAGGGGCGGTCGGCCGACAACCTTCCCCGGCAGTGCCTTTGGGAGCCACTGCAGTGTTGAAGCCGGGCCATCTTCTCCTCAACCCCACAGCAGTGCCAGAAGGCTTCTCTCTCCGCACGCTCTGTGCCCCCCACCCCTTGATTTCACTCCAGATGAATCTTTTGCGCATCTGGCTCTGTCTTAAAGCACCAGCAGACACACCTGTCTGGACAAAGGTGATCTGACAAATGTGAGGCTGATCCGGGCTTCCTCCGAGACCGTCCACGGTTCAGGAAATCTGGGATCCTGTTGTAAGGCTCTGGAGTATTCCCCATCCCGGGGACATTTCAGTATTTGCCCCCGTTTTTCCAGGAACCTGACCACAACACACCAACTCCTCCTGGGAGCCAGAGACAGACTCTGCTCCAGCCCACAGCCTCGGCTGGACCCACCGAGTACCCATGGCTCTTGCCTGTGTTGCAGGCTCAGCTAAAGACCGCCTCCCGACCAGTTCGCCGTGGCCTGCCTTTCTACCACTCTTTCTGTGTTTGCTTGTTTACGAAGGTCTGTACCCTCCATCCGATGGCAAACTTTGTAGGATCCCTATCTGTTCCCAGTGGCCAAAGCAATGCCTGGGACATAGCAAGCACGAAACACAGATTCACTGACTGAATAACGAATAGCAGATGCTCCGAATTATTAATACGCTGCATCCTGAGCCTGATTCCTGGCTCCCAACATTTTCCAATTCCTTGTGCTCCCTCCTCTCTCAACTACACGTGGGGAGTTATCCTCTAAAACACTGTTACCACTGTGTCTAGAATGATCAAACTGGCTTTGTGCTGACAGTGAATGTATCAGTGGTCACTCCTGCCATGGAAGAGCGGGACAGCGACCTCCCCGCTGGTGTCCTTCAGGAGCGGTGCGTGTCCCACAATGGCGTTGATGCGTTCCGGGAGGTGCTTACGAGTATCTCTGGGGAGTCATCCCAGCTCCCACTGTGTTAAGAAGTGGTCTTCCTCTGTGGTCACCCCTGAGAAAACCCGCAAAGACGAGAAGGAAGGCGTCGCCTGAGGGGCGTCCCCAGAAAGGGAAACAGTTGGAACCGTTGAAACTCTTAGTTTGTCGTTGAGACGCAAGAGTGTTCTCCGATCCACCTGATGGCCATTTCTGGAGACACGACGCTCCAGCCCCCTCCGCTGCGTCGTCGCCCCTGCAGGGGGCCCTGGTGGTTTCAGAACGTTCTGGTGTCTCTTCGAGGCAACACCCTTCCTAAGCACGCGATGTTCCTGGTCAGCCCCAGTTGGACCTGTTTTTCAAAACTCCCGGGACAGCAAGTCCAAGATGTCTGTGCTGTTACACGGCACGCCCAGTAATTCCAGTAATCCCCCCTCCAACAACAGGATTGGAAGGGTACCTTCTGGCCCCCGCCTGCCTGTTTCAGGATCACCCGGCCTCTGTTTCTCTCCCTTCGCCATGACCAGCCGCCCCGGGGCCTGAGGTTAGGGTGACCGCCGGTGAAAATAAGGGCAGGAATGAGTTGGCACTGGGCCCCATAAACTGATCCTGTCCGTACTGATAGGTTTGCTCAACGAAACCCTCCCCATAACCAGGCGTGACTTATTCCCACTCTCTGCTCTTGTGGGTTTGGACAACAGTCCTTACCTACCTTTTCTACATTATGTGAAATAGCGCCTTCCAGCCTGTCCTCAGTGCTCTCTCTTTATAAACTGCCCGATGGCCATTTGTGGATCCTCAATTCTGTGTCGTTTCACTGCCGCGACCGTGACTAACATTATGGTGATTGTGCTTTATTTTTTCCTCCGAGTTTATATCAACAATTAAAAATTTTTTTTAAGTGTTTATTTATTTTTGAGAGAGAGAGCAGGGGAGGAGCAGAGGAGAGGGAGACACAGAATCCCAAGCAGGCTCCAGGCTCTGCTCTGTGCTGTCAGCACAGAGCCTGATGCGGGGCTTGAACCCACAAACCGTGAGATCATGACCTGAGCCAAAATCACATGCTCAACTGAGACACCCAGGCGCCCCTATGTCAACAGTTTTAAATAAAAATGTGATTATACCATATGAATTCTTTAATAGTCTTTCTCCCTCAATATTTCATTGTGAGAACACCCCCATTGCTTCTAGAGATCTCCAGCACGTAAGTTTTCTTTGTTGTAAAGTATTCATTCCAGTGTTAGACCACTAGCCATGATTTCTTTAGCCATCTCCCATTTTTTGACATTTAATGCTGTTGTTAAAATTATACCGTTATAAGTAACGCTACTATGAATCTCATTTGGTATAAATCTTTGTGTATTTGTCAGGCTCATCCAGGCTTGAGCCAATAATAAACAACTCACGAATCCCAGCGGCTCAACACAGCAGAGGGCTCTGTCCCGTTCACTTACACGTCCAACCACGGGAGCCCCGTTGTGCACAGCCGCACCGTGACAGAGGCTGTGGGGTCCGGCACCGCACGCACCTCCAGAGTTTGCTCTGAGAGAGCCCAGAGCGTGTGGGAAGCTCGAACGCTCTTCTGGGCTTGGCCAGGATGTGAAAAGCATCATTTCTGCTCACAGAGCCTCGGCCCGAGCCAGTCCCAGCGCCCAGCCGGCCTGCCAGAGGGGTAGGAGCCCAGAAGACACAGGTCGGCAGCAGTAGACATGAGAGACAGCAGGTCATTACGGATAGAGAATAAGAAGGTAAAAAAAAAAAACCCGGAGAGATGGTAATTATCTCTAAAAACGTAATGCAGCAAAATTTAAAAGAAGAAGAAGAAGAAGAAGAATCTGAATAGACCTTTAACCATCAAAGAACTGTTACATCAGTTTAGAAGTCCGCTCTCCTTAACAGTATACACAAGATGCCAGGACCAGCCAGTTCGATAAGAGAGTTCCACCGAACAGTCAAAACAGGTACCCCAATATTGTGCAGAATGTTCCGGAGAATAGAAAGGAGGCACTCATCTCGGACTCATTTTCTGAGCTGAGGTTCCTCTTCTACCAAAGCAGACAAGGACACCATGAGAAAGAAAGAGATTCCTCTTCCTTACAAATGCAGACGTGAAAATCCCTGGTGAATATTAGGGAACAGAGCTCAGCAGTATGTTAAAACAAACAGATCATGACGAATCTGGGTTATTTAAGGAACGCGAGATTACATTTGAAGATCTATTTATGTAATTCACCACAGTAACAGTTTAAAATTATACGTACATTCACAGCACAAACTCATAGGAAATTGGAAATAGAAAGAAGTCTCTTAACACAAAAAAGCACTACAACACACCTGTAAGCAGCCTGCAGTGGTGAAGCCTTAGAATGAGTGTGTCTGAAGTCCAAGACTAGCTGAGAAGGCCTGTCATCACTCTTTATCCAATATTTTACTGGAGCTACTTGTTACCATAATATGTCGGGGAAAAAAATGGCAAATGCCAGGATTCCCAAGAAGGAAGCAAAGCTGAAGTTATCTATAGATGAGAAGATTTTGTACATGGAAAAATCCCAAGGGAATCTACAGATGAAAAAAAAAAATCAATGAGGGTGTTTAGCTGTTTTTCTGGACACAAGATGAGTCTACAAAATCAACGTGTTATTCACAATAGACAACATAAAGTGCAATTTAAGAACTATGCCATTTATAGCAAACAGCAACAGAAATACATGACAAGTATTCATGAACCTAACAATAGCTGTGAAAGGCATTTATGGAGGACACTTCAAAGTGTCACCGAAGCAGACTTGTGGCCAAAGAAGACTGGGATAGATAGAGTAGTGCCAGGTATCGAATGATGGCAAGACTCCTCAGCGTAAAGATGTCCTTTGTCCCCAGATTAATCCAGGAATCCTTGATGTCCACCAAATATTTTGGAGAAATTTAGCAAGCTGATCAAAAACTCACACGAAAGAAGAAATGGCATAGAAAAAGCAAAATTAATCACGGTGGGAGAATTTGCTTATCAGGTGTTTGGACTTTTTAGAAAGCGATAATAATAGATTGATCAGAGGAAACAGAGAACTTGGAAATAGACCCCCCCCCCCCCCCGCCCAGAATATGAGAAGGATTTATATATGAGGGAGGCGGTCATGTAGATCAGTGACACGATAAATAGTTCAGTCAGTACAGCTGGGAGAAGTGTCAGAAAACATAAAATTAAATCTCCATCTCACACCACAGCCAAACAACTCCAGGTTGATTAAAGACCTACATGTGAAAAGCAAAGTTACAGGAGAATTTTTGATGTGTACACAGGAGAAGCTATTTATGATCTCAGATGGTCAAGGATTTCTCAGAAGACAAAAGGCAAGAACGTAACCCAAAACCTCAACCCACGGACCCGTTGGGCTACATTAAAGTTAGAAACAAACGTTGAGAAGTGAAGATGAGTGGCAATCCAGGAGAAACCATTTGCAAACATGTAACTGACCAAGGATTAGTATCCAGACTGTATAAAGCACGTTTGGTTTCTAAGAACAAGCAAATGACCAATGGCACAAAGGGTGAAAGATAGAAACAGGCAATCCACAGGAAACATATCCCCAAAGACCAACAAACCTGAAACTATGCACAATGTCACTAGTAACTGGAAGGTGAAAATGACAATAGCCAGCAGACTGGAAAAAGGAAGAATTGGTGGGATGTGAGGGCTGGCACGTCTGACCTTGATGGTGGGAGTACAACGAGCTGACCTTGGTAAAGAACAACTAGGAGAGGATGTGCATCCCTTCTGATCTGGCGTTTCTGCTGCTGGTGACTCCCTGGAGGAGCTCGTACAGACACCCAAGGAGTCATGCATAGCCGCGTGGCTCATAATTGTAAACACATGAACGGTTTTAACGTACATATTCAGGAGACGGGAACAATCCACTTTGGTAAATGCCGTCTAATGTGGATCATATGTTCTTCTACTTAGTATGAACGAATGAATCGGCATTGATAAATCTCAAAAACATAATGTCGTCTAAAGCAAGTGATTTACAGAGGGGTGGCTACAATACGATAACACGTATAAGTAATTTTATAGAGCCAGAACATACTGTACATTGTTCATGGAGACATAATGAAGAGGGCAAATATAAAAATATGTGTGAGACTTACGAGCTCCATAATTAGGATGGCAGTTCCTTCGAGGGGAAAGATTAGTAGGGACGTGGTTGGGGAGGGGGATTCAGGGGTCTTTGGCTATAATGTAAAATTTTATTTCGTACGTAGTAAACGATTCACCCGATATGTGACCAAATATTGAGGTCTTAAAAAGTTAGGTAGACAAGGGGCACCTGGGTGGCTCAGTCGGTTAAATGACCGACTTCGGCTCAGGTTGCGATCTCGCGGTCCGTGAGTTCGAGCCCCGTGTCGGGCTCCGTGCTGACAGCTCAGAGCCTGGAGCCTGGTTCAGATTCTGTGTCTCCCTCTCTCCCTCTGCCCCTCCCCCACTCATGCTCTGTCTCTCTGTCTCAGAAATAAATAAACATTAAAATTAAAAAAAAAAGTTAGGCAGATGATCCATGGATTGTGTTATACTTTTTCCTGTCATTTTCTGCATATTTCTTTGAAATATTTCAAAGTCGTAATTTGCAAAAAGAACATCTCTTTTGATCATTTTTCAAGTATAGTGTGAGATTAAATCATCTATAAAAAGAGAAACCTTTGTCACCCCTTATTAACACTTTAAAGCAAAATCTGACACCACAAACCTATGTTCAAACTTTGATCTGCAAATTAAATGTTGCCTTTGACATTTTAAAAAACCTATAAGTGTTTTATTGAGATATAATTAACACAACACAAAATTTACCCTACAAGTCAGTGCTTTTTAGTTTTTTCACAGAGTTGCGCATCATTATCTAATTTTAAAACATTTTCATCACCCCAACAGGAAACCCCGTACCCAGAAGTCACACCCCACTCCGTCTCCCTCTGCAATCTACTTTTTTCTTTTTTTTTTTTTATCATTTATTTATTGTTGAGAGAGAGAGACAGAGCGCGAGCAGGGGAGGGGCAGAGAGAGAGGGAGACACAGAATCCGAAGCAGGCTCCAGGCACGGAGCCATCAACACAGAGCCCGACGCGGGGCTCGAACCCACGAACCGTGAGATCATGACCTGAGCTGGAGTTGGACGCTTAACCGATTGAGCCACCCAGACTCCCCTGCAATCTACTTTCCAATTTCTACGGATTTGCCTATTCCGGACATTTAATATCCAGAATAATGCAACTCATAACCTTTCATTTCTAATTTATTTCACTTAGCATGTTTTCAAGGTTTGTCCGTGTTTTTGTGTCTCGGTACTTCATACCTTTTAGTTACTAGACAAGAATCTGTTTTGTGTATATGCTACATTTTGTGTATGAATTTATCAGTTGATGCACATTGGTATGTTTTCACTTTTTGGCTATTTTGAATAATGCTGATATAGACGGTATCTCACCGGTTTTTGTGTGCCCCCATGTTTTCAATTCTCTTGAATATGTGCCTAGGAGTAGAATGGCTTGCTCGAACGGCGGCTGGACGTTTTCCGTTCTGAAAACCTGTCCAACTGGTTTCCAAAGTGGCCGAGCCGTGCTATCTTCCCGCCAGCAGCATGCAGAGGTTCGAATTTCTCCACGTCCTCATCAGCACTTGTTACCGTCTATCTCTTTAATTTTGGTCAGCCCCGTGTGTGCCACGCGGTATTTCATTGTGGTTTTGTGTCGCATTTCCCAACGGATGAGTCACGTTGAGTATCTTCTCAGGTGCTCATCAGCTGTTGGTGTATCTTCTTTCGGATATCTTCCGAATTCTTTTCAACTGGGAACTATGAGCTTTCCGCTTGTTTTTCTTTTTCAGGATAACTTTGGCCATTCAGCCAGGTCCCTTGGATTTCCTTAGGAATTTTAAGACCGGCCTGTCACATTAGAGGGGGGAAAAGGCGGCTGGAACTTTGATAGACAATAGTAAGCTTTTCTGATCTATGAACGCAGGATGTCTTTCCACTTACTTTATTTCTTCTTCTTAGTTTATTTTTAAAAAATTTAATGTTTATTTATTTTTGAGAGACGGACAGAGTTTGAGCGGGGGAGGGGCAGAGAGAGGGGGACACAGAATCGGAAGCAGGCTCCAGGGTCCCAGCCGTCAGCGCGGAGCCCGACGCGGGGCTCCAACTCACGAACCGCGAGATCATGACCTGAGCCGAAGTCGGACGCTCAGTCGACAGAGCCACGCTGGTGCCCCTTTTTAGTTTCTTTTAATAATGTTTTGTGGTTCATAGTGTGAAAACGTCTCACTTTTTTTTTTTGTTAAATTTACTGGTAGGTATTTTATTCTATTTGATAATGTTTGAACATGGCACTGTTTTCTTAATTTCACTTTTGAATTGCCCTTAGCTAGGGTACAGAAGAACAACTGATTTTTATATATCGATCTTGTATTGTGCAATTTCCCTGAACTTGTATATTAGCCCCAGTAGATTATTTTGGGGGTGATTTAGGATTTTCTGTATACAAAATCATGCCATCTATGTGTGAAGATAGGTTTACTTCTTCCTTTCCTTTCCTTTTTCCTTTCCTTTCCTTTCCTTTCCTTTTATTTACTTATTTATTTTGCCCCATCGTCCCAAAGGAATATCTTTGTCTTTTTTCTTCCAAGAAGCACATTCAAGGGTAAGCTAAGAGTAGCCTCCTGCCTCATTGACTCAGAAACGAAAGGCATCTTGGAAATCATGCCTTCGCTCATTGCTCGATTTGTTACGTATTCACTCACTGTGTCCAGCTCACCGCAGGCTGGATGCTGGAGTCACAGCAGGGAGGAGGGCCCTGCCTTCGTGGAACAGACAGGCAGGTGGCAGAGGACGTAAAAGAGGCCAGCAGGTAAATCAGCAAGTCGATGAGGCTCGATAAGATGGTGTGAAGGAGACAGTCACGAGGACACGAGAGACGGAGAGCACCTGGGGTGAGGGGTGCTATTCTGAGAAGGTCATTCAGGTCAACCGTTTATCTGTTCTGTGAGTTCTGCCTACAAACCCCCCCACAGGTGCTTATCAGGACTTGACCCTAACACCTCCTGGGAGAGGTAACCCATCACCTCCTGCGAAAATCCATTCTGTCGTGGGTCCACTCCACTTGTACAGAGTTCTTTCTTAGGCTTGGACCCGAATCCCCCTCTCGACCCGGTCCCTACATGGTTTCAGTTACTTCCTCTGGAGGCCGGTTCTCCGCCTCATGGCGCACAGCCAGCGTGGCCTCCAGGTGGGGGCCGCGCCGAGGAGCAACCAGGGAGCTGAATGCCCTTGGCCTTCTGGAACTGGCAGAGTTATCTCTGCCCCAGGGTAGAGATGGGAGCCTCCGGCTTGCGGAGGAATGACTCTAGCCCGGACGAGGGCTCACGGCGTCCACCTTGACTTGTGTGATCCCGAGGCCAGTTCTGTGCCGTGCCAGGTGCCCCCCCCCCCATGCTGGCAAGGGTGACGGAAAAGAGCATACAACTGGCATTCCCATCAGAAACTGCGTGGGAGACTCCTTGACACAGTGATACCCTGGAAACACCGGCGCTTTTTTACTCTTTAAGTGGGAGAAAAATTAAAGCACCCTTGTGCCGTGGGCAAGACCTCAGGCGCCGAGAGAAACCTGCCATTGCCCGTCTTCTTCTGGCCCCCGCGGAGAAACGCGCACGGGGTTTGAGTGGGTCTGGTTTGTGACAACCCGCTGATGCGCTTTGGCAACACGTCTTCTCATTCCCCCAGTTAGTTAAAAATTACTGATAAAGCACAAGGGATTTTTGCACAGGTTTTAAAGAGGCTCGAAACTGAAATCGAAGTATGGTTAAAGAGAAGAAAACCAGAGTATCATTTCCTTCCTTTGATGGATTAGATTTGAAGTTCGCAACTAAAGGAAACCAGTTTGGCTCGCTCCTTCTGAAGCCTCCCTCACCGCTGCGGGCCGGTGGACAGGGTGGGAGTCCTCTCCGTGCGGCCACGGAAGCGACGCTGGGCCGCGCACGGGATCCCCCGCCGGCGACACCGGGCACAAACTTGTGTTCGGTTCCCTTGCTTGCGGTGGGGGAAATGGCCCTCCTGAGGGTTAGTGTAGGAAGGAATGAGTTTAGGACAGGGCCGGTCACAGAGCAGCACTTTATAATAAACACGCGTCATTATAATTTCACCCCCAGCGATGGGACACCAGCCGACTGAAAGTCGAGTTTTCTCATTGTTCACACTGGGGGTGAGTGAGACCTTTTATAATATTGCCCTTTAAAGGAGGCACCTCGATTCTGTGGAACAGATGGGGAAGGGAGGTGAGGGAGGAAGAGGAAGGAGGCGAAGAGGGGAGGGGAGAGAGGGAGGGGAGGGAGGGGAGGGAGGAGGGGGAGAGAGGGAGCTCCCACATACACCTCACACACGCTCACACCGTTGCACACACACACTCACACATGCGTTCTCAGCAGCATAAACACACACACACACACACACACACACACACACACACACACACACACACCCCGGCCCTGGGTGAGGCCGCCCCAGCCGCACAGCACGCACCGGGCCGCAAAGCTGGCTGCCCGAGGGGGACACATACCGGTGAACCCGAGTCCCCCACCTGCTGGACTGTAAGGTGCCTCTGACACCTGTTTGCCCCGACTCCGGCCCGCCCGGCAGCGCCACTGTTCCCACACTGCAGAGCCCTTTGGAAGGTTCCAGGCCGCCAGGGCCCCACAACTCGCTTCTTCGGACCTTTTCTTGGCCCCGCCGCCGTCCTCGGGACCGAGAGAGCTCCAGGCGTGTGTGTGCAGTTCCCGGGGACCCGCCTGCCCACAGCCCAGTCGCCCCTGTGTTGGAACTGACGGAGGGGGGGGCCCTTCCCCACCCCCGAATATCTGGGCTCCCTGCACACCCCGGCTCACCCACGGCCGGCCTCGCCCCTGACGCGTCCCGCCAGCGCGGCGGCCACGGCGGGACGGATTGGGGCGGGTTGAGTCCCCGCGCGATCCTTTGCTCGGACCCCTGGACGCCAGGCCGGCCGGGCGCGTGCCTCGGTGCGAAAGGACTCACTCGAAGGCCAAGGCGAGCCGCGTACCATACGCCTGGGCGGGGGGGGGGGGGGGGGGGGGGGAGGGACCAAGAGGTCACTTCCACCTGCCGCCTGTGTCGCCTGGAAGCTAGCCCGCCTCTGCGGACGTCTCTCCCCGGGGGTCCCGCGGGTGCGGCTCTCCTCCCCCCTCTCCTCCTCCTCCCCCCTCTCCTCCTCCCTCTCCTCCTCCCCCCTCTCCTCCTCCCTCTCCTCCTCCCCCCTCTCCTCCTCCCCCCTCTCCTCCTCCCCCCTCTCCTCCTCCCTCTCCTCCTCCTCCTCCCCTCCTCCTCCTCCTCCCCTCCTCCTCCTCCTCCCCTCCTCCTCCTCCTCCCCTCCTCCTCCTCCTCCCCCTCTCCTCCTCCTCCCCCTCTCCTTCTCCTCCCCCTCTCCTCCCCCCTCTCCCCCTCTCCTCCTCCTCCCCCCTCTCCTCCTCCTCCCCCCTCTCCTCCTCCTCCCCCCTCTCCTCCTCCTCCCCCCTCTCCTCCTCCTCCCCCCTCTCCTCCCCCCTCTCCTCCTCCTCCCTCTCCTCCTCCTCCCTCTCCTCCTCCTCCCTCTCCTCCTCCTCCCCTCCTCCTCCTCCCCTCCTCCTCCTCCCTCTCCTCCTCCTCCTCCCTCTCCTCCTCCTCCTCCCTCTCCTCCTCCTCCCCTCCTCCTCCTCCTCCTCCCCCCTCTCCTCCTCCTCCCCCCTCTCCTCCTCCTCCCCCCTCTCCTCCTCCTCCCCCCATCCTCCTCCTCCCCCCTCTCCTCCCCCCTCTCCTCCCCCCTCTCCTCCTCCCCCCTCTCCTCCTCCTCCTCCTCCCCCCTCTCCTCCTCCTCCCCCCTCTCCTCCTCCTCCCCCCTCTCCTCCTCCTCCCCCCTCTCCTCCTCCTCCCCCCTCTCCTCCTCCTCCCCCCTCTCCTCCTCCTCCCCCCTCTCCTCCTCCTCCCCCCTCTCCTCCTCCTCCCCCCTCTCCTCCTCCCTCTCCTCCTCCTCCCTCTCCTCCTCCCTCTCCTCCTCCTCCCTCTCCTCCTCCTCCCTCTCCTCCTCCCTCTCCTCCTCCTCCCTCTCCTCCTCCTCCCCTCCTCCTCCTCCCCCCTCTCCTCCTCCTCCCCCTCTCCTCCTCCTCCCCCTCTCCTCCTCCTCCCCCTCTCCTCCTCCTCCTCCCCCCTCTCCTCCTCCTCCTCCCCCCTCTCCTCCTCCTCCTCCTCCCCCCTCTCCTCCTCCTCCCCCTCTCCTCCTCCTCCCCCTCTCCTCCTCCTCCCCCTCTCCTCCTCCTCCCCCCTCTCCTCCTCCTCCTCCCTCTCCTCCTCCCCCTCCTCTTCCTCCTCATCGTCATTCTCCTCCCGCTCCTCTTCTTCCTCCTTCTCCTTCTTCTCCTCCTCTTCCTTGTCTCCTTCCTCCTCCCCTCCTCTTTCTTCCTTCTCCTTCTTTTTCCCCTTCCTCCTTCTTCCCCCTCCTCCTCCTTCTTCCCCCCCCTCCTCCTTCTTCCCCCCTCCTTCCTCCCCCTCCTCCTCCTTCCTCCCCCTCCTCCTCCTTCTTCCTCTTCTTTCTCCACAGGTCAGTTACTTGCTTTAAATTTCTTAACTTTTTACGTTTGCAAGCTGTCCGAGACTTAGAGCCGTGGCTGAGGTCGAAGGGGGCCGTGCCACAAAGCCTCCCCCGCCGTCAGCATCTCCATCGCCCGCACGGGAGGCAGCGGGGGGACAACCATCAAACCCAAGAGACTGACTTTGGCAAGACACCATCAACCGACCCGAATCTCAGTCCTGTCCCCTCCGGTGCCCTTTCCTCTCCGGGACCCCACGCTGTGTGTCGCCGTCACCTCCTAGGGCTCCACCCTCCAGGTCAGCTCCAGACTGTGTCCTTGTCCCTTGTGGAGGGAGCGGCCCAGCCGTCTCTGGGATGTTCTCCCGACCAGACCAGGCGGGGGCGGCTCCTCTCGCGCTGCGTGTGGCTCAGCGCCCTGGTGTTGCTGCCGTCGCTTGACAGGCGTGCTTGTTCTGTGTTCATTTCCTTTTTAAATATTGCATCAAAGTATTATTTGTCCGATAACTGTTTGGCCTCCCCTTACATTTGCTCCCAAAGCGACGGCCTCCCTCGCCTCCCCTTAACCTGCCTCCGGGCTGGCCTGAGTCCCCCAAAACAGGTGTCACAGCACCTGTGCAGCAGGTGGGGGACTCGGGGTCACCGGCATGTGCCCCCCTCGGTCGGCCAGCTTTGCGGCCTGGGGCGGCCTCACCCAGGGCCGGATGTGTGTGAGTGTGTTTATGTTGGTGCGGATGTATGTGTGTGTGTGCACGTATGTGGGTGTGTGACAGCGTGATGTGTGCGAGGTGTCTCTGTGTGCGAGCATGTGCGCGTGTGAATGCGTGCATGTGTGTGTGAACGTGTGGGGGGTGCACATATGTGTGTGCCGGTGTGAGAGCGTGCATGTGTGAGCGTGTGTGTCAGCAGCGGCTGCCTCGCAGGTGCAGGGACAGGTCTCCTTGGTGCCGGGGAGGGCCCTTCTTTCGTCGCCCTGCCAGGTGCCTGGTCCTCGGGCTCTCCGCATCCCGTAGGGTGATGAGGACAAGCGGGGGCTGAGGGGGTCCTGGTGGTCCTGTCACCATCACTGGGGAGGGCGTGGGAAGGAAGGGCACGCCCCTGACCGGGGAGAGCGAGGCACCTGCTGCAGACGGAAGGGGCAGCGGACGTGGGGAGCCTCCCGGCTGGTCCACAGCCAGCTGCGTTCCATTCCCCGGGCCACCACACGTGCCGGTCCTCAGCCTCCCCTGTGCAGGACACGGGAGAGCCGCCTGTGCTCCGGCCCTCGCACCCTCCTTCCCTCCGCGTGCTCTGGGCACGAGTCCCGGCAGGAATCACCCGGCCGGTTGGAGGTGTGTCCACCGGCCTGAGCGTGTGCACACACGTGCACATAGGCACACACACGCACACCTGCTTTCTCTCCGGGCTTTCAGTTGGGCGTGGACCCGAGCACGTGCGCACAGGAACTCCCGCAGAGCTCAGCGAGGTGGGGGTCCCCATCACGAGGCTGGCTTCGCCCCCCCCCCCCCCCGCCCCCGCGGGGTGCGAATGGGGCACGGGGGTGGCGTCCCCTTGTGAACGGATTCCCCTTGTGCAGGCACATTGCCGGTGCACGTGACGGGCGGGCAGCCCCACGTGGGAGGGAGCCCCGCCCTGGGGCAGTGCCCCCTCTGCTGGCAGTTTCCAGGACGCCCGAGGTGCCAGCGCCACCTCGTTTGCGAAAGTCCCCTCCGAAAGCCCACGGGGGACCCGCCGTCGTGACGTCTCCCGTCGCTCGTCTTGCTTTGCACTTGTGCGCACGTATTCGCTGCTTTGAACTTGCTGTTTCGTCGGAAAACCGTCTGCCTCTTAGTGTTTTGCTCCGAAGGTACTCGCACAACTGCCGTGTGCGTGTTTCTCCGACTCTGCTTAAAACAGCACGACTCAGGATTTGTCCTCTCTTGCCACCGACCCGCCCTGGGGAGGGACGTGATTTAGGAGTCCTGCAGCGGGCAGTCCCACGCTTCCCTCAGAGAGGGACCTGCAGCCGGGCCGGCCGGGGTGTGTGCGCGTGTGTGTGCATGCGTGCAAGCCCTACTTGGGGTTTTGGGGGGGGGGGTGAGGCTCAGGGTGTGTGTGTGTGTGTGCGTGTACGTGCGTGTGCGTGTGTGTGCGAGTGCGCATGTGTGTGCATGCGTGCAAGCCCCACTCGGGGTTTTGCGTGGGGGTGAGGTTCAGGTGTGTGCGTGTGTGTGTGCGAGTGTGCGTGTGTGTGCGCGTGTGTGTGCATGCGTGCAAGCCCTACTCCGGGTTTTGCGTGGGGGTGAGGCTCAGGTTGTCACAGAGCCCCCAGGAGAGGCTCCGTTCGCAATGCCAGGTGAGCAAGAGCCAGGCAGAGGACAGAGTGTGTGCAATGTTGAATGACTGCCCCCAAGTGTCCTTCTGCGGGAAGAGACACGAGGGCCTCTGTGGGCGGGGACCTCGAGCCTCATGGGGCAGGTGCGGCCGGGAGAAGGGGGCTCAGTGGGGGCTGTGCCTTCCAGGAACGGGGGGCCCCAGCCACCGCTTCCGGGGTGGGGGCAGTGCCAAGTGTCTGCACCACCCCCTCCGTGCGACCGGCACTGCTGCGCCCGTCAGGCTGGGTCCCCACCGGGTGCCATCCACGGCCCAAGCTGCACCTCCGTGGAGGTGCAGCCGTCAGGCAGCTGTGCCTCTGGGGACCCATGGCTGCCCTTTCCCGGTGCCTCCTGTCCCCCCCGTGGTGCAGCGCTGCATGAACTATAAAGAAGCGCCCTGCCCTGGGGAGGGGGACCCAGCTGTATCAGGGCCCAGGTGAGCAGACCCCAGGCTGGGTCAGGACGCCTTGCCCTAGGGCTGGGCCAGAACAGAACAACCTTCCGCCCTGGCCCTGCAGACGCCTTGCACACCCGCATCGTCTGCCCAAGTCGGTGAAGGATGAGACCCTCCGCAAATTCTAGAGTGTGGTGGATTGTGCCTCCTAGCGCTTGGGGCGCATGGCTGGTCCGCTGGCCGCCCGGGGTCCTCCTGCGTCCCGGCAGGCTCAGGCCACGCTGCACGTTCTACAGGCTCCTCCTCCAGACCCTCCTCCCAAGTCCCCAGGTTGGGTCACCCATCACACGTTTAATCCCCAGGGGCCCTTCTCAATCTTTCATTGTTCCTTTTTATGGCCACCTTCCTTGATGTATGGACGTAGTGCCTTCTCTTATGTCTCTAAAGATATCAATGACAATTTTTCCAAGGCTGCGTTTTTTTCTGTCTTGTGTCTATTTCCCCTAGTTTGATTTTCCTCCCTGCCTTCCCTCCCTCCATCCCACCTTCCCTCCCCCTCTCCCCTCCTTCTCTCTCTCCCTCTCTCCCTCCATCTCTCCTCCCTCTCTCCCTCCTCCTTCCTTACCCCTCTCTTCCCTCCCTCCCTCTCCTGCCTCTCTCTTCCCCTTGACTCTCTCATATTGGAAGGTCTCCACTTGGGAAACCCTTGTCCGTTCCTATGAAAGAGAGTGAACAGAAAGCAGTGTGTTTCAGGAGCGTGTTGTGCAGAGACGTGCACAGACTCTAGTTTGTGTGTTCGCAGATGGGAACCCGCACCTCTTCCCCCCCAGAGACGATGTGCCAAGGCGAGCTGGACTAGCCGGAGTGCCAAGCCTCCAGCAGCAGTGGGGGAAGGGGAAGGGGGCTGCAGCAAGGGTGGGTGGGTCTGTCTGGGGAAAGAGACGGTGACAGGCGGTTCGTAAAAGCCTTCAATCCAGCGCCCTGCATTTATGCCTTCCAATATCCCTGGGTGCCGCAGATTCCCGAACTTTCTGCTTCGTGGAACATTTGTTCAGTGTGGGCAGCATTTTCTGCAGGTTTACGGCTTGTGGCTTCATCTGCCCTGCCAGTCAGTCACTCGTTCTCTGTTTGCTCCGTTTGTTTTTTAAACAGCTTTACTGAGGTGTAGCTGATATACGAGGACGCACATATTTAAAGAGTGCAATCTGATGAATCTGACTGGGCATGCACTCGTGAGCCCATCACCCCAGTCAAGATCAGGAGCATATGAAACATCCCGGAAGTTTCCTCCCGCCCCTCCGAATCCCTCCCTCCTTCCTCTCCACCCCCCCCCCCCCCCCCCCCAGCGATCACTGTGCTACTTCTCTTGCTCTACATTAGCTTTGCATTTCCTAAAGTAGATGGAACCCTACAGCATCTGTCCTCTCTTGTCTGGCCTCTTTCACTCAATGTAATTATTCTGGAAATGACTTTTGCTCTAGTCTATCACGCCTGCCTTCTTGTTGCTGAATAGTGTTCTATAGTATGCATGTATCAGACATTTGGGTTGATGTCCAAAAACTGGACGTTGGGGTTGCTTCCAATTTTGAACTCTTTCAAATAAAGCTGCTGTGGCCATTTGTGTACGTCTTTCCATGGACATGGGCTTTCTTTTGTCTGGTGGAATGCCTAGAAGCGGAATGGCTGGGTTATATGGCTTGTCTGTTTATATAGGTTATATGGTTAATTGCTGGGAAGCTGCCCAAGGGAGTCCAAAAACATGGTGTCATTGTACACTTGCACCCGCAGCTTAAGAAAGTTCCCGTTGTTCCACATCCTCGAGAGCACTTGATGGGATCTTTTAAACCTTATCTGCTCTTCTGGTGGATGTGCGGTGGTATCACTGCAGTTTTAGCTTTTATTTTCTCAGTAACTACTGACGTGGAGCATTTCTTGTGCTTGTTGTGATTCGCGTATCTTTTTTTAATGTTTTTATAATTTTTGAGAGGGAGGGAGAGTGTGAGCGGGGGGGGGGGGGGAGCAGAGAGAGGAAGGCAGAGGATCTGAAGTGGCCCTGTGCTGACAGCAGAGGACCCGACATGGGGCTCGAACCCACGAACTGTGAGATCATGACTTGAGCCCAAGGCAGACGCTTGACTGATTGAGCCACCCAGGTGCCCCTCCATGTTCTTTGGTGAAGTATCAGCTCAAATCTTTCACCTGCTTTTTCCTGGTGGTTGTTTATTTTATTATTAATATTTTTGTGAGCTCTTTATCTATTGTGTATACTAGTCCACTTCATTTCTAAAATTAAGGAATACTTCAAACCTGAAGAAAATCACAGATATAGATATAAATAATGATATAAAAATCGTATGTCTGTCACCCATATTTAATACATGATAGCATGTTCTATGTTTGCCTTTATTTTTATATATATATTTAAACTTTTTTAAATGTATATTTATTTTTGAGAGATAGAGAGAAACAGAGCATGAGTGGGGGAGGGGCAGAGAGAGAGGGAGACACAGAATCCGAAGGAGGCTCCAGGCTCCGAGCTGTCAGCACAGAGCCTGATGGGGGCTCAAACCCACGAATCGCGAGATCATGACCTGAGCCTAAGTTGGACGCTTAACCGACTGAGCCACCCAGGCGCCCCTGATTTTATTTTTAATAGGATGTTACAGATAAGATACGGTGGAAACCCTCTTCTTCTACCTCCCAGATTCTCTCCTCTTTATCTTAAAACGTAAACATTAATCGGAAAGTGTTGATATATCATTTCTTACCCTTTTGGCTGAGATCAAGTGTAATCTGAATGTGAGGTACATCCACGTTTTTGTACTTTTACTACACAAACACACACACACACACACACACACACACACACACAGTTAAAAACATGTTGTTATCCCTCAGTTTTTGCCTATTTTTGGACATTATACCAATGCAGACATACTGTATATATTCTGCGTGACTTCCTTCGCTCGCACTGTGTTGTTGACATTCATTCGTGTTGATGCGTGCAGCTGCGGCTTGTTTCATCGTTATGGAATTTGATCACATGACGACACCAAATTTTATTTTCCATAGTGTCATTGATGGATATTTTGGTTATTTTCAGGTTTTTTGTTATTATCAGCAACTCCGCTATACACAGGCTTGTGTATGCCTTCCGGGGCAGGCCGGCAAGTACTGCCCTGGGAACAGCCAGGATGTGCGATGGCGTGAGCTCTTGGTCCACTTCACTTGGTGACGCTAAACTTTGCCTTGCTGGTTGCACAAGTTTACAACCCCACTGGCAGCAATGAGAGTTACCATTGACTCGAATTCTCTCCAACACTTGGTATCCTCAGACTTCTTGGTTTTGGTCAATCTGGCAGGTAGGGAATGACATTTTAAACACCTTCGTTGACAATATGTCCAGCTTAGATCTTTCCTTTCCTCCGTCCTCTGGATCCTGTGGTTGCTATCTTTTGTAGATGGCTGGGTTTTTTTTTTTTTTTTTTTTTTTTTTTTTGTAAACGATCTGTTCTATTTCTCATGATGCTTTTAAATGCCCTACCCTGCCCCGGATTTCTCTGTCACTCTGTGACACTATGTCACTGTGTCTACATGTGTGGGAGGATTATTGCTTTTCAAATTTATACTGGAAATTCATTGAGCTTTCTGGATCTGAGCATTGGTGTTGTACCAATTCTGGAAAATTCTCAGCCACCACCTCTTAAAAACATTTACTGTTCCCCATTCTTCATTATTCATTTATTTTTCTAACTCCAACCAGGCGTGTATTACAACTTTCCACCAACACTACTATGTCTCTTACCACCTCCTGTTTTTCCTGTTTCTCTGTTTCTTTGGATTATATTCTGGATGATTTCTTTATTTCTATCTCCTGCTCCTCTCCCAGGACTCTGTCCAACTGGGTGTAATCTGATGTTTACCTGTCCACTGAGTGAAATCCCTTTCATTTCTAGAAGTTCTTTTGCATTTTTCCCCAAAGCCGTGAGATCTTATTCATAGTTTCTTGTCTCCTGATCATATTTTCTAGTTTCTTTTTGAAAAAATTACTTTATAACATGGGGCACCTGGGTGGCTCATTCGGCTAAAGCATCCAACTCTTGGTTTTGGCTCGTGATCTCATGGTTCATGAGTTCAGGCCCCATGTCAGTCTCTGTGCTGACAGTATGGAGCCTGCTTGGGATTCTGAAGGAATAAACAAACAAACAAACAAACAAACCAAAAATAAATTACTTAATAACATAGTTACTTTAGATTCGATTTCCATACATTTCAAAACCCGTGGGATCCTGGAATCTGGGTTTTGATCGATATTCCAGGTGAGTCTTGTCTGACTCTTCTTTAGGACACCTCAGAAAACATGTCTGGGACTTAAAAAATGTAAAATACCCACTTTACAGTATAATCACCAGTAGTGGGTGTCTCCATCTTTGCCCCTCCCCACACACAATTGAATAGAAAAAGAATCATATACTGAGACCAGTTAAGAATGAAGGTAGGCTCTTCACATTAGGAAAATGCTAGAATTTTCTAAATTTCTCCTATTCTTCTTTTGCTGGCAAAATTTGCATTCCATAGTTCTTTTATCTCTAAGCATGTTGCATGTGAATTCCTCTGTTGTGTCTTACTAAACTTTGGTCAGAAAGTTAGACTTTGCAGCTAGCAGGCTGGAAAGACCAAGGCTTTCTACAGAAGCACAGAAACTCTCGGAGTTCTAACGTTATGGGGCTATGCGGTCATTTCTTTTGGAGTTTCAGGATGAAACGATTGTAGGACCTCTATAAAATTAACTGCCTTTTATTCCCCATAAGTCAGATAGACCAAAAGACACACACAAATCCACAGAGCATTGAAAAGTTGCCTCATGTGTCTAAAATATTTTTTTTGTGAAATTAAATCCAGACTTATCTTGGGCACAATGTGGAAGTCAATAACATGAACGTGGAGTGATTAGCTTCTCTACCAGGGGCCTAGAGCTTTCCTGTGTGCTTTATACTCGCTGACTCATGACCTCTTCACAACAGTTCTATGAGGCAGGGGTTATTATTAGTCTTATGTAACAGATGAGGGAACTGAGGCACAGAGGGGTTAAGCAACTTGTCCAAGGTCATGCAGGGAATAGTAGAAAATCCAGGATTAGAAATGGGGCAACGGGGTTCCAGCCTCTGTGCTGTTAACCACTCTGTGAGAACACACACTTTAATATTTTACCCTCTGTATGCTGCTGAGATCTGCAAGATGTGTGGGTAGCATGTTTGAAGTGTCAGTAATGGGATAGGGTATAGCGCTACCTGGAAAATTATCAAACTAAATTATCAGAAAGTTTATCATGTTTTGCTTTTTAATGCAAGAGGTTGTCGCTACGTAATCGGCTACAAGTTAACTTGAATCACATGACACTGATCTAAAAAGACAGAAATCACAGATTGCAAATGGCGGCTGTCAGTACAAAATGGCTGCCTCTTGGCAGTTTTATGTGGTTCAGTCAGACACAGAACTTACATCCACATGGTGCTCCATGGTTTACAGGACATTTTTATGCCACTCTTCTCTTGGCTCCCTGCAGTCTTGAGAGGTAGGTGAGGGTGTTGTGAGGACCCTGGTTTACCGAGGAAGAAGAGAAGGTGGTATCGAGGGACCCGCCCCAGTGGTACACAGCTCGGGGGGGTGACAACACTGATCTTGGCCCCACTTCTCTGGGGACCTCATCTGCTGCTCTGTTCTTGTCACCGTGTTCTTGGTGCCCAGCCAGTGGCTGCTAAGCAGTGGCTAATTTGCAGGGGGTCTGGGCATCCCCTTTCCATGGACATGTTTAGTTTATCAGATACAACTTTTTGGGAAAGTGAGCAGCAGACATAAAAGGGAGGGTGCTCCCTATAAGAAGAGCAACAGCAGCTCCTCACATGGTTATTTTTTTTAAGTTTATTTATTTATTTTGAGAGAAAGAGACAATCCCAAGCAGGCTCCTCATGGTCAACGCAGAGCCTGATGCGGGGCTCCAACTCACAAACTGTAAAATCATGACCTGAGCCAAAATCAAGAGTTGGACACTCAACCGAATGAGCCCCCCAGGCACCCTGATTGTATGTGTATTTATTTTAATTAAAAAAAAATTAAATGTTTATTTATTTTTGAGAGACAGAGACAGTACGAGCGGGGTGGAGAGGTTGAGGGGCAGAGAGAGGGAGACACAGAATGTGAAGCAGGCTCCAGGCTCTGAGCTGTCAGCCTAGAGCCTGACATGGTGCTCGAACCCACAAACTGTGAGATCATGACCTGAGCTGAAGTCAGACATTCAACTGACTGAGGCACCCAGGTGCCCCTCGATGATGTGTTTTTTAAAAGTAACGTATTGAGCTGACTTTCACCTAATATGAAATTAACTACCTTAAAGCAAACGATGGCTTCTCAGTGGCATTTAGTATATTCACAATATTGCACAATCCCCACCTCTGTCTGGTTCCAAACCATCTTCATCACCCCAAAAGAAACTCTACCCACTAAGCAGTCACTCTCTGTTCCTCCTTTTCTGCAGCTCCTGCAACCAACAACCTGCGTTATGTCTGTGTGGATTTGTCGATTCTGAACATTTCCTATAAATGGGATCATACCATCTGTGTGACCTTCTGTGACTGGCTTCTTCAACTTAGCAAAATGTTTTTGAGGTTCACGGAGTTAGCATCATGTTTGTAGCATGGAGCAGACTTCATTCCTTTTTAAGGCTGAATGATATGCCACTGTGTACATTTACCGAAGTCTGTGTATTCATTCAGCCGTTGATGGACAGGTGGACTGTTTCCACCTTTTGGCTCTTGTGAATGGTTCTGGTATGAAAATGCATGTACATGTATTTGTTTGATGCGTATGCTCAATGCTTCGCAAATAGGAACGTAGGAGTAAAATGGAGGGGTCATACGGTGACTCTGTGTTTAGCTTTTTGAGGCATTCCCAAACTGTTTTGCGAAGTGGCTGCGCCGTGTTACGATTCCACCTGCGGTGTTGGAGGGTTTGGGTTTCTCCATCTCCTTGCCCATAGCTGTCATTGTCCATCTTTTTTATTAAAGCCATCCTGGTGGCTGTGGGGTGGCTTTTGCATGACAGTTTTGACTTGCATTTCCCTGATGACTGAAGATGTTGACCATCTGTAGGGCGTCTTTGGGGAATTGTCTTTTCAGATCTTTTGCCCATTTCAAAACCGGGTTGTCTTTTTGTGATGTATAAGAAGTCTTCATATGTTCTACATACAAATCCCTTATCAGATACATGACTTGCAAATATATATTTCCCTTTCTGTTGGTTGTCTTTTTCACATTCTCGATGGTGTCCTACGAAGCACAAAAAGTTTTAAATTTTCATGACATCTAACTTACGTGGTTTTTTTCTTTTGTCATTTGTACTTTTGGTGCTATATACAGGAAATTGCTTTCTAACCCAAGGTGAGAAGATTTACATTTCCTTGTACAGGTCTTTTCTCTTTACAATCTCAATTCTTACATTTAGGTTTATGATCCGTCTTGAGTTAATTTTCGTATAGGGTGTGAGGGTCTAATTTCACTCTATTTTGGTAATAAAAATTGTACGTATTTAAGGTGTACAGCAGGACGATTTGATATACGAGCAGAGAGGGAAATGGTTACGACAGTCAAGCTGATTAACGTACTATGTCATCGCTCATAACTCTGTTTTGATTTTGTGTTCTTCCCATAAGCTGTAAATGTTTCGATAGCAAGGACCACTTCTATTTGCTCACCACTCTTTCCTCAACCTTTTGTGTTCTTTCTTGTGTACTTGCAGAATAAATGAGATCTCGAACAAATCATTTCACCTCGAGAATCAGCTTGTATTCTACGAAACAATAGATCTAGGCCACATTATTCTAGGTGAGCCTTCTAGCGTCATTCATAAAATTATATAATTTTTTTCTCAACTGGGATAGCTTAGTAATATAATTAGCTGTCCTTTAATAATTGATTGAATATTGTACGATTATCATCTCGCATTAGTTTGAGAGCCCTCTTGAAAAAGCCCTACTGTTTTTCTGGTACCTGGCACCTATTGAATAATTCCATTTCATAGCAGAGCCAAGAATAATAATGATTTGTCATAGCTGAAGCCTTTGCAAACACCATAACTGGCCAAACCTTCTGGTCACCCTAGAGATAGGTCATTTTTAAATTGTCAGTCTTGACAATAATGGTGATTATACAGAGAATGCAGCTTCCTTTGAAACATCCTGACGCTTTCATATGGAAATCTTTTTTATCTTCACCATGCCCTTGCAAAGGAGGAAAGGGATGAGTAATTGTTTATGTCAAATGACCATTTCCTTGGGCTGAGTGAATTGGGCTATTCTTGTACATTTCAGCGATACAATTTCAGTTTTATAGTTTTATTGTGGCCCTGGTCACGGTGATGGGCTCTGTGAACCCTTTTAGAGTGTAATAAGCACATCCCTTCAGTTGATACTGGAACCCTTAGAGGATATGTCTTAATTAACAAAGTGTCGTTCCATGTTATTCAAACAAATAGAGCAAACCATAAGAAAAAGAAGAAAATTCCTCATCTATTTATGTTTTACCCACTCTAAATGTAATGCCAATTTCTGACTTTAGAGAGTACAAAATAAGAAGAAAAACAATGAATCCATTCCATTTGTGAATATAGATGCAAAAAATAAAAATCCTATAAAATAGTAGCAAATCACATTCAGCAGTAAATTAGAAAACACATTTTGCTTGGCCAAATCGAACTTACTGCTGGAATGTAAAAATGATTCAGCATGCTTAGCAACCCACTACATAAACGTTAAAGAACCGTGTAATTATATCAACAGATTTAAAAATAGCATCTGAGTAATTTTTAGCTATTTGTAACATAAGCTGTAAATAAAATCGGACTAAGCCACTGAAACATAATGAAGGTAGTTTATTAGAAATCTGCATATTAATTATAGATGCTAAAATGTGGACCCTGACTGCAACACCCTCTACCATCACTTTAAACATTATTTGGGAGGCCTTGCCAATGTAATAAACTAAAAAGGAAATAAGTCCTACCAATGTTTAATAGAAGAATCAGCATTATCTTTATTTGTAAATCATGGAATTGTTGGCTTGGAAAATACAACAGACCAAAATTAAAAAAAAAAAAACACTACTGCATTAAAAAGATAATTTCGTACACAAAATTAATGCATAAAAATCCATAGCTTTAAAAATAATATTGATAAATAGACATGAAATGGAAAGCTACCTGTTTATAATAAACAGGAGAGCTATAAAATAAATAGTAACAATTTTTGAAATGTTTATTTATTTTTGAGAGAGAGAGAGAGAGAGAGAGAGAGAGAGACAAAGTGCGAGCCAGGGAGGGGCAGAGAGAGAGACGCACACACAGAGAATCTGAAGCTGTCAGCCCAGGGTCTGACTGGGGCTCGAACCTACAAATGGTGAGATCGTGACTGGAGCCGAAGCCAGACGCTTAAGTGACTGAGCCACCCAAGCATGCCTTAAATAGGAATGATTTTAACAAAGACGCGTCTTGCACAGGAAGGAAGATTATTATACTGTCTTACAGCAGACTGTAGGGTCCTTGCAGGACCACAGAGCTGTAGAGATTTACGGTCTTCAGGATCTGCTCAAACCTCCTGTGTTGGCCTCCTCCCTGCAGGTGGTCAGATGCTCTAGTGACAGCCTCTTCCCCACTCAAGGCCACTCCCAGACAATGAAGACACGGTAACTTCTGGGTGCTGACCCAGCTGAGCGAGGCTGACCTCTTCCACAGCCGCAGCTCAGCTCTCCCCGCATCCTTTTGGCCAGAATCGGGTCACATGCCCACTTTTGAACCGATGTCTGGAAGGAGCTGTGGGATCAGGCAGTTGAGGGGGTTTCTGGAGTAGAGCGGGGTCAGCTTCCTATGAAGAACATTGCAGAAAGCTTTGTTTCCTGGACAGGTCTGGAAATTCAGCGGTAATAAGGAAGTGGAAAGGGATTATGGCTGGGTAAGTATCAGTCATTCGTTTGGAACAAAACAAGCATGGATCCCTACTTCATTCCCTATAAATAAATCCCAGAAGGTTTAAAGAGCTAACTGCGAGACCAACCCATACTCATCAGAGAAGAAAATGGAGGAGGATATTTGTCAAACCTTGGACTGAGGAAGGTCTTCTCAAAGAACAGACAGATCCCAGGGCATAAGGGCAACCAGTGACAGATATGCTGCAGAAGTTACACATTCCGTATGGCAAAATACATTTAAAAGAGTCAAATCTCAAACGATAGACATTCACGGTGGAGGTGGACCAAGGTTTAGAATTGCTCGCATGTGAAGAATTTCCACAGAAAAGGGAAGAACAAAGATCCAGTCGAAAACGAATCAAAGGAGACGAGTAGGCATGTGAATATGCCTAAAGCATGTAGTTATGAAAGCTCTCGACTTCACTGGCAGTGGGAAAATTAAAATCAGGTGAACAACACACCAAATTTCCTGACAAATTCTAACGATTTAGAAAAAAGGTGTCAGGGGCACCTGTGCTCTGTAATGTGACTGGTGGAGTGTGAGACGCTATAACTTATCTGTGAGCAACGATGCAGAGGCCTTCTTTACAAAGGTAAGGAACGCACACACAGAAACGTACGTCCAAAGATATTCCACTCTTTTGTAATAGCAAAACGCAGGAAACCATCTAAATATCTGTCTACGGGGGATGAAAAATCTATGCCACACACGCGCTGTGGACCAGCGTCGCACTGCAAAGACACGCATCAGACCCGTGACAGAAGCTGGTGGTGGCATAATTGTGGAACGTCCCTAAACACCTCAGCAAATCCAGACAGGACACAGAAACTGGGATAAGAACTCCACTGTGCATGGACAGCGTCCGCGGCAAAACTTAGTGATAAGGTGTCCCCAGATCAAGCAGGTGGGGTCAGACCACCGATCGCAACAAGGTCTGTGTGATACAGGTAACTGTGGGGGGACGCTGTGGAGGGAAGACAAGGTGTGTGGGGGCCAGATAATCCAAAGCGAGTACCAGCGGATATGCACCGGCATCTGAGAGTTTTGCAGGTGCCAGTTCACAGCTGAGGGCAAGGACACTGGGGAACAGCTGAATGACTTTGGAGTAGTGTGGTTTTGGGGTTCTACGAACTCTCCAAACTAACCCCTTCTGCGATACGAGGCGTCTCCTGCCCTCTTGCTCGGAAAATTCTTCCATGGATATTCATGGGGAAAATCAACCTGTACATTTGTTTTGCTAATAATGATCTTACTTGGTTTTGGAATCAAGGTCATCCAGATTTCATAAAACCAGCTGGGGGGTTTCCACCATTTTCTATTCCCTGGAAGACTTTGTGTGAGATCAACATTGGTTTTTCACTGGTGTAGCCATTTGGACCTGGAGATTTCCTGAAGGGAAAGTTTTACATTATAGTTTTAGTCCCTTTAATATCTATAGGACCACCCATGTTTATTATTTCTTCTGGGGTCAGCTTTGGTGGGTTGGACTCTTCTAGAAGTCTGCCTGCTTTTGTCTTAAAAATGCAAATTCGTTTGAGTTGTATTGATTCAGTGTTGTAATTACCATCTCACAGCCTTGCGATGCATCCAGGGTCTGCAGTGACGCCCCCCTTTCTGCTCCTGATTCCTGTCATTTGTGTCCTCTTCTTATTTATACTAGAACCTCATCAGGAGTTTGAAGAGCTGGCTCGTCCAAAGAATGAGCTTCCAGCTCTACTGAGCCTTCCTATCAGATGTTTGTTTTCTATGGTTTACTTTTTTTCTTCTTTCCTTTTTATTTCCTTCCTCCAACTTTGTCCGTTTGTAGTTCTTTTATTTTTGTTAATTTTTTTAACACTTATTTATTTTTGAGAGGCACAGAGAGACAGAGCCTGAGCAGGGGAGGAGCAGAGAGTGAGGGAGACACAGAATCTGAAGCAGGCTCCAGGCTCTGAGCTGTCAGCACAGAGCCCGATGTGGGGCTCGAACCCACAAACCACAAGATCATGACCTGAGCTGAAGTCGGACACTTAACTGACTGAGCCACTCAGGAGTCCCACCTTTGTAGTTCTTTAAATTTGGGGTTCTTATTCTGTGTTTCTTAAATGGGTACTGAGGTCGCTGATATGTAGTCCTCAATCTTCTCTGACACATATGTTCACGTTTTTAAATCCCCCCAAGAGTTTCTTTAACCATATCCCATAACTGTCCACATTTTTCTTATCATTAAGTTCAAAATGGTTTTGAATTTCTACTGTGACATCTTCGCTGATCCTTGAGTGATTGAGGAATTTATAAATCTAGCAGTGATCAGACCGCATGGCTGCTCTGATTTTGACCCTTTGGAATTTCCTGAGGCTCGTTTCATGGTCCAGTGTTTGACTGGCTTTCGTAAATGTTCTCGTATTCTAGAAAAGAGGTATGTTCTTCGTGTGTATATAGGTTGGATCAAGTTTTTCACTTGTTTTTTCAATTCTGGTTGAACCATACAGATTTCTTTTGCCAAATTTGTTCTAGCAATAACCGAGGGGTATATAAAAATCTCTGTCTTTTGTAGCTCTTCTTTTACTTAATAGATGCTGAGGCAGTTTTGTTACGTACATAAAAACGAAAGTGTTCTACTTCCTCATGACTCGACTCTTATCCTTTTCTCTGGAATCTGGGTCTGACTTTGTAGTCTGTGTTCTCTGACGCTAATATGGCGTCTCCACCTGTCTTTCCCTCTCCTGCATTAAAACTCTTTCCATCTCTTTACCTTCAAACTTCATATCATTCTGTTTTAATTTATTTATTTATTTTGAGAAAGAGAGAGAGAGAGCAGGGGAGGGACAGAGAGGAAGAGGGAGAATCCCAAGCAGGCTCCACACTGTCAGTGCAGAGCCGGACGCGGGGGTCAATCCCATGAACCTTGAGTTCATGACCTGAGCCGAAACCAAGAGTCGGACGCTCAACCGACTGAGCCACCAGGTGACTCTGTATCGTTCTGTTTTAGAAGCATTTATTTATGATTTGGGCTCTTTTTTTAGTCATGTCTAATAAGCTTTGCCTTTTAGTTGGAACATTTAAGTTACTTACATTTGGTTTAATTATGGACGTATTTTATTTAAATCATTATCTTTTACTGCCTGCGACTCATTGCTCCATCGTTCTTTTTCTCTCCCCCTTGTGGGTTGAAGGTTACGTATTGTTATTCTATTTCCGGTCTCTATTAGCTGAGTTACATAATCTCTTACTGTTCTTACCGTGATGATCTTAGAGACACAGCAGACATATGTGTTCCTAGCACATATAATTTTACTGGCTATGCTTTACCCTTTGCCAATAATTCAGGGATTGTAGGGCACTTGAAATCTATTTGCCCTCTCCTGCCTTAAGTCTTTTAGGTGGTCAGTATGCTCTTAGGTTTAGCCAAATTTTTACCTTTTCTTTTTCTGCTTGTATCTGTTATCATTTCCCTGTACCTTGTAGCACACCCCTGAATAATTCTCTTAGTGAGTTTCCTCTGGTGAGACATTCTCTAGCTGATATTTACCTGAAGATGTCTCTCTTTCACCCCCACACTTGAAGAATATTTTCACTAGACACAGAATTCCATTTTGGTATTTTAAAGAAAATAGTTTCAATATCATGATACTGTATTCTGACTTCTAATATTTCTATTGGAGAATCAGATATATGTGTATAATTAGGCTCCTCTGAAGATAATTTATATGTTTTCTTTGGATACTTTTATGACTTTGCCTTTGTTATTGATTTTCGGCAGCTTTGTCCTGCACTCAGATGTGTGTGTGTGTGTGTGTGTGTGTGTGTGTAGTGTAGTACCGTTTGGCATTTACAGGCTAGTTAAATCTGTGCTTGATGTCTGTGCAAGTCTCAATTTTCAAGAGAGATTCGAAGGTGAAGGGAGAGACAGTCGCAGAACATTGAGTGTAAAGGACACATGAAGGTCAAGGCAGAGAAGCGAATGCCAGAAAGTGCTGACTACAGCTTAGTGGAGAGACACAGCCGGGCATTTGTTTGTCCGAGGTGTGGCAGGCAGGCTGACCAGAAAGGCGTTTTCTAGAACAGTCCATCAGAAGAAGGGCACTCTTGTTTCTTGTCTTCTACTATCAAAGGCCCCTCGTGGGTGTGACCTCCCCATCCCCCTGTGTCAGCTGCCCAAGCCCTGGATGAGCTGATAAGTGGTGGGGAGCCAGAGCCCAGAGTCTGGTCCGGCTGAGCCTGGGCACGGGGCTGTTGTGGTTCCTGCCACCATGGCTGCCAGGATGGAACGTGGGGCAGCCAGGTCTTCCCCAGAGTGAGGCTGTGACAGCCTGGCTCCTGGAGGTGAGCTGGTGGGGCCACAGCTGGGACATCCACACACATGGAGCTCAGGTCCTTGGCGGCAGGAATTGACGGGGTGAATCTGACAAGGGGCGTAGACCGTGCTCAATAAAATGTCTCTCGTCAGCTTGGGGAAATCATCCTCCGGGATGTCTTTACAACACCAAGTTCCGCAAGAATTTTCAATTTTGTCATTAATGTGCTTGAACGTATTGAGGGTAGTTATTTTAAAGTCTGTGACTCAAACCAAGTTTTAGATTCTATTGAGAAATTATCACTAATCGTGTTGGGTGTGATGATGGTATAATGGTTAGGTTGTTGGAATTACATACCGAAGTCCTTAGAAGTGAAGTGATATTATGTCCAGGATTTTGAATGCCCCCAAAGTAAGTGTGTGTGTGTGTGTGTGTGTGTGTGTGTGTGTGTGTGTGTGTATAATGGCTGAAGATGTATTGTTTGTACATGAGGGTCCATTAAACTATTCTTTCTTTTTTTTAATGTTTATTTTTGAGAGATAGAGACAGAGAGCGAGTGGGGGAAGGGCAGGGAGAGGGGGAGACACAGAGTCTGAAACAGGCTCCAGGCTCTGAGCTGTCAGCATACAGCCCAACATGGGGCTTTAACTCACAGACCTGAGCCAAAGTCAGATGTTCAACCAACCGAGCCACCCAGGTGCCCCTTGTTTTTTAAAATGTTTTAATGTTTTATTTATTTTTGAGAGAGAGAGAGACAGAGTACAAGCAGGGGAAGGGCAGAGAGAGAGAGAGACAAAAAATCCAAAACAGGCTTAAGGCTCTGAGCTGTCAGCATAGAGCCCCACGTGGGGCTCAAACTTGTGAACCTTGAGACATGACCTGAGCCGAAGCTGGACACTTAACCGACTAAGCCACCCAGGTGCCCCTGGCAGGTTGTTTTTATAAATAATATTTGCCAACAATTCCAGCTGTTATGAAGGAGAATGGGACCACATTGGCCAGCCCTTCCCCCACCCACACCGTCTGCCTTGTGTCCTCTCTGTTCCTCCTCCTTAGACGGGTCTCTCCCTTGCCTTCACCGTCTCTCCTACTCTGCTGCCCAGTGGTGGGGACAGAAGGCTGCCTGGCAGTCCTCAGAGCAGATGGATGCCCACAAAGCCCTTGTGGGCCCCAAAGGCCCAGCTGTGCGACTCCAGATGGTTTGCATCTCCTTGCACCCAGCCCGTGTGCCCTTGGATGGGCAGGGGTGACTGAGCCAACTGCACGTGGGGACAGAGCTTGTGGCTCGTGTGTAGGGTCCCCTGAGCTCAGAGGAAATGTCTGGCAGATAACATCAGACTAGTCTTCAAATTATTCGTATTATACTTGCCACATACACTGTTTGCCCCTCACTCAATGGACCCGACTGACAGTCCGGGACTCTCCCAGAAAAATTGATGAAAGGGTGGGCTCCCCATGGGTGACTTTGCCGTTACAAATCACATGTCTTTTGGGGGCCGCTGTTTGGATGCTTTTAGGGAACGTGGCTTGAGTTCAAAGTGTTTCAGACTCTCTAGAAGATCAGTGTTAGAACTTTGGCTGGGACTCAGTTGAGCTCTGCAAACATCAAGAGTGGGAGGGAGGAAGGGAGTGGGGGAGGGGAGGAGGAAGGAATAAAAATGTGCAGGTCAGTGGGATGGGCTGTTCTCCCACCTGCCAGCCGTGGAGACACCAGCAGATCCAAGGCTGAGATGTCTGGCGTCCGGCTTAAGAGTGGCCACAGCTCAGATACCCGGGCCTGGAACAATTTATCTGGCAGGAATCCTCCCCGCCCCCCATGCCACCCCCCCCCCCCCACCTCTGCCCTGGGCAGGAGGGAGAGCTGGAAGGTTCCTGTTGTGCTTTTTGCCTGAGAGGCGAGTCTGGTCTTGAGCTGTGTGTGCCTTCACCGCCCCCACTAGTGGTTCTTTAGAGACAGAAAGCTCGTTTACAGAAGAAAGGAAGGGTTGACAGATTTAGCATAATCCCATGGAAACTCCACACAAGGGCAGGTGAAACCCAGGTGAGTAAGGTAAGCTGTATTTCATTCTGTCTTCACCTTTTGGACCCCAGTCCCTCTGTACAGCACCCCCCTCACCCCCCACTGATGACGCGGCCATGGTTCGGAGCTTCAGTGCGTAGTCACATCCGTGACGCTTTCCGGGAATTCGATGATTTAATCTCTGAAACAATCCTGTCAGTGAGGAACTTTCCGGTCGCTACTGTATAGACAAGGAAGCTAAGATACAGCATAAGCAACTTGCCCAGAAAGTGGTGGATGTGGGACACAGACTTGGGCAGTTTGGTTTCAGAGTCTGTACTTTTCTGCTAGACTCATCTGGGCCCGGGCACAAAGCTGACCTGTTGCGTGGACGCCTTCCCAGGGGTGGGTGTGAGCGGGCTTCGTGCCCATCACTGCAAAAGAATCAGACCCCCCACCCCCTGCTGCCTCCCTCGCTAACTTCCAAATCGAGCCTCCTGGAATCTGGAATCACAGACAAACGGCCCCAAATCATGAGACTTACAAAGTACGTCAGAATTTGCAATCACAGCGGTTATGGGGTAGGATACCTTAAAACTTCAGCTAAATGTTTATTAGTTTTCTGATTCACAAAGCGTGTTTAATTTGGTCGCTGCACTGGTTCTGGAAATGCCTCCGTCAGGCCCACTGACACCTGCTTTATCATCAGTCCCAGCAAAGAGGCACAACTCCGAATGGTGCCAACTCAAATAATTCCAAACTTTGAGTTTGCCACGAGCACTTAAGCACAACAAACACACAGGTTTTCCTGGATATCAGTCAACTGTAAGGAGGAAAAGAAATCAAGCGTGAAGTTTGCATTAAACTCATCACAGTTGTTTTACGAAGAAATTAAAAAGCCAAATGCTGGCTTATGTTCTCATCCGGATCAGCTGAGCGGTCAAGTGTTCTGTGGGTGGTCTGGAAAGAAACGTGACCAGGCCCAAAATCCAGTAGAGGGACAGAGCAGGGGACCTCCACTTAGAGACAAGACGAGGGTGTCCGCTGTGATCAGCAGCAGAACCAAGCTGTGACCAAGATGTCGGGGCCCACAGGTGTCCGGGGCTCACTGGCCATGGTGCCCCTGAAGTAGATGGGCATCCTGCTTAATCTTTAGAATGGAAAGGCACTCATTCTGGAACCTTGCATGAGGAAGGCTTGAGGAGCCTCGCATGGAAAGGCCTTGAGGGTGGATCTGGCTCGTTCCCTTGAGCTCATAACCCAAGTCCCTGCCATGCAAACATACCGTGTGAGTGTTCCCCTACCTTCCCCAATGTGACTGGCAGCCGTTAACCGGGGACACTGTGCATGAGGGAAAGGGACAGCCAGATTTTCGGGGAGTAATAAACAGGCTCTAAGGTGAGAAAGTCCACCCCAGAATCAGGATGTAGGGGGTACAAGGGATGAAGGACAGGAGGGTTGGGAGATAAATGGAATTTTGGCCCAAGTTTACTTTATAATAATAGTCCCAGTGGCTCTGGAATCCCACCTTGCAGTTATTTTCTTAGTCCCTGGATGTAGTTAAAGCAGAAGTACTCAACAATGGGCTGCATGCTCACGTTGAATCCCTTGCTCATAGGGGGAGGGGCCCTCTGCCAGAAATGATCAAGGTAGCTCCCTGGAACCTCCCCTCCATGTAAAACCAAAGTCAATGTGGCGTCTCTGGGAGAATGGCAAAGACAAGAGCCATTGTCAAAAACTTGCAAGACGCGGAGGTGGAGGCTACCGTCTCCCCTCTGTTACTGACTCATGCGGAGGACGGACAGTTCTTGAAGAGTCACAGTAAATTATCGTAAATGTAACCGCGTCTGACTATAACTGTAGATATTCTTTAAGAGGTGGTTGCTTTACTAGAGAAAATTGAAATAGCCCTTGATGCCAGGGGTGCATCCCTCCTTCTGGCTACAGCTCGTTCCGTATTTACACAAGTAGGAGGCTGCAGAAACACGTGCTTTCAGCAGGCAGGAAGGCAGGTCCTCCTTCACTGTCTTGGGCCATTTAATTCAGAAACAAAAGTTACATTTTCCAGACTCCCTTGCAGCTAGGGTTCTTGAGATAAATTAGGTTCCACTTAGATCCCCTAGAGTGAGGCTCGGCCACATCTGGTGGCCCTCTGGTTTTGTAGACAAGAGCATAGAATTCACATCCTATGCCGTGCTGGCTCTCTGGCGGTCTAGTTGAGTAGTTGTGACAGAGACCCTATGTCCCACAGAGCCCGAAATGGTTACTCACTGGCCCTTTCCAGGAAAAGTTTGCTGAGCCCTGGTCTGAAATTTTGGGAAGGCCATGTTGAGGCTAGGTGCTCTTCCTAAGGCTTCCATCTCTGCTTCTTTCTCCTCCAAGCTGTTCCCCACCCCGTGTTCCCACTCTGATTTTTGAACATAAAAAATGTCACTGCTTGATGTGTTGGGGTATTAGCCCAAACAGCTCTGAACTTGGCCTGGTGTGGCTCCAGCAATGATCTCAGAGGCAGTAATTCTCCCACTGGGCTGGTTTTTACTGTTCCAAAAGTCATTCCAAGAATCCCAACTTAAAACATGTTCCTTTCAGTGCTTTTTTATTTTTAAAACACTTAATTGCAAGTATTAGACCTTTTCTCAATCAAGCGCCTACGACACTTTTGGTCTCTTCTGCCGAATTCTGACCACTACATACCTCGAGTCTGTGGGCCAACTGTTGGTTGGCAACAGGCACAAACAGTTCTTCCTCTGTATCAATCGTCTATAATTTATAACATAAATACACGTGCCACATGAATAAGTCAAAGACAAATACATCACCACATTTTTAATTTAGTAAACTAAAGGCAAAGACTAACGGTTATCGGGGCACCTGGGTGGCTCAGTCGGTTGAGAGTCCAACCCCACGGTGGGCTTCGCGTGGTCAGCGCATTGCGTGCTTTGGACTCTCTGTTTCCCTCTCTCTCTGCCTCTCCCCCCTCTCAAAAATAAACATTAAAATTTGTTTGAATTAAAAAGAAAGAGAAAAGACTAACAATATCTTACAACGCTAACAGGTTGGGTGGAAAACGCCCCGAGGGTGGCTTGGTTAGAGACAGTGACAGGCTGTGGTGATTTTCCAGTGTCCCAGGTACACTGCCATCACTGAAGAGATGGCTCAGCTTTTTGCTGTCACCTCCATCTCATCTCCGAGACTCGTCGCCCAAGAGTGGAGGTGGATGAGTACGGAAGATGTTTGTTATGCTCCTCAGCTCCATCATTAGACAACCTCTGAAGGTCAGGCTTGCTGTGCTTAATTAGGACATACCAGGTCTCAAGGGAACCCTTGTCCATGCAGAAAAGAGCTGATGGTGACACCCTGGAAGTCAATTAAGGCAAGATAACATCGTAGCTTCCAGTACAGGGGGACTATCAGTCCTTCTCTTTCTACGATGATCTAATTTTGTTTTCTGGGTTACCCTGGGGCTCTGCCATGATGCCGAATCTCCAGTGCAACCCAGCTCTGCTCCGGTCCTTGAGTCAGAGGACAGGTCTTCCCTGTTCCTCCGGGTCCCAGGCTGCTTGGTCACCGAGGAACTCACAGAGAGCCTTTGGACGTGGCCGGACCCCTCATTTGATCCTTGTGCAAAAACCTATGGGTTACAGTTCAAGAGTCTAGGCTTCTTTGTTTTTCTCCCCGTTCGTTTTCTTTCCTTCTGTCTTGCCATCTGACGTCCAAGATCCCCTTAAAGCTTGAGGGGGAAAGATGAGTAAATTTCTCCAAGGTCATCACTAGAGGAAGCAAATAAAGACTAGTTTTGGAAGGAGAGATGGCAGGTTGAACCCTAGTCTGTCAGCGCAGTATCTATATTTAATCCAGTATCCAGTGCTGACACTTTGGGACACATAATAATAGAAATACACCATGTGGCAACTTGGAAATGAGATCTGTACTTAGCATATCCCATCAGAGAGATTCCAGAAGAGACTGTTGCCAACTGGGACACATTTGGGTCACTGAGCAGACATGGTTTTCCAGAGAGAAGAAAAAATGAGAGTTAGGTTCCCAAATGGCTCTGGTGATTGGCAGGCAATTTATACACGATGGCGGCAGAAGGGCAGGTGTCTCCCCTGTGAACTCCTTGGACATCGCCTGTAATTAGAGCTTCAGAGTGAAAGCCCTTCCTAAGACACAGAAAGGGGAGCCTGGAAACCGGAAATGCAAAAATGGAAGATGCAGAAGAGGGGTCGGAGAAAGGACTTCATCCCTGCTCTGCCCACGGGGTTGTTGGTACACCATGCGTCCCCGCATCTCCAGTCGGTTCTGTGAGGGCCCTACGGCTGTTTGCACGCTGAGTTCTCCTAAGATGCTTTCAAACAGAGGGCCGGAAGGGGCCGAATAAATATTCAATGTGGTGACTTTGTTTGGCGAGCTGCAGGTAAAATGACACACCTTGTAGTCGGTTCCGGAGGATTCCACGACCGGGCTCGCTCTCCGGAGCTGCTGTCTCAACCCACATTGCTTCCAGGTAACGTTAGGCAAACTAGAAGCCAGCTACTTGGAGGATGAGGTTTTTGCTTAGTTCAAAGAGTCTGAAAACACGTCTGTTGGATTTCTCTGTCGTGTTCTGTGCCTGCCCCGTGTAGAAAACGTGGCTTGTTCCGAGCATAACGTGCCAAGCCGAGGCTGGTTGGAGGGAGTGGGGCCAGCCCTGCGCTCCGCTGCTCGAGGAAGGTGAAAAGACACCGGATGTGTAGACCATCCTGGATTCGCTCCTTCACAAACGTTTCCTCGGTGCCCACTGGGTGCGGAACAAACCCGAAGGGCTAACATTCCCTGTTGGTTTTTGCTGAACGACAAGCGCACTGTCCCTCCGCACAGTGACGGGCCCTGGGGCGAGGCAGGCAGGCACACGGCGCTCCGGCAGGTGTCTGCGAGGCCTGGGCTCAGGCTCCCCGGGGGAGAGGACCGTGAGCCCGCACCCCCTTCACACATGCGGCGGCCCTGGACTAAGTTGTTCCTGGCCTGTCCGTCTGTCCAGTCGGAGCCGGTCATACCACACACAGGTGAGCGACCACGAACGTTCCTGCCTGCTTCGTCTGTTTTCCTTTTGTACACACACTCACACGCATCACATACGTGCACACACACACACGCACACACACATGCACTCTCTTCCCCAGGCCTCTGAGTCTAGAGTAACGGTCACCGACTAAGCCATCTTACCTCCAAAGATACAAGGGTAAATGTGATGTTTTGCTACAACCCACCAGAGCTAAGTTGGCAAAGGAAGTTGGCTCTGCACAAAACCCCCTTAGAAGACAATACATGCGATGTCACTTTTTAAGGGATTCCCGAACCTCTTTTCTTTCCAGGTGTGATCTGAAAAGCAACGACTGTCCACGGATTCTGAGAGGCTCTGACTCATGGTATTCGAGGCATTTGTGCCGTGCCGTGGCTCCACGGCTGTAGCTCGGCACCTGCCCTGGAGACCCCTTCCCCGGCCACGCTCCCTTGGCCTGCACCACCGTTACGGCCACGGCTTTACCCCGAGCTCTTGCCTGGGCACTGGGCAGATTGTCTCTTGTAAAGATGGTCATGCCACCCTGTGTGCCATCCCGTGGACTCTTCTTACACTGCGATACTGACCTCCTCCATCCAGAGGTGAGGTGTTCTCACCCCTGTATCTGCCTCGACCAACAGCTGCCAGAAAAGTGACGCTGTAGGACTTTCCAGGCTGGGCCCTAAGGGTAGGACGGCTTCTGCCTGGATTCCTTGGGTGCCTGTCCTTGGATCACAGCCACCTTGCTGGGAACAAGCATGGCCACGGGGAAAGGCTGTGTCGGTGTTCCAGCTGACGGCCAACACGGACCACCCGACTTCCCAGGGATGGCCTTCAGGTGGCCCTGCCCTGCTTCGTGTCCCCCCCTGCCCCGCCCACCGCTCCCTGTATGAAGTCCTGACCCACAGACCACGAGAGGTCATAAAGGATTTCTTCCTGCAGGTGCTGAGTCAGCAACAGTAGATAAGCAATATAGGAGCCTCCGGGATCTCAGTGCTGGAATCAGCTGCCGTTGGCAGAAAGTGTCAGAGGTCACCGAGCTCGGGACCCTCCAGCTTATTCCCAGTTTCCTCTTTACAGACGGTCCCTTACTATGCCTCTCGCTATCCTGTGATGACATTCATTCATGATGCAATTTACCTAGATATGTAATATGCATATGTGTGCATGATAATCATGTTCATGTATATATTTACATACCGAGCGAGAATATGGAGGAGTAAAGGAAAATAATTCTTAGTAAAAATGAGTCTCAGTATCTGGCTGTTTCTCCTACAGAGCGGAATATGTGTTCCCCAAAAGCACTATGTTTTGGAATTTGGGGTACAGTAATGACAAGGGATAATGGCGAAACTAAGGTGAGCGATGAAATGCTGGGCACCTGCCTCGTCTTGTAAATAATTTCTTACAGAATAAACGGGAAACCTGACTGAGATTCTGCCACGGAGTGGAACACCTTAAATGCTTCGTAAATAAATAAACACACAGAAATATGCCGTGGCCCTGACAAGCATGTGACGTCTGGCTGGCAGGAGTGGTCTCCAGAGACGGGGTGGATGGAAAGGCCTTAGCGTTCGTGGGATGATGTGTCACCGTGCCCGAAGGGGTGTCTGGCTCCCTGCTCGGGCCTCCCTGCTGACTCGTCCTGTTCCCTCGGGGTAGGAGTCCTCATCTCCCACCCGCTGCACGTGATTCTCGGCTGCACCAGACGCAACAGATCCTGTAGTGTTTCATTTCATCTTAAATTATTCTATTGCTGCTTGTGATGCCATTTCTCGGCTACTGTGCAAGGTGGATACAGGGTGTCCGTGCCTCCCCAAATATTTTACTATTTCCAGCTTGCCCTTGAAATGGCTTCAGGGCTGTCCTTCGTCATTCATACTTGGATTCTTCCAGCCAAAATGCTTGCTCATGTTTGGGACTCTGTTGTGGATACTTCTATCAAGAAACTCTGACAGGGGTACCTGGGTGGCTCAGTCGGTTAAGCATCTGACTCTTGATTTCGGCTCGGGTCACGACCTCAGGGTTTGTGGGTTCGAGCCCTGCATCGGGCTCTGCGCTGATAGCGTGAAGCCTGCTTCGGGTTCTCCCTCTCCCTCTCTCTCTGCCCCTCCACACTCTCTGTCTCAAAATAAATACAAGAAACTCTGACACTCAGGAGACCAGCACGGCGCCCGCAGGTGTCATGAGGTGTGACTGTCCGCGGCCTCCAGTTTTGAGACGGGCCGGGCCCTTCTCCTACACATGGCTGGGTGTTAGAGCCGCACAGAGCCAGCCTGTGTCGTGGAAAATGGTTTGTGTTTTGTTGGTTCCATTTTTATTAGGTGACTTTATTCTTCAGTTTATCTGTTGGGATTGTTGTGGGTTAAGGATGGCTGTAATTCTTTGCTGTGCCATCTTTTTTTTTTTTTTTAAGTTTTTTAATGTTTATTTTTGAGAGAGAGAGAGAGAGAGAGAGAGAGAGAGAGAGAGAGAGAGAGAGAGAAAGTGCAAGCAGGAGAGGGGCAGAGAGAGAGAGAGAGACACACAGAATCTGAAGCAGGCTCCAGGCTCCGAGCTGTCAGCACAGAGCCCAGCGTGGGGCTTGAACCCACCAACCGAGATCAGGACCTGAGCTGAAGTCAGAAGCTCAACTGACTGAGGCCCCCCAGGTGCCCCTGTGCCGCCCCATCTTTGAGAAGTGGAACCCATTTCCTTTCCCTGGAATGTGGGCTGAGTCTGTGACCTCTCTGAGCCACAGGGTGCAGGGGATGGCATGCTGTGTGACTTCTAAGGCTGAGCCATTTCACACGCGGGACACGGTGTCTTTGAGCCCAACCCTAGTACCAGGAGATGCCCGGGCACCATGGGGAGGCCAAGCAGAGGGCAGCCAGACTGTCCAGCCCACAGCACAGCTAAGCTACCGGCAGACACAGCTGGTAATTGCCATAGGCACCATCGTGGATGTCCCATAGCAGTCAGGCCTTCGGCTGTCTGTGCTCAACACTGAAAAGGTCAGAAAACCTACTCCATCCACTCCAGTGAGCTTGCGGAATTTCAAGCGATGACCAAGAGTTTTGTTGTTTTAAGGTACTATTTTTTAGGGTTGTTTGTTATACTAGGGACAGAAAATTGGGGCACCTGGGCGACTCAGTTGGTTAAGCATCTGACTCTTGATTTCAGCTCAGGTCACCATCTCACCATGCATGAGTTTGAGCCCCATGTCTGACTCTGCGCTGACCGCACGGAGCCTACTTGGGATTCCCTCCACCCCTGCTCTGCTCTCCCTCTCCCTCAAAATAAATACATGCACACTAATAATAATAAAAAAAAAGAAACATAATTGAGATGGCGCGTGAACAAATTCAGTCCCTAACAGCAGGTGCTGTCACAGAAGAGATGACCCCGCTGTGCTTGGAGACAAGGAGGTCAGGGACATAACGGACTATTCATAGCTACTTAGACAAGATTGGGTGGGAGAGAAGGAAGTCAATATTCAGCTGAAAACTTTTGTCTCTGTGTTTGACATTTTGAAATAATCAACACACGCACATGCACGCACACACACACATGCACACGCGCACGCACAGGGCATCCCTTTGAAAGCCCCAGCACAAATGCAGACTCGTGATATAGGTGTTGTTTTTTTTGTGACTCAGATACTGTAAGTGGTTTGTCACCAGGAATGTGCTTTTCTAAGACGATGAACACTGTTGTAAAGTTCCAGACAACATAGAGGAAAATCTCGTCTTAATTTACGCGACAAATACTTCCACGGAAGTTTCAAGGCATCATCATCCTGTGTTAAAGTATCTCTTTCCACGTAGAGTAGATTATAGGCTCAGATAATTATCAACAGGTTTGTCCACCTTGGGACTTGAGCCTCTAGATGCCGCCATGTTTTCTTCCAGAGTTGTGTAGGAAAGAGTTACCGTAGAAAGGCCTGCTTGCAAGATTGAGCCTTAGTTGACTTCTGGGAATTTGGACATTGGAAAGGTTCCCCCGTTCCCTGAAGACAAAAGTGTCTCCATGTGCCCAACCTGCCTGAGCAAACGATGTTATTTAGGGAGAGACCTGTGTTACTTCTGGGACTGAAACTTTGGGATGTGCTAGGTAGAAGGCGGTCGTGTGACCAGCCCCAGTAAAACCCTGGGCAGCGAGTCTCTGCTTCCCCAGCAGACACCCTTGTACACATCAGCGCAGCTGGTTGCCAGAGGAATTAAGCGCATCCTGCGTGACCTCCCTGGGAGGGGAGTCTGGGATGCCTGTGTCTGGTTTCCTCCAGACTTTGCCCCGCCCACCTTTTCCCTTTGTTGATTTTGCTTCCTATCCCTTTGAGGTACTAAGTCATAGCAGTGAGTACAACTGTATGCTGATTTCTGTGAGTTGAATGAGAGGTGGCCTTGGGGACCCCGGTAGCCCTTCTCCCTGTCTGGGGTTAGCTCCCCTTTGCCTGAAAACTGGTAATGGTCTTCCCGAGATAGTGGCTCTGGGGCACTGCTGAGTGTCCTCGGGTCCCACCCCGCCCCCCACTTTCCTTCTCGACCTGCAGCGAGACTCCTCAGCAGGTGCTCCAGGGTGGGGTGCACGCTGTGACCCACGCAGAGAGGGGTGCCTTCTCTATACTGACAGAAACCGGGGAATGTGTGTAGGAACGGGCGTGGCATCGGGTGGGAGGAACACCCAGGGCCCCCAGGTTGGAGCAGCCCACATGTGTTGACACAGGCTCTCTAGAAAGGGGTCCCGGGCACCGTGTCTCAGCCTGCTGGGTTCAGGGGGATCTAACAGTTTGGTTGGTCAGCTGAAATAGGATGTCAAAGACTCTGCCGGTCAAGGCGGAGGAGCATCATAAAGCCAGAGTCACTCCGGACACATTATTAGCGGAAGCTGGAGGGAGGCACATGCTTGTCTCATGGCTGTGGAGAGCTTGGAGACATGGCGTCCTGAGGGTGGCAGAAAGCAGAACTTGCAACCTGGAAACTGGATGTACAGCTAAGGAGGTTTCGCTGCCCTGCTGGGTTTGAGAGCTGCTTTGCACGCGTGGCTCCCTGCACCTTCTTTTGTCCCCTTTTCTGGACCGAGATGTGTTGGATGTATGTTGGGAGTATGGGGGCAGCCACCTGGTCTCTGGCTCGACGGGTCCCCAGGCGGCACAGGATCTGCCCCAGGGTCTGTACTTGAAAGCTGCACCCACACCCGACTTAGATGATGTTGGTGATGACTTTTCGGCTTTTGAGAGATGGATTTCTATGAAACTTGGACTTTGGCTGGCATGTTCATGGGCTGAAACTACTGGGGACCCTAAGAGGGGTGCGAGTGTGTTTTTCCAATGAAAGAAGGGTCACCTCGGGGCCAGAAGTTGCACTGCGACAGACAGACCTGCAAGGTGGCTCTCATGACCTCTGCCTCCAGGGTTGCCCCCATGGTGATGTTAAGTTTCACAGCAAAGGAATTTTGTTGAGCTACTAATCAGTTGATGTGAAGGTAGGAACGTGGCCAGGTGGGCCTCATCCGACCACACTCGCTATTTGTGTAGGGTTTGGGGTGCCTGGGTGGCTCAGTCGGTGAAGCGTCCGACTTCGGCTCAGATCATGACCTTGCAGTTCATGAGTTCGAGCCCCACGTCGGTCTCTGTGCTGACAGCTTGGAGCCTGGAGCCTGCTTCGGATTCTGTGTCTCCCTCTCCCTGCCCCTCCCCCAAATCACACTGTGTGTGTGTCTCTCTCTCTCTCTCTCAAAAATAAATAAACATTTAAAAAAAAATTTGGAGCCTCTTGGCTATATGAAATCGATCATCTTTTCCTATGTACTGTGGTCACATAAAGTCTGATGGCCCATGGAAAGAACAGAATGAAACTTCAAAATAATAGCCCACTGTAATAGGAAGACAGACAGCTAAGAGAGATGTCCTGGACCTTACACAAGGACCTATTCCAGTGACTTGCTGCATAAGAAACAGTCCAAACTTAGTTGGTTAACACGCCAGCCGTCATTTATTTTGATCGCAGTTCTGTTTCTTGGGGCACCCAGCCTGTGATAGGTATCACCCGGAATAATGAGGGGTGTCACCCTTTCATAATGAATTAGAGGTGTCCCGGAGGGCTTAGTAAACCCCTAGCAATGGGTTAAGATGCATTAATAGAGGCTGTGCCGTGACAAGGACCCCGTGACGGCATTTATCATGTACTTTGGATTTCTGCAGCCAACCTCAACTTACGAGAATTCTCTCCATTTTTTAGTAAGTGTGCCCTATTCATAAGGCGTGGCTTCTGCTTTGGGACCTGAGAAAATATTTTTATCTGGGTTCATGAATGGGCTTGGTGGGCATCTGCATGCCCATCCCAAATAGCACCGTGGTGCAGTATGTATGAAGCTAAGCGTCTGCTAGAGATGTTCGGAGGGGCGTGTGTGTGTGTGTGTGTGTGTGTGTCCAGAGCACTCTAGTTTGGAAAAGAGTCTTATTTGTTCAGAAATGAGTCTAATTCGGTGGTAGCCAGTGCGCTTATGTGATAGTAAATCAGAGAATAATTGGTTATGTTGAGAAGAAATTTGATTCTGTATCAAGAAGGAGGTTAAGAAATAAGGAATCCTCAAAGAAAAATGAACGTAGAGAAAAATACTTTTTCCCAAGCACAAGGAAACGCTAAGAGGTTGATAATGGGCTGACAAGGTACATGAAATAAGGAAGCACGTGTCCGGGGCAAACCCAAATTGTAGGTTACAACCCTGCTTCTTTTCTTGGCTTCTGTGTCTGTATGCCCAATATGGTTTCATAAAAATGAATCTCTCTCACCAAAGTTACACAAAACTTAAATTGTTCGTTCTCATTGTCTTCTGCCCTAAGGCAAATAAAAATAGATTGTCCTCTAAATCACGCTGTATCTGAAGAAGAAACACAGCCGGACTTTGGACTCGTGAGGGCAGGTCGGGCCAGCCAGGGCAATGAGCGGATGAGATCATTGTTTTCTGCACATTCAGGCAGAAATCGTGGGTCCGTGGATCCACCGTGAAAAAGCAGAGAAGGGAAGTCATTGGCCCAGACCGAGGGCATGAATCACTGCCCAGGAAAAGGTGTTGCCAGTCCCAGAAGCTGTAGGGACACGTAACCCGTTTGGGAAGGACTGTCAGATGGCCAGATTAGACCAGGGCGCCTGCGTAGATGTTTACAGAAAGACCTGCTTAAGGAAAAGTGGGGGGGCTCATCCTTTTAGGAGGGACAGTACAGCTGCAGGGGCTGGTGTGCACACATATTGGCAAACCAAGTCTGGGCTGTGGCCTGGACCACGTACGTGTTGGTCCACAGAGAAGGTCTTTGGCCAGTTGTCTACCACGCGTTTAGAGGCGGGCTTCGCTCCACGGGGGAAGGCGGAGGAAGGGACCCTCTGCTGGTGCCGGTTCCCCCTCCTGCCGTATCCAGAGCAGTTCTGCTCGGCCTCGGACGTGCATGCGGCTGCAGGTTCCACATTGTCCCCGTCCATCCCTTTATGCTCTAACACGCCTCCCACAGTCCTTCCTAACAAATGCCCTCTGCTCTTCCTAAGGGAAGTTCTGCCGATAGTGTTTTCTCCACCTGCTCATCTCAGGTGATATTTTGGCATCCACGGCGTCTGGGCAGGAACCCAAGGAACTTCTCCGTGAGCCTGAGCTCCCAGACAACCATAGAAGTTGTAAACTCGGGGAGGAACGAATGGGTCCAGTTGGGATGTGTTCACCGCTGATAGAGGACGACTGTGGATTAAATAGGTTCTAGAATCCCTACGAACGTGAGATGTCCGGGAAAGACTACCAACAGCTGGTTTGGGGGATGGGTGACTGTGTGTTTCTGCATTTAAGGCTGGAGACACAGGGGGCTACTTCATGGGAAGAGTTGGATGACATTATGTCTTGTGCACTTTTACTTTAACTCTGCGATACTGGAGCAGCACTTACAGATATAACAAGAGAGAACGGATGGTATTCCGGGACCAAAAGCTTCATTTACCCCCAAATACTCCCTTCTGGATGTTGTTGGGATCCATTGAGAGTGGTGCGCCAGCAAGATCCCCGCACAAAAGGGTGGCGGTGGGGGTTCGGGAGGGACACCTGGTCCAGCTCAGCCGGGCCACCATCGCATACCTGCATCACCCGCCTGTATGTTGGAGATCAAATAGCATCCTCCACTCGAGGAATGTAAGTGCTGAGAAATCACAAGGTCGTGTTATGCTTCTTCGCAATTTCGCCCACAGCCAATGTTATTCAATGTAATTGCCTTTGGTGCCCAGAGAAGCTGCAATTCTGGGAATAAAATGCGTATTCGTATGTATGTGCGCACACGTAGGCGTGTGTATATACGTGTCTCAGTCTGTGACGGTGCTGGTGTCGGGCGTGCGTGTGCACGTGTGAGCGTGTGACAGTGGTGGTGTCTAGGTGGTGTGAGAGGCTCAACTTGACAATAGAATACCAAGGGGGAGCCTGGCCAGCCGAACGCCCCCGTGATTTTAGCTCCGGTTGGACACACGCGATACCAGCCGCGGGCGTGAGAGCCTCTCCAGTGTGCCCGACTGGGAGGCCAGTGCCTTTGTAGGAGTCCCACCCGTTCTGTGCTTCCCAAAGGCAGGGATGGTGTGGAGAGGGAGCCAAGAGAGACTTTGGACCCAGACAGTCCTGGATGAAGTCCCTGCTCCGTAGCCAAGGGGCTTTGGGCAGTCGTGCAACACCCTTAAGCCATAGATGTCTCGTCTGTCCATTGAAGGTAACAGTACCCCTTTTTGGGGCCGTGCTGGGCACCGGGTACGACATACCTACTATGCCTGTCGTGTGCGGGGGGCTCCGGGACCGCAAGCCAGGAGGCGACAACGATAGGGAAGACGATACCACTAGTTTCTCATCCTGCACATCCAGTTTCCAAGTGATGAAAGGAGCCAAGAATTTATCTGCAACTGTTACAAATAATTTGTAATTAGTGAGAATCAAGAGTCGCTGATCAGATATCAGCCTGCCTCAACCTATCTTCCCCTTTAAACACACACACACACACGCGCGCGTGCACACACACACACACACACACACACCCTGCATGCATACTATCACACAAGTAGTACAGTCTCTCTGAAAAGAGCCAAGCAATACCAAAGGAAAGGGTAAAAATTTCATTCTTGAAAATGACCCCTGTTTATGCAGCCTCAGTCTTCAAGATATCTTCCTCTGCACTGATAAACCTGTACACGAGCAAATGCACGGATCATCTTGGCAAGGAATACACAGTAGTTCATGGCTCTCTTTTTTTTTAAACTTTTTTTTTAACATTTATTTATTTTTGAGAGATAGAGGCAGGGAATGAGCAGGGAAGGGGCAGAGGGAGACACAGAATCCGAAGCGGGCTCCAGACTCAGAGCTGTCCGCACAGAGCCCGATGCTGGGCTTGAACCCACGACCTGTGAGATCATGACCTGAGCTGAAGTCAGACACTTAACTGACTGAGCCACCCAGGTGTGTCAACCTCTCCTTTATTGTTTTAAGGAGTTGAATAATATTCTATGCTATGGATATATTATGTTTCATTTAGCCTTCCTCCTCCCCATGAACACTTCGATATTTTCAATTTGTAATACTATAATATTTGTGCTTCCATAAGTTTTGTAAGTATACAAGGCTAGAAACCAGAAATAGAACTGTAGGTCAAAGGGTCTGCCCATTTATAATGCTGGGTTTACTGATTTATTTTCCTCCAAACAAAATAGATGAGTTCCCCAAATTCTTGCCAGGACTGTTTATTTTCAATTTGAAAAGCTTTGTCGGTGGATGGTCTCTTACTTGCAATTCTTTATTTATGAGTCAGATTAAACATTTAAGGAAAGGCTGCATTTCTTCTGTGTTTGTATTCTTCCTTTTCATCGACACCGTCCGCTTCATTTGCTGAGTTTTCTAGAAGGTTTCTTATTCTTACTAATTTGCAAGTGTTTTAAAAATTTTTTGAAGGATATTATCCTTTTTATCTCCAATCTAGACCTTAGCTTTTTAATTTTTATGTTTTTCATAGTGCGGAGGGTTTTACATTTTCTGTGGTTAAATTGCTTCATTTTTCCATTTATGGCTTTTGGGTTTACACTTTCCTTGGGAAAGTCCCTTCCGTGTTCTCTTTATACTTTCCTTTTCTTTTTCTTTTTCAAATTTGTATCTAATCCATGGCTGATAGGACGCCCACTTTTATTTAAACACATTTCTCTTATATACATCAGCCTGTTTCTGGATTTTTAAATTCTATTCTGTTGATGTGTTCGTATTTTTGGTGCCCAAATCCGCTCTTCTCAGTATTATAGCTGTGGAAGTTGCTTTCATATTCAGTTGGGCAAATTCCCCCTTCTTCCAAAGATTTTTGCTTGCTCATTGTCGTACTTTCCCCTCCCATGTGTATTTTAGAATGAACCTGCCAAATCCCACTTAAAAGCTGGTTGAGATTTGCCCAGGTACTTATCAATCACTGAATGGATAGCCAACACCGTGGTTCATTTGCGCAGTGTAACGTCAGGCAGAAATAGAGAAGGCTTGAACTATGGATAGATACATATACAACCACTTGGCTGAATCTCAAAACAATTACACTGAGTAAAAGACATTAGACACAAAAGAGCACATACTGCAAGAATCCATGCATATAAATTTCTACAAGAGTCAAAACTGACCCATGGTGGAAAATGTCACGAGTTTGCCTCGAAGTGGGAGAGGGGATCTGTTGGCAGATGTGTGGGAGGAACTTCCGGGGTGATGTTAATGTTTCGTACTTGACAGCAGTTTGTCTTACACACTCGAAACTTAGGAAATGTTCACTTAAGATTTGTGCATTTAATTGTGTATAAATCATCCTTACAAGTATGGGTAGTGTTTGGGGTGAGATGTCACGGATGCCTGGAACTTTGATATGTGTCTAAAAAGATGGGTCGATGTGTGCCCAGAGGAATGGAGAGACAGCTTGTGATAAAGTGAATATGATAAAATGTTAGTACTAGAGTCTAGGTGGTGTGTATATGGGTGTTCACTGTAAGCGTCTTGCAACTCTCCTTTGCCTGAATCTTTTCTTAATAAAATATTGGGAGGAAATCCTGTGGGATTTTGATTAGACTTCTGCTGAATTTGTAGATTCCGTTCAGGAGAACTGGTATCTTTATGATCTTGATTCTTTGTTAAAGTATATGTTGTCTGTCTCCAAATATTCAAGGATTCTTTTTGCCTTTAAGTTTCATGGTGTGTGTTTTTTGTTTGTTTGCTTTCTATGTTTTGCACAGTTGTTGGTATTCTATGTTTTTATTACTATTGTCCACATTACAGTTTCTAATTGGCTGTCGCTGTGGTAGAGAAAAGCTTGATTTTTATTTGTGCATCTTTCACCTGGTGAATTTATTGAACTCATAGAGTTTGATGATTTGTCAAGGCTTATCTTGGATTTTCTAGGTATACAACCCTTTTGTCTTCATGTTGCCTTCAAACGATGACTATGTTTAACTGTATTCATTTGCCCTGTATTTTTTTATTTTCTAGTACTGACTTTTCATGCTTTTTCCTACCTCCTTGATGAGAATGGGTTCCAACAGCAGTGCGGAGGGCATTCCACATGGGAAGACAGGGCGTGAAGCAGGGTATGCTGGCACCATGTTGGGTCCCCAGGCTGTGGGGAGGACCTCAGCTCTAAGGCTCCTTAGGGTCTCTTCGTGCTGGGCAGGTGAAGGAGAACCCGCCGTCTGCTATGACAGCCCAGGAGAGAGGTCATGGTGGCCCGGATTGTGGTATTGGCATGTAAAGGAGGGGAAGGGCCCAATGTTTTCAGCCTGAGCAAGTGGGGGCCGTGCCATGTGGGGAAGACTGGGTAGCGAGTATAATGGAGATCAGGTTTGGGTATGTTTGTATCACCCATTTGACATCCAACTGGGGATGTGGAGTTTGAGGTTTGGAGACTGGGCTGGAGGTCAGATTTAGAGGCCATGAATCTGAGGATGACACCGGGAGGGAGGATGGGGCAGGCCAAGTGCACTGGGGCAGGTCAGGACTTGGAGTTGGCACAAACGTGGGCCCAGGAGGGCACTCAGCACTGGGCCGGTGGGGGGGATCCCAGGTTTGGGGTCTGGAAGCCAGGCACGGGGGCCATTCAGCACGAAGGGGTGAGTCCTTGTGCCCAGTGCTGGGCTAACTTCGAGGTCAAGGTCATCCTGGTGGGGTGGTGGATGGGAGGGGCTAAGGAAAAGGGTAGCAGGGACAGCAGGACTCCTGTTCAGGGTGTTGTTCTGTTAGTGGGGTTTGGAAGAACAGGACAATAACAGGGGGGTGTGAATAAGAGGAGTGCTGTGCTGTCCTGTGGGTTGACCGAGGTGCCTGCTGCCGGCTGCTCCCGACACCCGCCCAGGATCGGACTGTGCCCAAGGGCCCAGCCTCACTGAGCAGTGACACATCCCCCTGACTGTCCCATGTGGGAGTTGTCCTCTGTACCCCCAAGGGTATGGATAAGGCTAATGTTAACCTGGTTTACTTTTTGCTCTGCTAATTCTGTTCTTGGGTGTCTTCTTGTTTGTTTGTGTGCTACGTTGGTGCCTTTTTCCTGAAGTTCACGTCCCTTAGCCGTGCGCCATTGGTCAGCTGGTCGTCCCTTTCCAGCTGCCTGATGGGACGAGTCCTGCTGGTTCCCAGGGAGAGTTCCGGCTCCAGGAGCTGGCTCTGTGGCAGTGGGGGTGACGTCTGCTCAGGGAGGGGCACCGCCCACCTGGTCGTGCGTCCTTCTGCTCTGACCCGGTGACCTCGGGCCTAGGCTGGGAATCTGTCCTCGGAGGGGCCGTGCTCAGGCCTCACCTGCTGTCCCTGCGTCCTGCTGCGTGGGGCTCCCTGTTCAGACCCCACTCTCCTCCGCTGGTTTGACAGGATATCACCTGCCCACGTAGATTGGTCTTTGCCAACGTGGATTCCTTTTTCTTTCTAGCCGGCGGGAATCACTATTGCTTCTGGCTTCCTGATGGCGGGTTCTTACTTCCTGCCGCATCTTATGGATTTTTTCTTGTGAGTAGCGCTTTCTTGTTTCCTCAGATACGCATGTGAGCAGAGCCTGTCCCCTCGGTCGCATACCTCCCCGTGTGCAACTGGGGTGTTGACTCGTGCCCCCTACCAGCATTCCCCCCGCCACCTAAAAACCGGGGTCCCCAAGTCATGTTCACCCTTATCACCACCAATCACACCTCCTTCCTCCTTGGAAAGTTCCTATTTGGGGAATGGTCACTGTCGTCCACTGCCCTCCGTCCATCTCAAGCTCGTGTGTTCCTTGCTTCATCCTGGGGCTCTTTCCTGGCCGGTCTGGTGCCCTGCACCAGCTGCCAGCCCCCCTCTGTCTTCGCCCCAGGACCCCCAGCCCACCCTGAGGTCCCCTTCCTCCCTCTGGTGGCCCCCCACCGGGCTCAGGGCGTGCTCGGCTCTGCGGCTCTCCTCCAGAAGCCCCCGTGGTCTTGCACTGCTCCTCTGCAGCGCCCCGCCGCCCACAACCGCATCCTAACAGCCGGTGCGCCAGACGCAGACCGGAGGGTCCTAGGAAGCTCCTGGAGCGGAAGGGGTTGGGAGGAGATGTTACTCTTCGAAGAGAGTATCGGTGAATATCTGGTCCCCGAAGACATCAGTGAGGATGTGCCTCACGTGCACGGAGAACTTGGAAAAGGAACCGTGTTCGGGGCGTGCACGCCTCAGCTGGGAGCGCGAGCCGGGTGCGGGCCGGGTGCGGGCCGAACCGAAACCTGAAACTGCTCCTTCAGGGAAAGGTAGGAACTGGTCCCGCGGGTGTGGGAAAGCCCGTTGGGACCCAGGGAGGTCGGTATTTCTGTCCTGCTGCCGGGAGGAAGCTGGTGGCCAGGGCGACCGTTGGAAGGCCGGACAGACAGACCTGTCTCCGCCCGCACGTGGCACGTCGGCCCGAGCCCCTAAAATTAGGAAGCCCAGATGCCGCAGTCTCCCCCTCGCCCACCACACGCGGGCCTCCTGGTCACCTCCCTCCCGGGGTATTTCGGAACCGGGGGATTTCGATTTTATTTTTATAGCATGAGATTCACCTCGGATGGAGACGCCAGGCTTGATTGATGGCCCGCGCGGCGCTGCCTCTCCCAGGCCTGCCCTGAGGTGCAGGCCACCGTGGCTTCAGTCAACGGCGGCAGGACGCCAGCTGCGGCGGCTGCGGAATCCCACAGCCGGGCCTGATTTCCGGCAGATGTCCCAGATACCGGGCAGGAGAGCATACCACAAAACCGGTTGCGTAAAGCAGGTCTGCTCAGCGTGACCTGCCAGCCACAGGACGGTCACACTGGGCCGAGAGGGTGCAGAGATCCAGGCAGATGCGAGCCCACAGCCCAGAGCCTCCCTCCTTCCAGGATAGCCGGCCCGGGCCGTCAGGAGAAGCCTCTTCTCTGACTCCTGCGGCACCCGGCCCCTGGACCGAGCAGGCGGGCCGCAGCAGACGGCCCCCCGCTCCCTTCCGGGGCCAGGTTTCGTGCCGAGGGCAGGACCTCAGAGACATCAGGGTTGACGGCCAGCAGACGCGCCCACGGATGCCCGCTGCGCGCTCCGCGCCCGAGTCCGTCTGCCAGCCACTGTGTTGGGGGGACCCCAGGCTGCAGGGTCCAGGGCAGGGACGTGGCAGGGTGCACGGGAACTGACGGGTCTGCTCTCCCGTGGAGCCCGTGCTCGGGCCAGAGGACCAATAAGCAGATATGCAAGGTGATACACAATATGTCAGATGATGCCGGACCCCCAGAAACAACGTGGGGGCTGTGGGCCGGGCAGGGTGCCTCTGGTGAGCTCAGGGAGCTGCTGGGACAGGAGCCGGGACATGTGCGCAGACGGGGGCTGGGGCAGCCGGCGGCCTCCACGTTCACACGTGCACCCCCCTCATGGCCCTGCCGTCAGAGGGGCTGTGGCCCCGCTTCCCCCTCCCTCAGGCCACGTCCATGGTCAGTTCTGGCTCAGGCCTCTCCTGCCTCCTGTGCACCCTCCCTTCTCCCTACCCTTACTGCCTCCTCTCCCTTCTGTCCTGTGGGGGGCCCACCCCGGGAGCAGCTGGTGCCTTCTCGCCTTGGGCGGGAGCTCGCTGACGCGCTCGTCTGGGGACTGGGCTGCCGAGATCCCCCCAGGGAAGCCGTGTTCTCCCAGAAGGGCGCAGGGGGCGGCTGGGAGGACTGCTCGTGTTGTGGGGGAGGGCCGCCAGTCCCGGACTCAGAGAAGGTCGGCTTCCTCGGAACAGTCACACAGCAGACAGAGGCGGCAGGGCCGCCCCTCACCTCCACCTGCAAGGGGCTGAGCGTCTGGGGAAGGGCCGTGGGCAAAAGAGACAAAGTCTCGCTTTGCTGCTCGATGGCCATGTGACCTTGGGTGTCAGTTCTGTGTCTGGGGTGCTCAGGGTGACAAGACCCACCCGCTCCCTCTGCCTCCCTGGTCCCCGTGATTTCCATCACAAACGGCGTGTCCTTGCATTTCCAAGGGCACAATGCTTTTGATGCCTGGGCCCTGTTGCCTTGATGAACTCTCACCTTCTTGGCCCAGGGACTGACTCCTTCGGCTACATGAGGTCTTTGGACTCCTCAGCATGTTTCAGATGTGTCAGGGGAAATCAGTTCTCTGCGTGTCTGTCTGGAACAGCTTTCTGTGTCACAGACACAGCCGAGATTTCTAAGGTGACCGGGCCGTGTGCTAACCCACGTTTGCAACTGAGGCCGATTCGAGATTTCCATTAGGGGCGAGTGAAAACGGAGACCGTCTCCACCGTTGGCCTCTAACCCAACGCACGCCATGCGCCATGGGCCGAATTCACCTCTTCCTCCCTGGAGCCCACCCGAAAGGCGCATCCACAGACCACAGATGCAGACCGGCGGGGGAGACGCATTTGATGGACGTTCCGGGCTTCTCCGCGTGTCCTTGTTTGAATGTTATTTTGGTTTTTCCTCACGAAAGAGAAAATTCTTGGGGCGCCTGGGTGTCTCCGTTGGTTAAGCGTCCACCTTTGGTTCAGGTCGTGATCTCACGGTTTGTGGATTCGAGCCCCATGTCAGGCTCCGTGCCGACAGCTCGGAGCCTGGAGCCTCCTTTAGATCCTCGGTCCCCCTCTCTCTGCTCCTCCCCCACTCGTTCTCTCTCTCTCTCTCTCTCTCTCTCTCTCAAAAATAAACTTAAAAAAGGAAAAAAGAGAGAAAATTCTTGATCCCTAAACAGCTTATAAAAATGCTACCAAGACTCATGCCACGACGTCTTTTGGAGAAAGCGCTAGGTCAGTATAACGTGTTATCCGTCTGCTAACAGCTGTCCGTGCGACGAGGTAGCCTGCTCTCTCGGCATCTCTGTATGAGTCACATCAGTGTCATTCTTGCTCCTTTGCTTACGGGGCTCTCTGAGCTCTCGGTGGTGGTGCCCTGGGCCGCCCGAGGACAAGAGCGCCAAAGAGTTCAGCCCTGCCCCCCCTCCGGGGTCCCCTTGGAACTGCACTGCGCCCCTGCTTCTCCCAAACTCCTTTTAGCCTCCTGCCTCAGTTTCTCTCCTGTGACAAAACCCATGGTCCTAGTCTACTGACAGATCATGGAAACAGAAGAGGTGAAAGGCTTTCGGCGGTCCGTTTGTTGCCTTTTCTGGTGAGACAGTGTCACAGATGCTGGGGGCTGGGTGGGGGGGAGAGCATTCTTGGGGAGGGCACTTCTGCTTTTTTTTTTTTTTTTTTTCCAAGCTACAAAATAACTTAGTTTCTAATTTCTGGTAGAAGGGTCTTTCCCCCGAGGGAAGGCCTCGGGCAGGACGTTCCCTCACCTGCTGCTTTGGGAGGTGGTCCCTAGCCTTGCCCGCAGGAGGGGCACCTTGCAGACGCCCGGGGCCATCTACCCCGCAGCTTGTGGCCAGGCGGGTGAGGGTGGGACCCGGGCACGGGAGGCTCACACTCTGGGGGGCTGTGCAGGACAGCCGATCTGAGATCACCTCCCAGCCTGCCATCTCTTCAGAGACACCTGGGGGACGGGGGCTGCGTCCCCACTCTGTTCTCAGACCTCCACGCCTCCCGTTTCCTGAGTGCTTCAAATGCGGCGTCTGCCCACTTAAAAAAGCAGTAATTAACTTTGCATTTTTTTTAATGTTTATTTATTTTGAGAGAGAGAGAGAGTGCAGGCACAGGGAGGGCCGAGGAGGAGGGAGACACAGAATCCGAAGCAGGCTCCGGGCTCTGAGCTGTCAGCACAGAGCCCGACGAGGGGCTTGAACCCGCGAACCGTGAGATCGTGACCTGAGCCGAAGTCGGATGCTTAGCCGACTGAGCCCCCCCGCCCCCACAGCACCTCAAACAGTAATTACTTGGAAAACCAAGAGTCAGTAATCAATTAAGTAGATGTGACCACTTATGAAAACTGAGCTGCATTTTCAAACGTGGTTTGATCCACCACTTTCGAGCACGTGTATTTCCAAACGACGGGGACGGGGGCTGTGTGGCTGCCTTCTGACCTATCTCTGTGGCCAGCCGTTCCCCCTCAGATGAGGAAACTGACAGAAGGCGCCTGGCAGGTGGAGCTGGGCCCCAGCAGGACCCTCTGGCCAGCCAGCCGCTCGGGGCCTCGGAGGCCGGCCCAGGCCCGGCTGCTTATCTTCTTCCTCCTCCGCGTCTGGCTAGGAGAACCCGGTGGCTGGCTCTTTCTGCCTCTTGTTTTCTCCCTCAAAAAACCATGTTCTCCCAGACCAGCTGCTTATCCCCGCCTCTGCTGAATCCACCCATGGACTAACTTTTTTTAGAGCGGTTTCAGTTTCGGTGCAAAATTGAGGGGAAGGGACACAGATTTTCCATGTGCCCCTCCCGCCTCCCCCACAGCCTCCAGCACCATCAATGCCCCCTCCCGGTGTGGGGCATCTGTTACAAGTGATGGACCCCCACGGACACATCGCCATCCCCCAGAGGCCACGGCACACGTGGTGGTCACTCTCGGCGTCGTATATTCCGTGGGTTTGGACAAATGTATAATGATGCGTATCCGCCACTGGAGGGTCAGGCAGAGTAGTTCTGCTGCCCTAAAAGTCCTCTGTGCTCCACCTCGCCATCCCTCCGTCCTCTGTCTCACCTGGCAACCACCGATCTTTTCACCGTCTGTATAGTTTTACCTTTTCCGGAATCCCCTAGAGCTGGAATCGTACAGCCCCGACTGCTCCCAACTAGTGCTGTATATTTACCAGTCCTCTCTGAGTTTCCCTGGTTCGATAGCTCGTTTCTTTTAGCACCGAGTAATACTCCATTGTCTGCACGGACCACAGTCTGCTTATCGGTAAACCTACGAAGGGACATGCTGACTGCTTCCAAGTTTGGGCACTTTTGACTAAAGCTGCTATCGATATGGGTGTGCAGGTTTCTATGCGGACAGTTTTTAAGTCCTTTGGGTAAAAACCAAGGAGGGTAGTTGTTGGATCCGGGGGGAAGGGCATGTGGGGTTTTGCAAAAACGCTGCCAAACTGGGCTCCGCGGGGCCGTGCCGGTGCCCCACGGGCAGCACCTCCTGTCGCGAAGCAGTGGGATCCTGTCGTGCCTGGGTCGCGGGGCCCAGGGCCGTCCTGGTGCCGAGGGAGCCGTCAGCAGGCCTGGCTCTGAGTGAGTTGAAGAATGGTGACTGCACCCAGCTGGCAGGAAGGAGTGGGACCCGTCGTGTCCAGTGGTGTCCCCTACCCACCCTGGGCCTGGGAACTGAGGGCTCCTTGCAGCCTTTCTGTGCTCTGTCACTCCTGCAGACGTGCAACAGTTGGTCTCACGGACGTCTATACGCCTGTGCCCTGTGGCCCCTCTTCCCTGAAGAACATGCCCTTCGTCCATCCCTCTCTTTCCATGGGGCAGTGACTTGAAAGAACATGGTCATGGCGACACACGGACTATGCTTTCTGATGGCTGCTCTGCGGTGGCATTTACCTACTCGGGGGACACCAGGTTTCTGTGAAACTAGGTTTACGTGAAAATGAGTATTGACACCTGGGAATCGCACGCATGATGGCAGTCGCATGTATGATAAACCGCTTACGGGAAACACACAGTTCAGATGCGTTCACGTGCCTCCAAATAAAGGGCGAATTCCAGCCCATCCTTTCGGATTCGTGAAAGAAGTTTCCGTAAACTTATCTCCTGATTTAGATAGGTCTCTTAAGTGATTTGAGTCAGCAGTGAGGTGGATCTTTCTGGAGAAATGCTATAAGGCTGAATCCTTCTTTTCCGGAGCCAAGAATTTGAGCAGGGGCTGCCTGGCGGGGAGGGGACGGTGTGCGGGGGGCTCGTGGCCCTGGCCAGGTGGAGTAGCAGGAGGGATGCCTGAGGTTCAGAAAGCTGGCATCAGAAGCTCATTCATTAACTGTGGGATTTTGTTAATGATTCAGCTTCGGTGTCCTCATCTGTAAAACGCAGACTGGAGGGTTCTACTCCATTCTCTACTGATTGAAGCGACCACAGGGTTTGAACAGGAAATGTATACAAGTGTCTCTGCAAATAGCAGATAATCAACAGGAGTGATTGCTGTTTTGCGTGCATCCGAGGGAACACAGGCCCACCCCTTTGGGAAATACAGGAAAACAAGAAAACAAGGAACAGAATCCCCAAAGAAGATGTGTGTGTGATTCAGTTTTCCAGCGTTTACCGTGTTCATCACTTAGTTCCTGTAATGCAGCCGTCGGACTTACCCAGCTGCTAGAGAACAATGACTTTGGCTTTGCAGGGGAAGAGATGCCACTTTCCAATTCAGGTTGAGACTTGCCGGCCTTCTGTGGGCACAGAACAATGACTCGGAGAGGCTGGGGTGCCTAGAGCAGGCCGCAGCAAGTTCCGTGGCCATCCTGGGGGCAGGGGGTTGGTCAGGGCTGGTGTGTCACGTCTTGATGAGGCAGGGGCCAGACGCTGCCCTCCTTGGATCCTCCGACGAGTGCAGTTCGATCCTTTCACGTGGCACCCGGTCTCACAGGGTTGCCTTCTAGAATTTCACCAGGCGTGGGCCAGAGCTGGCGCGAACCAGCACCGTGATGAGCTCGCCATCATCCCCATAATATTAACACCCTCTGCCTTTCCAGAATTTCTGAGTCGCTCATAAAATTTGGCTGCAGATAGTTTTGCCCCCCAGAATGATTGATCTCCTCTGTGCCCATTAACTCTCAGGTGCATGTTCTATTTTCCATTTTTAGAATGAACCACACAAAAAACATTGAACTTGTTATTCAGAGCAAAGTCTTGGCCTTCCCTTTAAGATACACCGTCTTTTCCACTCCAGACACGTGGGTTTTTATGGTTTGTGACTTGTGAGTGCTTTGCCCTTGTTTGGTAGCTGGAGAGGCCGGGGAGGGTGGTCAGTTTGCTTTCAGGAGCCGCGGCCGCCCTCTGCAGTAGACTGAAGCCTGTCGTGGGGAAGCAGGACAGGGCGCTGGTTGGGGGCAGGGGTGTGTGTGGCCATGTGGCCTTGTCTTCCTGAGGTTTTCACATGTGGGGCACGCTCGAGTTGTCACCCATCCACATGGGAACTAGAGAAATGGGGCCTCCGGGGGGACGGCAGTTGAAGCTGCTGGTTGTCATTTAGGACCCTCGGAGGTTGTAGTTCCTGTCTCAGATCCTGCACACGTGGTGGCAATGAGCCACTTTGTGGATAATACAGATGGGCAACCTGTCAGTTCCATGCTACGTAAACCCCCCCCTTTTTTTTTCTTTTTGGCATTTTGTTATTGTGCTGGTCAGTGACCAATAAGCATCTGTCCCGGTTTAAATAGCCCACGAAATGAGAACCTCCGGGTTGTGGCACGTTCTGTCTCTTCCGCGTTTACAAAATGGGAAGGACAAAGCTTGTCTTGGGGATGTTATGGGCATTAGACAGACATTAGGGGTGGGCGTTGGTTACAAGCAGGACCAGGAATGAACTCGCTGGTGCCTACTGAAAAGGCTGGCAAGAGTCATGTGCGGGTCCACACTTTGATTTGGATGCCAGGTTGGATCGGCCCTTTTGTGGACACCGGCCGGTCAGTGGGCTGGGCCTCCCTGTTTGTCAGTCACGCCAGGCTTCCATGGTTGTCATGGAGACCAGATGCCCTTGCACTGGCTGAGGTATCTCTTAAAGAAGGGAAGGCCAGCTGGGGCCCCCAGACTCTACACCAGGACTACGTAAGCACTGAAGAGAAGTTTTAAGTCCCAGACTCTTACAAAGGCAGTGCATCTCGCCAACGCCACCATAACTGAGCATGCCTCCCCGTGACTCGCCTGGACACGGAACCCCGGGACACTCCTCGCTGGTCTCTTGTCTAACTATACCCCGAAGCCAGGCACTGGCTGCCTGCTGTGTTCTCAGGATGCTGGTCTTAGAGCCGAGAGGGGTCAGTGTCTTTGGGGCTTCTACAAACTAGTAGGTGAGAATCAGGCAGAAATTAATCAGACCTTCCCGGTGCACCCAAGCATTTCAGTGGGTAAGACATAGACCCAATACATACTAGTAGCATCAGCCCGGGAGAGGGATCCAGAAGAATCCTTCAGCACTCTGGACACAAACTGCTTATCACACTGGCTCACTGAGCTCTTATTACACGTTGTCCTGTCCGGGAAAGATAATAAAGTCTCTTTGGTTGAGTTTTGTTATATGCCAACACTGAGCTTTATGTACGTCCTTCCATCAGCCCTCACACTCCCCCAGGGGTAAGTAAGACGATACCCAGTTTTGAGTCAAGAAACGAAGCCCCACGCACAGCTGGTGGAAGATCTGGGATTTGGCTCCGGAGCTCAGGGCTTTGTGCGTCTCACAGCAGCAGGGCTGAGTGGGCATTTTCCAATAAGTGCTCGTCAGCCTGTGTTTTCAGCTCAAATAAATTGGACAACCGTGGGATGGGAACGTCTATCAGGTGGTTTTCTTTTTCATGGAGAACCTCTAACTTTCTCTGGCACATTGTGTGTGTCTAAGATAGAGGGTACCATTTGCATAGTTATATGACAATAAATACTTTTACTTTGGGGTTTCCATTAGCATCTGACAAAACAGTAGTCCGCACAACACAGCTTTCTAGGCCGTCCGGCAAAGACACTTGTATGTACCGAGCGGGCAAAGTGTGGGTAAATAATGACGGGCCAGGATTTGAAAAGGGGGAAAAAAAAGAAGGACCCCCAAAACAAGAGACAGGGTCCAGAGTCAAGCTTCACTCTGCCCTCTATCCCCCAACACACACACACACACACACACACACACACACACACACACACGACCTGCCACAGTCGACTCTATACGCATGTGTCAGCTTTCATCCAAAACCCTGGAGAGAAAGATATTAGTAAATCACCGTTTTAAAATTTTTTTTTAATGTTTATTTATTTTTGAGAGACAGCAAGAGACAGAGCGTGAGCGGGGAGGGACAGAGAGAGAGAGGGAGACACAGAATCCAAAGCAGGCTCCAGGCTCCAAGCTGGCAGCACAGAGCCGGATGGGGGGCTCGAACTCACGGACTGCGAGATCATGACCTGAGCGGAAGTTGGACACTCAACCGACTGAGCCACCCAGGCGCCCCAGGAAATCACATTTCTGTTTCTCGTGTGCAAATCACATTCCCGTCACAAAGAAGAAAGATCGAGACTAACAACGTCAGGGACAACCAAAGACCAAGAAACAGTAGGCATTCAGTCCACAGGATTTCTTTCTTCCCAACTCGCGTCTTGGTAAGAAGTCGTTTATGCCCAAAGATGCATAAGAAAAAGATGGCCTGGTGGACAGCAATCGACCATTCAGTGTGGTTGCCGTGGAAATCAGAACTAGCAGCCAATAGCGAAAGCCTCCCCGTGTCCAATGTCCAGTTTACGGCAGTCCCGTAAACTCTGCTTCTTCTAAGAGAATCTGCAAGGGGAAAGAGGAGAGGAGGGCAGAGACAGCCAGCACCCTTCAGTATCCATTCTTTCTTTCTTCCTCTTGGAAACCCTCAGAGTTTTAACTGGGCGCACGGACTGGAGACTACATTACCCAGCCTCCTTTGCCGCTGGATGGCACCATGTGACCAAGTTTGGGCCAATGAGATGGGAGAGAAAGTGGTTGTCCACGACTGCCCCGCCCTCCCCCTCGCCAGCTGGGAAATAGGACAGTTGGGGTCACTGCCTGAAACCCAGAGACGGAAGCCGTGAGTTAAAGTGGCAGAGCTTTCACGTCAGCCAGAGCAGTTTGACGTCTTGTAGTAGAGAGAAAGAACATGATTTCTGCCACTGTTTTTCTCGGTGTTTGTTATAAGCGGGTAGCCTATAGTCTAACTGTACAGTCGGCTACAGGTCGGCTTCCAAAGATCATGTGTAGAATTTCCTGCCGCCTCCTCTGTCTGTCTGTCTCTGTCTGTCTCTCTTCCACATGGAGGCTGCTCATGGGCCTTGCTTTCCACACTGCGGTTAGTTCAGCAAATGCAATCTTGAAGGAAAACATTAAGGAGGTTCCAGAAGGAATACGGGACCTGACATCACCACCCTGTTGGCAACCCAAGGGTGCCGTTTGACTCTCACATAGAAGATAAAATCCTACCTTTCCTCCTCCCTTTTACCTTAATCACGGAGCAGACATTGTATGCATGTAGGGCATGATGGGAAGACATTCATTTGACCCAGGGGACCCAAAACGACAGAACAAAACATCAGAAGAGCGGACACAAGGGGAGCCCGGGTGGCTCAGTCCGTTGAGTGTCTGACCTCGGCTCAGCTCACGATCTCGCGGTCCGTGAGTTCGAGCCCCGCGTCGGGCTCTGTGCAGACGGCTCGGAGCCCGGAGCCTGCTTCCGATTCTGTGTCTCCCTCTCTCTCTGCCCCTGCCCCGCTCTATCTCTCTCTGTCTCTCCACAATAAATAAACATTTTAAAACATTAAAAAAAAGAAGAGCAGACACAAAATGGCTTCTCTCTGAAATGTGAGTGGGGTTTGCAGAAGGAAGGAGGAAGTCCTCGTGCCCTTTCCTGTCTCACCATCGTCGGGCTGGGAGGCAGCTTGGATTTTCCAAAGATGGCTTCCGTGACATAAGCTTGTCTGCAGGATGGCCTTGATGTGACCCCTCCCCTGGAGAGTCGGGGGTCCAAATCCCTCCCTTGGATAGGGCCCAGCCCCGGAGACTGGCTGGTAGCCGCTAGACGGTTTGGAAGCCATGATGGAGGCTTCCACGTGGTGCCCTGGCGGGGGTCATACCTCAAGAAGCCTCAGCCCCAGCCCCAGGCGACTCCACATGCAGGCTCCCTGGGGGAGCAGTGCCGGGTGGGCTCACCTCCAAGTCGTGCAGTAGAAGCCTCCAGATGGTTCCAGCCCGGCCGTTTGCGGGTGCCCGGCTACAGCCCAGGCCCCACGGAGAAGAGTCGCCTTCCTCTGTAACAGCCCCAGCGCTGACCCCTGACCCCCCGGCCCTGCGAGTGCGAGCTGTCACTCCACACCATGAAGTTTGGGGTGGCTTGTTAGACTTCAGTAATTACTGGAACAGAGTGTAATACCCTTCCCGCAGGGTATGGTTTCACAGTGAAATGAAAAGCACATCTTGAAACACATGCTTTGAGTTATTAGTCATCTGGAAACTTCCTAGTTAAAATATCGGGGTGGAAAAATCATCCCACGCGCAGAGAGCGGGTGGCTGGAGGAAAGGTCATGGAGCAGAGGCATCGACGAGGCTCCTTTGGATGAACGCAGAGGCGCAGCGCCCTGGAGCCCAGGGCAACGTGCCTCCTTGTGCTCCGGGGCGCAGCGTCGTCTTTCCGGAACGTGGCGGCAGCGTGACAGGCTGAGGGTTGGGGACCCACAGTCTCTGTGAGGGGGGCAGGGGGTGACGAGTTTGGGAACCAAGAGTCTCCATGTCTTCCCTTAAAACATACTGGCCCTCACCCAAGGCGATTCCCTACGTCTTCTGCCTGCCTACCTTCCAGAGCACCGGCCCGGGGTGGGGCACAGTGGTCAGAGTGGGGTCACGTGCGGAGGTCATCCATGTGCCTTTCCCCAGAAGATGCTAGGCCTGCCTCTGAGGCCAGGGCTGTGAGATGCAGAAGGCCCCCAGGTGGTCTCAGTCCTGCACAGGCCAGAGGACCAGGGGCGTGTGCGCGGGTCGGTCAGGCCGCTGCCGGTCAGGCCGCCCCACCCGCCTGGCTGGGCCCCGGGACCCGCCCGAGCCCAAGGGCAAGTCCCCACCCTTTGGGGCTTCCCACATCCTGCTCCCGCTGGCTAAGGATTGGTGCAAACCTCAGCTTCCAATACTTTGTGTGTTGTGAGTGCTCGTTTTGGGGTTTTCTTCCCCCTTAGGATAGTTTCAAATATTTGGGGGCGCAAATCCTCCGTTGGAGAAATGAGAAGCTAGGGTGTGCTGAATTCTCTGGAGCGGTGATTTGCCATAAAAAGTTTTGTTTTGGGTTTTTGGTTCTTTAAAGGAGGGATTAGGTTCTGTTTGATACTTTCTGGTTTGCTAAAGAAGGGGCACACTCACGTGGCTCCTGGGGCCAGCCGGTCCCTCCCTTTTCTCTGCACCCCCACCCCCAACGCCGCTCCCCTCCGGTTCTGGTCTCCACCTGCAGGAGCTTTGCCGGAACCTTCCGCGGTGTCTGTTGACAAGCCCAAGCACCTGCAGTAACACCCTCTTTATTTGCTTTCTTTTGCACAAAGAAGCTCAAAGTAGCATGCTCTGCCTTTGCTGTCAAGGCCGGGGGGGTGGGGGGGGGGTAAGTATTGAACCATGGATTTCATCGAGGCCATTATTCAAATAACTATCACTTCTAATGGTCTTATGATTGGGATAGTTAATGTTGTCACTTTGGTTCAGCTACAGAGCCCAGCTGCTTGGTCAGACACCAGTCTAGAGCCCCGGGAAGGTATTTTTCCTTAGATGTGACGAACACATCAGCAGACGTTGAGGAAAGCAGATCTGTGTGGGTGGGCCTCATCCCATCAGTTGAAGGCCTTAAAAGCAAAGGCTGAGGTTTCCAGAAGAAGGAGTTCTGCCTCCAGGCTGCCTCATAGAAACCCTGCCCGAGTTTCCAGTTGGCCGGCCTTCCCTGCAGCTTTCAGATTCAGTCCTGCGGAATCCACTCTTAGCTGAATTCCCAGGCCGCCTGCCCCCACCGACTGGGTGAGCCAGTTTCGTAAAGTCAATTCTCTACACTCGCCCTGCTGGTTCCGTTTCTCCGCAGCTCCCCACCGAGCGCAGTGGCTGTGTGTGTGTTCTTAGGGGATGCCTGCTGAGGAATTTAGGGTGAAGTATTGAGCCTGTAACTGCTTTTCAACCAGTTCGCTGAGAGACAGAGGGGCGGTGGGGGGAGAGGGAACCGGACAGGTGTAAAGGGACGTGAGAAAAGCGTTACTCGCTGAGCCCAGGAAGTGTTCACACAGCGCGCACCGCACGGCCTGCGGCTCCTCTGCGTGTGCAAACATCTTCCTAACCCTCCACCTGCGTTTCCACTGGGGGCCTCGCGGGGGAGGGCGGGGCGGGCGCGGTCGCCGGGTCACACACGTGTGCCCGGCGTCCCCCAGGCCGCAGCAGGGGTGAGGGCATGGGGGTGGAGGGCAGAGTGGTGTTCTCGAAAGGCCCCGGGCCTGCCGCGTGTTTTGCCCACAGGGCTCTCGGTGACACCTCCCCGACGGCCAGAAGACCAGTCTCCGTGGCCCGCCCTGCGGCCCTGAGCCTCGGGCGCTGAGGAGGGGAGCAGAGGCTGTCCCGTTGGATCACGGGGAGGAGGCGAGGCCCCTCGTCCGGCCCCACTTGTCTGCCTGTCCTGGCTCCTCTGCGCTTGACCCAGTTGTCATTGGGGTGAGCCGGGCTTGTGGCGGGAATCTGAAACATGACGTCGTCACGCGGGAAGAAGATGCCACCCTGGGCAGCTCCGTGGACAGGGGACGACGGTGGCCGAGAGGGGGGACCAGGGAGCCCAGCCAGACCCCAAGGTGGGGGCGGGGCCCGAGAACACACACAGCAAGCCCACACCTGCTTGTCCGGGGCCGGGGAGGGACGGCAGAGTGACCTCCACTGACCACGCTGACGGCCTGGCTTTCCCCAGCTGTGGACACGTGACAGCTCCCCGGCCGGGCCAGCTGGGCACCGTCATTGGCCGTGCCACCGGCAGAACCTCCAGAGCAAAACCCAGAGCCTCGGGGTCCCGGGGACGGGGCGGGGGCAGCAGAGATGCTCCGGGGCAGAGTGGGCTTTCGTGTCTCCAGGTGAATTCTTACAGAATCTGGCTTTCTGTTTTTATTTTTAAATTTGTTTCATGTTTATTCATTTTTGGGTGAGAGAGAGAGAGACGGAGAGACAGAGTGTGAGCAGGGGAGGGGCAGAGAGAGAGGGAGACACAGAATCGGAAGCAGGCTCCAGACTCTGAGCCATCAGCACAGAGCCCGACGCGCGGCTCGAACCCATGAGCTGTGAGATCGTGACCTGAGCCGAAGTCGGACGCTCGACTGACTCAGCCCCCCAGGCGCGCCAGGAAATTTGGCTTTCTTAAAAACGACACACTTTGGCGGGATCTGGACACAGAGAAGGTGGTCATTGCCCTGCTGTGGTGGACAGAGGGCACGGCTGCCTTGTCATTTTGGTTCTTGGTTCAGGGGATAATCAGTGGGGAGAGGGTCCTGTGATTGTGGACAGGCTGTCGGCAAAGACGGGGGCACCTGTCACGGCAGTGACAAATACCATCTACTCCACCACACGGAGCCCCACAGATGCCCCGGGTCACATTTCCGGGAGGAGTCCGTTACCTGGGACCTCTGCTTGGCGTCTCAGAAGCTGAGACCGGGCGGCAGCTGGACAGTGGCACCGAGGTCTCACTGCTTCCTTAGTAGTGTCCGTGGGAGCCACTCCTGGCTCTGGAGCCACCGCAGAGGCAGCCACCGGCTCAGTGCCTCCTCTCCCGGCCAGCTGGAGTGCCTCTGCTTCGTCCTCTGCACACAGCCAGGAAAGTTCCGTGCTTTTAAAAGCCTCGTGCGTGGGACGCCGGGGCGGCTCAGTCGGTCAGGGGTCCAACTTTGGCTCAAGTCACGATCTCACAGTTTGTGGGTTCGAGCCCCATGTCGGGGTCTGCCCTGACAGCTTGGAGCCTGGAGCCTGCGTCTGATTTTCTGTCTCCCCCTTTCTCTGCCCCTCCCCTGCTTGCAAGCATGCTCTCTCTCAAAAATAAATAAACATTTTTAAAAAATAATAGAGACCTCGCAGGATTAGATGGGACCCAGCCGAGTAAGGGACCACAACCACAGGTCTGACATCATCACATCCCCGGCTGGCCTTGGGTGGCCCAGAACCCTGCCCGCCACAGCGGGACTGGCACCCGCAGGGATACATCCGTTTTGTCCGGTATGGCCAGATTCAGTTGTTTGCATTCCCCCAAACATCAAAACGCCTGTTTCATATTTTTGAGCTTGAGGAACATGGAAACACTAAGGTTGTCTATGCTCAGAAAGAAAAACTCAAATCTCTGCCCACAGCCTGGCCCTCTGTGGGGTTCTGCTGTGTTGTATTTCGGGACCCTCTACGACCCGAGGCAGGTTACCGCCGTCACGTGACTCTCTCTGTGTCCGATTATAAAGAACACTTTACATCACTACTAAAGTCACAGGTGTGACGGGCTAGTTATCTTTTGTTTTTTTAACATGCTCTAAAATAAATACACAGCTTTTAGGTTACAATCTTTGCTCACTTCACATCTTGGATCACCCTGGGAAATTCTGCTTTGCTCTAAAGAAGAGATCTGTTTCAGCAAATTTCATGGAAATATTACTCTATGGGGAGAGGATTTTACGCTGCTCGCTGTATCTAATTCTTAGATCAGGTGCGTGTTTTGCAGGCGTTCCATGGAAACTTCTTTCCCCGGGAGGTGGGGTCTTACAGGCTTGGGGGTCCGGCCCAGCTGCCAGTTCTGGTTGCCAATTCCCCACCAGACCTGGAGGCATGCGTTTGGGAGAAGTAGCCGCCACTTTCAGGCAACCCTGCCACTGCTAACGGGTCTGGCAAGTCCCGTGCCCGGTGCCGTCCCTGCGGGGGTGAGGGCTGAGATCGGCCCATGCAGATTAGCTGAGCCCGGGACAGGGACTGCCTGGATGTTGACTGAGTGCAGACGCACCCTGGAGATACAACAGATTCCTTCCAGACCGCTGCAAGAAGGCGGGTACTGCAGTCGTGCAGGTCGGATGAATTTCTGGGTTTCCCAGGGCATAAAAAGTCATATCTGGGGGCACCTGCGTGGCTCAGTTGCTTAAGCGTCCTGCTCTTGATTTCAGCTCAGGTCATGATCGCACAGTTTGTGACTTCGATCCCTGCATCAGGCTCTGCACGGATTGCACGGAACCTGCTTGGGATTCTCCCTCTCCTTCTCTCTCTGCCCCTCCCGTGCTCATGCTCTCTCTGTCTCTCCCTCCAAATAAATAAATAAAATTCAAAAAACTTATGGCTGTACTCTCCTGTAGTCCAGTCAGTGTGCAATAGCATTATGTCTAAAAAATGTACATACCTGAAGTACATGAAATATTAAAAATATTTTATTGCTAAAACTTGCTAGCCATCACCTGAGCTCTCAACGAGTTGTAATCACGGATCACAGATGGCCGTTAACAAATAGAACAATTAAAACATTCGAAATGTTTTGGGGCGCCTGGGTGGCTCAGTCGGTTGGGCGTCTGACTTCGGCTCAGATCATGATCTCACAGCTCATGAGTTCGAGCCCCGCATCGGGCTCTGTGCCGACAGCTCGGAGCCTGGATCCTGCTTCGGATTCTGTGTCTCCCTCTCTCTCTGCCCCTCCCCTGCTCGCACTTTCTCTCTCTCTCAAAAATAAATAAACATTACAACAATTTAAAAAAAAGAATGGGTGAAGAGGTGGCGAAAAATGTCCAGATTGTGGGGGTGTTTGTTTGCTTATGGCTATTTCCTTTGTCTCTTGTGTTTGTTACGGATTTCTGTTTTTACGTCAGTTTGCCTGGAGTGTGACGTTTGCCCTTGTTTACCTTCTCGAGTGTTCCACGGCTCTCTGTATTCTCCATCAGACGGTCGATTTGTCTGCATTATTGTCACTTGGGAAAAGTGACTCATTATGTTATTTTGGTCTTCCAAAGTTTATTTTTTGTCCCCTTGCTCCGTTACGAACTGAGCGGCTCAGCCCTCTGTTAGTATGCCTTCTGTGTATCTTTCCTTGTAGGGCTGGTTTTAGCTTTTAGGAAGAGTGGAGCTAGTGTATTGGGGGGTGGACGTTCATAACCGTCAGGCACGGGCACCGTTGTGTCTCAGCTCCGGACCGTGCCCTTGTCACTGGGAAGCGTCCTCCCTTGTCCTTCTCGACGCCATTTTCCTGAACCCTCTCCCCTCGTTAGACTGTGACCTGCTTTCTTCCCTTTCTGCACTCGCTGCTGTACCTCTGCTCACCCTTCCACCTTCGAAGATCTTGACTCTATTCAGGTACATTTCTAGCACACAGCACACTGCTCGGTTTTGCTTTGTGACCCAATCGTAGAGTGTCTTTTTCTTTATATGTTAATTTAACGCATTGACATCTGCTTGTTTGACATCGTTTTATTTCTATTTCATATTATGCATTCTGTTTTTAATAGCATTTAAATCTTGGAAGCCTCGATGTAAAGGCTTCCTTTGATAACTCGTTGAAGTTATAATTAAATCCCAAGCCCTTAATCCTCCATTTCTTTGGATAAAATCCACTGACTCCTTGTCATAAGCAATGACAAATGTATTATATTTCCTTCCCTTCCCCACCGCCAACAAGCCATTTTAATCTTATTTTTTTTCCCTAATATTTCCTCTTGTATTTTTAAAAATGTATTTCTCAGGGCACCTGGGTGGCTCTGTCGGTTAAGCGTCTGACTTCAGCTCAGGTCATGATCTCTCAGTTCTTGAGTTCGAGCCCGGTGACGGGCTCTGTGTGACGGCTCCGAGCCTGGAGCCTGCTTCGGATTCCGTGTCTCCCTCTCTCTCTAACCCTCCCCTGCTTGCACTCTGTCTCTGTCTCTCTCTCTCAGATATAAATAAACGTTAAAAAGCTAAAAAAAAAAAAAAAAAACGTATTTCTCTTTTAACTCATTCATCAGTTTTAGTGATCTGTCCTGATCTCTGGCTCTCTAATGAGGAAGCCACCATGCCTACAGTACATATCAAACTTTATCTACCCTCCTCTCTCAGTTACTTTTATATAGCTGTTACTGCATTGTCACTCTTGTCCTGCATTCTGTTCCGTATCCACAGTCCTAGCTTTGTTTTCCTCTTCGCCCAACAGTTAGGTAGGCGGTGCTCACAGCCTGCCCTCCGCTCTGGCTTCTCATCCATCTGTCCACGGTCTCAAGTGTCTCCTACAGAGGTGTCTCAGATCATTGTGTATTAAAAAAAAAAATACCTCTGGCCTTTGAATTGAACAAGAGCCTGCTTGAGTTCAAATGGCCTTGGCTCTGTTCTCTGCCCTTGAGGACTACGCGGACTTCACTGAACTGTCTTCCAACGTTAGCCAGCTGCTGTTGGAGTCCAGCTGAAAGCTTCTCGGGGTCCGAAAACACGGTCGTCTTGTAGGATGTGTCTCAGTGTTGATTGTTCCGTGCTGGTTGCTCCTAAGACACTGAGGGAGCATATGTCTTTGTGAGTTGAGGAAAGTGCTCTACGATTATATGTTAAAATATTTATTCCATCTCGGGGCGCCTGGGTGACTCAGTCGGTTAAGCATCTGACTCTTGGTTTTTGCTCAGGTAATGATCTCACGGTTCATGAGGTCGAGCCCCAAATCGGGCTCCGTTCTGACAGCACGGAGCCTGCTTGGGATTCTCTGTCTCCTTCTCTCTCTGTCCCTCCCCCACTCATGCTGTCTCTGTCTCTCTCAAAATAAATAAATAAACTGGGGCGCCTGGGTGGCGCAGTCAGTTGAGCGTCCGACTTCAGCCAGGCCACGATCTCGCGGTCCGTGAGTTCGAGCCCCGCGTCGGGCTCTGGCCTGATGGCTCGGAGCCTGGAGCCTGTTTCCGATTCTGTGTCTCCCTCTCTCTCTGCCCCTCGCCCGTTCATGCTCTGTCTCTCTCTGTCCCAAAAATAAATAAACGTTGAAAAAAAAAAATTAAAAAATAAATAAATAAATAAATAAACTTAAAACAAACGCTCCGGGGTACCTGGGGGGGCTCAGTCAGTTAAGCGTCCGACTTTGGCTCGGGTCATGATCTCGCAGCTCGTGAGTTCGAGCCCCGCGTCGGGCTCTGTGCCGACAGCTCGGAGCCTGGAGCCTGCTTCGGATTCTGTGTCTCCCTCTCTCTCTGCCCCTCGCCCGTTCATGCTCTGTCTCTCTCTGTCCCAAAAATAAATAAACGTTGAAAAAAAAAATTAAAAATAAATAAATAAATAAATAAATAAATAAACTTAAAACAAATGTTCTGGGGTACCTGGGGGGCTCAGTCAGTTAAGCGTCCGACTTCGGCTCGGGTCATGATCTCACAGCTCGTGAGTTCGAGCCCCGCGTCGGGCTCTGTGCCGACAGCTCCGAGCCTGGAGCCTGCTTCGGATTCTGTGTCTCCCTCTCTCTCTGTCCCTCCCCTGCTTGCACTCTGTCTCTCTCTGTCTCTCAAAAATAAATTAAACTTGGAAAAATTTTTAAAAATAATTGTTGCATCCTATTATGTAAGCTCTCTGCCCTAGGGACGGCGTGGGTATGTTGGGTTCCCACTGTCGGTCTTGCGCATCTCAGACTTTCTCTCCAGTCCCTTGGCTCTCACCTCATTTCCTTCCGTCCTGTACTTCACGCCCTTCTGATGCAGCATGGATGTTCCTTGTATTTCTTCCAAGGTGGCTTCATTCCGGGAGAAATGCGCCTTTCTCGAGCTCCGCTGGCCCCTGGTTTACTCCTACCAGCCTCCTTGTCCTTCCTGGAAACCTTGTATCGTCTCGTTCCCATTCGCGTTACCAGGGCAATTTCTTCATTGCTGTGTTGACCTCATGGCGGTACGTTCCTTCACAGATCGTCAGCTCTGCATCAATATTGTTTGGGGGCGGAGGGGGGGAGAATGTTCTTTGTCTGAAACTTGACTTTTCTGTTGTGCTCTTCCTTTCATTTCATATAGTTTAACTGATTAGATCCCATATCCCCATTTCATTATATATGTTTAAAAGAGATGAGTTCTTCCTGGAGAAGTCACTGCGAAGTATTTCCCAGAGGAAGGGGGACGGGCTGTTGTTCCTCGTTTGCAGGGCCTCCTTTGACGACGCGGGTTCGGGTGCGCCATGGGGTTATTTTGGTCTTCGTTTGCCCCACCAGCAGAGATTGTAGCTCGGAATCCTTACTCTCGGAACCCAGCCTTCCTCACCAACACACAGCTCCCAGCAAACACGGTGTGTTTTTCTGCCTTTCCAGCTTCGTAAGCACTTGCACAAATTACGATACGGCAGAGCACACCTGCCATCCAATTTTCATGATTGCCAACGAAGCAATCCAGGAGCATCACTGACTCTGAGACGGCTTCTCCACCGGGTTTTCTGGTACCTTCCCTCCCACGTCTCCAAATGCCCTGTTCGACCACCGCTGGCTCTGGGCAGTGCCCCATTCTGTCTCACAGCTTAGGGTTTTGAATCTCTCCAGAGTCACCAGAGAGGTGGTTTCTGCTTCCCATCTTCCTCGCTGCTGTCAGATCTCGCAGAAGCCACGAGAGAAACAAAGATTTTTTTGTGCCGTCGGGTGAAAACCAGATACCGTGGCGTTCGGGCTAAGTTTAGAATAACTCGTTTGGGGTATCCCTTATCAGGTTACATCTTAGCACTCCCCAGACAACTTGAAGACCTGCGGTAAATCCGTTCTTTGATGCGCTTTTATCAGAGCTGCTGTTTCTCCGAAGAAATGGATTTGCAAATGCATCGTAGGCACCGAGGGCTTCCAACCACACTCCTTCGCTCCGGCAGCTCCTCTTGGAAGAACCGCCCTACCTGCTGGAGCCATAAGTACTCGGCGGGAAGATTTCATCAAGAAATTACACACGTGGGTGAATAAGAGCAAATAAAAATTTTTTTTTCCTAAAAAACGCCCGCTCATAATAAGTAGCAGGTGTATGCATGGCTATCGTCATATCCGGAGATGCAACTAAACAGACACGCGGGAGTTGTCAATACTTAAATAATGAGGACGGCTGTCCGGCCTCAAGGCTTATTTTAAACTCGTTCGGGACAGCATCACTGTATCCACGGCACAGGAAACCCCGCGCGGGGTAGCGCTCACCAGGTGAACGTAGCCGACTTCTGTCCACGATGGTGACAGGTGCACGAGGTCCGTGATGGTAACAGGTGCGTGATTGCAGCCTTCTCCAAGTCGTGCCATAGTGTCCCACAGTGTCCTTCTCCCTGGGGTGCGGCCCCCAGGCTGGCATTTAAGACCTTGCAGCCACTTTGTGCAGACGCTTTCACTGCCTGTCTCTCACCAGCCTTCGTCTCAGACTTCCCCGAGTGGATTGAAAGAGGGCTCCCCGGGGCACCTGGCCTCCTCAGTGTCGGGAGACCGAGCAAGTCTTGACTTAACGCCTCAGTGCTTTCCAGTTACTCTTGTCTGCCTGTCACACCGAGTGGCAGGAAATCCCTGGAGAAAACACAGCAGGGACATTCATCCTAATCATGGTCACTGAGACTGTTTTTTCCCTAATCAGAATCAAAGTCGACCTTCATTAGCCTTCTTGGTCTTGCTTTTTGACACCAATTGTGTCTCTATCTAAGGATGAATAATTCATATCAAATATCAGGTGGGTTTTCTTTCCTAAAAATAGTTCCCAGCGTCAAAAACAACAACAACCACAACCCATTTTCTTTCTTAGATTCCAGATCAGTAGGCTTTCTCCTCCCCCCACCTTTTCTTCTTTCAAAATAATTCAAGCATTTCAGGCAGATCAGAACATTTGTCGGAAACATTTTCAAGTACGTTTCTCCCCACAGTGTCAGGACTTGAGGGTGTTTGCATGAATGGAACCCTGGCGGCTGGAGACAACCCTGCCTGCAGCCCATTCTGGACTGGAGGCTTTGTGAACATGTACTGGGAGTGGCAGATTACTTTTGACTGATTTCTATCATGTCTGATTTTTTCCTCCTTGTGCCCGCTCACGCCCTTATGTGCTTTGGAGAACAAACACATCTTTAGAATTGACATAGGTTCGAGCACGTTTTGAGAAACCATGTTATCTCAAAGTACTGAACCTGCACCATCCAGTGGGGTGGCCAGGAGCCCATACAGCTGGTGACGTGTGAAATGCAGCTAGTCCAAATCGAGATGGTTGTGGGTGAAAGAAAGAAAGAAAGAAAGAAAGAAAGAAAGAAAAAAAGAAAGAAGATGAAGTCTCTTACTAGTAATTAGCTTACATCGGCTGCATGTTGAAATAATATTTCCTTCTATGGGGTTAGATAAAATATATATATATTTTTTAATTTTTTTTTAACGTTTATTTATTTTTGGGACAGAGAGAGACAGAGTATGGACAGGGGAGGGGCAGAGAGAGAGGGAGACACAGAATCGGAAACAGGCTCCAGGCTCTGAGCCATCAGCCCAGAGCCTGACGCGGGGCTCGAACTCACGGACTGCGAGATCGTGACCTGGCTGAAGTCGGACGCTTAACCGACTGCGCCACCCAGGCGCCCCTAAAATATATTATTAAAATTAATTTTACTTTGGGTTTTTTTTTTTCTGCAATGTGGCTACTGGAAACTTCGAAATTTCATAAGTGGCTCACACTGCTTACAAGAAGCATTATATCTCTTTGGGACAGTACTGATCTAGACACTAGCCCAGGCGGATTTCTGAGTTCTGGGTGATGTGCAGGGTCTGGAAAGATGGGAGAGAGAGGGGGAGGGCGGGGGGGGGGAGCTCCTGTTCAAAGAAAGGCAGACTTAGTCCTTCTTCCTGTGCAGAGTCACTGGCTGTGCAACCTTGGCCAAGTGACCCAGCCTTTCTGCACCTTAGTTGGCAGGGCTGTGAAAATGGGTACCATGATGCCCCTTTCAAACATCGTGAGGGTTAAGTCAGGTGATAAATAGAGCATCTGGCATACAGTAAGCCCTCACAAATTTGGCAAAACGAAAGGACATTTCTTATTTAAACACTTCTGCCAGCACCATTCATGAAGCATCTGCTCATATGGAGCACAAAAAAAGACGCCCGTGGTGTCCCGGGTGGAGAGCACCGCATCGCAAACAGGCGATCCGACACGCCTCCGGCAGGAAGGCAGGTGCACCTGGCGGCCGCTCCACACCACGTACCCCCTCCCGCACAAGAGGTAGAACCCGTCAGCCCAGAGCTGCCTGCCAGCCAGCAGAGTTTCCCGCCACCCCCGGGCGACCGCGGACTGGCAGTTCGAAGTTTTGTACGGCCCCGGTACTTTCCGCCCAGACTCCGCCATCCCCCGGCCTGGGCATGAAGCCTTCGTGCTGAGCTTTCTCACATTCTTATTTGTTCGGGCGAACATCCCAGCAGTTTGCACACTTTGAGGCGTTTCACTTCACGTACCGAGGCAGCGATTTCCAACAGTGCGGCAGGGCCATCGTGGAGAGCGATCTGAGAAGGTCGGGAAAGACGCTGAGTCAGGGCCAGGCTTCAGGGAAGGTGCCCAGCGCCCCCAGACCTCAGCGAGGCAAGGGCGTCTTGATCTGTGAGATCACCACGAGTGTTCTGGAGGGGCTGTGTCCTTTCTGGTACCTACATGGGACGCGAGACCTCCCACTTAAAACTCCCACCTTCTGGACTTTGTGACAGCCACGGTATTCTCGAAAACGCCTGCTCTCGGAAAACTTTCTAACCAGTGATGCTGTGAATGCGTCCTTAACCCACAGAACTTCTCTCTAGTGAGTTGTTGGTCAAATCGCCCAAGAAGGAAGAAGCAGACAGAAGCGGACCCCTATGTTAATAAGACTTTCTATTGCTGTACGTGTTCCTGAATATATGTATCTGGCTGTTCTCACGTATTTGTGTTTTTAAATTTACTACGATGTATTTACTACGAGGAAGTACACGGAACTGTGCTTGCCCCGACGAGCCCTGGTGTTCACATCCTTGTGTTGTCCCCTCCGAATGAACTTGACCGTATGCCTGGCTTTGGCCAATGGGACGCTAGCAAGCAAGGCAAAGAGGCTTTCCATCTTTCCATGTTGCATTAGTCTTTTGGGAACACGGTCTCGTGGAGCCCCGAGTCTCACGTCAAGAGCTGCGGCTGTGTTGCTGAGAAAACCACGTACAGGGAAGGGTGTCCGGGCGGCCCCAGCCGGGTGCAGAGGCCGACCTGCATGGCCCATCCCCAGAAGCTCCCAGCGCCCAGCCCAGAGAGCTGACTCAGGGGGAGTGCCGTCACTGTCTGCACTCATTAAACGGCAACGCTGCTGGCCGTACGAGATGGAGAATCGAGACAGTACCACTTACAAACACTGCTGCAAGATGCAAGAAGATAAAGTTACTCATCAAAACACATGGGGTAAGGGCGGGCTGAATGAATCACCGAGGAAGTCCACAGAAAGACCAGGGGCGGGACAAATGACAAAGCCCCCAGTAAGGCCGGCTTCCAGAGAAATGCTCGGCATGGCGTCCGGAGCGGTGACAGGTGCACTCAGCTTCGGGGACCGGAACCGAATGAGGAGACACGAGAGCCAGGAGATCCACGGCGTCCAGAAGGAAAGCACAACGGACCGCTGCTCCGAGCGTGGATACCAGGCAGGGAGAGTCGGAGGCCGGTCCAGCCTATTTCCCGCAGGCCTCCCTGGGTGGTGCCGAGTGCAAATGTCCTCTTACCTTCCTTAGACTGTGAGTGATGGAAACGCAATCAGAAAGTTGCGCAGAACCAAGATACTCTATCGCCGCCTACGTACCTGCACAGCCAGGACCCAGGTCCGGAAGGACCACTCTGCCAGTCCCCGAGGACCTCCCCCATTCCTGTCGCTGCCCCTGAAGATAACAATTATCCTGACTTTGATGGAAATCACTTTCTCGCTTTCCTGTTACAACTGGACGCTGTGGAGTGTTGTTGCCGGGCTTGATTTTTATCTTAATAAAAGCACGCAGCGCGTACGCCTCGGTAAACGCCTTGTTGTATTTAGCTGTGGATCATTCCTTCTCCTTCCTGTCTAGTTATGCACCTTACAAAGACATCTCTCTCTTCGAGGTACTTTTAGTTTCAGTTTGGGGCTGTGGCAAATACCGCAAGAATGCGTATCGTCAAGCCGACCCATTCTATTGGTGCACGCGTCCGTGCAATGCTGGCGGGAACGTACTTAGGGGTGAACTGGCCGGCTCCCACGTGATCGGTGACCTCGGCTTTAATACACGATGCCCAGGCTGTCTTCCAAAGTGGCCGGCTGGCGGAAGGCCCTCGGGCAGCTCCGGGAGGGTCTGTCCCTTCCCGTCCCCGGTCTCTCCGGCTTTCCGTTTCGGCCACTGTGTGCGTGGCAATTCTTGTTTTCTTTGATTAAGCACCTGTTCATCGGTTTCTTGTCCCTTTGAAATCCGCGGCTCAGTTTTCGGCCTGATCATCATCTTCTTCATTAATCTGTAGGAGTCCCTTCTGTACACTGGGGAAGGGCCCTTGGTAAGGTCGACACCCTGCAAATCCCTCCTCTTTGCTTCTGCCTCATCACTTTCCTCCCTGCCAGCATCTTCGGGTGACCAGAGGACCTTGCAAATACTCTAGGACGATTTATCAAGTCTTTCTCTTTGCAGGTAGTGCTGTTTGCATCTTGTTTAATTAGTCCTTCTCTGTCCCATGTTCAAGAACACATCCTTTCCCGGTTTTGTCTAAGCTCTGTGTTCTTGCTTTCTTTTTCAGACCTCCAGGGAGTGTGCACCGGGTGAGGTGGCCCCTGATTTCCCATTAGCTCCCCGTGGGTCTCCGGTGACCCAGCCGCACTTATGGAAAAGACTTTCCTTTCACTGAGGCCAGGGTTTCCTTAGCTCGCGTTCCGTTCACACCTCGACCTCAGGGACCACTTTCGGGTGTGCGGAATGTGCACGCTGCCCCTCAGCTGCCCTCTGCGATGTCGGAAAGCGTTCCCCCTCCCCCTCTCTGGGAAAAAAACCCGCCGAGCTGCGCTCCCCCGTGGGGCCTTCGTCGTCGCTTGGATCTGACTGAGCAAGTCTCCGTCGTACTGTGAGGTCTCTGATGGCCTGGGACCCATGTTTTCATTTTGTATTCGGCTTGTCTCTTGGGCTCAGCGGAAGTTGTGTTCCAGATGGCCTGGTTCACCACTAGCAGAGGCAGACATTTGGTGGCTCGATTTTGAATACATGAGGTTTACCTTCGGATCTGGCGGGAGAAAGGGGGGGGGCACAGGCCAGGCGAGCGTGAGGCGTCTTGATGGGTCACATGCTACGGGGTCAGGGGCGTGTTCGCTCAGGGGGTGGTGTGCGTATCCCCACCGGGCTGAGGGGAAAGGGGACAGGCCACGACTGGGGGCGGGGGCCATGCCCAGCACAGAGAGGGGGTGTTCCGTGAGGTGGCAGGCACTCCGGGGTTTAAGCTCAGGTGACGCGAGCTGCAAATAACACTCAGAGGAACTCAAAACAGCTTCGAGGACAAGGAAGTGTGCCTTCTCACATATGGCAAGTTCGGGAGTCAGGGTGGTTCCAGAGTTAACTCCTCTCCTGATAGCATCAAGATCGCGGGCTCTGTCTGTCTTCCCCTGCATGCTGGCCTCCCGGCAAGCTCACCCCCCGGCCCAGGCACCACGGCGGGCGAGGCAGTGGTCAGGCTGCCCCCTCCTCTCATCAGTAAGGACCCCCTTCCCCAGAGGCTCCCGGAAGACACCCCTCGCGTCTCTTCTGTCAGACTGGCCTGGACTGCCCATCCCGACGCAACCACCGGGAAAGCTGGATAAGACTCATCCTGTGGGTCCGGGCCGTGCCTACCGCGTCCCGCAGACAGCCGCTGGGCTTCTGGGAAGTGGGGGGTGGGGAGGCACAAGAAGGTTTGAGTGCGGCCTGGTGGGACAGGAGAGGAGAGAGAGACCCACAGGCCCGGCGGCGTGGGTGTGTTTGGACTCAGGGAACCACCCGCCCCTGAGCATGATGTAGCTCTGCTTTGTCAGCACCTGGGGGCAGATCTTCGGGACCTGCGTTGAACTCGTTCTCCGGACTCGTGCTGGCTGGAGCGACGGGAGTCCCACCCACACACTCTCCACCCGGGGGTCAGCTTGGTCTCCGTTCTCTCCCTTCAACTGGGCAACCGCTGCGCCCGGGCCCGGTGACCTGCTTGTGACGTCCGCTTGCACGGGCTTTCACATCTTCACGTCCCGGGACCTTCTGTAGCGCGCGGTGTTCCAGGGTGCAGGTCAGGCCCCTGCAAACTTACCCTGCAAAGGGCCGGGTGGAAAGTAAGTCAGGCTTGGAGGCCACATGCTCTGCGCTTCAACTACTCAGCCCTGCGGCGACAGCATGGAAACGGTCACAGACAAATGGGAAGGGACGAGCGTGGTTCTCATAAAACTTTATTGGCAACGGCAGGCAGAGAGCTGGGTTTGGCCCACAGGATCATAGCTCACCGGTGCCTGGTCTAAACCGACCAGCAGTGCTGTTTCCCACGGGAGAAAGAAGTCGGGGGAAGTTGTGCGGACTCGTTCTTTTGTCTCAGTTCACCGTGTGATTTAAGCACTTGCTGATGACATTTTTAGAGCTAATGTCATTATTTATTTATTTTTGAGAAAGAGAAAGAGAGCGAGCGAGCCAGCAGGTTAGGGGCAGAGAGAGAGGCGGGGGGACACAGAATCCAAAGCGGGCTCCAGGTTCTGAGCTGTCAGCACAGAGGCCGACATGAGGCCTGAACCCACGAACCGTGAGATCATGACCTGAGCAACCATCAGATCGTGACCTAAGCTGAAGTCGGACGCCCAACCGACTGAGCCACCCAGGAGTCCCACGATGACATTTTTGATTGCCATTTATTTAGCAAGCGTGATGGGTTCCATTTTAATCCCTTTCTAGTTGGCCAACAAAGGGGAAAGGCTGCCTCGAATCCTTTTCCCGACCATATAAAACGTCTGCTCTTTGGGTCTGGTTTGCCGCCTACGCAACCGTACCGGAAATTTCTAATGGAATGACACCGTGGGTGGCTCAGACCCCAGTAATTCTTTCGGTTCCTATTTGTACCATCTCTGAAAGAGTGTGGACCTTCTGGTTTGTCAGCCACTAGCTTCAGATCTGCCCCACCTTGCGGTTTTCACCATCACCGAGAGGCAGAGCCCCTACACAGCCGTGAGGTGGGCTAAGGATGCCGATGGAGTGTCACCAAAACAGAACAAAGAGCCTGCCGGCACCATGTGTGTGGGGAATTCTATTATGTTCGAGCCAGAAGCACCGTGATGCTCGTGTGGCATCGACATTTCAACCAAAGCCGGGTGATTTTGCTCAAGAGAAACGCCCTCAGCTGCTGGGTCAAGAAAGGGAAGGGACCAGGCTTGTGCGGGGAATTTCCTGAGTGGTGAGATTAGGGGGAAGAAAACTCACGTTCAAATCTCTGTTTGAGCCCCACGTCCTAAGTCGCTGAATTTTCTCTGAGCCTCCCTTTTCTATAAAATGTGGACGTGAGGGATTGATGGCAAACCTGGCCCCGGCGGTCCCTCCCTCCACTGCACCTGTGCCCTTTCCAGTGCCCGCTTCAGCTCTCTAGAGGCACGGACGACAGCACGGCCCAAACCGCCATAACCGCCCCGGCCACCCCCAGCCTTCCATGCTGACCAGCTGAACCGTGAGCTCAACGGACGCTGTTTGGAGCCGGTCAAGTTTGGGTCGGTTTGGTCCGCAAGAGCTGGCTTATTCTTATTCTATCTCGTAGATGCTGTGAAGGTTTCCCAGAACGCTTTGTGCATCGTGAATATGAGCTGTCTCACCAACCCTGTAACTTTCCATCAGCGCTGAGATGGAGCAGAAGACGCTAATCAGTATGAACGGCCCCCCCGCTCCCCTCCGCTCCCCTCCACTCTCTGCTCCAACACACGGAAGAGCTTGCTTTTTCTTTTTGAAATACTTTGGGCAACCTGTGGCCTCCCTCCTGTACCCCACCGGTATAGACACCGAGGAGGCAGAGGTTGGGGGGGACAGGAGGGAGATGAGTGAATGGGTAACACAAAGGCATCAAAATGGCTCTGCAGAAGTCAAGGGGAGAGCAGTGGGGTAATGGAGCGTTGCCTTTAGAGTGGGCGGTTGGGGAAGGAGGTCACGATGAGATGAGAACCGGTGGATGGAACACGCCGGGTGGATGGCATGTCTCACCGAAAGCTTGGAGCTGCTAAGCGCCTCGAGGTCCCGCCCTTCCATAATGAATTGGTGGAACAGGCAGTGTCATTTGCTCACTATTTAATTTTACTGGCAGGGAGAGTGCCCGAGCCCAACATCACCGGATTACGTATTTGGAAATGAAGAGCTTTAGGTGTGCATCCGTGACCTCTTGCTGTGCATCACGTCACCCCAAAACTTAGTGGCTTAACATACAAATGGTCGTTTATGACCTCTCATGGTGTCTGTGGGTCAGGAATTTGGGAGCTGCGTGGCTGGCTGGGTCTGGCTCTTTTGCCATTGCAGGCGGGTATTAGCTGGGATGGTAGTCATCTGAAGGCCCAAGCGGGGCTGGAGGCTCCACTTCTGAAGTGGTGGGGGTGGGGGGCGTGCCCAGCTCCTTCCCCGTGGGCCTCTCCATGTGGCCGATTGAGTGTCCTCATGACCCAGTGGCCAGCCTCCCCCAAGCAAGAGATTCAGGAGACCAAGTAGGAGGCTACAGTGCCTTTCGGGGGTGGCCGTGGGAGCCGTGGACCATTACACGCCAACCTTGATGCGGCGCAGGGGGAGAGGGCCACAGGAGGAGTGGGTCTTGGACGCTGGCTACCAGAGTGCAGTTGCACTTTCCTAAAAAGCAAATGACCTTGGTGACTGCTGCTGGCCAGTGAGTTCGAGTCAGGCCATTCATGTCCCATGCAAGTTCCTCTCCCTGGAGGAGGCGTGTCTGGCTCCTCGTCCATAAGCGGGCTCTCGCTTCCCCTGGTGTGACATGAGAGTCGGGTCCAGAGCCTGACAAGTGCCCCCTTTCTTTCCCTCCTCGTAGCCATCTCGTATCTGCTCGGTGGCACGCATGGGAGCAGTGGATGAAAAGGGGACTTTGATTACTATAGACCTTGCGTGACATCCTCAGAGTAGGTCCACACTGGAGAAAACTTGGCTCAGGGTGACCCCACCTCCAGGGCAGAGGCAGACACTGGCGCCCAGCTGCCCTCCACTCCCGGTGTTTGTGGTTTAAAAGTTAGTGCCCCCCCCCCCAGAGGGAGTGCCTCTGTTAGTTCATCTTTGACGAGCCCCACAATCAGTTCGTTGAGTTCTCTGCGCTCGGCCCCAGTCGTGTACCGATGAGCCGTCCAGACAGGTGCATGGATGAAGTACATGACCGTGGTCAGCCGTCTGAAAATGCGCTCGGGACCCCAGTCCGCAGAGATGCAGGTGCGGGGGCAGCTAGCTCGGATTTTTGTCGAGTTTCAAATATGCTTACAGGTTACATGTCAGTTACGTAATTTGGTCTAAATTATTTTCATTCTTCCGAAAATCAGCTTTATGTTTCAGAAGCAGGTCTTCTGTGTTCTACAAACGGGGGGACAGTTCAGGGTAACACAATGAGTTGATGCATCCCTGGCATGAGTTGGTCACTGGCTACGTTTCTCTACAGCAATTCATCGGTAGGGCTCCCCACGTGGGAGGTTGTTTTTCAGACAGCTCGGCTGGGTCCCTGTAAGTGAGATGCGGGAATGTGTCCTTTTCTCCCAGTCGACAACACCAGGCTGGGCCAATTTCAGTGAAGTGACACCCTTGGGTGGACAACGGGGCCTTACGGGGGCCAGCTGCCCTCTGCCAAGCCCCCTCCCTTGGCCTCAACAGCTCTCCTCCCGACGGCCTCGTGAAACTGCAGCAGGGGACGGACGAGGTGACGTTGGCACTGTGGGTTCATAACGAGTCGGTTGCAGTGGACGTGGCCTCCAGCACAAATCCAGATTAGGCACTCCGGAACCATCTTTCTCATGCCTTACTGTTCACAGCAAATATGTTCATGCATCTAAGGATAAGCTATCTGATCCGGGGGCCGTGCCTTCTTAATTTATTTAATTATACAGCTGAACTCATCGTCCGAAGTGGGTGCGATTATGTGAAAGTTGTCACGGAGTGACTCCCTTCGCTCACAGTGTTGGGTAACAAGCACTTCCGTGCCGTGGGTGTGGGGTCCGCAGGCTCATTACATCTTCTCCTTACATATTATTTAACTTGGAAGCTAGCTGCCTCTCATGGAATGTTTTGTACGTGGGAGTGTTTGCTCCGTGTGGCATTTTGCCAGGGCCGCTGTGACAAAGCACCACGGAGCGGATGGCTTAAACGTCCAGAGCACATTCTCTCGCGCCTCTGGAGGCTGGAGGTCTGAGACTGAGGGGTTGGTGGGGCTGGTTTCTTCTGAGGGTCCGAAGGATCTGTGCCAGCCTCCCCCGCCGACCACACACGGCCGGCTTCTCCCGGGGTCGTCCTGTGCCCGCCTGTGTGTTGGCATCTCCTCTCCTTAAAGGACACCAGTATCCTTGGATTAGAGCCCATTTTAATGACCTCATTTTCTTTCAAATACCTCTTTGAACGCCCTATCTCCAAATACAGTTGTGTTCTGAAATTCCTGGAATTAAGGCTTCCACGTGTAAATTTTTGGAGGACACAGGGGCGCCTGAGAGGCTCAGTCGGTTAAGCATTCAACTCTTGGTTTCACCTCAGGTCATGATCTAACAGTCCGTGAGTTTGAGCCCCTGTGCTAACAGTGCGGAGCCCGCTTGGGCTTCTCTCTCTCCCTCTCTCTCTGCCCCTCCCCTGCTCACGCTCTCTCTCCCTCACTCTCTCTCAAAATAAATAGATAAACTTAAAAAAATGTTATAAAAAAATTGGGGGGGAGGGCACGATACAGCCTATTCCCCTCTGCTTAGTGCAGTTCAGCGCTGTTTCGCTAACCATATAGAGAATAACTTCCAGGGTATTGTCTTTACACAGAGAGTAAGACTATTGCCCCTGTGTGACTTGGCGTCTGATGGGCCCTGTAACTGGGGTGTCCTAGAGCGGGGAAGAGATAGACTCATGTAGATGGCGGAAATATGAACATAGGGAGACCCTGGAAGTCAGTGCTTGTTGAACCTTAACAGCCATGAGAATCACCAGAAAACTTGTTAAAGCCCAGATGTCCGGGCTCACCCTCCAGAATGTCTGCTTCGGGGGTGTGGGAGGGGCCCGAGAATTTTAATGTCTCGCTGGTTCTCAGCCGTTGCGTGCTGGTGCGCTGGCTTGAGCGGCCTTGGGACAGTCCATCCGGGGGGCCCCCAGGGCGCCCCACGGCGGAGTAGTCAGGTGAGGGGGCCTTACGCAGGGGAAAGCAAATGGACTTTCTCCCCCCTTGGGGTATTGACTCTATAGTCAAAAATCTTGTGAGCGATGGCAGGCAGGAAAGACGAAATGAGACAGGACTCATTCCCGGGAGATGTGCGTCACTGAGCGGGTTTCAGGCATGTCCCTTTGGACACTTAAATGGTACCTGCAGCTCGGCCGGGACTCTGAACCACTTATGAATGAATGTCATTGAGTCCTGGTGGAGTGTAAGCTCTGCTGTCCTTTCTCAGGGTCCTTGACCTGCGCCGGGACATTTGTGGGTTCCCTACCCGTGCTGGGAGGGGCACGGGGCAAACCCCACTCGGTTCTTCCCCCCCCCCCGAGGTTCACCCAGCACATTTGCATGAGGGTAAGATTTTGGAGAAATCTCATCCCCCCTGGACCCAGGCGTTATCTCCAAGAGCAGCCAATAGCACTGACTGAAGTATCAGAGTTTTCTGTTGTCCTTGAGGGCTCGTCAGGACAAGTGGTTAATGGCCTTTCCGCCCAACTTGGCCAGGACGCGGTCCATCAAGCCGTAAAGCAAGGGGGCGTTGTCCCTGCCGGTGACGGAGCCGGTGCCTATGTAAAGCATCAACCGCTGTCGAGCACAGTGGGGTGGTGGGGTGCTCACTTGTCTGTAGGGTCTGTGCCCATGCACCACGCTGGGCAGATGCACCCTCGGGACTTTGAGGCCGGACTGGAGCCCTCTTCACTTACACGTCCCCCTGGCAGGCTGGGTCCTGGGGCACTAGGGGATGTGAGTGGCACATCCCACTCACGTGGGAGCTGGGGAAACGGAACCAGCATCTAGACCCCATGAGTCATGAACTCCCCAGCCCTCCAGCCTCTCCATACGGCGGGAGGGGGACACCGAGGTTCTGGGCGCCTGCAGCACGGTCTGCAGCCCTGTCCTCTGCCCTGAGCGTGTCACCAGGGCGAGGAGATGACCCCCTCCCACGTGTGACCGAGCAGCGAGGCTGCAGGCGCCCGGGCCTCCCTGCCTCGTCCCCCCAAGGCATCCCGTGGAGACCCTGCTATGAGAAGGCCCCACTCACGGAGGCGCCCCAGCCACTTGCCCTGGGCTCTGTCTGCTTCAAGGACGACACCTGCTGACTCCAGGAGGAAGGACATGTGAGCCGGACGTCGCGTCCGTCCAGCCTCCTTTCCCCAGAATGCACGTGGTGTCCGACACGTGTGGGGGGACGCCGTTTACTCAGGACAGATGCTGTGGCCCAGCGTCCCGGCCCTGGGACCCTCCTGTGGCCCGCGAGGGAGCTCCGGGCAGGTGTCTGCCCAACCATGGGCCTTCCTGATTCGACGCGCCTGGCGTCACGATCTTTGCGAGCATTGGGACGGCCGCAGGGCCCACGAGAGCCCCCACCCGAGTCCCTGAGGCCCGAGACGGTGCGTTTCCAGGCAGCTCCCAGAGGGGGCAGAGGCCACTGGCCGAGTCCCTTGCCTCCCCCCGACCCGGGTGGGGGTGAGCCAGCAGCCTCTCCGGTCCGTGGGCTGCGGGCTCGTTAGAAGGCACACGGAAAAGGCTCCGAGACCATCAGCAGCTATTACCATGGTTGCCTCACTCATAATACAGAGGGTGAGTGTCCCTAATCCAGATGCAGAGAGTTCCGTAGATGTGGGGACCCGATTCCTGCGCCGATGTTACGGTTAAACCGTGCGTGAACCGGAACCTGCCTGATTCTCAGTCGTCCAAGATCTGAGGGACCTTGCTCTGTGCACCGGCCACGCGCTGCCGTGCGTCACCTCCCCGGGTCTTCGTGGGACGTGGTCGAGGTGGGGGCGGGCCTCCGGGGCGCTCAGGGGAAGGGGCTCAGAGACGGGACATGCAGGTGGTGCCGGGTTGGTGCGTCTGTGCCGCGGGTCCCGTCCCCGGCAGAGGGCGCCGACATGCGTTCTGTCCCGGTGGCGCAGGGCTGGCGGCGGCCGTGACCAGGCCACGTGCTAAAGGCCTCTGTCCTCACACGGCCTCGTGTTCGGCGGCAGCCTAGTCCCCGCTAGGTGGGAGAGGACACTCCCACGCCCCGCGGGTGCCCAACACACGCTCACACGCGTGCCCACGCCCACAGCCCACACTCGTACATGCCACACGCACTAGGAGTTCTACACAGTGCCGGTGACGACACACTCTTGTCCCTAAACTCTTCCGGGTGCGAATCCCAGCCAACGGCGTCCCCAGACCGCCGATGACAAGTACGTAAGCTGCAGATGGGCGCACGGCCGTCCCCCACGCGTTCACAGGCTCCGTGCCAGTTCCGAGAAACTTCAAGAGCACGTTCTCAACGGCCCCGGCACTTCAGGCTCCCCGCAGGCCCAGCCGGCGTCCCCAGCGCTCACGCGCTCTGGTCTCCGGGTGGCCACGGCAGGTGGGAAGCACCCCAGGATGCAGGGTGACGGGAGAGGCGGGGCAGGAGCGAGTCCCTCAGCGTGACCGGCTCCGCCTGCACTTGGGTCTGACACCCCAAACAGGGCCACGTGTCGGACGTGTCGGGTGCAGCGTTTTGTCTGGCGTGTTTGGACTTCGGTTCGTATGTGACCTACATTTCATTTCATGACTGTTGCAGATGGTGCTTTTCAGCCTGGCCTGGCGGGGGCCTGACTCTTCCCTCCTGTGCTGCACGGTGGGCTCCACGCGGACCCCCCACGCGGCTGCAGGCGCCCAGCTGAGCCGCCTCGGGAACCGCCTGATGCCTGCGGGGCTCCACACTGCAAGCACTCCCCGCTATACTGCCCTGCACAAATCAGGGTCTCTTCGGGGGGCTCTGTTATGATAGCACCACCTCCTCCACCCTCACCTTGTGCAGGTCCAGCCCTCGGGCCTGTGTCTTGATCCCCGAAGGCACACGTGGGCTCCCATCGTGGCCCCGGTGGCAATCAGTGGAGTGTACCCAATATTCCCACGGCTCAGTCTTCCCGGCTCTGGGAGGGAGGGCTTACTTCCCGGCCCTTGTTATCGGCCGATACACCCTGGGCAGAGGGGATGACGCGAGTCGGTTCACGGCGATGGTTTAACTGTCTCCCGAGTCCCTCCAGAGCTGTCTCTCCTCCGGTGGCGATGTGGGTCCCCTCCTCCCTCGGTCCTCCCTGTGTCCCCTCCCTCGGTCGCCCTCTTGTCTCCCTGATAGCCGGGAGCATCCACGGTGCACGTCCCAGTCTGAGGCAGGAGAAGACCAGTGTCCCAACTCCAGGACAGCCAGGCACAGAGCAAATTCTCCCTTCCTTTGCCTTTTCTTGTCCTTTCTTTTCTCTTCTCTTCTTTTCTTGGTTCTTTTTCAGGCATTCAACTGATTAGATGCGGCCCACCCCCCCTGGGGAGGACAATCAGCTTTACTGAGCCCACTAATTTAAATGCTAATCTCCTGAAACACCCTCACGGAGACACCTGGAATCACATTTAATCTGGGCGCCCTGTGGGTGGTCAAGTTGACACATAAAATGAACCGTCACCAGGATTTGTCTTTCCTCCCATAGCTTCGTCTTGGGGTGCCTGGGGTCTCCCTCATTGTTCTTGGCGGGGGGGGGGGCACTCAGAAGCATTCTCGACTCCATGGGGCTGCTGAGCAAAGCGGAGGATGGTCTCTGGGCACGCCTGAGGGTCTCTCTCGGGGGACAAGCCCTATGAGGGCGAGGAGGTGTGCCTGCTGCTTGGCAGCCAGAAGGGTGTAAAGGTCACTCCTCATCCCAGAAAACGTGCTCCAGGCTCCCCGGAGGGACATGGAGGCTGGCAGGCGGGGGCCGGCCCCCACAGGACTGACGGTCCGGCCACAGGCTGGTCCCTTCCTGTCCCACCGGGCCACCAGCCACCACAACCCCATGGTCCTCCTCCTTGGACAGGTCGAGTTCTTCCCCCTCTACCTTTCCGGTCTATGACACGCGGACGGTGGTATGGCCCCCCTCGTTCGTCTTCGAGGGGCAAACTCTCTTCGGTGATTATTTTATTTTATTTTTTTTTTTATTTTATTTTTCAACATTTTTTATTTATTTTTGGGACAGAGAGAGACAGAGCATGAACGGGGGAGGGGCAGAGAGAGAGGGAGACCCAGAATCGGAAACAGGCTCCAGGCTCCGAGCCGTCAGCCCAGAGCCCGACGCGGGGCTCGAACTCACGCGAGATCACTCGAGATCTCGCGAGATCGTGAACTCACGGACCGCGAGATCGTGACCTGGCGGAAGTCGGACGCTTAACCGACTGCGCCACCCAGGCGCCCCACGGTGATTATTTTTTATGTCGACAGGCTCTTCTCTTACGGATGAAAGCTTTGACCGCGGATACTATCGTCCGAAAGCGGGCTTCTCGGTCGGAAGTCAGAGTTCGCACGTGGCTCTTTCTCCTCGGCTCAATTCCTTCCGCAATAACCATCTTCCTCGAGAGCCTGCCTGACACGAGGGGAAGGGACAGGAGGAGGCGGGAAAGGAAGGCACATCTGTTCGTGCCGGAAGGTGGTCTTCCCGCGGGAGGCTGGGGCTGGGGATGCTGCTGCCACACGGGACGGGGAGGGCTGTCCAACGTGCAGCCAGCCCCCCGCCCCCCTCTGTCCCCTTACGTACTTTGTGTTTCTATTAAGGGCAAATCCTGTACACAGTTAGGGAAAGTTAAATCGGAGTGATAAGCTCGCCTCCCCGGAGCGGTCGGGAGCAATCGCCTTGAACACTCTGGACAGGTCTTCCCGTCTCTGCTCGTCAGAACCGACAGCACTTTGGAAAGGATTTCTGCACCGCCCCCCACCCCTGTGTTTAGACTGTCGCCCCATTACTTTCTCTCCTGATCGTGCTTTTAACGATCAGAGCGTGCCTTCCTCAGAGTCTCCTGTTCTTACCGGGCGGATGGTTCGACCCTCCCTCGGTTCTTAGGAGGCCGGCACCCTGCTGCTCTCACTCAGAGGCTTTCAGTTCATTAGGTTTAGAAGCAAAGGGGCTTTTCGATCCTTCGGCAATGCCACCCCCTTTCCTCAGCTGTCACTGTTGGCTTGGAAATCAGAAAAATAATCAAAACGCTTTATTTTAAAATCTGAAAACACTACTCTGTGTCAATCATCGCAAACTCTGGCTTGGGGTCCGCGGAGAAAAAGAAACAGTGTCGCAGAGACAGGAACGCGGTGGCTGGACTAGACGCGCGGGGACCAGAGGGCCGCTAGGGAGCCGGCCAGCCCTGCACCACGTGCTCTGGACGAGGCACCCCCTCAGGGAGCCCTGGGACGTTGCTGTTGGCTGCAGGGGAGGGGGGCGGTGAGTGCGTGCCCCCAAAGGACAACCGGATTCCTGCATGAGCACGGGGCGCACTCCTGGGACAGGGAGGCCCTGGCAGTGAACCTGAGGCTGCCTGGCCTTTGGGGCGGGAAGTGAATCACATCTCCACGGTCCCCAAATGTCCAGCTGGAGGTCGGGTGAACCTGGGAACATAAACCGCCTCCCTCCTTAAGCAGATTCACTTACAAGATGAACGAATGCTCTCCTGGTGGAGAAAAACGTCCTGGAGCCTCCAAGTACCAGTTAATACGGTGTGCATTATGTACTGAATGCATATTAATGATGCATCCATGCATATTAATATGCATTCAACAGAAGTGGTGCTAGGAGGTTATGTTTGCACCAACCAAAGAATACAGACACTCAGTCTTTTGAATTTGCTCCGGTGAAAGCCTCCTGGGATCTACTAGCTTTTGGGGTTTTATTCCCCTCGTGCACTGGTTGAACTGGTCGCTCATGGGGGCTGGGTTTGGGCGGTTGCTTGCGTTCTTTAGACAATATTAGCTGTTTCACGGGGAAGATGCCCTTGAAAGCCCCAGCCCCTCGCCCCGGTGAGCAGGAGTCCGGACCACAGGCACCATCCACAGAGGAATGCACAGATATATCACGGTTCGGTGCCCCCCGCAGGGTAAACAAACACTGGGTGCGGCCAGGACGGGGTGAGCTCCAAGTGCTTGACAACATAGATGGGAACCTTGCACACGCACCTGAGCCCGAGCAGCTAGGCAGCAAGTACAAGCCGGGTGACTCTACTCATGCGCAGTCGAGGGAAACTGAGCACTGTTAGGAGTTGGGGTCGGGGTGACGCAGGTGCGGTCATGTAGCCAGGTGGGGGCGACCTTCTGTGTCTGCTGCTGGTGTCTGCTCTCGTCCGGGGGCCGAAGACGTGGGACGAGCACGTGGTGAGACCCAACCAGCCCCGCACTTAGGAACCATGCTACATTGGTGCGTGTTGAGTCTTAGAGTTAAGAATAAGAGGAGTGAGGGTGGGCTCTGTCGGGTGAGCGGATCAGAAGACCCCCCCCCCCACCCCAGGGGGTCTGTAGCAGGGAGAGGCCTTCTCCCTCCGCCCAGATGCCACCTTCCTCCACCCAGTCATGCTCTGGGCTGTGTATCCTTTCTGCACGTGCAAGTGACAAGCTTGGGGACAGGCAGGGACGGCCGGTGCAGACTGAGGTGGTATCCCTGAGTGCCCCCAATGTGGGCTCATGGCTTTGAGGTCACCAACAAAGGGGGAGAGAAAAAGAACATCTCTGTTGTTGTTGTTGTTGTTGTTTCCAACAGTATGACTCTGTCGGAAGGATCCTGTCCGGACAGGATTGTCCAGAACAACAAACACTCCCAAGTGCATCTTGTCACTTGAAGTGGAAAATCCAGGGTTCTCCTAGAGTGTGTGTAACGGGGGCGCCTGGGGGGCTCAGTCAGTTGAGCATCCGACTTCAGTTCAGGTCATGATCTCATGGGTCATGGATTCAAGCCCCGCATCGGGCTCTGCGCCGACAGCTCGGAGCCTGGAGCCCGCTTGGGATTCTGTGTCTCCCTCTCTCTCTGCCCCTCCCCTGCTCCCACTCTGTCTTTTTCTCTCTCTCTCAAAACTAACTAAACATTTAAAATAATTAGAATGTATGTAACAAAACAAAGGGAACAGCGTGTAAGGAGGCAGAGGTGTGAGGGGCGGCCCTGGTCCCACGGCTCTAGGAGGAGAGACCCCGGAGGGAAAGACAGCTGCGAGCCTCCCAGAGCCCGGGAAACAGGCTTCCAGCCGCAAACGTTTTGGGGGTTATATTCCCGGATTTGCTATTATTACCCGTGGTAAGGGGTAGTGACAGTGGTAGCAGCAGTGGTTTAGTTCAGGCAAAAGTGATCCTCTGAATCTCCCTCTCAGAAACCCTTAAAAAAGAACCATCCTCCCCCGACAAAAGAGGACAAACCAATTCAAAACTCTCACTTCCTCATTCCTGTGCCGAATCGCAAGTGCCCTTAAGGAAAGAAAAAGACCACTGAGACACCCAGACCTATTTTAAGAACAGCAGGTATTTCTACGTGGGTGCTCTGACTTATTTGTAGGTCAGACATGGGATCGCAGGCTCGCGAAGCCCTCCCCACCTGGCGCTCTCTCTGCACGGTGGCTGAGAAAAAGCAGCCGCAGGTCGAGGCAGAGAAGGCCGTTTTGTCCTTCTTGTGATGAAATGCCAAGAATTGACTAATTTATAGCATCTATGTTGATATTATACACAGAGGCCAAGATTGGAGCTTAGCCCGGTCTTTTCTGGAAACGATTCCTTTGAAATCAGGAGGTCCACTTAAGGAAAATAAATGTTTTACGTGTTCCCTAGTGATATGAATCACCACTGCTCTGTATGGCTTTCTTTGCCGAGACTTCATTGGAAGCCGCGGACGGGAGTTCCGTTCCCATCCAGAGTGTGATGGTGTGTGAGTCCCCTCCGAGAACCGTGGGATTTCACAGACATTCAAATCCGGGGATTCCCCACGAGAAGTCATTGCAGTTTTGGAGGTTGAATTGACCGTCTGGATCATCTGGTCCATCGGCTGTACGGGGACCAGGTCACCTGGCCCAGGAGCCACGGGGCAAGACCCCTCTAGAAGTGAGGTCGCCGGTGGGGGGAGTCCCAGGGCTTTGCACCAGGGTTGACAACTGCTCTGATTGTTGCCGCCCCCCCACATGTGCACGCTGCGTTTCCACAAACGTGTTTGCACCTGGCAACATTTACCAAAGCTAAAGAGAGTTGAGAACCACTGACCTCCGGGAGGTCTTTCTTTTACAACCGAGAAAACGGGGGAACATGCCAATCAGGGGGTCCCAAACAGACAGGTGAGCGGAGCGTCCATAGCAGTCAAACATCGGAGCCAAACGCTTTGAATAAGTGGTGATCGAATTCAACCCCGTGGAAAAGCCCATACGGCAGAGTAAAGTCTTCGGGTGGGTTATCACGAATGTTCTCAAGGGGGTTGGAGGATATAAACTATCCTTAAAGCAGGAAAGGCTTTAATAATAGAAAATAGAAAAATAACCAGAGGACTTTGAACTTTGTCAAACAACCATTAGCAGTCAAGAGGCTCCATACGAAAACAGACGCGACAAGAGAGTGAATTCGCGAACGGATCAGGCGCTCACAAGGACAAAGAAACGAAAATCGAAGACAAAAGTGGCCCCCCGGGGGAGAGCTCCCATCTCGGCTCATATTTGCCAAGATTCCTGGAGACGAGAAAGAGTCTCGGGGGATATAGCCAATTAGGGAAGAGAAGAGCATTGTGAGAATGTTCTCCGTTCTCTGCAGGGCTGGCCTCGCAGCCATAGAGGTGAAAGCGAAAACTCACGCCAGTAATCTAAAATTTTAGTTTTTCTTTGCCGGGAATGGCATGAAATCACGAGCACGCCACGACAGGTCAGGAAGGACTGTGAAGGCACGTGTTCGACTTTGGAAGCGTTGAGCACGCTGTCGCCCGGCTGTCTAACAAGGGTCGCACATTTCACGTTGCACGGGGTCCTGTAGGCGAGGAACGCCTGGCAAATTCCTAGCAGCAGGCATTTTAACATCCTTGCTTTGGAATTTCAAAGGTAAAGAGGGCTTGCTGAGGTTTCCAGAGAGAGACAAGAGTCCGTTTACAAGAAATGGACGTGTTGGCCGAGCGGGGTAAGCATCCTGTCACTGACCGTGGTCAGGAGCGCTGAGCGCTTTGGGTGTGGGTGCGGGGGGGCCTGCAGGGCTTGGGTGTGGGCGGCTGGTTGTGAAATCCTCCCCCCGCCCCCGGGGCGTCTCCTTACAGAACCGGCGGGGCAGGGCCGGCTCTGGAGCCAGGCCAGGCTCCTGGGACGTGCGTGCAGGACCGTCCGTCCGGTAGGGCTGCCGGTCGTGTGCCCAGCCTGGGGACACGCTGGGACATAGCATCCCACTGCTCCAGTGCCTGGATGCCACGGCTCAGCAGGAACCGGGAGGATGGAGGGGTACAGGGTGGCGGGCTGTGACGGACGCAGCCGGGACTGGAGGACACTCGGGCTGCCCTGGGACACCAGGTTTCCCCGTGTTAGAGGAAGGCCAGGACAGCTCTGGGTGCCCCGGATTCGCACGCGGGGGGACAGCACCTACGCGCACACACGTATTCAGACATACATCTGTAGATACACAGGCACAGACAGACACAAACACACACAGACAGGCAGACACACAGAGCAACGGGAACTTTCCTCTGGCTCGTCAACTACAGAAGTACGCAACTTGCTTTGGCCAACATGAGGAGTTGGTGAAGGACCCAGGGAGTCCGGACGCTGCTGTCGGCTTCTCCCCTGGATGCCCTCACGCAGACGCTGAGGAGCAAAGCCGGCCTCGCCATCCAGAAGGAGGGGCACACGGCAACGGAGCCGGGGCACCCAGTCACGGAGTCGGGGCACCCAGCGGGCAGGGGAGAGCTGGCTGGCTGCTAGGTGCCCGCGCACGATGCTCACGCGGCACCTGCTCCCTGCATGTGTCCAGGGAGGGGACAGAACACGACTCCCACCCTCGTAGGATGTACAGCCTGACGTCCACCACACATGCACCTCAGCTTGGATGGCACATCACCGTCCAGGACCTGCGGAGCCGAGGGAATATCAAGGACTGGACAGCAGCAGTGGAAGGCGGGGAGGCTCTGGTGGGCTGGCTTCTCGGGCTGGGGGAGCACAGCCAGGGAGGGAGCCAGGGCGGGCAGATGGGCGTCTTCACTGGGCGGGCATGCAGGATGGCTCCACGCCAAAGACCCCAGGGACACGTGGGGTGACAGGACCGTGAACAGGTTTCTACATTGCAGGAATTCTGTGCAATTTGAGTATGCTTTCTGGATCTTCAGTAGGGGACTATGATCTACAGAGGTCTCCGTGAGTACGCAGCCACGGGACACTGGCTTGTCCGCTGAGCAGAACCGGTCTGGAAATACCGACGTGAGCAAGTGGCCGAGGCAGGGACGTTCTGGCCGGTGCAGGTGACAGCTGGGAGACAGGATGGGAGTGTCCCGCTGCTAAGGCACACAGAGCTGATCCCCCCTGCCAGGTCAATGGAGGCGGAGCGGGAAACCACCACTGGCAGAGGTGAGTCCCTCACCCGCCTGCTCACAGCTCTCGGACTCTTGGACTCCTGGAGAAACCCAAGTGTAGGGAGTGCCCCTAGACTTTCAGTCAGGAGGAAAGGAAAAGTGACCTCGTAAGGGGAAAGCAATCCTTTCTAACACAAGCCTTGCTAACTCTAACACAGAGTCTAACACATTGACTCTGAAGGGTCGATGTCTGTGTGCAAAACGGAAAGCCACATGGTGGTCTTCGATTCTAACTTTCAAATGCCTGGAACCACCCACGTGGTGAAGGAGGTCGCAAAGGACGACTCGCTCTGGTGGAGCGAGTTTTGCTCATGTCTCGTGGGTGGGCGGACTTGTTCTTGGACCAGAGGCTCGACGTGCACAATGAAGTCTCCAAGTCTGGTCATTTAGAAACAGAAACTAATGTGCATTGATCACTCACTCCATGAAGGCTGTTCTGCCCTTGTGGGAGCAGGTGAACCAGGTCTGCCTTAAAAGTCTGCCCTTTCTGGGGCGCCTGGGGGGCTCAGTCGGTTCAGCGTCCAACTTCGGCTCACGTCACGATTTCACTGTTTGTGGGTTCGAGCCCCGTGTCGGGCTGTGTGCTGATGGCTCAGAGCCTGGAGCCTGCTTTGGATTTTGTGCCTTCCTCTCTCTCTCTCTCTGCCCTTCCCCTACTTGTGCGCTCTCTCTCTCTCTCTCTCTCTCAAAAATAAATAATAAACATTAAAAGAACAAGGCCTGCCCTTCCTCTCCACCTGCCTCGGCCGGACACAGGAGCTCTAACTGCTATCCCTCATGCTGCAGAAACTATGGTGAGGTGGGAGGCACTATCCAGGACACGAGCTAAAGTCCTGCACCGAACCTCCCCGTGCGTGGACGGGGACTTTGCTGGGAAGCATGAGGGTTGGAACTCGGCTCTTGAGTGGGTGGCTTGGAACACACCCCGGTGGTGTGCCCGGCAGCAGGCAGAGGTGCCGACAAAACACATTTGGGGTCTGCGTGCCTCCCTCCAAGCGGTGCGTCCGTGACTTGTCAGCTGGAGGGAAAAAAAAAAACATAGATTTCAGCAACCTTGACCTTTCTCGCATGTTTCCCTGGGTGTGTCGGGGCTGGATCAACCTTGACTTCGCTTCTTGTCCGGGAATCCAGAGAAGGCAGGAGCGGGCCTTGTACTATGATTCCTGAGGGGCCCTTCCAGCTCAAACACGCGGCTCCCCACGACAAGTGAGCACGCTTCAAAGTCAGGCTGGTGGGAGCGAACGCGTGCCAGGCAGACTGTAACAGGAGGACATAAAGAAACCTTTCCCATTCCCTTGACCGGCCAGCACCTCATGGCGTGGATTAGAAATCGCTTCCCCGAATAGAGTCGCCAGCTGCCAGCCACTTCCTTTGAAAATAAATCACTGACTACATCTTTTTACACCTGTCGAGATGTGATTTCCAGTAGCGCATCCAGTTGGCGGCTCTCATGCGCCTGTGAAAATAGGCAGAACCTAGATGCGTGGCCGGGCCTGGCGAGCTCCTGCCTGGGCGCAGACTGCCCCCTGGTGGGCGCTCGGGGAGGGACACAGCGAGCCCGTGGTCAGGCCAGGTCTGAAAGGGCTCCCCCAAGAAATGAGCGCCCTGGGTGGGGGGAGGGGGGGCGTGGGAACCCGCTCCACAAGCCACGGGCAGGCCGTGGGCTCCCATTTCCACGTCCGGCCCTCCCTCCGGGGTGGGACTCGCCCTCACTCTGGCCAAGCACCACCTGCGACGCTCCTGCAGAGATGCTTCTGGGCCCTCTCTGGGCTCCAGAAACTTCCTGCTGGTTTTTTCTTCTCTCTTCTGTAGTCCTCTGCCTCTCTGTCTCTGTCTCTGTCTCTGCCTCCCTCTCTCTCTCTCTCTCTCACACACGGAGGACTGAATCCCAGGATGGAAAATCCCCACATTAAACCTACCTGTCAGCCCTCCCAGGGTAGGGTCACACTGGCCTTTGACCTCCAGCGCCTTTGGGCCATATCCCCCTGGGAGGAGCCGGCTGATAGCAGGGGCCTGCATGTTGGGGTTAGAGCTAATGACCTCGGGTTTCGGGGGGCCTTGCAGGGCCAGAGAGCAAAGCCAGAACGTGCCACCCGTGTGGGACACGATTGCCCCACAGACCTGGCTGGACAGACCCTGCGGAGAGACGGTGACGACCGCCAGGGAGCCACGGCGTGTGGGGACACGGCCGGAGGAGCTGACTGTCTGACCTGCCATTGTTCCTTCTTCCAGGTGTGCGGGGACCTCAGGAAACACCTTCCAGGGCCTTCTCCTGTCCGCTCCCACCTTGACGGCCCGTGCCGACCACCCCCTGGTAAGCGCAGCAAGGTTAGGCATCACCGTCTGGGCGCGTTCGCACCCGGGGCCTGGCTCCCACGCGGGCCTCCCCTCTGCCCGGTGGTGGCTCCGTGTCTCCACGTGGACAGCTGGTCCTGCCGCTAAAAGCCCGTGGTGTGGGGCAGACCTGGAGAAGCAGGGAAGCACCCTGGATTCTAGCAGAGCCCCCTCCTTGTCCGGGTGGCACCGGCCCCCACTCTCAGCGGCGCCTGCTGTCCCGGGCGGGTCCCCGAGGGAGGGCCGCAGACTGTGAGCGGGGTGCCTAGGTTGTTAAACCCAGACGCCAGAAGGTCAGCGCCTTAGAGGGCCCGCAGCACTCAGTCCTGGAAGCCCGGGGCCTGGGGCGTCCTGGGGGGCAGGACCGACGTGCCCCGCCAGACTCTTCGAGCAACAGCTCCTGGTAAAAGTGATCTGTTTACACACACGCTGAATCGGAGATTTTCTGAGTTCGAATATTCGTCAAAGACGAGCATTTCTGAGCCGAGAGGCCACCGTGGAGGGGTGAAGGGCGCAGAGGGGCAGAACACACAGGCACGTGCTGCCCGTGCTGTGACCTGCCAGGGCCCCGCACACCCCCGGGGGGCATGTGCGGTGGCCGGCAACCCCGGCCTGTGCCAGCCCCGAGGCACACGTGGGTAATCCAGGAAGACTTGGGTGGGACAGAGTGGCAGAGGGGGGACTATACTTGCTTGGGGGGGGGGGGGGTCCTGGGCCGGCAAATGTCCCATCACACAGCACTGTGCCTGAGCCGACCCTGAGCGGGACACTGGGACACAGGGGTGGGCGGCATCCTTTGTGGTGTGGGTGGGATGCTGCCCCCCCACACTTGACCCTGACCCTGACCCTTCCAGACTCGGGGGCTCTGTAGGGACAGTGTCCTTTCTTCTGTTTGCTCAGGCTTCTGGAAGCCCCCAAGCGTGGGAAAGAGCAGGAGGGGACAGATCAGACCCCCTCAGTGGCCAATGGTGGTGTCCTGGGTACAACCGGGCAACAGCTCTCAGGATCCAAATGCAAGTGGCTTCTGCCCTGCTGCTGTGCACACTCACCACGACATGGGACACACCTGAGTGAAGGCTCCCTGTGCACCGGGTTCTTTGGAAAGGACCTCCAGGCAGGTGGTTTTCCGGGATGCTGACCCAGAGGGGGAGTCTAGGAGCGGGTGTCTGTCACCGAGGGAGCGTGTGTGTCGGGACTGGACAAAGGAAGGTGCCCAGCAGTGTCCCCGCAGGGGCTCTGGGGCCGGCAGGGCCCAGCAGGGCCCAGCAGGGCGGCAATGGCCAGACAGGCACAACCCTGTGTCCATCGGGACCATCCCGGCCTCTTGCAGGAGTCCCAGCTTAGGCCACGAAGCTCCTCTTTTGGGGCACTTCCCGTTCGCCTCTGCTCACACGACCTCCATCCAAGTCTACCCTTCTCCTCCGCCTTCCCCCTCCTGGCTCCTCCTGGCCCCTCTCTCTCTCCCTCTCTCTTTCTCTCTACTCAGGTTCTTGCTATCCTATTGGCCGTTGGCAGAGACGATTCACCAGAAAGCTAGCAAGTATAGTCCTCAGTGCCCAGGGTTCGAATGGGCTCCCCCAAGATCCTGGAAGAGGATCTAACAACACAGTCACGTTGTTTACATAAAATGCCCCAAAGGAAGAGACCGTATCTGCCGTCTCTCAAGACAGCTGTCTCCTTCCCTCCGCGTCCCCCGGGGAGGACTGCTAAGATTCTGGGAAGGAAAGCTGTGCTGGGGCTGTGGACAGCCCCGGGGATGCGTCTACCTGGCCTCCTGTGTCTCCAGAGCATTCTTCAGCTCCCTCCAGCTGGACCACCACCCACTTTACTGAGCTTGAGATGGGAAGGTGGCGGGAGATGATAGATAGATAGATAGATAGATAGATAGATAGATAGATAGATAGATGATGGATACATAGATAATAATAAATAAATGATAGATATATAGATAGTAGATGATAGATGGCTAGATGAATAGATGACTGGTGATACATGAGACAGATAATAGATGATGGATAGATGGATAGAAATGATGGACAGGTGACTGATGATAGACAGAAGGTGGAGTGTCCCCTTGTGCCAGCTCTGGGGATACGGATGTGCAGGAGGAACAGAGCGGGCGCGGGCCCATGGAAGCTGCGTCGTGGGGGAGCGGGGAGACCACCCGTCTGGAGGAGGGTCCCCCTGGCGGCCACGCGCCTGCACAGCAAAGGTTACGCAATCAGAGGTGCGCGCTGCTGTGGCTTTTCCTTGTCGACGGAAATCCCACAGAATGGAATTTGCCAGAATCGCCGTTTTCTTGAGCCAAACCTGTAGCCATCCCACAGTCAGGACCGTCTGCCGGTGGCGTCGCACGTTTTGCATCTCGCGACACGCCGGGCCCCGCTCTGGCTCCGTGCGCGCCTCGGCCAGAGGCGGCAACGGTGGTCCTGATGAAGTGTGCTTTCTCGGAGCCGGCTGGGCACATCGTGTGTGTGAGCTGCAGACCCGCGGGCTGAATCTGGCCTGGCCCCGGGGGAAAGCCTCTGAAGATATTTAGTTCCCCACTCAAGGGAGTCAGTCATCCGAGGTTTCCAGGACGTCCCTGGTATCTGTGTAAGGGAATATGGCTTCGGGCGCAAACTACCCTGGGCTCTGTTCACTGCTGGGCACCCCCCACGCCAGCTGGGGACACAGGTTCTGGTTGTGGCATTCGAGGCTGGGCTCTCCTGGATTCTTCTCCCGAGCAAGGCCTGGATCCCACGTGTTCCTCTGCGTCATCCTGGGCCGATCACTGAGCCACTGTGGACGCTCTGGGGCCCCTTACGGCATTCTGCTGGCGACCACCCCATGAGCCATCCTGAGAACACTGGGTCGACACCACCTGGCCTCGAACAGAGGAACCCAACCTTCTGGAACTCGGGTCTGGCTCTGATCCTCATCTTCCTGTCCCAGGTCCCCAGTGGTTCCGTGTTTCCCGGGTCACACAGAGTGGTGAGTCACAGACCTACCTCCCGGTGCACCCAGAGACACTGTCAATGCCCGTGGCCCTGGGCCCCTTCCAGACCGGTGGAGCTGAGCTCTGGGAATAGAGGCAGGGCACTGCAGTTTTAAGGCTCCTTTGAAGACTCTACAGGGCAGAGGTGCCTGGGTGGCTCCATCGGTAAAGCGTCTGACTCTTGATGTCAGCCTAGGTCGTGATCTCACGATTCATGGGATCGAGCCCCTCCGTCGGGCTCTGCGCTGACGTTGCGGAGTCTGCTTGGGATTCTCTCTCTCCCTCTCTCTCTGCCCACCCCCCCCCCCCCACCCGACTCATGCTGTCTATCAAAATAAGTAAATATACATCTAAAAGAACTCTATGGTGCAGTCAGGCCTAAGGAACAGGGGTGTTAGATCAAGAAAGCTGAGTCAGCCTCTTTTCCGAGTCATGGCCTTTCATTTGTGAAATGAGAGATTAATGATGACAGCTGTCTCAGAAGTTGGTTGTTTTTAGCCTTGAACTAGAAGGTACGCCTGAAAGCATTTGCCACCTGTGAAAAGTACCGATGGAGTATCTATGACAGAGCCCTGCGTCCCAAACTAGTGTCCCAGGCCAGCTCGCACGTTTGCCCACGCGGACAACGCTCAGGCGTTCACGCCTCATTCGGCGTTCTTACCACGAAGCCCTCTGTGCGCTGGTCTGTCAGTGCCCAGAGGTGCCGTAGGGCATCATCGCTTAGGTGTTCACCCTTCTGACCCTTGAGGGCTGACCTTGATGTTTTCCCAAAGCCAGAAGCGGGGAGAGGGGAGACGAGAACACCCACGGAGTCCAACGCCACTCTCGAGTGCCATGGACGGACGCGGTGTCTACCTGCTTTCTCTCCCGGCGACGCTTCCGAGAGCCACCCGGTGGCCTACGCTGTGTGCCCAGGCCGGGGAGGCATCCCTCCCTGTCCACCAGCAGTGCGGGGCGTTGCTTCTAAGACCCACTGTGGCCCCAGGGGCCCACGTGAGGGAAAACATATCTGTCGTGAAGTCCGCTCTGCCGGTTGGTCTGGTTTCTCAGGGGCGGGAGGACCGACAGTCGTTGCAAATGTCCAATTCCACGGAGAAAATGCCGGCAGGTCTGCAGAGAACGGGCCCCTGTTCTCGGGCCTCTGTGCTGGGCACCCGGCCAGCGTCCCGGGAGCCAGAGTGGGGTCAGGAGAAGCAGGCCTTTCATCGCAGACTGAAAAGGGACGGTCCAGACGTTGGGGGTTGTGTGGGACGGGGGCTCACTTGGGGGGCGGGAGGGGAGACCCCTTCTGCATCCCTGGGACCAGCGACCGAGTGGGTTAATAACAGAAAGTGATTTTCATGCTAAAAGGAGCATTAGGAGCCCAAGAAGCTCAGGAACAAAAAGATACCAGTTTATCACAGTCACACCCGCACGGTCCTGGGGGGACGTTGCAAAACGACGCGGGCCCCACTGGCCGACTCTGGGCCCCGTATTTGCAGACAGAGATAGAGAGAAATGGGGGCTCCAGATGGACTGACTCCCCCACCCTACATCAGAAAGCAGCCGTGGGAGACCACCGCTCGTGCACAAGAGCGCCCAGGAAAGACCTGGAGGCAGACTGTTACGGAATGGGGCGGGGGGTATCTTACTTTTAAGGGAAGAGAGTCCCAGAGCGAACACGGGTCTAGGTGTTTTGGTGGCAGAAATAAAGTCAATTAAAAAGGCTACGTGTTCCCCCCAGGCTTTCACTGGGCACTGCTTTTCTTCGGGGGGAATCTCCCCGGTGTGATCCTGCCCATCCCGGGGCAGGTGTCCACTGGCGGTGAGGCTGTGGCCTCCCTTCCACCTCCCCTCGGCCCCACGTCAGGAGGGGAAGGGCTCCCAGCAGCTAGTCCCAAGCAGGGAGTGTTTACAGCACTGCATTCCGGCACATTCTGGCATCGTCAACGGCCTCTGGAAATTCACGATGTCCTCTGATACAGACACCCGCCGGCTCTTTATCGTGGTGAACGAGGAAGAGTCGTTTACGGACAATTTGTGTTTTTCCCTCACTGTCCCACCGTTTAACGATAGTCGTGGAAAACTGAGTCATCTCCAGACCTCAAAGGCTGCAGAGGCATCATGTCTTATGACTCATGGCTTTGGTAAAATAACGCCTAGCTAAAAAAATAGCTCCCGGAACCTTCCCGGCTGAGTGGCATGTGGGCAGAGAGCGTCACCTGCTCAGCTGACGCCCCGCCAGGGGGCGATGACCAGCAGCCCCCGGCCAGTGAGACGGACTTGAGACCAGCACAGACGGGTGGGCTCGGCGCAGGGTGTGCTGGGAGCCCGGGCGATCTTACTGGATTGGGTGGTGGCGTCTCCGGAAAAGTGTGCTTTTCCCTCTGGGCGAGTTTTGCAAAACTCCAAAATAATAAGAGCTCTATGTAATGAAACACCACGTTATGTGGCCTGGGCCCTCCAGGTGATCAAGATTTTCTTTTCTGGGAAGGGGTGATTGATTATGTGTGTTCTGGGCTGCGTGTGTGTGTGTGTGTGTGTGTGTGGAGAGAGAGAGACAACATGGTGTGTAAACAACCAACATTAGAGATCAGGACGGGGCTGGTTCTTCAGCTAATAACTCGGATAACTGAGCTCAAGGACACGCGCTGAGGGTCCCCGTGCGATGCCTCCGTTGTGCAGTCTCCCAGCGTGTGCGAAGAACACCGGCCCCGTCTTGCTAACAGACGCTGAGCACAACAGTGGGTCTGTGGTCAAAGGAGCCGGGAAAATGCTGAGCGGGCCAGAACGTGTGAAAAGGTCTTTGTGGCAAAGTCCTCGAAGTCTGAGTGGGCCACCGGGCCCCGGGCCCCGGGCCCCTTACGCGGGGAGGGCTGAGCCGGGCGTCCCAGCTGTTCCATCAGGGAAAGTTCTGGTCGCACAGCACAGGCTCACAGGTGCAGGAAGCCCCATGGGGGTGCTTCCTCGGCCTCTCTGGGGGCGCGCAGGGGGGCAGGAGGGGGCAGGGCTGGGGCCTCACCTCCGCCTGGCTCACGTCGCCTGAGGAAGCGCGGTGACTCAGGGGGACCCGCTGACCCCGAAGCAGCGACGGGTTCCGCAACTGCCGACGGGCCTGCGTCTATGCGCTCATGGGTGTCGGCGCGGGAGGGCGGGCGAGCCTCATCCGAGTTTCGGGCCCCACCGTGGTTGGTGCCGGGGACCAGCTGTCTGTTTTGTTCTCTGTTGCCACGTCTTGGGCACGTACTGCTTCCGGAGCAGCAGGCCCCGGGCCATTTGGCAGTCCGCCCTTCCGCTCTCGTGGCTGTCCCGCTCCCAGGGCCACCAAGGGAGTGTGAGGCCAGCCCACCCAGGCCCCCCAACCTCTGCCTGCCGGAGCACGGGACCGTCACTGGGACCGGGGGGAAGGCTGGTGGCCAGGAGAGGCCGAGACGAAAACAGCCGCCGGCGCATCCCGAGGCGGGACAACTGCCCCACGCTGGCGGCGAAGGGGTCACGTGGGGTGCGGTTCAGTGTGTGGTGTGTGTGCCTGTACACACGAGCGGTGTGCAGGCGTGTATATGGTGGGCACCCGTGTGCCCGTGGACATGTGAGCGGCGTGTAGGCGTGTATGTGGTGTGTGTGTGCATGGTGTGTGCACGTGTACACGTGAGAGGTGTGCAGGTGTGTACGTGGCATGCATGCGTGTGCAAGGTGTGTGCACGTGTACACGTGAGAGGTGTGCAGGTGTGTACGTGGCATGCATCCGTGTGCAAGGGGTGTGCACGTGAGCGGTGTGCAGGCATGTATATGCTGGGTACACGTGTGCCCGTGGACATGTGAGCGGCGTGTAGACGTGTATGTGGTGTGTGTGTGCAAGGTGTATGCACATGTACACGTGAGAGGAGTGCAGGTGTGTACGTGGCATGCATGCGTGTGCAAGGGGTGTGCATGTGTACACGTGACAGGTGTGTAGGCGTGTATATGGTGGGCACACGTGTGCCCGTGGACATGTGAGCAGCGTGTAGGCGTGTATCTGGTGTGTGTGTGCAAGGTGTGTGCACGTGTACACGTGAGAGGAGTGCAGGTGTGTACGTGGCATGCATGCGTGTGCAAGGGGTGTGCACATGTACACGTGAGAGGTGTGTAGGCGTGTATATGGTGGGCACACGTGTGCCCGTGGACATGTGTGCGGCGTGTAGGCGTGTATGTGGTGTGTGCAAGGGGTGTGCACATGTACGCGCGAGCGGTGTGTAGGCGTGTACGTGGTGCACGGGTGTGTATATGTGGTGTGTGCAAGTGAGCGGTGTCTAGGTGTGTGCGTGGTGTGCATGTGCGTGTGTACACTTGAGTGGTGTGTAGGCGTGTACAAGGCGTGCATGTGCACATAGGAGGCGTGTGCTGTGTACATGTGAGCGGTGTGTGGACACGTACGTGGTGTGCATGTGCACGTATGAGGCACGTGCACGTGTAACGTGAGCTGTGTGTAGGTGTGTACATGGTGTGCACGTGCACGTATGAGTGTGCCCACATGTAATGTGAGCAGCGTGTAGGCGTGTATGTGGTGTGCATGCTTGTGTACGGGAGTGTGTGAGCGTGTGGCACCCTGGAGAAAACAGGGGGAGATGAGGGCTCCGGAATCCCCTCCTCGGCTCCCCCGGTGCTCCCTAAGCAATCTTCACAAAGATAGAGCTTGCGACCCCGGAGCGCTGCTTTGGCAGCCACCGGGACTTCTGGGTCAGGGTCAGGCCCTCTTCCGTCAGGGTCAAGCCCTCCGTGTGTGGAACCCACGAGCATGGTCATGGCTGGCCAGGGCCCCCTTGGCAGGCATCTGCAGCTCAAGCTCACGGACCCGTCCGAGGATTCTGTGTGTGTCCATCCTTCTGGGACGCAACTGGGAACTTCACGAGAAAACGCGCGCACACACACACACACACACAGTTGCTGTTTAACAGTTTATTTGAGAGTGCATCCTACCACATTCCAGTAACATCCACGAAAAGAATCATCAAACCAATTTAAAACTTTTATTAAAAAAAAAAAATCACAGTTAAAAAGTCCAGTGACAAAAAGCAGTTCTTGAGATGGAGGAAGAATACTGATGATCCGGTCGAGTGTGCTCTGCGGGGCGACGGGGCCCGAGAGCCCAGCAGGCACCTCCACACGTGCAGATCCAGACGGAGCGGCGGCCGCCGGGCAGGGGACGAAGTGAAGTCGCCACCAAGGCTGGTGACAGCCCGTGTGGGGACACGCTCAGAGGAGAAACGAGTAATCGTTTCCGGAAACCTCAGTCCCGCCGTGGGGGAACGCGGTGTCCACGGCGTCAGCAGACAAATGGTTCTGGCCAGAACAGGCTGTCTGTCCTCCCTCCGTGAGGCCCCTCTGTTCCCGCTAAACAAGAGCCCCCAGGTAAAGGCACAGGGAGTGCGCGTGACCCTGTGGCAGGGCAGACGCGCGGTGAGTAGTCCTTCCCCTCCAGACTTAGCTCACGTCACCGAGCCTTCCACGTGCGGCCCCGCGACAGACACGCTCCGGCACCAGAAGGGTACCCGCAGCTCAGCGCCGGGGCCTCTGGTCCAGATGTCACCCCGCGTCATCCCGCCCATGACAGCTAATCCTAACTTTCCTGGTATATGTGGGCCAGTGACTCGTGTAAGCCCAAGCCCTGCTCGGGGGTTCACTACGCCTAGGGAACTAGCAGAGAATTCCTCGTCTCGCACCTTCAACCCCAAGTCACACTCAGGCATACTTGCGGTGAGGGTCAGGGTCTGCGGCTTTATTAGGAATTAACACACTCTTAGGAGGCTCGCGTTTAGAGGGCCTTGGCCACCAGCTTGTCCCCCCTGCTGTGAACACAGAAAGGGCTGGGGAACTCTGGCGACACCCTCTCTCTGGCGGAGGGGAGCTCGGACCTCACTCAGGAGATGAGGACCCGTGGCGTCCTGCTGTCTGTCCTCGCTCAGGCCCGCGGTGACAGACATCACGGCCCTCCACCGCCTGCACGACTTTTATTTACTAGTCCCCTGAAAGCACGGTCTTGGGAGAGTATGCGGGAGAGAGGCTGTTTCAGGGGAAAGGAAGCCAAGCCGGTCCGTGCCGAGAGCCCCCTTGTCCACGCAGGTGTGCGTCTTCTGTGAGATCACACAGAGCAAATGCCGTCTCCAAACTTTTTATCCCCTTTAACTGGCTACATGCTTGGATTTTGTTTTTTCAGCCTCAAAGGACTTGTGTCACCAGGGCAGCTTTTCGGTGGCAGGGCTCCGTCCATCCTTCGACCGGTCGGAGCCAAGTTCTGGAGGCAGCCAGCTCCCCTCTGCTCCCCTTCCCTCCACCGCAGACGGCAAGGCCAGCCGCACCCCTGGCCGCGGAGAACGGCACACGGGACGCCTCCAGGCTGCCAGATCTTCTGATGCAGAAACAGATCCTGAACGGAACCTGCCACGAAATCACACCGCGCAGACAAGAAACACAAAGGGATCCTTCCCCGGGCCCTCTGACCCTGCTGTCCTTCTGCCCGGGCTCTCCCGGCAGGGGCTGCTTTGTGGAGGGTGTGTTCTGGGACAGGCTTTGGGGACAACGGTCACAGGCGTGCTCCACACGAGGCCGGCTCCCCTGGCAGCAGACGCAGGTGCAAACTCTCGAAACCCACGCACTGGGCTGGCTTTGCTGTGACCCCTCGTCTGCTCCCAAGGCGGCCACGGAGGGCGTGGGGCCGTTAGTTGACCACGTCGTAGTAATAATTGCGTAGACGCAGTTCCACGGCTGCGAATCCGGGCCTGCTCTCCACCCTGGAAAGGGAAGACGCACATTATTGTCCGTCCACGCGCTGTGGCAAAAGCCCCTCCGGCAGGTGGAGCGGAGGTGGCTGCGCCCCCTGCTGGTTCCTCCAGAGCCTGCGCGTCCCTGCTCCCCGTGCCCGGGGGCCAGGAGCCCCTGGCGGAATACAGTCAGGCCCACGTGGCCTGCAGGACCCGATCCCCAGGTGACTCGTGTCCGCCTTCAAGTTGGAGACGTTTTGCACGGGGAGCCGAGATCTTTCGCCCCCAGTTCAGAGACCTGTGATCCAGCAAAATAGGACGTGCCTAAAAATACTTAGTGGGTCAATGGGCTATATTTCAAGTTGGACTCATAATCTTGCTAAATGGACACAATTTAAGCTCTCCCCCTGCCCCCATCGGATGGCTCTGGGCTTTCTGGGACCGTGGGATGATATGGGTTCATATTAAACTCAAAGCCAAAGACGCGGGCACTGACGGTCACAAACCCACAAGGCGAACTTCTCTGTCACTGCTGAGGGTGGGAAATGACCTCAATAAACGACGAGCTAACCATTTGTAACTTCTCCTCTGCTTTCTCCAATATGACAAACGTGTAGAGACGCCTCCGCTTTCTCCAATATGACAGGATCAGCCGGAAGCAAGTAGTTCTCAAAACTCTTGAGAATCTATCCCGCTGTGGAACTGATTTTGCTTGTATCGCAAGATTTTTGGCTATAATGCCAGCGGGTAAGTTTGCCCGGTAAGGGAAACAGAGCTTGAGGTTAAACGGGGTGAAGTGTCCACATTGAAACTGTCACTTGCTCCAGGTCCGACAGGGGCCGGGGGGCAGGCTCACGGGGACCCAGAATCACTCTCCACTGTAGGGAGAGCGGTTTCTACAGAACCGAAACGGGTTTTGTCAAACGGCATCAACATAAATGGTTTCGCTTGCAGCTTTTAAGAGCCAGGAAAAACCATAATGACCTGCTGGGACTTATCAGCAGTCTGTGGTCATGGCTGGGGACACAGGCCATCTCGGGCTTCATGGTGGGGGTCATGCCTCTGGCCACCAGGCTGTGTTCAAGATGGGGTGGTGGCCAAGCCCGGGTGCAGGAGCATGTGTGAGACCTGTGTCTAGACGGACAGACAGCCTCCCTCCTCCTACGGTCTAAGAGCACAACCTCATCACCTTTGCAAAACAGAACATTCCGCTGCAAGTATGGGGGCCCAGATGCACAGAGCCCCCTTTGAATCTTTCTCTGGGGGTTTCATCCACCCAGCAGCCGGGCACCAAGCGAAGGAAGCGATGCAGGGCTACAGGCTGGCCCTCCGCAGACACCTGCTCGGGCTGTAGATCTCTCCTCTACACTGTGGGAGAGGCCGCCCCAAGGAGTAAGGATGATGTGGGGCTTCAGCGAGTGTGGCCAAGCGTCCTGTACGTGTGCCAGCTTCCCGTCTGTCCCCGCCTGCCCGCATCTGCTTCCCCAGGCCTCGGGGTGCTTTCTGTACTCGGGCCCTCGTGCCGGGGGCCCCTCTTTCCTCGTGGCCTGCGCCCCTGCCCCTCATCCTGCCGTCCAGAACTCCACTCCCTAACAGAGGCCACGGTGGATCTCTAGCAGAAAGATGGTCCCACAACCTCCCACGGGGGCCGCACGGCACCTATCAAATACGCAACCACATGCTCCCATGGGGTGGATTTGTGGCTTGTCTGCCTCGCGACAGCCCGTGCTCCCCCCGGCCCAGAGTAGTAACCACCCCGGAAAGTGTCAGCCGGTGTGTACGTGGAGGGGGGTCATAGGTGTGTCAGTGATAAGTGTCCAAGCGTGTACAAATATATACAAGTGTCCTCTCTACCTACCCATCTCTATCCATCTGTCATGTACTGATTGACTCATTTTCTATCAGTCATCCTTGTCCATCATCAATCTGTCCATCCCTCCAACATCCATCCATCCATCTAGATCTTTCTATCACGTATGTATGCATGTATGTATGTATCTATCCATATATCATCTATGTATCTATCATCTATCTATTTATCTATCTATCTGTCTATCTATCTGTCTATCTATCTATCTACAAGTCTATCAGCCACACTGGTGAAGGTAGCTGACTGTTTAGAACAGAGGAAAGAATGAAAACAAAAAAGCCTCAAAAAGCCTGGAGAATGTACAGGGCTCGTTTGTATTCACTTCACTGACTCCACCAAGTTCTGGAAGCTCCGTGAGCCTCTGTGCCTCCAAGCACCTGCTCCTTCTATGAGTAAGCACCCGCCCACATGTGTCCCCTGTGTGGTCCCCTGGGCCGTGTCCTCAGCCCTGAAAGGCCATCGGACTCCTCCCCTTCTGCGAACACACAACAGAATGCACTAATTTCGTGCCTTACCTGTGGCCTGTTCGCCCCTCTCTTCAACTGCAGGCTCCAGCAGGGGCTGGGCTTTCCCTGAGGCCTGCTGACCCCCTGCCTGGTGCTGGGATGGAGGCTTGCACACGGCACCCCCAGTGGGGAGAGTGGCCACGTGAACACCTGGGTGCTCGGGGGAGGGGGGCTTTCAGGGGAGGGGGCGCTCAGAGGAGGGGGCTGTCAGGGGAGGAGACCCTCAGGGGAGGGGACTCTCAGGGGAGAGGAATCTCAGGGGAGAGGGGCTCTGGAGGGGGCGCTCAGAGGAGGGGGCTCTCAGGGGAGGGGACTCTCAGGGGAGGGGGCACTCAGGGGAGGGGACTCTTTGGGGAGGGGGCTCTCAGGGGAGGGGGCACTCAGAGGGAATGGACTTGGCCCTGAGCAGAGCCGGGACCAGGGACAAGGATGGTCCGGGCAATGTCGCCCTGTTGCTCCTGTTTGCTGATCTTTAAGCAGCACTTGGGGCTCCATCTAGATCATTCCCGACCTCAGACATCCTAAATGTCCCAGGCCTTTCTCCATTAGGCCGCCGCCCTGTTTTTCAGCGTGAAGAGCCCCAACTTCTCCCGATTCACCAGGCCTTTTCCCCTGGCATCTCTACGTACAGGACCTGCAAGGAGTCTGTGAAACCCTTCTAGCTGAAGCCCCCAGCCCCGGTCCCCGTGTGTCCTCCCTGGGTTCCACAGTGCACCCAGGCCCCCAGCGTGACCTCTGCAGGTACCTCTCTGAGCACCCCAGTCCCCTCTGCAAAGCGGGAGGGCTAGGGGGGGATGTCCGCCTACTCAGGGTTCGGTTCCCCACCCCAGACACACCATGGAGCCCAGGGGACAGCCAGGTGAACAGAGATGCTGGCGGCCGGGGGCAGGGTTCTCCCCGGGGGTAGCCAGACCCGCTCCTGGAGCCACGCCCAAGGAAACGGTGCCTTTCCGTTCAGTGGTGCATCGTGGGACTGCTGACATTCAGACCGAGCCTCTGATCATCGCCTGCCCCCACCCCCACCCCCTGCCCTGTTTCAAGTCACTGATAGAAACACTCCAACCTTCAGAAACACAGCTTTGTTGGAAAAGCAATCAAAGACCGATGAGGAGTCATTTCTAATTTCAGAAGGGAGGCGGTGCTTCTTTTCGGTGCCTCCCATTTGCCCCAGGGCATTTGCACAAACCACAGGGCGTGCGAGTACTCACTCATACGTCCAGCACAGTTTCATCAGCTCGTACATCTCCCTCGGACACCCCGTGGGGCACCCCATTCTCTCTCCTTTCTCCAGCATGGCCGAAACCTCGCTTCCCTTCATGCCCTGAAACACGCAGAACATACCCGAGCTTGGTGAACGTGGTGTTGACTACAACAAAACAGCAGGTAGGACCTACCCCCGCCCCAGAGAAACAAAAGTACACACTGCGCGATTTCACTTGGAAAAAGTACAAAAAACAGGAGCTCCTAACCCGGGATCTAGACATCAGACGGGGTGACCCTTGGGGGACAGCTTGTATGTGCAAGGGGAACCGGGGGGTGGGGGGGTTCTGTTCTGTTTTGATCGCCTGGGCTCTGGTTTCATGAGCACATCCCATTTGTGAAAATTCATCAAGCTGTGTTCCAGCACATGGGCCCTTTTTGAGATGTATCCATTCGGATTAAAAAAAAAACAAAAAACAACCAAAAGACAACAACTAAAATATTTAACTGGACTGCAAATGTAGTCATGGAAATTTCCATCATTTCTATTTCAACTCTAATGAATGTTGATTTGGGTCTGTCTTATGCACACCGCCAGGCGTAACGCGTCATGAAAAAAACATACACTGTTCAGTTATTATCAAATACTGCCTCTTCAACTTAGAACAAAACTGAGGTCCTGTTAATGGCTCACTGGCAAAAAGGCCGTGCAAGACTCAGAAAGGGTGCCCGGATTTTATGATTTTCCAAAGGGGTCCCGTGGCAATAGCGTGTGGCTGATCTGTCTGATCTGTTGTGATGGCTCAGTGCAGCCGCGGCGGCTCACCCGGTACGGCTTCTGCCCGTAGGAGAACGCCTCCCACATCAACACGCCGAAGCTCCAGACGTCACTCTTGCTGGAGAACTTGTAGTAGTTGATGCACTCGGGGGCGTACCACTTGACCGGCCACTTCCCGTGGGTCTGGGCCTGCGGGCAAAGCAGACGGGGGCACTCCGTTAATGACAGGATCGCGGGCGCCCCCGTTCACGGCAGCAAAAGGCGGGAGCCCGCCCGGGGTCCACCGCCGGAGGAACGGATAAACGACATGTCGATATTCCTATGGTGGAAAGTCACCGGACCTTAAAAAGGAAGGGAATTCTAGCACATGTTACAACAGGGATGGACCCCGAGGACATTATCCTCAGTAAAACAAGCCCGGCCAAGTCACTAAGGTGCAAATACTGCGTGAAAGCACCCCCCTGAGGCCCCTAGAGGGCTCCCAGTCACAGACAGAAAGTGCAGTAACTGTGGCCAGGGCCTAATGAGGACCGAGTTTCAGTCTGGGAAGATGAGAATTCTGGACACAGGTTGTAACCGCAGGGAATGTGCTTAACATTACACTTAAAAACGGTTACGATGGTCAAATTTAGGTTATGTGTATTAACCACCGTTAAGAAAAACAAGAATAGGGCGCCTGGGTGGCTCAGTCAGTTAAGCTCAGGTCATGGTCTCGTGGTTCGTGAGTTCAAGCTCCCCGTCAGGGTCTGTGCTGACAGCTCAGAGCCTGGAACCTGCTTCAGATTCTGTCTGTCTCTCTCTCTTTCTCTCTGCCCCTCCCCTGCTCATGCTCTGTCTCTCTCAGAAAGGAAGGAAGGAAAGAACAAAGGAAGGAAGGAAGGAAAGAAAGAAAAAGAAAGAAGAAAAGAAGAAAATGACTCCCCAAATGTCGTGTGCATGTTTGCATGTATGTATTTGGTCTGAATCTTAAAACTATGACTAAATCTTAAATTTTTAAGATTTAAATAAATATTAATTTTTTTAATGTTTATTTTTGTGACAGAGAGAGAGAGAGAGCACGAGCAGGGGAGGGGCAGAGAGAGGGGGAGACACAGAATCCGAGGCAGGCTCCAGGCTCTGAGCTGTCAGCAAAGAGCCCGACGCGGGGCTCGAACCCACGAACAGGGAGATCATGACCTGAACCGAAGTCAGACACTTAACTGACTGAACCACCCAAGCGCCCCTAGATTTAAGTACATATTTTTAAGATTCAGACCGTATTTCTTGTACCTTTTTGTCTTTTTTCTCTCACCTCTTCCTGAGTGACTCATATTTCATGGAGCTTGTTGCAACATGCAAAGAGTCAAGCATCAAGATCCCATGGTCACGCTCCAAGAAATACTAGGCTGTAGCATCTTTAACTATCACTGTGTTTTTGTCCGTGATTTTAAGCCAACATTAATTATTTTGTTACAGATTGCAAGTATTGCTTAAAATCTGTTTTAAACTTTTTTTAAAAAAAGATTTCATTTTTAAGTAATCTCTACACCCAACGTGGGGCTCGAACTCATAAGCCTGATATCAAGAGTTGCATGGTCCACTGACTAAGCCAGCCAGGCGCCCCCAAAATGCTTTAAACTTTCTAATTTCAAAAAGCAAGTGGTAGGGGCACTTGGGTGGCTCAGTCGGCTAAGCGTCCGACTTCGACTCAGGTCATGATCTCAAGGCTCATGAGTTCAAGCCATACATCGGGCTCTGTGCTGACAGCTCAGAGCCTGGAGCCTGCTTCGGATTCTGTGTCTCCCTCTCTCTCTGTCCCTCCCCTGCTTACACACACACACTCTCTCTCTCTCAAAAATAAACAATAAAAAAAAATAAAATAAAAAAGCAAGCGGTAGTAAAGAGATCAGAATCGTGCCCCGCGAAACCCTTTAAGGCTTGGAGTCTGGTGCACGTAAGTTCTGCTACGTCCTGTGGACGGAACCGTCACAAGCACCCTCGTGGGGAGGGAGGTGGTGGGTTGAGAGGGGACAGCCCGGGAACATCGGCCTGAGAGCACAGATACCATGGCCCGTCTCTAAACGACACACTGATTACACTTCCATCTCAATCATGTTATGCATTATTTTTAGATTCTGACTTCAAACGTTGTGAACAATATACTCGTGTGTCATTTTGGTTTTAATTTTAATTTTGAGGTGATACAAAGGTAACCCTTTGACAAATCCTATATACATCAAAAAGGTAAATCTCTCTCCACCAACTCCAAATCCTCATCCACGGAGACGGCCGTGTTTGGTAGTTTGTCCTGAATCTTTCCAGAAAAATCTATATACGAGTACAGAGAGGGAATATATATGTTTTTGGAGGTGGAAAAGCTAGGAGCGTATGCTTTGCACTTCATTTTTTAATGGTGCTGCTCAAGCACGTGTTGTAGATATATTTCCACATCAGCACGCGCAAATAGTCACTTTTAGAAGAGTTAATTGCATGCCTCCTATAAATCTAGTACGACTGATGTAATCAGCCTCCCACCGAGAGACCATGAGGCAGTTTCCTGATGTTTGCTATTACACGTCACTCTAGAACGAACATTACTGGCCGTGTGTATCTGTGCCCCGTGCAGGGCAGAGCTGCAGGATCAAAGGGCATTTGTGTTCGGCGCAAGGTCACGTTGTCACGCACAGATGTGCTTCCATTAGTATCATTTCTCTGTAATGCTGTGTAGCTCTCGATTCTGTTCCATTTCACCCTGTCTTCTCAAAGAAATGGTCCATGTCTCCGTCTTTTCAGGAGTGCGTGATCTCCGTGTCGCTTCTAACATGCACGCTACGGTGACTGAGCCACACAGATATCGCAAGATGTTTACCAGAGTAAGGTTACTTAGCACATCCTTCATCTGACAAAATTACCATTGCTCGTTGTTGTGGGGAGAACATGCGAGATCTGTTCTCGTAGCAACTTCCACGTATATATATAGCACGGTCCTATAGGCTGCAGGCACCATACCAAACACAGACCCCCAGAATTTATTCCTCTGATAACTAAAAGTTTACGTTCTGAGACTACCATCTTCTCATCTCCTCTACCCCTCAGTCCCGGACAACCAGAATCTACTGTTTCTGTGAGTTTGGCTTTTAAATTCCACATATAAGTGAAAGCATGCAGTATTTCTCTTTCTCTGTTTGGCTTATCAGTCAGCATAATGCCCTCGAGGACCATCCGTGTTGTTGCAAATAGATTTCCTCCTTTTGTTATGGTTGACGTATCCCATGTGGTTGTCTGTATTTTAAACCAACACACACACACACACACACACACACACACACACCACATCACGTCTTCTTGATCCATTCATCCATTGTTCGATATTTAGGTTGCTTCTTTATCTTGCCTACTGTATGTAATGACTGCAATAAATATGAGAGTGTGTAGATATCTCTGCTAGATGGTGATTTCATTTCTTTCAGATAAATGCACAGAAGTGAGATTGTTGGATCACATGGGAGTCCTATTCTTAATTTTTTAAGGGCTCCCCATGCTGTTTTCCATACTGGCTGCACCAACTGACATTCCTACCAACAGTGCAAGAGGGTTCCCTTTTCTCCACATCCTTACCAACACCTGTTATTTTTTATTTTTTTGATAATATCCATTCTGACAGGTGTAAGGTGGTATCTCAGTGATTTGCATTTCCCTGATGATTTGTGATCCTTTAGATGTACCTGTTGGCCATTTGTATGTCCTCTTTGGTTACAGAAATACAGAAAAAGAATAGAAAATGTTTATTCAGGTCCTTTGTGCATTTTAAAATATGATTTTTATTTTATTGTACTTTTTTGCTATTGATTGTATGAATTCCTTATAGATTTTCAATATTTACGCCTTGGTTTGCAAATATTTTCTCTCATTCCATTGGTTGACTTTCACTCTGTTGTTTCTTTTGTTGTACAACTTAAAAAAAAATTTTTTAATGTTTATTTACTTTTGAGACAGAGAGAGACAGAGCATGAATGGGGGAGGGTCAGAGAGAGAGGGAGACAGAATCTGAAGCAGGCTCCAGGCTCCGAGCTGTCAGCACAGAGCCTGACACGGGACTCGAACTCATGGACTGCGAGATCATGACCTGAGCCGAAGTCGGACGCTTAACCAACGGAGCCGCCCAGGCGCCCCTGTACAACAACTTTTTAAATTGACATAATCTCATTAGTTGATTTCTGCTTTTGTCGCTTGGACTTTTGGTGTCATATCCAAAAAATTGGCAATCTTCATTGCCAAGACCAATGTCGAGGAGCATTTTTCATATGTTTTCTTCTAGGACTTTTGTGGTTTCAGGTCTTATGTTTGAGTCCTTCATCCATTTTGAGTTAATTTTTGTGAGTGGTACGATATAGGGGTCCAATTTCCTCCTTTTGCGTGCGAACATCCAGTTTTACCGGCACCATTTATTACTGAAGAGACTGTCCTTTCCTGAGCATTCTTGGCTCCCTTGTCAAGTATTATCAGTTGGCTATTATTTTAGGGTTATTTCTGGGCTCTTGGTTCTGTCCCACTGGCCCATGTGTCTTTATTTACATCAGTACCATACTGCTTTGATCACTATAGCTTTGTAGTGTGGTTTGAAACCAGGGAGCATGATGACTGCAGCTTTGTTTTTCTCAAGATTGCTTTGGCTACTTGGGGCCTTTTGGGTTCCATATGAATTTCAGAATTTGTTTTCTATCTCTGAAAAAAAATGCCATTGGAATCCTGATAGGGATTTGCATTAAACATATAGATGGCTTTGAGTAGTATGGACAATATTAGCTCTCAATCCATGAGTGGAGGATATCTTTTCATTTTATTTGTCTTCTTCTTCCATTTCTTTCCAGTATTTTACAATTTTCAGTGTTTAGATCTTTTACTTCCTTATTGAAATTCATTCCTAAGTATTTTATCATTTTGATACAATGGTAAATGAGCTTTTATTTCTTTTTCAGACAGTGTATTGTTGGTGCGTCGAGATGCAACTGATTTCTGCAAGTTGGTTTTGCATCTTGTACTTTACCGGATTGATGGGTTGTAATGGTTTCTTGGTAGAATCTTCAGTGTTTTCTCTATGTAAGATCACATCAACTGCAAATAAAGACAATTCTATTCTACCTTTTAGGTATAGATGGCTTTTATTTATTTTCCTTGCCTGATCGCTCTGGCTAGGACTTCCACTACTATGTTGGATAGGAGTGCTGTGAGCAGACACTCTTGTCTTGTTCCTGATCTTAGAGGGAAAGCTCTCAACCTTTTTCCATTGAGACTGATGTTAGCTGCGCGCCTGTGATATGTGGCCTTCACTGTGTTGAGGCATATTCCTTCCATCCCCACTTTGTTGAAAGTATCATGAAAGGCCACCGAATTTTGTCAAATGCTTTTCCTGCATCTATTGAGATGACCATAGGATTTTTAGCCTTCGTTCTATTAATGCAGTATATCACATTTATTGTTTTGCAGATGTTAAGCCATTCTTGCATCCAAGGATAATTACCACTTGTCCATGGTGTAGGATTCTTTCAATGGGTTGTTGAACTCAGTTTGCGAGTATTTTACAGACAATTTCTGCGTGCGTGTTCATCAGGGACTTTGGCCTATAGTTTTGTTTGTGGTACCTTGGGATCAGGGTAATGTTGGCCTTGTAAAATGAGTTTGAGAAGGACTGGTATTAATAATTCTCCTTTAAATGTTTGGTAGAATTCACCTGTGACTACTGTTGGGTCCATTTGGCCTAAAGTATAGTTCAAGTCCAATGTTTCCTTATTGATTTTCTGCGTGGATGACCTATCCATCATTAAAAGTGGGGTATTAAAACCCCCTACTGTTATTGTGCTATTGTCTATTTGTCCCTCCAGGTCTTTTAGTATTTGTTCATTCAGGTTGTATTCAGATGGTTCTCCAATGTCGCACGCATACATATTTAAAGTTGTTGTATCCTCGTAAAGAGTCAACTTCACCATTATCACGTGATGCCCTTCTTTGTTTCTTGGTATGGTGTTTGGCCTAAAGTCCGTTCTGTCTGATATAGCTACTTCTGCTACTTTTTGGTCTCCATTTTCATGGGGTCTCTTTCCCATCCCTTCACCTTGAGTTTATGTGTGTCCTTAAAGCTGAAGGGACTCTCTTGTAGGCAGCATGCAGTTGAGTCTTGTAGGTTTTTTAAATTTATTCTGCGACTCTCTATTTTTGATTGGAGAATTTAATCCATTTACATTAAAATAATTATTGACAGGTTAGGAACTTACGAATGCCATCTTACTGTTTTCCAGCTGTTTTGTAGTTCTTTCCTTCCTCTCTTGTTGTCTTCCTTTGTGATTGGATGGTTTCTCGTCGCGGTGTGCTTAGATTCTCTTCTGTCTTATGTGCACAACTCAGCTCTTTGTCATTATATTGAGGCTTACACAAAACATCTTATAAATGTAAAACAATTCTGCCCTTTCGTCCCTCCCCATCATATTTTGTGTTTTTTGGTGTCATAAGTTATATCTTTTAATATTGTGCATCCACTAACAAATTGTTGTAGCTATAGCTATTTTTTTTTGAGAGGGAGGATGACAGAGAGAGAGAGACAGCATGAGTGAGGGAAGGGCAGAGGGAGAGGGTGAGAGTGTGTGAGTGAGGGAAGGGAAAAGAGAGGGAGAAAGAGAGACAGAGACAGAGAGAGAATCTTAAGCAGGGCTTAAGATGCAGAGCTCGATCCCACGACCTGGGGAATCACGACCTGAACTGAAATCAAGAGTGGGACGCTCAACGGACTGAGCTGCCCACGTACCCCCGGAACACAGACATTTGCATTTCAGATTCTCAGTACCTGCTGCTTTGAATACTGGCTAAGTTATTCCTACCTTGTAGTAGTTTTCATCAGCACGGAGCGCTTTGGAAAGTCCAAAATCACTGATCTTGGCATAGTGTTGAGTAACCAGCAAGACGTTTCTTGCCGCCAGATCTCTGTGCACAAAATTGCTCTCCTCCAGATACTTCATTCCCATAGAAACCTGATGAACCAGCTCTATGATGTTCTTATCCTTGACGTGCCTGAAAGTTACAGATGTGTCATGAGTGATAGCAAACTGTAGTTCAAGTATGCTCCTCAGGTAGGCAGAGGGGTCCACGCATTGCCTATTGTCCGTCAGAGTAACAACTGGTGACAAAAACCTTGTTGATCTATGGCTGCCCAAAGCCGAGCACCATTGTCCTGGTCTCGAACCGGTACGCTTTTCAAGGTGTGCTTTGAACTGCGTGAGAAGTTGCACAATGGCATGGGCAGCCCCCACTCACGGAGGGCCGGGCTTCGGTTGGAACCCTTGTTCCAAAATGGGACAGGTAACAACACCAACTGAGTCTCCGTTTCTTACCTGTGGAGTGAGGTTAATGGCGCCTCCCTTCTCTGCAGATTAAAGACACAATCTGAGTAGAATACAAACGCAATGTAGCCAACGGGACAAAGTAGTCGGTGGCTGTTCGTACGACTTACTCCATGGGAGTTCCTCCCTCTCAACAATGGCTGTAGATGAGCCCAGCAGGAATACCCCACCAACAGTTGTAACCCATTGATAGCAACAGATATTTTCAGAATTACTTGTAGGAATGTAGAGGTCAGCCAGACACATAAGACATCACTATCTCCCCTTTAAAAATGTTGATTTTGGGGGCGCCTGGGTGGCTCCGTCAGTTAAGCGTCCAACTTTGGCTCAGGTCATGATCTCACAGTTGGTGGGTTTGAGCCCCACGTTGGGCTCTGCACTGACAGCACGGAGCTTCCCTGGGATTCTCTCTCTCCCCCCCCCCCCCGCCCCTCCCCCAATCACTTAAAGTAAATACACTTAAAAAAATAAAAATGAATGTTCAATATTTCTCTCACTAGGCAGGGCATGCTCTGCCAGCGAGGGGAGCCTTCTTCTATGGCGGATTCTATCACTGGGCAATTGGGAGTGAGCAAAGGACCATGAAGAAGACGAAATTGTTGGACTGGAGGTTTTCTTAGCACAACAAGTGCAAAAAGAACATTTGATCGGAAGACTACAGCTCTTTTCCCTCCTCCCTCAAGGCCCCGTAAGGGTAGGCCAACACTGGGAAGGCATGGGAGGAGACAAAGCTTCCCAGAGAAATCGGGCTATGACGTACACTGGGCTGGTGAGTTTTGCCCCAGCACAGTGTAAGCTTCCGGCCTACGCAAAGTTACCTGTTCTGTTGTAAATACTTGTTGAGCGGACCCAGTTCCGCCATCTCCATCACCAGCATCCAGGACTCGGCTTCACAGATGCCGATCATGCGCACGATGTAAGGGTTATCGAGCTGCTGCATGACATTGGCTTCCGCTAATAACTCATCTTTAAGAGCGGGGTCGTTAGCCTCGTTCTTCAGAATCTTCACAGCCACCGTTTTCACGACTCTGCGAAAGAAATCGTAACACATAAGAAAGAAAGTTTTCAAAGTGGCTAGGGTTTAGGTAATTGCCTTCCGCGGGGCGTAACTGCTCTGCTAGAAATGGGGTTCTGGAAACAGCTGCAACCACATTCTCTCTGCTTTATAGACAAAGAGAGTCGCCCTTCATTAGTTAAAGGGGGGAGCTGAAGAACAGTCCGAGCAAGCAGAGCCTAAATATTATAGAATATGAGTAGCTTTCAAATAAACCTTACAAACCATGACATGCATGAGTTCCTATACCATCTACAGGTGATCTGTGATGTATGTGAATACAATGTTCCTTTGATATATGTTTAAAATGAATTTCTGGATGCAGAATTGAAAAGCACACACTGTTCAGGCTCATTGTTTACAAAACACTTTTTAAAACTGGGCACCGATGCTTTTAAGCAAGCTTCAACAAGTTTGTAAAAAATTAACTGTTTTTCATTTTCTCATAACAACATCACATAGGTCACATTTGACCTCCTGAAAATATTCTGATATAATGGGACTGAAATAAATGGGTGGAACTTAACTGTGGAGGATTTAGAAAAATGCATTTCTCTATGATACAATTCCCACACAGGAATTACACCTCGTTGGTTGAACCCCCAAGTGGGAGAATAAAAATAGGTCTGTCCCACAAAACAGGTAGAATAAGAGAGTAACAGAGTAAGTCTAACTAACATACGTTCAGAAAGACACAGACACCTTCTGTGCAGATCTTAACAAGTGTTTCCACACTGAACACACACTGTAGTTCCTACACAAACACACCCCCAGCACCCCAAGAGCATCCCTCGCCCTTCTGCAATCATGGACATATTTCCCTATGTTATTTCTAGATAGTTTTATCATTGTACCTTTCCACATTTCAGTCCACCATCCGTGTGGAACTGGGTTTGCATACGACGTGAGGTAGGGATCAAAATGAAGAGCAAAAATCTCTTGATTCTTCCCAACCCGTCCTTTCTTAAGGAAGAAAAAACACCCACAGTCCCCTCAAGAAAAGAAAAGAGGAAGGAAGCCCCCAACTCATCTTATGAGGCCAGCATTACCCTGATGCCAAAACCAGGCAAAGAAATTCCAAGAAAATAAGCTACTGAAATCTCTCATGAACATAAATGCAAATATTCTAAGAGAAGTATTAGTAAATTAAATTCACTGAGTTATGAAAAAGGTAGAATGAGTATGTAATTCACAAACAAGATGTGTGTGTTCCACATCTTGTTGGTTTTAACATCTGAATGAGAGGTGGCTTTAACATTTGAAAATCAATCAGTGTACTTCACCATGTAAACACAATAAAGGAGAAAAACCATAAGGTCATCTCAGCAGAGGAAAACAAGTACTCAGTAAACTGTAATATACATTCATGATTAAAAATAAATCTCTCAGAGAGTAAGAACCGATGGAAACTTTCCTAATCTGATAAAGAGCAGCTACAAACCTAATAGTGAGATATTTAAAGTATCCCCCTTCACAAAATCAAGAATGAGAAATGAGGTTACTTCCAGTTTTATTCAACATTGAGCCACAATTCTGGGCTAATACAACAAGGCAAGAAAGAAATATCAAAGCATAAGGATTAGACAGGATGAAATAAAACTGTCTTTATTCACAGATGACACATTTCAGGTCAAAGAATACACCGATAAATGACTAGAAATGATTTGAGGGGTAACGGATGAATTCAGTCAAGGATGCTGATGATCAAGTCAAGAGGTGAAACTGGTTCTATTTCCATATCCAAGCAACACTGGAGATTAGCCAATGAAATTCTAAAAACTATAGCATATATATTAACATCTAAAATACTAAATACCTCCAAATGAATCCAAGAAGAAATCCAAGACTGCTACAAAGGAAACTACACCCTACACAGAAACTACACCCTACACAGAAAACTACAACCCACACAGGAAGCTACACTCTATACAAGAAGCTATACACAGGAAACAACACCCTATAGAGGAAACTACACCCAACACAGAAACTACACCCAACACAGGAAACAACACCCTACACAGGAAACAACACTCTACACAGAAAATTACACTCTGTATAGAAAATGAAACAACCCTACTTGAGAGAAACCTGAGAAGTCAAGAGCCACATAAGTGGAAAAATGGGTTATGTTTATTGATTGGAAGACTCACTATTGTGAAGACATCATTTTGCCCTAAATTGACCTACCTGGCCTCTCCTCTCCCCAAATCCTCTAGCTGAAATTACGTCTCTATAGTTATGCCTATGTTAATTCGTGTATTTGATTAAGCAAGGAATGTAAGTGTCACAAACTAGTGAAGAAAATTTATGCCTTAATACAGGGTAATTTATATTCATTTCACAAATAACTGTGATATGTGTACATGTATCTTCAAATGAGCATATCAGTCGATTACACACACCCAGCAAAACGATATTGAAAGCAAGAGTTTCCGTGCGTGCTTTCGCACTTGAAGATTCTTGACGCTTGAATAATGTAGATCTACTTACGTAAGAAAAAACATTGATAAAATGTCTTCAATTTAAAATAATATCTAACAGCTAAACCCGATTATCAGTTAACACGCTAGTGCCAACACGCACGTTCAGAGATATGGTGTGTCTGGAAAGACCATACAGACCAGTATCTTTCCTGCACCGTCTCTGTGGGACGCCTTCTAAAGAGCAAGTCACGTACGGCGATCTCAGTGACCCAGCAATTCTATTTATCCTATGACATGTGCTGTTATTTGAAAATGTAGGAAAAAGCAAATAAGTCATTTCACTCATGATGTTTGTAATCAGGAATTTTATGGGTAAGAGAAATAGGACATAATTTAATAAATAAGATAAAATAACTGAACACGCACACACGCACACTGTTGTTAGTTAACAGTAGTGGTATCTGGGGGGCATAAATACGATGTTCTACATTTATCACATTTTGCTTGTTTCTACCCTCTAATTCTCTAAAAGGCACGCTCACGCCACCCTAACACAGGTTATTAGTATTTACGTAGTTCCCATATGCAATGGATGCTCGCATTGTCACTGTACCAGAAATGAACACGAATGGACTTGCTAACAAAGATTCAGCTGTGCCGGGTTGTACTTGTGTTTGGGATGTGCATTTGCAGGTGGTGCCCAGAAGGTCCGCTCGCGGGAGGACGTGCGGGGCGGTGTTGCAGCCATGACTTACTTTTTCATCTGGTAGTAGCCCTTCTTCACGGTCCCGAAGTTACCAGAGCCCAGTTCGTTGTCCTCCAGGGTCAGCAGCTTGCGGTCCAGGTAGACTTCCTTGGGCCTGATCTCCTCGGGGTCCGCATACGGGCTTTCATACACCTCGGTGTCCATGGGCAAGGCCTCTCTCTGGGCATCTGCAGGGCGGTCCGGAAGACACGAGCTTGGGGCCCGACCCCCGGTGAAACTCCCATCGTCTCCCGCCCCCGGCCTCCTGCCCCCCCCCCACCTCCCCTTTCCAGACCTTGGTCACCTCGTGCGGTTACGGCGCCAGTGAGCACAGTCTCTCCCAGTTTGTTGGGGGGGGGGCAGTGAAAAGCCCCTCTTCCCCGCCGGGCCCGACCCCATTCTCGCACGAATGTGCATAGAGAAAGGGTCTTTCGATGCCGGGGGCAAAGACGGAGGGAGGCCTTCCAACCGCATGTAAAAATTCTGACACGCCTTCTACTGAGGGGTGAGGTCTGTGTCATGCCCCCTCGGCCCCCAGTGGCTTTTGTAACTGTGTCAACGTCAACCAACAGAATGTATGGGAAGGGACGTCTGTATACACTCGGGCGAGGTTGTAAAGGACCAGGAACCATCTGCACTGTTGGCTGGAAACATGGCTCTCGAGCTTCAGACACCACGCGAGGCGTCGGGCCGTCCGGACGCTTTCCACGCTGTGAGCAAGCCCACGCCAGCCCCCGCCAGGAGACGGCCGCGGAGGCCCCTGGACGAAGCAGGGGCGAGATGCCGGCCGGCCCCCGTGCTCCAGCCTCGCCCCGGCCTCCCCCCTGCCCGGCGTGCCCAAACCCCTGACCCGCAGGAGACCCTTCGACAACCGCGGTCATTTTAAGCTGCTAAGTTTGGGGCTCGTTTCTGCAGCAATGCACGGACTGACCAAGCTCACCGATAAAAATGTAACCCAGAGTCACACGGAGAACCCGGAAAGGGTTCCCACTTGTGACGACCAGTCTGGCCGAGGGCTGCGGGCTTCACGGAGGGTGTGGTGCGCCCTCGTGAACTGGGCCCTCCTGTGGCCTCAGGGCCCCTGCACTTCCCTCAGTGCGGGGAGAATTCCAGCCACCCAGACATCCCTTCCGTCTGGAGCAGCCCCGCGTCACCGCCCCTTCTGCTGAAGCGTGTTGGCGGTAGACGGACACACACACCCTTCCAAGGACGCGGTCCTACAGCCGTGAACTGGCGGGGTTACCGGAAGAGCCCTTCTGGAGCAGCAGCATGGAAGAACGCTTTCCGTGAGGCCGTGTCCCCGACAGGGAGGCCTCGGAGACCTCTTCATGCCCCAGAACACCATTGGTCCCAGGCAGGTGACACCCGCCACCGGCCACCGGCCAGCAGCGTCACCCACGCTGAGCCACCGCTAAGTCGGGCCGGCGCGACTGCGGTGCGGTGAATGGCCGGCGACCCACGAGTGCGTTTCTCACCTCTGTCCGTGGGCCAGGGCCCGCGGTCCGGCTCGTACGGATTGAAGGTCACGGCGCTCTCTGGCCGGCTCCCTTGGGATGTGGAGGCCTGAAGCACACAGACGACAGCAGGTCACTTTCCTTCACGGGTGCTCTGTCGGACTGATCTGCACAGTTACTTGTAGTTTCAAAGAATCACATTTGAACTTACGCAGAGAAGACAAAGGAAAGAATCAGGAAGAGAGACAAAAAAACCACGTGGCTTATCTCATTCTTCGGGCAGCTGTTTGGACCCCGCGAAGGCTAAACAGAGCTCGCGCAGGGGGTCCCCGCTCACAGACCCTTTTCAATCCCGTTTCCGCCTATCAAAAGATCCCTTGGATTTGTCTTCCTGGCTCAACTCTTTCTTTTCACTTTTATGTCCTATTAAAGTTATTTAAGAAGAAACACTGAGGGGCGCCTGGGTGGCTCAGTCAGTTAAGCGTTCGACTTGAGCTCAGGTCACGATCTCACGGTTCGTGGGTTCGAGCCCCGTGTCGGACTCTGTGCTGACAGCTCAGGGCCTGGAGCTGCTTCGGATTCTGTGTCTCCCTCTCTCTCTGCCCCTCCCCCACTCAAAAATAAATAAACATTAAAAAAGAAGAAACTGTGAATATCTACTAGCTGCTTCCACGCCCTCCCTGACTCCAAAGCGTCTACACAGTCCTAGTTTCTGCCTGTATCTTACCCTCCACGGAGATCTAGCTACGTGTGGGGGAGATGCCAGAGGGGGGGCACCGGCCAGTGAGCTATCGGTCCCATGGAGACGTGGCTGCCGCTGGCCAGAGCCCAGTGCTGCTAATAATGACAATAATCACAGACCCCGTGCAGGGGGGGGGGAACCTGTTTTCCGAACCCAAAGGAAAAGAAATCTGCCCAGTACTCCGAGCAGGTAACGGAAAACGGTTTGCTGGCCGTTATTAACGGCAACGAGTCTCATTATTTATTTGATGTGCGTTAATTTGCATTATGAAATAAGAGGGTGTGGGGACGACCTACTCCTTACGTCCCTATAAACTTTCCCTCCTGAAAGTCTCCATCTTGAGTCTTCCTGGCCACCTCCACCCCCTCAACTGAAAACAAGGGTCAATTGGTCAATTTGGTTCGTGGAAAAAAAAAATCACAATTCAAACTCTGTTTTTGGTTTTGGTGTGACTTGAATAGGGGTTTACATACCCATGAACCTCATCGGCGCCCAAACACCGGCCACGAAGAAGTGAAATACTGCCAGACTTTGGAGAAATTTAAAGAAACGGAGACATCAAGCTTAATTTTACATTGCCACTTGTTTTGAGCCACACAATGCGTCCTCACCCGCCCTCCTGACATCACAGGACCCGGAACCACAAGTACGATAATAGAGTCACAAGGCACCACGGCCACGCCTCGGCCCCTTGTCTCCAAAACCTTGACCTCCTTGTTCAGGCCGACTACCGAGCGCCACGGGCCCACTGCTCGCAGTGGCAAAGGCCCAGGTGACCAGGCTACGGACGCCCGCTCTCACGTGTCAACCGGTGGTCCTGGCTCCACGTTCTCCTCCGACTACCTGAGCGTTCCCGCCGCACTCACAGGAGAGGCACCACGTGTCGAGGGTGCAAACGGTGTAAGGCACAGTCGTGCATTCGCTACACCCGAGCTTCGTCTTGCCCACCACTGGTGCTCCATAAAAATGTGCCAAACACGCACCAACGAGTGAATGAATGAGTGAGTGAATGAGTGAGTGAATGAATGAATGAACGAAGATAATGCCTCAAAGCTAGGAGATGTGAAGAATGAGTCAGTGTGATTTAAAAACGATTTAGGGGCGGGGCGCCTGGGTGGCGCAGTCGGTTAAGCGTCCGACTTCAGCCAGGTCACGATCTCGCGGTCCGTGAGTTCGAGCCCCGCGTCAGGCTCTGGGCTGATGGCTCAGAGCCTGGAGCCTGCTTCCGATTCTGTGTCTCCCTCTCTCTCTGCCCCTTCCCCGTTCATGCTCTGTCTCTCTCTGTCCCAAAAATAAATAAAACGTTAAAAAAAAATTTTTTTTAAATAAAAAAAAATAAAAACGATTTAGGGGCACCTGGGTGGCTCCGTCGGTTGAGCGTCCGACTTCGGCTCAGGTCATGATCTCATGGTCTGTGAGTTCGAGCCCTGCATTGGGCTCTGTGCTAATGGCTCGGGGCCTGGAGCCTGCTTCAGATTCTGTGTCTCCCTCTCTCTCTGCCCCTCCCCTGCTTGTACTCTCTCTCTCTCTCTCTTAAAAATAAACATTAAAAAATTAAAAAAAAAAAAGCTTATTTTAGGTTTACATTTACTATCCTTTCAACGTCTCTGATCTTGGCTGCAGGTGGGAAACAGAGATCCAAAGACAAAACTTTGACACGAGGACCCGCCGTCCTGGGCAAGGGGAGGGCACCAGCACCCCTTCTCCTGACCTTGAGACCTGCCCTGTGACCCTTAGAGCAGTATCCTGGGGCTATAACTGCTTCACCCTGAGCGAATGTTCTTCAGAGCAGTGGACTTCACAAATTAAAGGCAGAAGGCAGTGACCCGACAAGTGAATCCCATAGGGAAGGCTTGGACAGCAGAGGTGGGGGTGTGTAAGTGACAGGGATGCCAGGGCACCAAGAGCAGGTGGGAACCACCAGTGACGGCCACAGTGACATCGGCAGGGTGGTGCTCACTCCCCGTCTGCCTCGGAGTGAGGAGCCGGGTTAGGGTCTCCCTCAGAAGGTCAGGCAGGCCCCCGTTTTCAGCCGAGGAGGCCGTGTGGACCACCACTCTGTTACGAGCCTTCACGGCCTCACCGAGCCCCACAGGACGCTTACTAACCACATCTGCTCCCTGGCTGCGCCCCCAGGTCCTCCTCATCCTCACTGGGGGGGGGGGGGAGGGCAGGGGACGACACTCTGGAGAATGTTCTTTGGAAGAAATGGGAGATTTTCTGTCGTGTCAGTTACCAGGGCGGCAGTGACACTGTGACGAAAGTAAAGACGTGAAACGAGTTTCCTGTCTCCGGAAGTGTTCGATGGATACGCCACTTAGTAGGACAACGCCCAACACCCTCTGGGATCGAGGGTTCACAGCTGAAAAGAATTCAAAGCTTTGTACAGAATGGGCTCTGAGGCAGGATGCTAAGTTATAAAAGTATTGATGAGTATTACAACTTAATGACATTTTAATTTAGTGAAAAACATACTGCGGGCCTATTATATCATTTATCATTATTCTTTCTGATTTGTGTCGGTGGTTTATTCCGCCCTAATCAACATCAGCGCCCTGTCTGCATAGAGAACAAGGTGTAAACGAAATGCTGGCAGGTGCGTTTTCCCCGTGTTTGCGGACGTTCCAAACAGAGCTCAGGCCCGCCGGCCACCACTAGATGGCGCCAGGTCCCTGCGTGTTCTGCGTCCCAAAGACCAACTTGCGCCTTTTCTTCCAGTTTTAACGCACGGAGGTGAAAACAGGTCACTCCACAACAATAAAAATAAGACCAGATTAGGTCTGAAATTCGAATCCCCTATCTCTCACTGGCCGGGCTTGACCGCAAGCGTAATATTCTCTGGGAGCCGATGTGAAGCTGGGGATTCAGAAGTGAACAGACGAGTAAAAAATACACTGTCCTCACCGCGCCGACAGGTAACCCAGCTTCCTGACCTGTGTGTCTGCAGCTGTGTCCTCACATCCATTTCTAGACCTTAATTTTTAGACTCCTTGACAGACATTTTGCAGTCAGGCACAGCAGTAATGAAGGTGGCCCCATATGTGTCACCGTTGCAGGGACTAAGAAGGGGCTGTGGGCCTCAGAGCCATTGCGGATGGGGCTCCGGTCTCTGGTGGCGTGACCGTGGTCCCAGTGGGGAGCAGGGACCCGCGGTCGAAGGCACACTTCCTCGGCCAGGGCACGGAACGATACCGAGTCTGCTTCAAATTCACGCCAACCGACACCTGAACCTCACGATTGATCCTCTCTCACCTTCGGAGCAGAGGTCCACAACGTGGCCCTTGACAGTGACGTGGAAACACGTTTTCTCAAGGGTCTGGGGCACCGCTTCGGCGTTACCGTGTAAGTGGGTATGACTCCACAACCCCTCTTTCCTTTCCTTCCCTCTTGCAACTCAGCCCCGGAGAACTGTGTATTTAAATATGAGCCTTAAAAATACCCCAGTCACCAGTGCAGAGGTTGGCACGAAACACGGGTTTCAATGTGAAATTCTGGAACACGTTTCCACCGAGGTAAACGTCCCTGCTGTGTGGCGCTTTGAGGGCACGCGCCTTGGTGACACGAGGCTGGGGTGCTGTCTTTTAAAATGCTGCTGTTCCGGGGCGCCTGGGTGGCGCAGTCGGTTAAGCGTCCGACTTCAGCCAGGTCACGATCTCACGGTCCGGGAGTTCGAGCCCCGCGTCGGGCTCTGGGCTGATGGCTCGGAGCCTGGAGCCTGTTTCCGATTCTGTGTCTCCCTCTCTCTCTCTGCCCCTCCCCTGTTCATGCTCTGTCTCTCTCTGTCCCAAAAATAAATAAAAAACGTTGAAAAAAAAATTTTAAATGCTGCTGTTCAGACTGCTGGTTCTCCGTTTGTGTGCTTAGCGAAGCACGAGGAACATTCTGGCATCTGGTAGTGGGAGGGGCTTCGTTCATTTAAGGATTTCCAGTCTTCAAAGCAAGTGTGTGGAGGGGTGGGGAGAGGGTGAATCATACTTGCATTCGTAATTTGACTTTGTTTCCGTGTTTAGGTGTGAAGATGTTCCTAACCTCTAAGGAAAATTTTAAAATATCCCTGCTCCTAAGTTTTTATTAGGACATCTCTAATATCTGATTAACAAGCTTTTTCAAGTCAAAACACACTTTTCATTAACCACCCACATGCTAGAATTAATTCAAGTTCTGACATGTACTTTTTGTGCCTGAATCATTAAAAACAACTATGTATGTTGGTCAAATTAACAAACTCGAGAGCGTCATTTGCACCTTAGCTAACCAGACGGGGTATCTGACATAATTCCCCTAAATGCTTCCTCCTGACTGCCTCACGAATAGAAAATTCCTCTTCTATTTACAAAAACATAAATACCAGCTCTCCTAACATATTTCTGAATAGCGATTAAAATACATTTAATCCATAACTTAAATCACACAATGCTTCTTTACTGATATCTTTGGCATCTAGGGAAAATCAATGCATATTTCAAAAATGTTATAAATTTAAATAGGCAATAGCCTTTTTTTTTTTTTTGCCAGAGACGTATCTTCATAGTATTAATCAGATTAGTTTCTTTTTTAAAAATGCTTATTTATTTTCGAGAAAGAGAGGGTGGGCAAGGGAGGGTCAGAGAGAGGGAGACACAGAATCTGAAGAGGCTCCAGGCTCTGAATTGTCAGCACAGAGCCCGACTTGGGCTCGAACTCACAAACTGTGAGATCATGACCTGAGCCGAAGTCAGACGCTCAACCATCTGAGCCACCCGGGCGCCCCAGATTAATTAGCTCCTAATCCTAATTCTAATTAGAAATTCTAATTTCCCTTTTTAAAACTATTATTAAATAAATTCAAAAGGTAAAGATTTTAAAAGGCACGGCAGGGTTTACAACGAAACAGGACTCTCCTTGACAGCCCTGTCTCGTACTCCCACAGCAACTGCTTTTACCGGTGTCGTTATTACTGTATTTCTTCCAGAACATTCTATATTCTATCAGCACATATTCGTCACTTGCAACTAACGCTGTATTTTGGAAACAATTGTAGATCTCAGCTGTCTCCCACAGTGTGAGTTTTATTGTAACTGGTTTCTTTCCCAGTGATAGACTTTTAAATGGTTTCCAGACTTTGTCAGTTATACGGTGCTGGAGTGAACACCTTCACATGTACGTGGTTGTGCATGCATGTAACAATATTACACACCTAGAGATAACATTGCAGGCAAGAAGTCATGTGTGCTTTTATTTCTGGTGGATGTTATGAAACGACCTTTTTTTCGAGGCTGTATCGCTTCCAGCAAAGTGTAGAAGACCTTATTAGCCTCCTCCCACACCATGCCATCAAGCTTTTTACTTGGGCCCATTTCACAGATGGACATAACGGGGCACCAGAGGTTCAACTTGCGTATCTCTCGTTATGAAATGGAGCGGCTTCCCCTATGTTTACATTTTCCTATGTTTTCCCTATAAGAGAAATACAAATACATTTGCTTTACTAACAACTGCCTGCTGACATCCTCTGCCGTTAGCCTGTTAGTTAAAACTCTTACTTACAGAATTTCTATGTATTAAAGATCTTAGCCTTACACGTGTGTCATTACCAATACTTACTCCCAGTTTTTTATTTCCTTTGATGATATTATGTTCCTTATCCATGCGTGTGTTTATTTTTAGGTAGCCTTACAGATATTTTAGGTAGTCTTAGTGATATATATTGATAGTTTAAGAAGAGGAGACATGTTTGGGGTGCCTGGGTGGCTCCAACTTTTGGTTAAGTGTCCAACTCTTGGTTTCAGTTCAGGTCATAGTCTCCGATTTCGTGAGTTCGAGTCCTGAGTCGGGTTCTGCACTGACCGTCGGGCTCTGCACCAGATACCAGAAACTGCTTGGCATCCTCTCTCTCTCTGTCTCTTCCCTCCTGCTCTCTCTCTCTCTCTCTCTCAAAATAAATTAATAAAAACTTAAAAAAAAAAAAGAGGGGACACATTCCTTTAGTGTAAAGATCTATTTCGTCTTTTCTAGATCTCTCCTTATTCACCGTGAGTGACTAAGCCGGCTTCAGCCTGCTTGGGACAGGGATGGGGTGGGGGTGAGTTGTCTCCTCCCAGGGCTGGGCTGCTGTTTCCTGGGGTGATGGCTTATTGATGTGTCAGTGTGGCTACTCTGAGCTGTAATCTTCATTATTGAATCAAATTATCATCTTGATACTGCTATGGAGGGATTCTGCAGATGTAACTGAAATCCCTATGGGGCGCCTGGGTGGCTCAGTCATTTAAGCCTCTGACTTCAGCTCAGGTCACGATCTCACAGTCTGTGAGTTCGAGCCCCGCGTCGGGCTCTGTGCTGACAGCTCAGAGCCCGGAGCCTGCTTCCCATTCTGTGTCTCCCTCTCTCTCTGCCCCTCCCCTGCTCATGCTCTGTCTCTCTCTGTCTCAAAAATAAATAAACATTAAAAAAATTAAAAAAAAAAAAGAAATCCCTAATTCATTAATTTAAGATTATCATGGGTGGGCCTGGGTTAATCAGCTGAGAGTCCTTTGGGGAGAGTTGAGGCTTTGCCAAGAGAGAAAAAAAGAAAGGTGGAGGGCGGACTGACCCCCGGCTGCGGACGACAACTTTAAGCATCTCCGAAGAGGTCCGTCCTGCTCCTGAAGTTCCCTTCCTGACGGACGGTCTGCCCTACAGACACGGGACCCACATATACAGCCCCCATAATAGCATAAGGCGAGTCCTTGTGACAAACCTATACTCATATGTGAGTGCACGCGTGTAGAGATGTGTGTGTATGTAAATATGTATGTACGCGTGTGTGTGTCTGTTTTGTACACAAATCTCCAGCTGGTCACGCTCCCTTGGCTGAACCCCGCGTGGTGCACTTAGGAACCACGTAACAAAGATACGCATGGAACGCTGTCTACAGTGAAACCGCCCATCCCCGGGGCTGCACGGGGGTTGGGGGGCTGTGTGTTGGCACATAGGGTTGGGCCACCATACAGGGGATCATGAATAAAGAAATCGTGGCAACCGGCCGTGTGGCCCACGTCTACAGGGGATCCCCCATGGCAGACAGGCAGGCCCTGTGCGTGGAGGGGCCACGGAAGCCAGCGAGCAAGGGGTCTGGGCACCATGCATGCCACGCATCCTGCCCCGAGCTCTTTTACACAGCTCTGTCGGGGGGCGGCGTCCAATTACAAACTCCTGAATCTTGTGTTCGACCATCAAACCCCGGTAGCAAGTTCGCAAAGTTGAACTACATTGTAATTACAGCCTTGAAAAGCTGACAGCTTGTGATTATGAACACGCACCTCGAAGCAGAATCCGCTTTGCGTCACCTCGGTTGATGGGTGCCATCTGGCCCCTTCAGCAGGAAACACTGCTGGACCCCGGGCCTGTGAGCCCCCAGGCGGAGCCCTCTCCCAAGGGAAGGGGCGAATGCCGAGGCCACGCGGGCCAGCAGGCGGCAGTGGGAGAGCTGTGCTGGGGAGCATGGGGGACGCTGACCTCTTCAGGGCCACAGCCTCAATCACATGCCGGTCCTGGGACCTTCTAGCAAACGCCAAGCGGTGTGGCAAAGTGGGCACTGGACACAGAGAATGTGTCACCTTGACAACCTGGTCCCCGACTCCTAAAATGCCACCCTTAGCAAAGGCAGCCTCGAATGTAGCACCACCCCCCCCAACCCAAAGCACTGCCCCCTCCTAGCTGAGCCTTCCTGCGGGCTGACCCACGCTTCCTGGGCCCTTGACATTCAGACAGCCATTCCGTTTCATTCAGCTCATCAAACGTCACGCTCAACTCCCCTCTCTGGCCTGCCGTCAGCACGACTGAGAACGCCTTCAGTAGGACGGCTCGCTTGGAACATTCCTCCTAAATGAAATCTCAGGACTTTTATGCTTTTTCGTTTCTGTAGTTTCTAGCAAGTACTGTAGCCAACTTGTATGCTGTGTTGATGTCCAACTGTATGTCTGGGAAAATGCCAATTGATGTGAACGTGGAGAGAATTAGTAATGAAAGAATTTTCTACCACCAATGATAAAAGCACAAAAAACAATCCATACATAATATACGTCTGTGTATCTACACACACACACACACACACACACACACATATATATATATGGAGACGATTCCTTATAAATAAAAATCATTAAAATAATTCGGCTTCTTTCCTCCTAATCCAACCACACAGCCAAATAGAAAACCCCTTCCTATGTCAACCTTACTGCCCCATAAAGAAAACAGGTATTTCTAATCCTCAAGTGTCCACGTCTGTCTTCATGCATGTTCTACCTCCAGTTCCGTGCTGGAAGCCGACAGCCGTAACGCAGGTACTGTCGCACTTGGCGTCCACAAAATAAACCGTCTTAGGCGCTAAACCCTGGCATTCCTCCCGGCAGCGTGTGATTTGTGCGACCGGCTCCCATTCCTGCAACACAGGATTCTGGCAACAAAGTCACGCGGCTCGCTTTGAAACGATTTTCCGACACGAGGCTCCCACTTTCCCCGTCGACCCAAATTGACTTTCAAGCGCACATTCAGCAGAGAGGGCACGCTCGCGGCGTGGACTTGGTGGCAGTGACCAGGACCCACAAGGAAAGCACAGGAGGCCCGGGAGGGGGCTGCCGACCGGGGCTGCACACGGCAGACAGGAGAGCGGAGCAGCGGGACGGGGCGGGGGGGGGGGGGTGGTCAGGGCAGCACACGCGGAGGCCAGCGGTCACCGGAGCGGGGGGTGCCGCGTACGGGACAGTCCTACCACTCAGTCAAGGACCGCAAGCAGGGGACGCTTTAGCACCTTTCTGTGGCCAGGCTTTGGGAAGGAGTATGATTTGATTCTTGAGATAATTCCACCCGCTGACCATGTCTAGAAACCATAACGGCAAAGAGGAATAGTAAATGTTTCAGGAGACACACACGGGCTACCTTACATGACATACTATTTCGACTTGCTTTACAATGATCACCGCCAGCCCCCTCCACGTTCCGCTAGGAGACTCAGCACCAGCAACACTGGGTCACTGGGGAGGCTTCAGGAGAAGCCCAGCACGTGAGCAGAAGGATCGGGAAAAATATTTTGGTAACAGTTTCCATGGAGAGCTATAAGATCAGGGCTGTTACGTTAAATAGCTCCTGTATCATATAGACTACTGAATCACAAACTCGAGGCAAATCATTCTAAAGAATAAATCAGATGGTGCCCAATTCTGTTACATCTTTGGGGTGTTGGTTCTAAGGTGTTTGTGGAAATTCCAGATTAGGACACGTGGGGCATGTATTTATTTTTTTTCCCTGTATGTGTCTCACCAGTTAATAACAAGGTTTTCCAGAATAGCTAACGTCCTGAAGGTATTGGCTGATGCGTGGCTACATACAGGCTTGATGTTCTTTGATGAGCTCTCAGCCCTGAGCCCTCACCCATCTCAGAGGAAGAGAAATCTGTTTCATGGAACACACATGTTCCAGTAGACTCTCCAGGCCCAGGAGCCGCGTAAAGCGTAAAATAAAATGATCACTCCACAGAGGTGCTATATTTTAGACGCTGGGGCCAAAGTTCACTGGTACTTTAGCAAATTCCCAATCGCCCCCATCCAGTGGTGGCTACTGGCCCCAGAGAGCCTCGCTGCTTCAACACAGACACAGCCTCTGAGCCGTCAACGGGCCTTACCCGGGGCAGAACGTTTATTCTCTGTGGATTTTGTTTTTTAAGGGTTAACAGGCCAATCGGGAGACGTGGAGCACACAACTCAGGATGGGGGAATTTTATACTTTAAAGGACACCGAAGGTGCACACCGAGGTCCCCCAAAAGGAGCAGGACCGAGTCCTGTCTTGAGTATAAACCTGTGTGTCAGCTTGGAACAGTCGGGAGGTAGGAGACTGGCAGGATTCTCTCTTTAGGGGCGTGTGCTGGGCAAGCCCACGTGGAGACATGGGGACAGGTGACATTCTCACCTCCTACTGACATGGAGGGAAAGGCCAGTACCTGCCTTCTCTAGGGGCTTCTCCTCGTCTGATGCAGCTGAGCATCCCAGCCCCTCCCCAAACCTCCTCCGCTAAGCTACTGCCAGACCAGCTCTCCCGAAAGGTCGAGTCTTCTGAGAACGATGATTTAACCAAGAGAGCTGGCGGGGGGGGGGGGGGGCGGGCTCAGTGAGACATCTCGCACCCCAGACTCACTACAGCGACCAAGCACACGATCTCATGGATCGTGCACACGGCTCCACACAGATGGCTCGGGGCTGGGCCAGAGCTGGAGGCTAGCACTCCCGAATCCACTAGGGGGCGTACTTCTGATTTAACACTGGGTGTCCCAGCCTAACCTACAAATAGCCTCCACCGGCCTGGAACTAAAAGTAGGCTGATTCTAGCTGACACCCCCCGGTCGCAGTTTACCAAGGTGACAAAAGCAACAGTCACCTCTACCCTTGAGTGCTAAACCTTGCACTAACATATGGCCTCTGCACCCAAGGGGCAGTTCTGGTAACACTTACTGCAGGATGTGGACCTGGGAGGGGCGCCCGGGCTCCGAAGTTGATATTTCCTGGGTGGAAAGAGCACGGTCGGTTAGGGCTAAGTCCCGGGAAACCCGCAACACGCCTCCCTGCCCCCCACAGATCACTCAGCCTGACTGTCCAACTGTCCTGCCTGGGGCGCCATTTTTTTTCGATGTCTTCTCTTCACTCGCCTTTCTTACCCACGCAGTTGGAATCAGTCCGTTTTCTAAGGTTAAAGTTATTGGCTACATTTTGATTAATGGGACTGATCCGACATTTTTTATTGATCTGTAAAAGTCAGTCCTCATCCCACCTGAACCTGGGACAGGCCAAAAGGAACACGAGGCTGACTGTTGTCAATATCTGAGACACGGAGGTTCCAACATCAGGGACTCACCTGTCTGCCCGCCAATTTTCTGACACGGAACTGTAAGAACTCTTAACAGCCCATCTGCTTTATAAGAATAATGCTCCACTAGCTGAAAAAGAAGAAAGTAAGAGCCATGCATAACGGAGGCAGGAAATGGAGAAATCCCACCTGGGGCAGCCGACTCCCCTTTCAGACCTTAAATGTGGCTCGAGGACAATAAAACGTGCTTCCTTGGGAGCTCATCCTGCTCCCTTCCCATGGCCCCTCCCCCCGGCCTCAGATTCTGGACTGAAGTCCACGTGCCACCTCCCATCTGGACTTGACCTCACTCTCCCCACACCCTTGCATCCACCCATCCACCCACCCATTCATCCATCCACTCATCCATCCATCCATCCATCCACCCACCCACCCATCCAGCCAGCCAGCCACTCATCCATCCACCCACCCATCCATCCATCCACTCATCCATCCATCCATCCATCCATCTACCCACCCACGCAGCCAGCCAGCCACTCATCCATCCCTCCATCCATCCATCCACCCATCCAGCCATTCATCCATCCATCCACCCACCCACCCATCCACCCATCCACCCACCCATCCAGCCAGCCAGCCACTCATCCATCCATCCATCCATCCATCCATCCATCCATCCATCCACCCATCCAGCCACTCATCCATCCACCCATCCACCCACCCACCCAGCCAGCCAGCCACTCATCCAACCATCCATCCATCCATCCATCCATCCACCCACCCACCCATCCATCCACTCATCCACCCACCCACCCATCCATCCACCCACCCACTCATCCTCCCACCCATCCATCCACTCACCCACCCACCCATCTACCCACCCATCCATCCATTCATTCACCCATCCATCCAACCATCCATTCCATCAGCCCTCCTTCCCTTCCTTTTTCAATAGCAAGCTCCATTTATTTATTTCTCCTACATCCGTATGATGTTATAAAAACAAATTCAGCATGCTAACATTTCTTCCTTTATTCAGTCATTCATGCTAAGCCCCAAGGCAGGACCAAAGGCAAACTAAGATGAATGAGGCATATTTCCTTTTCCTGAATTGCTTCCTCTCTTGATGGAGAGACAGGTGAAGGAATCACAATATACTATTAGTCATCGGTTAATGCTGTACAAGGGCTGTGGGCAAAGGCTTTGGAGGTACCAAGTCATTCAGCCCAAAAGTTTCAGGGAGAAGATGTCAGAGCTGGGTCATCAGGACAGGGTCTTCTAGAGAATGACCTTATGTTGACAGAATGTGGCCATCCTTGGCTAACAGCTCCCAGAAAACCATGACTCATGATGTCCAATTGGCCCATTAAAAAATTAATTAATGACAAGTAGATTTATTTGTATCTCATCAAAATTACACAATAAGAAGACAGCCTTGGTATTGCATATTTTCTTCTCTCAAACAGACATCTCTTCAGACAACCTAGAATCTTCATATCTGGTATCTGTTCCTTCTCTGTTTATTGGTACCTTTTCCAGTTAAGGACCCTGCTCTTGAATCTCCTCTCGAAACTTACTTGCTTGGGTGAATGTTTGTATCTGTAATTTTTTTTAAGTAGGCTCCATGCCCAAGGTGGGGCCTGAACTCACGACTACAAGATCAAGAGTGGTATGCTCTACCGAAGGAGCCAGTCAGGCGCCCCTGAACGAATATATTTTACCCTTCCAGGAAGCACTCTCTTTTTACGTCGTCTTTTATTGTGGTAAGATCTACCTCTAAGCAGGCGTTTCAACGAGACCAGCCCTAACACGCTTCTGAAATAGACACAGAGGCTCTGTCCGCTCCATTGAATGTAACAGCGTGTCCTTGGCTGACAGTATCGAGGTCCCTCCAGCAGTGAGGTGCCTGTCCATCTTTCCAGTGTCATTCAAATATCTTGTGTTTTCTGACACTGTACCGACAAGGGTGCCTGGACGGTGGGCTTGCACATGAGCGTTTCCCTCCCGGGCAGGGGTCAGCAAAGTTCCTCTACAAGAGGCTGGACAGAGATAGTTTAGGCTTTTTTCAGGCCACTTTCCCTGTCATACACTCCTTTCTTAAAAAAAAAAACACAAAAGCACTTTGAAGTATAAAAACCACTTCTTCCATAACTATACAAAAACAGGCCAAGGGCCAGATTAGGTCCTGGTTTGTTGACTCCGTCCCCAAAGTAAGCCAGTCCAGCCAAGTGTAGCAATTCCCAACTCCCAGGGAAACAGCTCGGGGCTCCTGGGGGGGGGGGGTTCATGAACAGCGGCCCCTCACGTGGCTCTCAAGAAAAAAAAACACTGAAATCACACCTGTCAAAATGGAAGGCTGGGATGAGCCAGTGTGCTGACCTTGGCACTGTGCGTGAACTCACACAAAGGAAATGGTCATCCCGGAGAAGTCCAACGGCTCTGTGGCCGTGTCCTGGTCATGACACCGGGGCCCCCGAGCAGTCGTGCTGGAGGACAGACCCGGGGCCCTTATGTGCACACCATCCACAATTCTTGTAGGAGGTGAGAAACGCTGGTGGGAATTAATACACCAGCAACGTCCCCTACTCATCTCTGAGCTGCATTGGGCACTCGTATCTGGTAGGCTGAACGCTCTCTCAAACTGGTGCTGGTGAGTTAAAGCAGAGCCCGTGGTCACTAGCGAGCCACACGGCAGACGATGCGGGTGTTACGACCGATGTGAATAAATACCCCAACGCCCGGCATTCAGAAAAGAGGTATTTCTTTTCCAGCCACAGCATTAGGAACCAGAATACATGAGGTGGTGGTTACTGTGCTTTCAAGGAATGAGAATCCTTTCTGCCGGTTTTCAAACAGATGGATTTTGAGTGGAGCCCTTTCCTGCTATCGGCACCGGTGAGGTTTGGGGTGTGGGCACGTGGACACAACCCTCATTGCGTTCCTCACCCACGAAAGCTCCGTGTGGTGGCCACTCGGGCCAGCAGAGTCCCTCGGGTTTCTCTGCTGCTGGACCCAGGAGATTACAGGGTGCCTGGATGAAGTGATGTGTGCAGCACGGCCACGGCCATGGCCAGGGCCGATTCCCTGCTCCTTGGTCCCTGTGTGTCTCCCGAATTATGAGCCATATTGGGGTTTACTAGAGGTTGGGTGAAAAAGAATCCCTCTTCAGACCAGAGCTGAAAAATCCTGAATCACCCAGGGAGCGCTGCCCTTTCTGAGTCTCCTTCGTTTCCAGAGCTTCCTTCTGCAGCAAGCAAGCACCCGATGCTTTATATAGAGTGAGAAGTGCTCCCAGTCCCCGAGGCATGGCCTCCTGTTCACCTCTGAGCACAGCTCTCCGGGGTGGCCGGCGGGGGCGGGGGGGGGGGGGGGCCCTCCATGGTGCCCAGAACTTCTGGATTCTGGAGCCTCGTGCACCTGACATCCCCACCTCTGGCCCGGGCTTCCGGGCACCTGAGGGTTGAAAGGAGCCCCTACGGGGACCCAGGTGGGCTTTCTCCCTCGTGAGGACGGCCCGTACCTGCCAGAGCGTGTCGAACTTCTTCCCGTCGGGGATGGAGAGCTTCCCCGTTTTGTCCTTATCGATGCGGTAGTGCAGTACCTTCCCCTCGTGCAGCAGGCACAGGGCGTAAGACCCGTTGTCGTTCCTGTCCCGGATCCTGCAAGACAGGAGGCGGCGCGTCAAACCCACACCTGCCCCATGTGCCGCCTGCAGTGCCCGACCTGGGCTCCGGGGCTTGGCCCCCGCGCATAGAGAGGCCCGGCCGGACCCTTGGGTGGGCAGCAGGGGGAGCCTGGGTTCTGGGGGCGAGTCTCCGTCCACCTGGGGGAGCCGCCCAGGCAGGCCACCAGCACAGGGCACCCACGGCACAGGGAGAGTCTCTGCGCTGGCCTCTCTTCCCCGAGGTCTGCGTCTGGGGCACAGTCCCAGAAGCCGCAGCACCGCCGGCCGGCCCGGCCCCGGGTGCAGCGTGGACGTGCCTGGGAAGCATCTCACGTCGGAAACTTCCCGACCACAGATGGAGGGGGCGAGGACCCCCTCTTCCCAGGGCCTTTGGGGCCCTGCCATTTTCCACGATGAGGAAACTAAGCCCCCAAAACGTTTCGCAGCGTGCCCCAGGGCACCGTATTTTGGGAAGAGCTCGAGTGACTGTGCCACGCTGCGTGGGATTTCCGTGCTTTGGGAAAATTTCGGACGCCTCCTTCCGGTTGCAAGAGGTCACGCCCCCGAGACGGGCGTTGGAAACACGTGTGGTCGCCCTCTCCCGCCTGTGGACTCATCCCCAAAGGTAAGTGGACACAGACAGCCGAGCTGTGTGCCGGGTGGGGCTGGACGTTTGCTCTAAGAATACATTTCTCACGGAGTGACACTTGGTTGTGCATGTTGGCCGGGCGGCCTCCACACCCCGCTGCTCCGGGCAGCTGGTGCGGGTTCAGGGACACACCCAGACCCCCCTTCTGAAACCTTCTGCACCTTCAGAACAGCTCCTTCCTCCCAACCCAGCCACGCCACCAGCACCCCAGGCGTGAACCTGTCTTCACAGCCCCACGGCCGGCTAAGGCCTGTTCGTCATTGTCAAAACAAAAAACCACCACACAGAAGGGGTAAGACCTATTTTCACACGGGAGGAGAACGGAGTCTTCTTTATAAGAAGCTCTTTTATAATGTGGAATGCGGGACTGCTCATATTTTACTCCATAAGCACCCGCGGCCAACAAAAAGGGTGGTTTGGAGGGATGAAGAACTCGGTGAAATGAACCCTGAGCGTGAGAAATTGACACATGCGCAGACCAAAGGGGACCGCGGGGGGACAATGTCCATGGGCGGCTCCAAAACAGCACTCTCCTTGACTTACAGCCTTTTAGATCATTGACCTCAGGGTCCTGGAAGCAAGAAAAGGGATCCAAACTCTGGTTTTCTGAATTCGTGCCTAAATTCCAGCACTCCATCTTGCCCGATGCCCGGATTGAAATTTTCTTGTTAAAATTGAGACGGGGGATGGCAGATTGCCCAGGGGGGATGCTGGGACCAGAATAATCCGGGAAACGCAGAGTAAGACCATGGTGGAAACACCCCTGGGCACCCTTCAGACTGGCCAAAATGAGAAAGGCTGATAATACCAAGTGCTGCCTAAGAACAGGGTAGCAGGTGCCCTCCATGCTGCTGGGTGGAGTATGATTCTGATCATCTACTTTTGGGAGACAGCTTGGAACTCTCTATGGATCTCAAACCTGTTCAGTCCTTGGGAAGCAGAAATCCACACTCCTAGGTAAAAAAAACTGATGCCCCCTGTGCCCGGAAAGTATGCGGGTGCGTTTACAGCAGCTTTATCGGTGATTGTCCCAAACCGTAAACGACCTAAATAACAGGTCCACTGACTGCGGACAGAATGAGCAGGTAAACTCTGGGGTATTCGCACGCCGCAACATCGCAGAACAATCCGACGGCCAAATGGCAATGGCACAGACCACAGGGGACTCCCAGGAGCATAAAACACACGCCACGATTCCATGTGCACGGGTTCCCAAACAGGCAAGAGCAAACGGTTTGTTTGGAGGTGCACACCTAGATCCGAGGTGATAAAACCAAAGAAGAAGAAGAAGAAAAAAATTTGAGGGTACGTCGGACACCAGAATCCAGGAAGTGGTGTCCTCGAGCTGTGAGCGGGGCGGGCCCCCCCGCCACATTGGTTTTCCTTCTCTCCCCTGGCGGTGTTTGCTTTGTGAGTATTCACGGATCTGCACCTCAACACGGCGATGCACCCATTCGCGTGTTTTCTGTCTCGTGAGAAAAACAGTATAAAGAGAGACCTGGCGTGAGGAGGAGACACGGCGGGTCTTGCTTTTGGACGAGGGATTTCTGCAAAAGCACACACCTCCTTCGGCCCCCTCCCACCCCCTATCGGCACCGCCCCCCACCCCCAGCCCCAGGGCACAGGTCCTGAAGCAGAGTCCCTCTGTCCCGGAGCTCCAGCCAGGCAGCCTGTGGCCAGCTCACGGGGATCCCGGCAGCGACAGCCAGCCGGGCAGCAGACAAGCTGCTTGACAGCCCCCCCCCGCCCCCCATGGCAGCTGGCAGGAAATGAGGGCAGAGAAGGAAACCCACAGGCCCAACTTCTGTAGGTGGCGAGGACCAGAGGCCCAGTGACGCTAACGGCCGGCAGCTGTGAGGTATCTGCTGGCTTCAGGCAGATCCTGGGCTGGGCTATTTTTAATCTGATGCACGCGGAAAACTGGTTTGGAAGCCGGAGCGGCCCCTCCTGCTCCCCCAGAAAGCTCGCTCTGCCCCAGCACCCCCACCAGGTTTGTGGCACTGACCCCTCCCCCGCAAAGAGGGGGAGCAAAGGCTCAGCTCCCAGCTCCTCTCCTGCGCTAGGGGCCAGCCAGCGTCAGGCACGTTCGCGGAAGCCCCAGAATGTCTCTTCCCCTGTGGGTCTCTTGGAAGAAGCAAGCCGACAACACATTCGTGTTTTGCTATCACGGTGCTGGGAACTGCAGCCGGGCCGCAAAGCTGTCGCGCTGCGACTCTCCTTGGTCGGAGGGCAGCAGAGGGCAGGAGAGCCCCCCGCCTCCCAGGCTGCGTGTCTCAGGCTCTGGGCTGGGCTGGCCTTGCCCCTCCCAGATGCCGAAGCCCTTGGCCCAGGAGGGGTGGGGGGGGGGGGTGGAGGCCTGGAGCAGCTGCCCCCTTGTCCACCCTCCGACGCCTCCTAGATCAGAGAGGATGTGTGCTGGCAATGCCCAGGCAGTGGCAGGGAGGGAGGACCACCTCCCTCTCTGCCACCCAGGTCCTGACACGTTGTGCCATGTCTGCGGCAGACAGAACAGGACAGCAGGGCACAGCCTCCTGCGTGGCCACAGAGCCACAGAGCGTGGCTGGCTTGGAGGGGAGGAGGGCCGGGGTGGCCGTGTGTACCCGACGATGGCCGTGGCTGGGGCGGGCTGTCCGGACGGACCGGGAGGGCTCGCCCCTCCCGTCCAGGGTAGTGATGTGCTGGGCGGGACCTCGGGCCAACCGTCCACGGAAGAGGAGAGCTGGAGGGTTGGCGCCCTCCCGGTCCGCAAGAGACGCACGGAAATGCACCTTCCGGGCACCGCCGCCTTGCATCATAGCGAAAGGAGGCACATGTACGCTCCCTGCAAAGCAGGACCGGCACGGAACGCGGGTCCGCATCTGACGCCTCCGTCTCTCCCCCGGCCCGTGGAACCGGGTCATGCCCCTCCTCTCAGCTTCACGGGCGCCTTGGTCGGATCAACGGGCTGCTACTGCCATCAGCCCACAGCCCCTTGAACGTTTTGCTTTAGACAGGCCGTGCCGTGACGCTGACCCGGACCCACAGAGCCACACGTGTCAAACAACGTGGTGTCCCCTGACCGCTGACGGGGGCACCGGACGGTCACTGCAGCACGTGGGGCTGGGGGCCAGCCACACCCGATCTCACTCATCAGCAGACAAGGGCAAGGGCTTTCCTAAACCCACACCCTGCTTCTCAAACTTAAGTATATAACAAGAAGGGAGTTGCAGCTTGAGCTGGGGAAAGGGGGCAGTAAATATGAAGAGTGACACAAAAAAATGTGGGTTTGGTGTAAGGGCAAATACGAGTATGGCCCTGCCGCGGACAGGGCAGCGGGGCCGCCGGACCCGAAGAAGAGATCCTCCCAGGCTCTGGGAGACAGCAGTCCCGACACAGGAGGCTCAGGATTCCCACTGGCGCACGGCGATCAAACTGAGCTCGAAAAGATCACGAAGACACAAGGACACGTGAATTAGGAGATCGAGGGCAGGGAGGGAAGGAGAGCGGAGGACACAGAGGTTTGAACCCTTAAGGACTTTCATAGTGGAGTCACCGGTCACTGGAAGGTTGAGCTCCCTGTGTACGAAGTGTTCAAGGAAACAGGAGGGGCAATCGTGGGGCGCCCGGGGGGCTCGGTCCGTTGCGCGTCCCATTCTTGATTTCAGCCCAGGTAATGATCTCAGGGTTGTGAGACTGAGTCCCGCATCAGGCTCTCAGGACTGAGGATGGAGCCTGCTTGAGATTCTCTCTCTCTCTCCCTCTTGCCCCTCCCCACTCTCACTCTCTTTCTCTCTCTCCCTCTCTCTCTAAAAATAAAGAATAAAAAAAGACGGAATTGCAAATATGACCAAGCAATAAAATACTCTACACATGCCCAGGGATGTTAGAGAAACCACCACCACAACAGAGAGAACTGCTAGAAATTAAAAAAAAAAAAATGTCATTGGTGGGGGGATAAATAAACAGTGGTTCAGTTTAAAAGCAGATTAGACACATAAAGTGCCATTTAGTGAACTGGAAGGACGGACGCAAAGACATGACACAGGCCAGCACACGGAGAAAAGACGACAGAACGTGAGAAACGGTACACAGGATGAATCCAGAAGGTCTATGAGATGTTTAACAGGAGCCTCTGAAGGAATGAATGGTAAGAAAGAAAGAGAGTAGCAGTTGAGGAAAAACTGGCTGAGTATTTTCCGGAACCGATGGAAGAAAAGACTCCAGGGTTGTAGGGAGCAGCCACATGGCGACCACCGGCTTAACTCCGTGCACGGCACCTTGTTCGTCTCCGTAACAACTCAGACAAAACATCAGTTTCCTTCCCCATTGTGTCATTGAGCAATCTGAGGCCCGGGAGGCAAATTAAATCACATTTGTTCCTTGTTCACAGGGAATACAAGCGTGCATCCTTATAAGCCATCTCAGTGTCTCTGACGAACGTGCCATATTGTGACTGTGTATTTCTTGAATCGCAATGAGTCGTAATTGCATTGAAAAGCATCACTAGGGGCGCCTGGGTGGCGCAGTCGGTTAAGCGTCCGACTTCAGCCAGGTCACGATCTCGCGGTCCGGGAGTTCGAGCCCCGCGTCGGGCTCTGGGCTGATGGCTCGGAGCCTGGAGCCTGTTTCCGATTCTGTGTCTCCCTCTCTCTCTGCCCCTTCCCCGTTCATGCTCTGTCTCTCTCTGTCCCAAAAATAAATAAACGTTGAAAAAAAAAATTAAAAAAAAAAAAAAAAAAAAGAAAAGCATCACTAATGGGGCATCCGGGTGGCTCAGTCGGTTAAACGTCCAGCTTTGGCTCAGGTCATGATCTCGCGGTTCATGGGTTCGAGCTGACAGCTCGGAGCCTGGATCCTGCTTGGGATTCTGTGTCTCCCTCCCTTCCTGCCCCTGCCCTCCTCGTGCTCTGTCTCTCTCTCTCTCAAAAATAAATAAACATTAAAAAAAAAAATGTAAAAAAACAATAAAAGCATCACTGATTCCTATTTCCAAAGCGAGGCCTCCACCTCGCTGGGAGACCGCACGGCACTGGTCAAGGTATCATCTAATATTCAAGGGCGACAGGCCCGCCATCTGGCATCCCCAAGCCTGGGTCCGTACTAGACAAAGGCCACTCAGCTCTGAGCGGCACAGCCGATTCTGGCCGGACGCAAGTCTCTTCTTCAGACGGCCACTGTCACTGAACCTCCTCGTCCCCAGTTGTGCACAGAATGTGGTGAGCCTTCGCTGGACCCTCTATGCACGTTGCTGACTGCTTTCTCCGCAGGGACTCCCACGGAGCCGTGAACGTGAGAGGCACGAGGGGGCGTGCGTGTGTGCCTAAGGGAGGGACAAGCAGGATGGGAAGGGTGTGATGGGAGGATATGGGGGGGAGGGAAGGGAAGGGAGAAAATAATGGAAGCATCACACTCTGCCTGGAAATAGCTGGTAACATGAGGATGATTCTGAGTAAACTGTGTGTTTCTCCTTGGAGGGGACAGGGGAGGACTGTGAGGGGCCACCTGAATTTCAGATGCGAGGCACTCAGGGGGATCAGTGGTTCTGAGGGGGCTGGAAAGGGCAAGCCGCACCTCTACTCTGCACCTGCTCAGAGGCCCCCCTTTGGATCAGGAGGGGCTCCTTGTCTCTCTGACTGGCTGTCACTCCCGTCTCTGGTCTGGGCCAGGCCACGCCCAGGTCACAGTGTTGAGACTCGGCAGTTTTTTCCCTTTCTGCCCTAACTCCCTTCTCCTCACTGTTCAGGGCACTTTTCAATGCCTTTTTCCCCAGGAAGACGGGGCTCGCTGAGACCCTGCTGTGAGCACTGCACCCGTGACGATGGGGGCGGGCCATCCCTGCACTAACGGCGTTAGAACAGGTGCGACTGAGGCGCAATGGACAGGTGCACAGAAATAAAATGAAGAACATACTGGGTGTCAGCAGCGCCATTCGGTTACACGGGGCGACCGTGACCGATGGAGCCCCACACCCTTTGCGGCATGTCCGTCTTTCTCAGTGTGACATCTTCGGAGGTCGTGGCGAGGGCGGGGCCGGAATCAGTCTTGTTGGTCAGTCTCCATGGCCCCTGTCACAGTGCCTGGCACGTACCTGGCGGAATGCAGGAACATTCTGGTGCAAGGATGACGATTTCCGTAGCTTCTTTCTGAAGAGCACGCTTCTAAATGCGGTGGTGATTTCCTGGCTTGCTGAGTCCCCTGACAAATCTGAAATACTATTTGTTCTTTGTAACATTAATTCAACTATTTAGGGAGCCACCATCTGTGCATTTTATTTATTTAAAGATTTTTTTCAGTGTTTATTTTTGAGACAGAGAGAGAGACAGACAGACAGAGTGGGAGCAGGGGAGGGGCAGAGAGAGAGAGGGAGACACAGAATCCGAAGCAGGTTCCAGGCTCCGAGCTGGCGGCACAGAGCCCCACAGGGGGTCAAACCCATGAACTGTGAGATCATGACCTGAGCTGAAGCCGGATGCCCAACCAACTGAGCCACCCAGGCGCCCCTCATCTGTGTATTTTAAAGGTCGCCCTGAAGTTGCTCTCGGCTCTGTAAGAACTAACAGGACCTTAAGCCACAAATGATCAAATATTTATCCGCCTACTAAACACAAGGAAAGCGAGAATTCTACTTTCTTCCTTTTGCAGGAAATGGAACTTTTGGAGTGTTTTCTTTCTAAGATACTTTACGTGATGAAATGAAGGGCGTCGCACATTACATTTGGGCCCCTGTGATGTGTACCTGGGGGACGCGTGCGGGTGCCCGGGCTCCATGCTGCCTGGACCACGAGCTGGGGAGCATCCAGCCCAAGCAGGGCGCAGCAACGTGACCGCACAGCCTCAGGGTTTTGTACGATGTATAAACGATACTTAACTATGACCAGAGAAGAGCACTCTTCCTCCATTCCAACATCCTTTCCCAAAGTCGACAACGATCCCGAAAATGTGCATGCCTTACTAATAATGAGTTGTAAACCCAGAGGAAGGACTGCATGTTTTCTTTTTTCCACATGTGGGAAATAATATTACTAAACTATTGTCCATGGAGGAGGCGATCAAGCATTGCACAGTTGAAAAAATGTAGAAAATAAAAGGTACTATTGAGATGTGTCAGGCAGTTGAGTAAAAAGTTATGTTACGGTTTTCTAGGTTTTGTATGTTTACCGCATTTCCCGCTTTGAAAAGTGTAATTTCTTGCAATTTTTTTCTTATTCTAAAAATAGATTTTGTATTTTTTTTTTTAAACAAGGATCTCCAGGGGCGCCTGGGTGGCTCAATTGGTTAAGCGTCCGACTTCGGCTCAGGTCATGATCTCGCGTTCGTGAGTTCGAGTCCCGCGTCGGGCTCTGCGCTGACAGCTCGGAGCCTGGAGCCTCCTTCGGATTCTGTGTCTCCCTCTGTCTCTGCCCCTCCCCGACTCATGCTCTGTCTTTCTCTGTCTCTCACCAATAAATAAACATTAAAAAAAAAACTCAAAAAAAAAATAAAAAGGAAAGAAGATCTTCGAACCGTATACGCTTTGGACCCCACCAATCCTGGGTCCTTCCTTTGGGGGAAGGGGGGACACAAATTTTGCAAAAGAAGTTTTGTTTACCTTTTCGAACAAATTCATTTTTCAGGGAGACCTGGGCTGTGACTAATTACTCAAAACGGCAAGCCTTGTCATCATGTGAGGTTTCAGAGATCCGAGGGGCTGCACCCTCGCGAAGCCCTTGGGCCCTGGTGTCCCCAGAAGGCAGAGCCCTGACCCCCAAGCCGCAGGACCGTGGCTGGGTGCTCACATGGCCTTGCCCTTATGTGTGCATGCACAGAGAACTCCAGTCTCCTTTTCCTAAAAGGGCACCAATCCCATCATGGTCCACCCTCGAGACCCGCGTGGTCCCGGGTAGGCTGTGTGGACAGGACACAGGACAGGGGAAAGGCTGACATGTCCCGTGGACGCGCCCTGGAGCCATGCCTTGCACGGAGAGCGCGGGGTTAGGACACAGCTGCTGGTGGTGGGGTCCCTGGACTCTCAGCCCAGAGCCATCAGGACCCTGGAGCCTGGCTCTCAACTCCCACTCGCCTGACCACCTGGGGTAGGCTCCCTCGTGCCTCAGTCCCCCTTTGAAAACCAAGGACTTACACTCATGGCAGTGAGGTCCCTTCTGGCTCAAGTATTCCGCCCCCACAAATGGACTTCCCACTGTCATTCGTGAGGAGAGAAAATTGGATCTCAGTTGGCCAGTGTCCCCCAGATACGGCCTCTCTTGGTGGTTAGCAGTTCCCAAGACTTAACTTCTGCATCTTAAACCGTCATGGCAAAGATTCACGACCTCATGTAGGCCTTTTCGAAACACTTCTGCCTCTTCCTCCGCGTTTTCTAGGGGTGGCACAGGGCATGTGTTTTCCCAGGAGAGGGGTCTGGCCACGTTGAGCCGTCATGTAAATCGGAGGTTCTAGAATGAACTCTCTCACTTCCCCATTTGACTCCCCATGTTATTACTTAAGCCGAAACTGCAAGCATTTGGGATTTCCCACAGGTGCCCCTTGGCCCCTGCCGCCTGTGGCCGCTCAAGACTCAAAATCAGCTTGTACGCGCAGTCCCCAAGTCGCGATGGTTCCACTTGTGAGTTTTCAGCTTTACGATGGACACAGAGTGACAGTCGTCTGGTAGAAACCATACTTCAGAGTTTGAAGGTGCATCTCTTCCCGGGCTGGGGATGTGAGGCAGGGTTCTCTCTGTGATGCTGGGGAGGGCGCCACGGCCCCCAGGCATCCACGCCGTCAAGATGGCGAACGACGCGTTCAGCACTGACAACGTTGATAGGTTCTGTGTGTCCCCTTCGGCCCAGTGCTCCAGAGACCACACCAGACTGCCAACACTTGACTATGAGATCGGCTTCAGTCGATGACTTAGCCCAACGGTATGTTCACGTTATGTGTTCTGAGTGTGCCCACGGCGGGCCAGGCCCAGCTACGGTGTCTGTTCAGTAGCGTAGGTATATTAAATGCATTTTCCACTTACTGTATTTTCCACCTACGAAGGGTTTATCGGGACATAACCTCATCATCAGTAGAGGAGATCTGTATTTATTACACTCCTACCAAGCGCTAGGCATTACACACAGCACACTGACATGCGCCAACTTATCTTAAATCAAGTTCACGATGCCCATTATTAAGAGCCACAAAAATTACGTTCTGTTTCTGGATCTGAGAGCCTCTTAGACTCTTGTCAATTCCGCCAGGTGCTGCCGGGAGGTCCCAGGGAGGGCAGGCTGGCCTTGGGGTCAAAGACGGGGTCATGAAGGAAACAAGTGCCCCGAGCGAGGCCGTGCGGAGGGGGTGGGGGTGTGGGAAGCACCCGGCAGGCCGCTGACTGGAGCCAGACCGTGTCCTAGAAGGGCTGGGAACAGACCCGTGTAGGACAGCAGCAATGCAGAGCCAGACGGCCAGCCCCGCGTGGGGCAAGTCCGGCAGCAAGACGAGGCCGGACAAGGAACCGTAAACATCGGGGGAACAGAAGGGTGACGGACGCGGCAGTGTCCATCCTGAAATCCCGCCTTCTGCCTCACGGAAACACGTGCCGTGGTCCCCAGCGGACACAGAGGAACCGTGCTCACGAGAAGAGCACGTGTACCCAGAAGAGACACAGAGCCCCGGCCCTGACCAGGGTGCACAGAGCACAGCACAGAGCCACGGGGCAGGGCCACGCACCAGCACCCACGTCCCTGTGTCCAACAAGCATCCACAGGGTTCCTGCGTTCAGGCACCAGAACGCAAAAGCCCTGACGTCTGGAGAATAACGAACACCGCACTTGGGTCAAGCACACACCAACCACACAGTGTGGCCTCTGAGTGTCCGTACTCCTGCATCTCTGCATGGTCTCTTTTCTACACCCAGCCAGACGGGTCCCACCGAACCAGAGCTGAACCCGCCCTGACACCCTCCTGAAGGTGGACAGCACCCCCCTTCTAGCGCCCGCCAGTCCTCCCAGGCCCGGCCCCGCGGCACACGTCCACCCGCCCAGGGCACCCACACGCGTGCTCTGTCCCTTTCCTTCTGCACAGCCACCTGTTCCACGGCTCCTGTTCTACGGTTCAGTGCCTGTTTCTCCCACTGAGATGTGTGGCTCGGGAGGCAGACGGTGGGGTGCTCACACCTCCGTCTCTAACGTGCCGAGTGGCGTCGGCATTCAGTGCCTCCACAGCTACGGATTCTAGTGAATGCTGGTTCGCGGGAGGTAAGTCAACCGAAATGACTGGAAAGCAGCAGGAAAGACGTTCTATAGGAAAACCTGGACCAGGCAGGAGAAGACCCCTGGGGAAGGGAGCGGCAGCTGGCTGGGCCCTCGGCTGTCCCAGGGCGGGGCCCCTTGTCTGAGCGGGGAGCAGGCCGCCGTCTCTGACCACAGCTGTTCTCCAGCGAGCCTGGGATCAGGTGCTGGACCCGCGAGGAGAGAGGCCTCGCTCACTCTTCGGATTACATCACTCGGGGCTGACTTCACGCAGGCCCATGACATTTGTGCTGGAAATGATTCCGAAGAAGACGGTGAAAGTCCAAACCTCAGGGGGAAATGAGCTGACAGGGGCCACCCGAGGAACAAATATCTCCCGCACACGATTTCTGCTGGAGGCTGCTACGGAGGCTGCTAAATCAGCATTCCAGCACCCGCTCTTGTTTTCAGAATCATTTTCCAAAGAAGAGTTTTGCGTTTAAGATCGTTTTTCAAATAAGAGCTATTATGGCAAAATCTGAATAAAAAATTCTTAATAGATGTATACTCACCAAAAACACCCCTAGTTCTAGGAACAGTTAAAAGTCAGCTGGGTGTGAGTGAGTGTACGTGCCTGACCACGGGGCCAAGTGCCATCTGTAAGGGTCCAAGGTGAGACCGAATGACTGTCCCCTGAGGAACCCGCTTAGCACCTGAGCAGTGACAAACAGGTGGGCACGTCCCCGGCCACAGCTCCTCTGGGAATAAGGCCGACACCTGCCCAAGACAGCGCGGTGCTGTCCTTGACCCCTGACCCCGCCCCAAGGTGGCCTGAGTCTCCAGGATCCCGAGTACTGAGGCCCATCGGTCGCTAAGGTTAACAAGGAAACCGTTCAAACTCCCAACAAATTCTCTTCGATTCTCTGCCTCAGTGGCGCCATGTAGTTCCAAGGAAAGAGAGACGTCAAGTCTGAGACCTTGGGGCACTGAGTGAACGAACACGGTGTTTTTATTTCAGATGGACGCCCACGATCGTCACGCGCCCTATCCTGGCACATAAAGTAAGTTCTGTGGCTGATACCATTTCTCTAACTCACGTACCCCTGTGCCCGAGAAGAGTGTTCACTTTGGGCTCGGACTGGCTGACAAATGCTGGGTCACGAGCGGCATCTCTGTCTGGGAACGTCTTCATGGCGGGGCCGCGTGGGTGGTGCCCTGTGACGGTGTGCGAGCCCTCCCCGGGGCCGTGTGGGCTCCAGGAAGGGGGAAGCCAAGTTACCCCAACAGTCCAAGCGGGCCCGTCGGTAGGAGGTGACAGGGAAGAAGACCGTACTTACAAAAATTTTCCATTTGTCTTGGATCCGATCAGGACAATCTGCTCCGATTCGACCCGTGAGATTTTGCCGTGGAACCAGGGCATCTTCTCGTGGGCCGTGGTGGCGATCAGTTTCTCTAGCTGTGGTTTCTGGCTGATAATGGCCTGCTCCAGAGCCTGGCCCTGCCGCGAGGAAAAGGGGGCAGAGAGGTACTGAGCAAAAACATGTAAGAGTGTCAGAGATCATTTCCGATCCGTCTTAAGTTCTGACGTGCTCATTCGTTCATTCACCACATAAAACCAGTAAGATCCTTGTATAGGATTTAAATACCTTCAAGTATGTAAGTGACAACGCAGATTTTAGAGGCTGGCCTTTTAAAGCCGGATGGGGCTTCAGAAACCGTCCGGCATCATCCGTGAGGTGCAGAGGACAGGCCTCCTGCCCTCCATGGATCGCAGCCCAGCACTGACCCTGTGGTTCTGCGTCACAGCCCGGCCCTGCCCGACACCTCAGAAGCCCTGGGATGCGAACCACAAGGGAGACGTGGTTTTCCTGTCTCCTCTGAGCTCTCACTCTCTGTCTGTACCTGCAGGACATGTGGCCACAGGGCGTGGAGGACCCACAGGGCGTGGGACCATGACAACAGTGGAAAACAAAAACGGGAGGGGGCCGACGGCTGGGTGGGTTCCCTTCCCCACCGTGCTCAGTGGGCGGGGAGAGGTTTCTCCGCAGCCATAAACGAAGACCCCAGCGTGGATTACTGGAAATTAGAAAGAAGACCAGAAGAAGTAAAAATAACAGTATAATGAACCCAGGGGCGCCTGGGTGGCTCAGTCGGTTAAGCGTCTGCCTTGGGCTCAGGTCAGGATCTCGCAGTCTGTGAGTTCAAGCCCCGAGTGGGGCTCTGTGCTGATAGCTCGGAGCCTAGAGCCTACTTCCGATTCTGTGTCTCCCTCTCTCTCTCTCTTTGCCCCTCCCCTGCTCACACTCTCTCTCTCAAAAATAAATAAACATTAAAAAAATAAAAAAATATATAATGAACCCAAACTAGGGGGTGGAAGGGAGGTGGGAAGATAGGCGGGAGCTGAGATGCAAAGTGGGTCAGACTGCACAGATGGCCTGAGAAGCAGCAGCTCTGCGTGAGAGGGTGCATCCCACAGCGGCGTCCCAAACACCGCCAGTCGAGGTCTGGGCGCAGGAAGAAGGCGGCCCGGAAGGGTACCGGCTGCGTGAGTCCCCTCACAGGTGATATTCTGGAAAAGGCTACACTGTGGGACAGATGGCTGGTGGGGGGCTGCTGGGGGCCGGCCGGGGGAGGGGGCAGCAGACCCTGATTGGGGTGGGACCCACACGGTGCGGGGTGTTGGTCAAAACCCTAGAAATGTACGTCTGACAAGGTTCATGTTACTGTGCCTGAATGACCAGTCCACAGATCTGCTGCATCTGACTTTGCAAAAAAAAAAAAAGTAAGTCAGATGGCCTGGGGCACGTCCACTCCACGCTCATGACAACGACCGCCCACAGAGTACTGCTCCCTGCGTGCAAGGTGACTTCGGCACAGGTTGTATTCAAGGGCAGAAAGCAGTCACTGCACACGACCCTCAGAAAGGCTGTGCCGCACACGTCCGTGTGCAGGGGATGGCACCCCCAATGCAGGACGCGCACATCCGGGGAACAAGGGAGAAAGGGCCGAACGCACGGGCCGAGCAGGAGACCGTCAACCAGCCCGGTGGCTCCTGACATCGGGTGCTGTTGACAGTGAGGCTGGGACCCGGCGGTCCCAGCCCCTGGGGCCTTTCCGGATGACAATCTGTCGATATATGTGAATTGAACACATGCACCCTTCCCTGCGGCCACACCAACGAGCTCAGGGTCACCCGCCTAGAGGCTGACAAAGATGGGCAGGGGCACATCACTGGCGGATTACGTGCCCGTCCCCAGGGCACCGGGGACGTAAATTGCGGGGCATGGGAGCCGGCGTCAGGGGCCAAGCCCGGGCTGCTGGAGCTCCGGCTCTGCTCGTCCGGAACATTCTGCGACGGAGCCCCCGTGTGCTCCGTGAGCCCATCCGTGTGCGCAGAACGACCCCGTCAGGTCCGCGCACACGGCGACCGTCTGGAGGGGCCCCGAGGGAGCCGGTGACCGGCGACCGACATCACCGGCAGGCGGGGTGCCCCCCGAGGAGGGGCGCTGTCCCCCAGCGGCCGGGCACGGGCGCTCACCTGCAGGTTCCAGGTCTGCCTCACGTACTCCCGGATGAGGCTCTCCTTCAGGTCCTCGAACGGGCCGGTCTTGGGCTGCACGCCGGGCGGCCGGTGGAAGGGCTTCTTGAGGAGGCAGACGAGGCCGTCGCACTCCTGGGAGTGGTAGTGGCACAGCTCGGCGGGGCTGCCGTGAGCCCTGCCGCCCGCGATGGCGTACGTGCCGTTGAGCTCGCGCTCGATGGTGTAGTGGTGCGCCTTCCTCCCGTGCGCCACGGACAGCGCGAAGCCGCCCAGGTAATTGCGGCTCTGGCGCAGCAGGTACAGCCCGTCGCTCATGCCCCCCTGCACCAGGTAGTCCTCCGCCTCCTCCCGGGTGATGTTGCCAAAGAAGAAGGGCAGGTGGTTGGCGTTGTCGGCCGCCACGCCTCCCGCCATGCCGGCGCCTCCCCGCCACGGGCCGCGGGCGCACGCGGGGGTCCTCCTGGCAAGAGAAGACGGGACATCGGTCAGGACGCGAGCGGCAAGGACGGTCGCGGAACCACGGACCCTCTGGAGCCCGGGCCAGGCCCTCCCGATGGGGCCGAGAGCTCTTCCCTCCAGGGGCCTGGGGGTCCTCCTTCCAAAGGCGCCCTCTCGGCGCCGAGCCCCAAAACACAGCACGGGACAAAGGTGACCCCACTAACTTCCTCTTCCGGTCGGGACAGAGAAGTCTAAGGACACGCTACAACGGGAAGTCTCGTTGCAAGACGGCTCAGGCGCTGGCCCAATGGCCCGCAGGTGCCCGGCCCGGCACCCTCTCCAGACGGGGACAGTCATGACGGTCACGCGGTGCAACGCAGACCTGGGCGCTGGGTCTACTGCGTCTCGTCTGGTAGACGGACACCATTCGGCTCAAGGAGCAGCCACATTCACACACGTAGCACCAAGGCCGCACGCACCTCGGCTCACGGGCCTTCGGCCTGGGCAGGGGGAGGGCCAGCCGCTGCCCTGGGGCCTGAAGACAGACAACCTGTCAGGGCCCCTGGCCTCGGACGCCACGCTGTCCCCTCCCTGTCCTTCTCCAGACCACATCCAGGCACTAAAGAATCCAGGATACTAAAGAAACAGTGCGGGTTCCACATTTGACAAGGACATCCGTCACCAAGGCGGCACTGAACAGACACACGCACTTCAGGAATGGAGTGGATGCTGGAGAAGAGAAGGGTCTACGCGTTGCCAATCCCCAGATACCCAAAGCAGTGTGTATTTTAACCAAAAGGGCCTGTCACGCATGGAGAAGTATCTAGGCAAAGTATCTAGGAGAAGTATCTAAAGCATCTAAAGCATCAGAGTGACTGCTGCCCGGGGTGCCTGGGGGGCTCAGGCGGTTGGGCAGAGCCCGACTCTTGGTATCGGCTCGGGTCGTGACCTCACGGTTTGCAGGTTCAAGCCCCTCGTCAGGCTCCGTGCTGACAGCGCAGAGCCTGCTTGGGATCCTCTCTCTCACTCTCGCTGCCCCTCCCCACAAAATAAATAAACTTAAAAAAAAAAAAAAAGAGAATACATGCCTGACGGAGGGAACGATTTTCTCCAGGCGATGCTGCCCAATCTCCCGAGTGAGCCCCGCAAAAGACATCAGTTTTATTATAATTTAAGGATTAAATAGTCGTCTGGCTTCCTCGTCAGCACTGGACTGTTAACGATCAGTTTTTCTTCGTCGACAGTTTGCTTTGTTACATACAGCCTAGAGTTGCACGTGGTCTAAGGATGCCATGAACAAAAAACACCTCGGGGAAGATGTCTTTTGGAAGCAATTATTTCTTTTCCTATTTTTTTTAAAGTTTATTTATTTTTGACAGAGAGAGAGAGAGAGAGAGAGAGAGAGAGCACAAGTTGGGGAGGGACAGAGAGAGAGGGAGACACAGAATCCGAAGCAGGCTCTGGGCTCCGAGCTGTCCGCACAGAGCCCGACGCGGGGCTCGAACTCACAAATCGTGAGATCATGACCTGAGCCGGAGTCGGACGCTCAACCGACTGAGCCCCCAGGCGCCCCTCAAGCACCATACTTTAAATGTGAACAAACACTTTGTAATTTACCTAAATCCCAACAACATAACAACCATTTTCAAAATTCGTCATTTGTTGCTTTGGACATGGGTGCTGGCTCTCTGGCCTGTAGGGCCCTTGGAAGGAATCAGAACAAGACAGGACGGGGCAAGGCACCTGCTGGCCTCTCCCCCAGGTGAGGGTCCTACACATTCATCTCCCAGCAGGTGGCTCCTTGCAGCTTTCAGGGGCAGAGGGGGTGGCCTGGAGGCCTGGCTGTGCTCAGCGTTAGCAGTCCCCATCCCCCGCCCCCTGGGCGGAGCAGCCTTTTTCTGGGGGTGTGATTTGCCATAGGGGACCCTTCCTGGGGACCTCAGGGTCGACACATTTGGCCGGTGGTGGTGGTGCGGGGTTCTGACAGCAGAGATGGCTCATGCAAGGTCAGCTTAGGGCACATTCTCGGACTATTTAATTTGCGGAACGAACAGTGTCTGTGATGCCCTGTTCCTGTGCCCCCACCACCCACCCAGGGCCTTCTCCTGATCTCCAGCCTCCTCTGCACAACACAGGCTGCCTGGCTCCAGCCATTGTCCCCATGAGCTCACGGCCACACGGCTGTTCTCGGCCCTGCTTTTCGGACACCAGCTCTGGCTCACTTGGCAAACCCCAAAGGTTGTGCGTCTTCACTCGGCCCTCGTCCGGGCTGCTCCCACCGCCGAACCAGGTACCCGCGGTGACTTCCCGCCGTGCACCTTCTTCCGTGTGCCCATCGACACAGCCCCCCTTCCCCACCACCCAGCACCTGCTTCCAGGCTAAATCTGCCTTTTCTTCTGACCCCAGGGAAAGTCTGTAGCTCAAACTGTGTTTAACGCCCATCAGGATAGTTTTCTCAACAGTGCCTAGAAACGCTACCTAATGGGGCGCCTGGGTGGCTCAGTCGGTTAAGCGTCCGACTTCAGCTCAGGTCACGATCTCGCGGTCCGTGAGTTCGAGCCCCGCGTCGGGCTCTGGGCTGATGGCTCAGAGCCTGGAGCCTGCTTCCGATTCTGTGTGTGTCTCTCTCTCTGCCCCTCCCCCATTCATGCTCTGTCTCTCTCTGTCTCAAAAATAAATAAACATTAAAAAAAAGAAAAAAAAAAAAGAAACGCTACCTAATGGTTGCTAGTTCAATGTTCCCAGTTCTTTCTCTACACGTGCAAAACCACTTTATTCAAAAGCTCAAAACTGAGAAACAAAGAGGGCCTTTGGGTGGCCCACACCGGACCCCCTAAGCCCCCCTGACCTCGGCCTGAGCACCTACGCAGGTACCTTCCAGGGAGGTGAGGCTTCAGGGTGTTGTGTGGCCAGCTTCTCAAAACACAACAGCATCACTTGCTCCTCTGGGGCCAATTTGTGACACGGGTTCAACATGCATTTCATAATAGAATAATGTTTCATGACACGAAATCCTATTTTGTGATGCCTGCGGCAGCACCTCCCCCTTTGCTGATTAATTCCTGCCCCCTATGGTTCATCTGCACAGGGGACAATCCCTCCCCCACCCCATGGCTCATCTGCACAGGTGACAATCCCTCCCCCCCCCACAATGGCTCATCTGCACAGGTGACAATCCCTCCCCCCCCGTGGCTCATCTGTACAGGTGACAATCCCTCCCCCCCCATGGCTCATCTGCACAGGTGACAATCCCTCCCCCCCCATGGCTCATCTGCATAGATGACAATCCCTCTCCCTCCCACCCATGGCTCATCTGCACAGGAGACAATCTCATCCCTCCCTACCCCACCCCGCCATGGCTCATCTGCACAGGCGAGGCTCAGTCAACACACCATGACTTCCCGCTGAGGGTGATCCCTGTTTCGTCCCCACACCAGTGTGCTGGCTTTGGGACCGAGGTGGAGACCGGTGTTCACGGCCCCATCTGGGTGTCTGGAACTGTTCCGGGCACATGGCAGGTGGCCAGAAATACTGGTTGATTAATATGAGCAGATTTCAAGACAGTGAGTGCAGAGCGATCTCGTTTTGTCTTCGAAAGCTCATGGGCACACACACGGGTAACATGTACGCGCCAGGAGTGGCTGGGAGGTCGGTGGGTGGCTGTGCCCCTCTCTCCTCGGTCCAAACCCCCACGCCGTCCTCTGCTCTCCCGCCGACGTCCTCGGCCTGGCCTGTACTCCCACGCCCTTGCTAACGTCACCACGTGGCCAAACCCAAGGTCACCCCCCCCCCCCCGGCCCTCTCTGGCTTGAGCTTCAGGCAGCACTGGACCGGGCCCAGTGCCTCGACTTCAGGGGGTCGGTCTCTATATTCTTCGCTGACCCCTGATGCCGTGGCTCCTTATCTGCTTATTAATCTGCAACCCAGGGCCGGGGCTGGGTCTCCAACCGCATCTCTCCCTGCACGGCCTCCTCCCCACCCCCCGCCGTCGGCATGGCCACCTGTGTCCCCCAAGCTCCTGACCTGAACTGCTCACCTGACGTGTCCTCCCGAGTGTCCGACAGGCGACCAACCTTCACGTGCCCCCGAGGGGACTTGGGGAGCATCCTGTCCTCCTGGGGAAATGACGCCGACCCTAAGCAGCTGCTGAGGATGAGACCCTAGAGTGCCCAGACCCCTCCCTGTCATGGCGCACTGACCTACACTGATCCAGAAGATGGCGTGCTCGCTCTCGGGTGCGTCCGTCCCGTAAGGAAGCAGTGAGCTCCGTGCACGAGGCGGGGCCGGGTCTCCAGGGAGCTCCCATCAGCTTTCCTTTCCATACATCCCAAAGCCACGACTTCTCACCATTTCCCCAGACCACCCTGGTGGCAGCCACCGCCTCCCACGCACATCGATGGGTCTCCCCCCACCTGCCCTGCTCCTGGTCTGCTCTGATGTCGGCAAGCCATCTCCCTGTCCCCCATCACATCCCAAACTCTTCCCTGGTTTGGCCCGAGCCTCTCCTCATCTTGCCCCCTTGCACCCGTGCTCGCCACGTCGGGCCACGCAGCCCTGTCCTGATGTGCCGGGGCCTTTCCTGTCCCCGGCTGCTGCACGTCCCCCTGGCTGGTCTTCTCGGCCCACGTCACCTCCTCCGAGAGGTCTGTGCTGATGACACGCCCCCATTCATCTTTATCCCATGAAGGGTTTGTCTCCTTCATCGCATGCACCACCAACCAGCTCTTCCTGCCCTCACACGGGAGCTCCAAGGTCACACTGTGCCTTCCTGGGGGCTCCCAAAATGCCTGTTAAACAGAAACGTGCTGGTCTCTCCTGTTTGTGGAGTTTCCGCGGGGAACGCACACTGTGCACAACACAGACTCCCCACGTGCAGCTGCCGCTTTGCTCTCTGGACGGGTCTGCTAGAACAGGGTCTCGCAGCGGACCCCCTGCCTCTCCTCCTGCAGCCCGGACCCCCCGTCTGCCCGCAGGACACCCAGAATACTTCTGGTCCTGCTCCCCCAGATGCCCGTCCAGTGCTCGCTCGCGGCTCCGCTCCCGGTTCACCGTCCTCACGCCCTTGACGTTACTTCCAGGGCGTCCGCCCTCCTGGTCACTTTGCCCACGCGATTCCACTTCCCCCAAGACCCTCTTCAAAGTGTGGCCAGCTCGGAGGCTGCCAGCGCAGGGGTCGACACATGCGGGGGTTCGGGCCACTCCTGGATCTGCCCTCGGTATCCCGGTGTGATGCGGCCGGCCTTAGCACGCCGGTATTCACGTTGGGCTTCTGGCTAACAACAGCGGTCCCCTTCACGTGTCCCCACCCTCGACGCACACACCAACACTGCCCTTTACTCCTTACCCTCCTGTTGGTTCCTCCCATCTATCTGTCACCCAGCAGCTCAGGGTTTCCCAACGTTTGGGCTGGACCCTTCTGTTCCGGGGGCTGTCCTGTCCATGACAGGCTGGCCTCCACTCGCTGACAGTAGTACACCCCAGTTCCCCAAGTGCGACAACCCCAACCGTCTCTAGGCGTTTCCAAATGTTCCCTGGCGGCAATGTTCCCTGGGTCCCCCGACGGGAGACCACCGTGTTCGCGGTTTTGGCCTGCTCACAAACGTGACCTGTTCCTTCCGTTCCATTAGCATCGTCGCCCGTACGTCCGATGTTCACATCTCCCCTTGTGTGGTTCCCTAGCACCATCACCGTGAGCAAAGGGCAGGGCAGGGCATGCCGGAAGAGAGTGGAGTCCGTGGACGTAAAGGAGCCCAGGGACCTAGCTTGCCGGCACTTCGGCACATGACTCAGCACCGCGGCGCTAAGCTTGGGCCGTTCCCGGCACAATCACCAACCAGAGGCGCAAAGAAACGCAAAAACATGGCCCTACAGAGACCACCAGAAGCACCCTCGTGTGGAGCGTGAGGCCAGACAAGGAGGCAAGGCGTCGCCTTATCAAGCCTCAGCTGGGAACGGGGTGTCAGGACGCTCACATCTTTCACCGCCCTGCGCGTGCCCACAAATGACCACACAGACACGGAGAGCGTAGGCTGGGGGCTGCAACTGGGTTCCAGCGAGGAGACGAATCATCAACGTGGAATCTGTGAATAATGAGGACTGACTACGGGATCTCTCACTCCTCACCTCCACTGCAAAGGCCCATCCTTGTGGCCAGAGATGCACACTGTTGCCTTGGGATAAGACTATGTTCTCAGGGGCGCCTGGGTGGCTCAGGTGGTTGAGTGTCCAACTTTGGCTCAGGTCATGATCTCATGGCTCGCGAGTTCGAGCTCTGTATCGGGCTCTGTGCTGGCAGTGCAGAGCCCGCTTTGGACCCTCTGTCCTTCTCTTTCCATCCCTCCCCTGCTCATTCTCTCTCCCTCTCTCTCTCTCTCTCTCAAAAAAAAAGTCTATGTTCTTAAACTTGTTATTCTTGTTCCCTAAACCCATGTTCATTTCAGTGCTTTGAACCTTGGCGTAGGAACAGAAGAGGTGGCCTGTGTCTCTGTACCTTTGTTTTTCTTAAGCCCCATCTGTCCTGGGTGTCAGAAGCCCGGACAAGTGCTTCAGGACGTCTGCTTTTCTTAAGACCCACTGAGCCGTGGCTCCTACAGGTGCTGAACCTTCGTTCGACCACAGGGTGCGTCTCCTTCCACTTCCTGCAGAGAACATCTCCAACAGCACTTAGCATGCTGAGGGGGTGGGTTTCGCATCACTGGGCCCCAGAGCCTCCCCATATCACATGAACGGAGGCGACAGCGGCAGAGATCAATGGCGCTCTGGGGAGACATTTGCGGACAATTTCTGCTATAGCCCCGCCACAGAGGGGAACAAAATCAGAAAGATGGCAGAAAAGTAACAAAAGACCCTGGCGTATCACACTCAGAGGCACACGGCCGCCTCGATGCAAAGCAGCCGTGATAGAGATTTGCCTGGGAATTTCCTCTGTGGCTTCAAGCTGAGAGAATTAAGTGTGGGGCTTGAGTAAAAGGAACAACCTCACAGTTCGGTGAATTTGCATAAGAGGAAAGAGTCCAGCCTTCAGGGACAACAGGGCTTCCTGGGGGCTGGGCAGGGGCTGGCCGATTAGTCACAAGAGACGGCCAGGCTGGGGCGGGCACAGCGGGGCCGCCCCCGAAGTCCCCACAGATGACCACCCTTGGCGGGTCTGCAGGGAGCCATGGGTGGTGCCTTCTGCATGCAGGATCTGGCCACGTGGAAGGCGATGCGTGGACACAGACGCTGTGGCTCCCGGCCGGAGTCAGCCCTGTGCCCACCAGCCTGCCCTCGGCGAGACCGCCCCATGGTGCTGTCCCCAGCCTCCCCGGGGCCTGCCGTCCGGCCACACCACTGCTCGTCTGAGACAGAACCACACAGATCGATCTCTGCCAATCATTCCCCGATCTGGGTTTGCAGGAAAGCACATTTCTTAGAATAGAGGCACACGTTTCAGAAATAAAACATAAGTCTAAGGCTGTCTGGACAGAGTGACTTTTTGCTAATGTCTACAGGCAAGGAGAAGGGTCAACACTGGAAAATATCATCCAGACCTTCAAACCAGAGTTCTCTGGCCACGCGTCTAGAGCTGGAAGCCACTAACGGCCCATCAGGGAGAGGACGACGTGGCTCACCCAGCACCCGGCTTCTCGGGCCCCACGAGAGAACCTCGCTCTGGGCCATCCCGATGCTTCTCCGCTGACGCGGCCGCACAAATCGCAGCTATTAGGCCCTCATGTCAACATACAGGTTAACTCTCGACATTCGTGGTTGCAACTAAGTGACCAGCCCACCTCAAACGATTTAACATCAAAACAGAAATCACTGAAGGTGTATTTATTTATTTTGAGAGGGAGAAAGAGAAAGGAGCCGCAGAGGACAGTCAGAACCCTGTGCCGAGCCTGCCGATGCCGGGCCCAGAAAACCCGCTCCATCTTCCCCGGGGAGCAAGGGCTACCCCTGCGGCCTGTCCTCAGGGGCTCCGGGCACACGCAGACGTGCACCTCACGGGCGGGGCTCCTGCATGAGGACGCTTGCTTGTTCACAGGTGAGCTGGCGCTTAGCCAAGAATCCATCAACACAGGATGACATCCAAGGTGTCACCGGGTCATGTCCCGCCCTGCTCTCCTGAGGAGGGAGAGGGTGGGGTTGCAGCCAGCAGGTCCTGGGATGTCCCGGCCCAGCCACCGTGGCCCAAAGGCACCCTGGATGTGGCTGGCAGCTGTCCCCGGCCTCTCCGCAGGGCAGACCACACAGGGAAGCAGGACCGGCCGGAAAACAGCCACGGTTTTCTGTGGTCCCGCCCCAGGTGATGCGCAGGGAGACCCTGGTCACCCCACAGACACGTGGCTTCTCCTGTCCCGTCCGCAAGGGCCTGGCTGAGGCTTTCAGCCTCTGGACACTCTTTCTTATGTTCCTGTCCCCGAACCTCATTCACACAAACTGCAGGGACCCTGCAGCTGCCGGAGAACCCGGACCATGTGATTTCAACCCACCGGGACCCGCTAACGTGGGCTAAGACATCTACGGCAAGTGCTTCTCAGTATACCCAAAATCACTATCACTGTTTTCTTTTCTTTTTTAAATGTTTACTTATTTTTGAAAGAGAGAAAGATACTGAGAACGAGCAGAGGAGGGGCAGAGAGAGGGAGGGAGACTCAGAATCCGAAGCAGGCTCCAGGCTGCGAGCCATCAGCACAGAGCCCAATGCAGGCCTTGAACTCACGAGCCACGAGATCATGACCTGAGCCGAAGTTGGATGCTTCACCAGCTGAGCCATCCAGGCGCCCCCCAACCCTAAGCTATTTTAAGTGTCTAATTCCCCTACGAGGCCGGACCACGTAGGAGAGAAACGCTAGAGGAATCTTAGCAGGATGCAATTACCGGCAGGGGGCTGGCAAGGCTGAGCAGATACAGTCTCCAGGTCAGTAGGGCCAGTGTGCAGGGTCAGGGTGCGGGCGCCAGCTCTCCTTGGGCCCTGTCCCAGGTCTCCTGGCAGACGGCCATCGCGCACCGGCGGGAGACATAACTTTCCACCTGTCTCGGGTTGCGACACGCATCTGCTGCGCACTCACGCCTCTGTGTCGTGAGCACGACTTTGGATTTCACACTCAAGGCTGTGCTGTCTCCCGGAACACCCACCATGGAGAGACACCCTGTCCCGACACCTGGAGCCGGAAGGAGTCGGTGGACGGTTTACTTAGGTGCGGCCAGGAGACTCACAGGGATGTGTCTGCAAAATTAACCGAAGCCGACTGCGCCCCAGACCTACAGGAGGGACAGCTCTGCGCAAGAAGCATCGGCATGCCACAGAGGATCGACCCGATTGAGCCGCAAAGAGCCTGGGTGTGCACCATGCGTGCCGTGAGAGGGACAGTGACCCAGATGGCAGGATAGCAAGGGGAGGCTCGCAAGCACTCGCTCGCGGGGCGTCGGCTGACCTGCCCGCATCACGAAAGGTAGTGGTGCCCAAGTTCACAGACCTGGCATCGGGCTCCGGAGGTCAATGCCCTCCCAAAGGACACACAGGTAGTCACGGTAGAGCCAGGCTGGAGGCCAGCCCTTCCTTAGCTGCAGCCCTTGGAGGCCCTCTGAAAGACAGAGACCAAACTGAGGGTTGACGGAGGGAGGTGGGTGGGGGATGGGCTGGATGGGGGATGGGGACTAAGGAGGGCACTTGTGATGAGCACTGATGTTGTATACAAGTGATGAATCCCTGAATTCTACTCCTGAAACCAATATTGCACTCCCTGTTAACGAACTACGATAAAAATTAAAAAAAAAAAAATTTTGGAAAACACAAAAAAGAGATACAAATGGAAAAGTCAAGGCCCCACTGGGACTTGCCGAATCACAGCTGTGGGGGCTGGGGCCCAGCGAGTCTGTGATTCCACAAGCTCAGGTCTGAGAACTCCAGCCCAGCAACGCCATCCACATAGCTGCACGAGACAAACATCGAAGTCCGGGCAGTACCCTCTCTTCTCCAGCAACACATCAGTCAGTCTTCCCATTTCACCGGCCACCCTTCCAAACACGCCCACCTTTCCAACAAAACCTGAGCCCTCCACTTCTCTGCTGTTGGTCCACCGCCATCCACCCTCTCATCTCAGGACCGACCAGCTGGCCCCCCCATCGCTCCCACTGGGCTCTCTCAGTGCAGAACCCTCAGATGCTCCCAGACCAGCCAATCCCCCTCAAGGTAAACCCCATGCCTTTCTTTCACAGCGCTGACCACAGTCCTGACTTCATATCCGAGCATGAGTACTGGATGAATGCCTGCCTCCCTGAGGGCAGAGATGGTATCTATACGTCTCTTTTGTTTTTTAAATTAAAAAAAATTGTTTTAAGTTCATTTCTTAGAGACAGACAGCACGAGCGGGGAGGGGCAGACAGAGGCAGAGAGAGAGAGAGAGAATCCCAAAGCAGGCTCCGTGCTGCCAGCGCAGAGCCCAATTCAGGGCCCAAACCCACGAAACCCCGCGATCATGACCCGAGCCAAAACCAAGAGCTGGATGCTTAATTTGCCTTAGCCACCCAGGCGCCCCTTCTTCCACTTTTTAAATAAACTTTAAATTTTAGGATGTGTTTAGATTTACAGAAAAATCGCAAAGATAGTACAGAGTGTCCATATACCCCACCTTTCTCCTGCTAACATCTCATATGCCTACGGTACATCTCTCACTAGTGAACCAACAGTGACACATTATTGTTAACTAAAGCTCATACTTCATTCCCTTCTTTGGGTTTCCTTCGTTTTTACCTAATGCCTTCTTTTTTATGTGCCAGGACCCCACCCAAGACACCACTCTGTATTTAGTCCTGATGCCTGCTCAGGCATCTGTGGACTGTGACATGTTCTCAGACCTTCCTTGTTTTAAGTGACCTGGACAGTTTCAAGGAATACTGCTCAGGTAGTTTGTAGAACGTTCCTCACCTGAGTTGTCTGATGTTTCTCCCATGGTTAGATCGCAGTTGGGTGTTTTGGGGAGAGAGACCCCACAGGGGAAAGTGCCATCTGACCCATCAGATGGAGGGTACATGCTCTCAACATCACCTGTCACCGTTAATGTTAATCTTTACCATCTGGAAGAGGGGTGCCTGTTGGGTTTCTCCACTGTAAAATTGTTCCCCCACCCCATCCCTTCCATCCCACTCCTTTTGGAAGGAAGAAACTCTGTGCAGCCCACACTTCGGGAGAGGGGAGGTACGTTCCACCTCCTTGAGGGCAGAGTATCTTCATAAGTTGTTTGGACTTCTTCTGCAGGGTAGACTTGTCTATTCCCCCCACCCCCCTTGTATTTATTTAGTTGTGTATCCAAAACTACTTTATTCTGTTGCTCACACTGTTCTGGCATGGCCACTGAGTACCCTTCCAGCTGGCACCTTTGTCCTTTTCAAATGGCTCTATCATTGTGGTTTTTTGCTTTGTTGGGGGACATTTCCTTATTTCTGGCATTAAAGATACCACAGGTGTCTCTAGTATGTTGCCTACTCCACTCCTAGGTCATCATTTCTCTCTTCCTTGGGATTGAGAGTGGTATTCGAAACCAAGATCTGGGCACAAAGTGTGCTCACTGCTACTAGGACGTCACTGTCTCTAGACCCTCTCAGATGACAGAGAAAGGATACATATAAGTATACCTAACCTGTATATGTACACACATCTGAAGTATTTCTCTCTATATATCCATCTGTATCTATGTTAACCTAAACATCAAGTCCTACTGTTATCTCCATCCCTCTGCTTCCACTTTCTGAAAGAGAAAATTGTTGAAAACTGATATAATTTCCTCCTTAAATGTATGATATATTTCGTCAATGAAACCACAGGAGCATGGTGCTTTTTGTTTTTCAGGTAGGGAGGAGGCTATTAATTATTGACTTAACTTGGAAAGAGTTTGCAACTTCCAAGAATTAGCCTCTTTCATATACACCGCCACATTTGTGAGGACAGAACTTTCCCCAGTATTTGGTTATTGTCTCTTTGATGTGCACAGAATTAGCAGTGATGATGTCTCTTTTATTTCTGATACCGGTAATCTGTGTCTTTTCTATTGTTTTCCTGTTTTCAATTTCAAGGATTTCTGCTCTTGTTTTAATTATTTCCTTTCTTCTTCTTGCTTTAGGCTTTATTTTCTCTTTTATTTTGCAGTTTTCCAAGGTAGAAGCACAGGTTATTGATTTTACATCTTCCTTTTATCTAATAGATGCATTTACCTCTATAAATTTCCTTCTAAGCACTATTTTGGCTGCACCCCACAAATTTTGATAAGGGGTATTTTAATTTTTATTCTGTGGGGAACACTTTTACATTTCCCTTTACACTTCTTCTTTGACCCACTAAGTATTTAGAAGTCTGTTGTTTAATTTAAAAATATTTGGGGATTTTACAGAGGTCTGTTACTGATTTCTACGTTAATTCCATTGTATCCTGAAAACACAATTTATATTATTTTATATTCACATAAATTACACATTATTTTTTATTCATACACATTACATAAGAACTTATGTTACCATACGTTTTCCAAGAACGCTCTCTATCTTGATGAATGTTCCATATGAGTTTGAGAAGAATGAGTATTTTTCTGTTGTTGGATTGAATATTTTACGAATGTTGAGTAGATCAACAGGGTGCAAGGTGCTGCTCAGGTCACGTGTACCGTTATTGATTCTCTACCTACTTAGTCTATCAATTACTGACAGAAGGTGATGGAGATCTCCAACTACAACAAGGGATTTGCCTATTTTCTTTTCGGTGCTATCAGTGTTTGCCTTGTGTATTTTGATGTCCTTTGTTAAGTGCATACATGTTTAAAATTGTTCTATCTCTTTGGATAAGTGATTCCTTTATTGTTAAGTAACACTCCTCTTTATCCCTGATGGTCCCATTTTCTGAAGCCTGTTTTATTGAAAATTAATATAGCTATTCCATCTTTATTTCGAGTGGTGCTAGCATGGACTATCTTTCTCCATTCCTTTAGTATTAATCCACATATGTCTCTACATTTAAGGTAAGTTTGTTTTTGTTTTTTTTTTGCAACGGGTGGGTCACGTTTTTTGATCCACTGTTATAAACTTTGTACTTTAACTAGGGTACTTAGACCATCTGCATTAAAAGCGATTACTGATTTAATTGGATTGATATCTAACATGTTTGTAGCTTTTTTATTCATAGAATTTGCTCTTTACTCTCCTCTTTTTCTGCTTTCTCCAGTTTTAATCAAGGATCTTACATGATTCCATTGTAGATGCTCCCAGCATATCTTTTAAAACTTTTTAGTGTTGCCCGGGAGTTTATAATATACATTTAAAACCTAAATTTTAAATCGAACTTTCAAATGACACTATGCCACTTCACATACAGTAGAATTACCTCCTAACAGCATTCCTGTTCTTCCCTCTGAACATCTGTGACAATACCACCATTCATTTCACTCACACGTGAGAATCATTCCGTACACAGTTACTTGTACTACTTTAAATAAACACCTGCCTTTTAGATCAATGAAGAATAAGAAAAGTAAAATATTTTATTTTACCTTCATTTTTTCCTTTGCTGATGCTCTTCCATTCTTCGGGCAGATCCAACTTTCAGATCTATACCTTTTGCCTTCTGGCTGAAAAATTTCTTTTACATTTTTTTTTTTGTAAGGCCAATCAGCTAGTGGCAAATTTTCTTAGCTTTTGTTTGTCCAAGAAAGTCCTTATTTCTCTTTTGCATTTGAAGGATACTTGAGCTGGATATAAAATTCTAGGTTGGCACTTGTGTTTTTTTTCTTTTTTAACATTTAAAATATTTCGAAAGGGCAGTTCTGGTTTGCACGGTTTATGATAGGAAATCTATAAATAACTCTCACCCCCTGTTCCTCTGTGCTTAGGGTCTCCACCCCTCTCTGGCTTTTTTTCAAGATTTTCTCTCTGTCTCTAGTTTCTTTCTTTCTGTGAGTTTTCTGGATCTGTGTTGTGGTGACTGCATGTTCCCTTCCCTTTTAGTATGCCTAGTAATTTTTTGCTGAAACCTGGAGTGTTTTGATTTTTTTTTGACAACCTGTTTTTTTGGTTGTTGAAAACCTAGACGTGTTGAATCAGGTAATATGAACTGAAGTGAATGGACTCGTAGTGTGAGGATTTACATTACCATCCTAGAATTTCTGTAGCTGCAGGTGCCAGACTTCACATTCTTCTGTGCCCTGTTTGTGTGTCCCCCATTGCCTTTGGGTTTCCTCTGAGCCCTCCTGCTCAGAAGAGTGCATGTCCTGTAGTTCTTTCCTCTGCCCGCCATCCACAGTTGTACCACACCCCACTGGAGGCAAGGCACGAAGGAAGGGGAGTACTCCTGGGGTACCTGGGGGGCTCAGTCAGTTGAGCATCTGACTTCAGCTCAGGTCGTGGTCTCTTGGTTCATGGCTTTGAGCCCAGTGTCAGGCTCTGTGCTGACAGCTCAGAGCCTGGAGCTTGCTTTGGATTCCATGTCTCCCCCTCTCTCTGCCCTTCCCCACTTATTCTCTCTCTCTCTCTCTCTCAAAAATAAATAAACATTTAATTTTTTTTTTTAAAAAAGAAGGGGAGCATTCCATAACAGCACACTAACCCTCAGGCTCTCCCTGAGCCAGGGCCATAAGGCTGTGATCTGCACAAGTGTTTTCTCCAGTGGTGTGGCTTCTTTTTTTTCTCAAGCCCCACACTTTCTATCCTGCCTGCTATGTTCCAGTAATTTACTTGAAGCCTAATCCCCATTAACCATGGGTGTGTGATTTTTTTTTTTTTTTTTTTTTTTGTCCTTCAGGTGACATAAGACGTCAGGAGCGCACTGGAGTAGGAGGAATCCCTCTTTTTCAATGGGGACACAGTGGTGACAAGATCTTCTCCCTGGACAAGAGCCTGTTATAGAGAAGGTTCTGGGTGCATTTTTTTTTTATTTACTTAAATAAATTTTTCACTATATTGTAAAATAGTTCATTTATTTCAAAATCATGTCGTCCACAAAAATAGTCAAATCCAACTTGATTTTAAAAAATTATTACCCTAGGGGTACCTGGGTGGCTCAGTCAGTTAAGAATCCAACTTGAGCTCAGGTCATGAACTCATGATTTGTGAGTTCAAGCCCTGCATTGGGCTCTGTGCTGATAGGTCAGAGCCTGGAGCCTGCTTCAGATTCTGTGTCTCCCTCTCTCTGCTCCTCCCCCACTCGTGCTGTCTGTCTCTCTCTCTGAAGTAAATATTAAGAAAAATTAAAAAAAAATATTTCCCTATTTATATGAGAAAGAAACAAAATACAGCAATTCTCATGGTGTGTGGTAATGTCCTAAAAAATGACCCTGAACACTGAATTAGTGAATAGGAACCACTGCTTCTAGGGGAAGTACAGACTAGGTTCCGGGGGGTCTGTGGTCACACATTTCCATCAACTAATCAATGCACTGTCTTGTTCTTTTATAAGATGCTATATGTAAGTCTTAGATTCATCCTTTATCCATTTTTTCTTTTCTTTCCTTTTCTTTTCTTTCCTTTCCCTTTCCCTTTCCTTTCCTTTCCTTTTCTTTTTTAAGTAGGCTTCCCACCGAGAGAGGAACCCACCGCAAGGCTTGAACTCATGACCATGAGATCAAGACCTGAGCTGAGATCAGGGGTCCGACGCTTAACCGACTGAGCCACCCAGGCACCCCTCATCCTTTATCCATGTTGAGGGACTTCCAGAATATTCACAAGGGCATCCATGGTCACAAATGAGACAGAAAAGTATAGGTTATTGTAAAAATCAGTACGGCGGTAGATAGATACTAATATGTGCAAAATTTATACCTCAATTAGTCTTAGCTCCTGATAACTCCGTCTTGCTGTATTTGTCGGCTCTAAAAAATTTCCTGGCATCTTCAAAACCATAGGTTTTACATACATGTATCAAAAAGAAGTCCACGGCCTGCGACAAGTCTGTCTGGTCTGCTAGAACAGATGTTCATATTTGCTGTAGACGAGCCACCAGGTAACATGGCAAAGATCAGCATCATGTGCATAAATCAGTGCAGCAGAGGAAACAAGAGAATGAACGGCCTTTGCCCCAAAGGGGACCCGAGCTTGATTTGTCAGTCCTGCTGCTCCTTCACCAGCCCTCTGGTCTTGGGCAAATTACCGTCCACAAAAAGGACATAGCTTTCACCTTATTTGGAATGTTCTTTTAGGAGAAATAAGGGCAAAAAAATAGGTAAAATGGCAAAAAATGGCAACATTTGTTAATTATGAATGTGTTGGGACTTGTCTGTATTTGTAAATTTCCTTCCCGAAAGAGGGCTGTCAGGAAGAATAAATGAGGTCATGTCAGATCAAGACCTGGGGCTCCTGTTCTTCCTCCCCTCCCCTCCCCTCCCCTCCCCTCCCCTCCCCTCCCCTCCCCTCCTCTCCCCTCCCCTCCCCTCCCCTCCCCTTTCTTTTCCTTTCCTTTCCTTTCTCCTTTTCTTTCTTTCTTTCTTTCTTTTTAATGTTTATTTACTTTTAGGGAGAGAGAGACAGAGTGTGAGCAGGGGAGGGGTAGAAAGAGAGAGGGAGACACAGAATCTGAAGCAGGCTCCAGGCCCTGAGCTGTCAGCACAGAGCCCAACGCGGGGCTCTAACCCACGAACCGTGAGATCATGACCTGGGCCAAAGTTGGACCCTTCACCAACTGAGCCACACAGGCACCCCTCCCGTTCTTTCCTCCAGTCTGACCAGAAACAACCTGACTGCAGGGAAGGCTCTTGGCTACTGCTACAGCCCCAGCACCTAGTACTGTTCCTGGCTGGTGGCAAGTGGCCAATAAATCAATGTGCTGACCGGATCAAAGAGTCAGCCAAGCAAACAGCCCTGTTTGGCCATGTAGATCGGAGAGGCTGGCAGGAGCCAATAGTGCCACACGAATTTTTTTGGTCATTAAGAATAGCTCGTCTGTGTATTCTTACCTGTTCCTGAAGAAACTTAACGAAAATGCCAAACACTCTAAGTTGCTCCGTAAGATAAGTATCAAAACATCAGGTAGTTTGTGCGTTGACAGATTGAAGAGGTCATGACCCCCTCCTCTCTGAAATAACCCCAAACAAGAACAGGAAGAGAAAGGCCACGGAATTAGCAGACACCCTCTAACCCCAAACGACAACTTGGGGGGAGCAGAGCCCAATGCAGTGAAGGCTCATTCCCAGAGCATGAAGGCCCTCAGGGCAGGTGGTCAAGGAAGGGACCCACCACAGACCTCAGACGAAGCCCGGAGAGCTGGGGCCCCCACAGCAGTGGGGGAGTCCACCATTTCTTAGGGTGGAGAGATTCTGAATGGCCAATTCTGAATTAAGCCAATTCCTCCTCTCTCTCTCTCTCTCTCTCAATCTCTCTCTCTCAAACCAATACATAAACTTTAAAACAATAAAGGTGACCAGCAAGAGGAGAGACGGGGGGCAGGCGTATAAAGAACATTCCCCAGAACGTCCCAAGGGGCTGACGACATCATGGCCGCACGCATGGCTGTGGAATCAAAGGACTTCATGGAATAATCCCGCAGTTAAAGCAGTGGCTTGAACCGGAGACACGAAAGCTAGTGGAGGAGACGGGGAGGCAGGGACAGCCGCCAGAGATAAGCCGGCAGAGGCAGGGGAAGCGGGAAAGAGAGCAGGCCCTCAGCTGTGAAGACAGCGATGGACAGAGTGGAGTCGCTCGAGGACGGTGAAAAGGCAAATCAACCAAACGCGAGGGAATGCAGCACGAGAGCAGAAGAAGGACAACAGAGACCCCAAAGACGCAAGCTCAGCCTTCCTGGAGCGGAGATGCTGGCCGAAGGGGTGGGACGCATGTTCAGAGCTTTAACGAAAGTAAATTTCCAGAAACGAGGGGGCCTTCTGCCTGGACTCTCTCACCCGGGAGCCTATCAGTGAGGAGGGGTGGATGATCTCAGCCGTCTCCCCGGCCGCCTTCCAGGCCCAAGGATGGGAGCCCACCCCGAGGGACACGCGGGCCAGCCGGGCCGGGGGCTGGCGCGCTGTGGGCAGGGAGCTTTGCACGCCTCCCCCGAGAATCAGAAGGCCCAAGCAGGGCTGTCTACACCACCTTCTCGACACCTGCTTTGCGATCTCTCCGGGCGTTTCCGAGCGGTGCAGATGCCCTGCTCCCCCCACCCCCTGACACCAGCCCTGACCTGCCTGGGTGTCCTCATGCACTGAGGCTACGCGGTCTGCCTTCCTGAACAAGCTGGATTAGCACAACAAAGAAAGTTCTAGACCAGAACCGAGATTCTCCACCCTGACTACAGCTTAGAATACCCTGAGTGGTTCATTTTTTTTTTTTTTTTTTAATAGTGCCTGGTGATGGAGTTCTAGCCCCAGATGACTCAGAAGCTCCAAGGCTGGGGCCCAGACATCCGGACTGTTTGAAAGCTCTTCCCGGTGCCCTGCGTGGCCAGGCAGGGGTGGAGGGGCATCGCTGCTCTGGACGGAAGGTTCTGGAGCCCCATGCTGACGCAGACAGAACCGGCCATGGGAGAGAGCAGTAACACGGCTGGGGAGGTAGAGGAAAGAATCCACTTTGCTCCGAAATCTAACAAGGTGATGTGTAGGCGGCGTCCGGGAAAAGGCGTGCGGCCAGGAGCATCTCACCCACATCGGCCCCGTGAACACAGCGATTCAGGTGAGGCACCTTGCCCTTGGCCGTCCCTGGCTGGGTGCGCATGCGTGTGGCCAGGCCGGCGAGCTAAATTTAGGAAGCGTGTGTTGCTAGGCTTCCTGACCACAGGCTGAATCATGAAAGGAAGTTCTAGAATTCCCAAACCCTTCCGAAATGCTGCTCGCAGGCTGCCTTATCTCTGGCCAAGTTCAGCAGCACAGGAACCCCAGAAATGGACAAACTGCCCAGACGGAGGGGGAGGCGGGGCGGGCGCCCCGCTGGGGCCGTCCCACCGGGCAGCACGGTCACCTGAGCAGTCCCCGGGTCCGCAGCCGCCGCCCCAGGATGCCCGCCTCTCAGCTGGTCTCGCCGAGCCCACTGCGCACGCTCCCGGAAATTAAGACCTCGGCTCCTGGCATCGCAAAGACCACAACGTGCGGAACATCCACACGGCCTTTTCTGCCTCCTGCCTTAGGAGGAACACGTCTCTTTGTAAATGGACACAACCTCGCATTCCAAATATTTTGAGACAATGATGTTGGATTTTTTTTTTTTTTAACTGCAGGGAAATGAACAAGTACAAAGGTTCTCTCCGTTACCTGAAAATCCTCTTGAATAAGAAACTAGTTTATTCCAGAACCCATACCGAACCAAGAGTGCTTAACCCAAGGACACGTCAGTCAGTAACCTTCTCCAGGGTTTTGTGTGTGTGTGTGTGTGTGTGTGTGTGTGTGTGTGCGTGCGTGCATGCACTTGTGCGGGTGGCGTGTGCATGTGTGTATGCCCGTGTGGTGCGTGCGTATGTGCGTATGCTTACGTGCACACGCGCGATGCGTGTGCTATATGCACGCGTGTCATGAGTGTTTTGGTGAACGCTATTGTGTTGAGCAGGTGATGTCACTATTGCAGAGGAAAGGGCCAGGCCAGATCCTATGGACAAGACTCGGGGGTCTCATCCGAAGGATGCGGGCGTCTTGGGGTCGCTGTCACCTCGCAGGGTCAGAGCCATTTAAGGAAATGGGAGGCACCGCGCTCACAGGTGGCAAAGCGGCAAGGGTTCCAGTCCCCTCCCCACGGCAGCGGCCCTGGCAGCGGGGGTAGAAGCTTGTGTTCCCCTGACTCCAGGAAGGAACAGCTCGGAGTTCTAGACCTCGCTTCCATGAGGGAAGGGCTGTTCGACTCTGCCCCCCACTCGGAGTGACAAGCCACGTGTGGCTACTGACCTTAACGTCTGGCTGAGGACCGATTTTCACATTTTATTTCCCTCTCGGTACTTGAAGCACGTGGCCACACGTGGCTGGTGGCGGTGTAGGGAACGCACGGCTCTAGCTCCGAGGCAGGGAAGCTGCAGGAAGGCCTTCTGTCCTCCCCTGGGTCACGTGTCAGCGGTGGAGCAGGACGCAAGTGACAGGACTGTCGGGAATCATCTTAACAATTCACCTCCGGGAAGTGGGCTCCCAGTTCCTTCTTACTCAGGACACATTTTACTCCCAGCACGTACACCAAACATCAAAAAGGGACTGTACCCAAATCCCATGTGACGTGTCGAGATGTAAGGGACAGTCAGAGCCCGCCCGGCATACACGAAGAGAGGGTCCATGCTGGAAACACCGTGCACGCAACCATGTCCACGATGTGGCTCCAGGCAGACACTTGAAAAGAGCATGACAGGGGCCAAAATGGTACCATGAGTGTTTTAGCGCTTCGGGGTAGGCGTGATGCCGTGACCCCGTGCGGAGGGGGTGTCCTTGTCCGACGACGGCACCGGAGAACAAGCACACCCCCTGGGTGTTTCTTGGTAAAACCCAGCAGGCTTCCCAAGCGCGACACCAGGGGATCGTTGGATTGCTTCGGAGTCAAGTGCCACCGTTGGGTAAGAGCCCCTCTTGTTTCTGCGACCCTCCCACCGTCTTCCAAAATCATTTTGCCCCTGAAAGAACCCCTTTCCCACAACCCAGGCGAACAGAGGGCTCCATGATTTCCCTGGCCCGAGCCACCACCCTGTTTCAGGCAGCCTCCTCTCTGCAAGCCAGGCTGCTGGTGCTGGCTCGGTGCATCTCTGAGCCCCGCGAGCCCCGGGAGACGGCAACTTCAGCCTCGTTTTGGAGATGAGCTCACGGGAGCCTAAGAAGTTTCCATGAACGATGGAATCCAGACCCACGTGCCTGGTACGCTTCTGCCAACCACGCTGCTCCCAGAGAGGGGCTCTAGGAGCGCTTCTGGGAACTGGGCATTTACGGGTCAACGCCGTGGTCCTAAAAGTTGGATTAGAAAGTATAAACATGGGCGCACGGGAGGAGTCCTGGGGGCCCGCCAGGTGAGTATAGCACGGTGCCCCACGTGTGAGCATAGATGGACGGAATCAGCACCCGGAAGGGCACAGACGCAGACTGTCCCCAGATGGCCCACAGCCAGAGCAGCCCCCACGTCACCGTCTGGCTGCAGCCAGCAAGGCCTCACAGCCAAGCCACAGACGCCCAGAAACCATGGCCCCAGCTCTCATGAGAAAAAACCACCCCCACTAAGTACAGGGTTCTAGAACCATGCTAACCAGTCATCTTGAAAACGGAAACCGTGCAGGGGGCCTGGGGGGGCTCAGTCGGTTGAGCGTCCGACTTCGGCTCAGGTCACGATCTCACAGTTCGTGAGCTCGAGCCCCGCGTCGGGCTCTGTGTGGACAGCTCGGAGCCTGGAGCCTGCTTTGGATTCTCTGTGTGTGTCTCTCTTTCTGACCCTCCCCCGCTCTCTCTCTGTTTTAATGGAAGCCGTGCAAGGCCCTCGCGTGGAGAGTGCCAGCTTTTCTATCAGTCTGGGGCGTCCGTTCCTTCTCTGAGAATCACTTCGTGTGTGTGTACCTCCTACAGGCCAGACAGTCGTGCAGGGAGCACACGGGCTTTCTGGCTCACACCCCTTTTCCCCCAACTCCAGACGCGCGGACCTCGTGGCGCAAGTTCGGAATGGAGGGGGTGTCCGCGGTGTGACAGCGGGTGAGCTCTCCGGCCCTCTGCCTCCCTCCCTTTCTCACACGCGTGTACACGCAGGGGCACACCATTCTAACGCGCCCAGAGTCTCTGCCATCAAAGGCACACAGGTCTGCCGTTACACGCGGTGCGCCAATAAACTCTAATTTGATGGCAGGTGCACTAGGCTTTGACAACGTGCCTGTGGGCCATGAAGTGCCACGAACTGGTTCTCAACCTCGGCTGCTGCACTTGCCTGGGAAGGGGCGGGAGCTTTCATGAACGTCCAGAGGCACAGTCACCCGCCAGACGGCGTCCCAACCAATCCGTGTGGGCACCTGCGGGTGAGCCGAGCCTGGGTCACGGCCGGCGGCACAGGGCGGGGATCCGGCCAACCTCTGCAGGTCCCCCTCTTCGTTTGGACACGGGCGTCCAGACAGTCCTGCAGAAGTTCTGCTCTGAGTGAGCTCTCCTCCAGGCTCGTCCTATCACTGCTCTCTCTCCCAAGCACACCTGCTCATTTTATTATGATCGCCATAGATGCCAAAACCTCCTGTCTGCAGAGGCAAAAGGTGCATCTCACTGTTTCCAAACCAATGTTACTGCCCTCCCCAGGTCAGCTGCTGCTCACAGTTTGGGGCCTTTGCTTCCAGAACACTCAGCATATTTTCACGTGCACGCGCGCGCACACACACACACACACACACACACACACACTTGTAGAGGCAGACTTGTGTGTGTATGTAGTAAATTACATCCGTCGCCTACATCCGTCCATGCATGAACGTGTTGCGAAAAATATAGAGTGATACACTACATGCTACTTTTCCACCGACGGTAACTTGGACATCTTTCTATTTTGGTTTACGAAGATTCCACAGTTAAAAAAGAATTATTTTAATGTTTATTTTTGAGAGAGAGACACGGAGTGCAAGCAGGGGAGGGGCAGATAGAGACGGAGACACAGAATCCGAAACAGACTCCAGGGTCCGAGCAGGGCTCGCACAAGATTCCACATTTTTTAAAAGACCGCCACAGGGGATGACGATGCAGGGACAGACCACCATTTATTCAACCAGCTCCCCTTCCTGATACGTATTTCTTTTTTTCCTTTCCTGTTTTTTTTTTGTTTTGCTATTACAAAATGAACCGTTGCAACGAATTACTGTATGCATATACATTGCTTCACTTCTGTCAATTTATATGTGTAGTAAGTTCCTAAAAGTGAAACTATTGAGCTAAAGCACATGCACAGTTTAAGTTTCAGAAGACGATGCCCGGCCACCCTGCCAGTGCTCACCTGTGCCAGTGTCCTGTCCTCCCCACACCTGTCACAGAGCTAACCCTTCAGTCAACACTCACTGCAGACACGCAGGGCATGTCCATGCACTTTTCCTTTGCTTTTTTTTAACTGCTTATTTGTTTCCTTGACGGAGGTTTCTACCGGACTGTGTTCATTTTCCTCATTGACTGGAAGGAACTCACTGCGTATCAAGGCTATCAGTCCTACACCTCAGGCATTGCATGTAAATCTATGTCACAGGGTTTTGTTTTTTTTTGCCACGTATTTATATAGTTTTTCATACCTATAGGGACTTGCTTAAAATCTTAGGAAATCATACTCATTCACCTTTTTCTTGATTTTGTATTTTCTATCCTATTTAGAAAGGCCTTCTTCACACCATAATTATTTAAAAACGCACCTGAGTTTTTCTTTTAGTCCTTCTCCCTCTATATATATATATGGCAGGAAGATATTTATATAATATATTTATATATATATTTTTTTTTTTTTGAGAGAGAGAGAAAGTGATCAGAGGAAGGACAGAGAGAGACAGAATCCAAAGCAGGCTCCAGGCTCCAAGTTGTCAGCACAGAGCCCAGCGCGGGGCTCGAACCCATGAACCGCGAGGATCATGACCTGAGCTGAAGTCAGATGCTTAACCGACTGAGTCACTGAGGCGCCCCTCCTGCTGTTCTATTTTTATTCTTTGCTCAGCCTGGAACTTATTTTGGTATAAAAAGTAAAGCTTTCCCAAGAACACGAATGCCCCACGTCCCCTTCCTGGATGGGAGATGTGCCTCGTGCCTCCCAGGACCATCCCACGTGTAATTCGGGCTGGCTTCTCCACTATCCCCTGCACCTGTGCCCTTACATCCTGTGGCTCCTGTCTCTCCTTTCCGCCCCTGTTTTGCATTGTGTCCCTAAGTTTCTTTTTTTCTTTTTTTTCTTTTCTTTCTTTCTTTTTTTGCGAATCTCAAGGCGGAAGAAAAATGGTAACTCAGGCATTTCAACTTGCTTAGCTTTGTTTGGTGCATGTGGACACAATGTTCTGGAACCATCTGTCTGCAACGTGCACCTCAGGTGGCCTCCACGCCTCTCCGAGGCCAGGCCCGGAGAGTCCCCTTGTGCTCTTGACCCCAGCATACAAGGCCACCGTGATGAGGGGCCAGACTTCACTTGACCTCCTGTGATGACTGACCCGACATGTCCCACAGATTCCTATGTTGAGGTTCTAAACCCCCAGCACCCAGAATGAGACTTTATTTGGAAACCGAGTCCGTACAGGGGTGATTACGTTCGCATGAAGCCATTATGGAGGGCCCTATCCAATATGACTGGTTTCCTCATAAAAAGGGGAAATTAAGACACAGACACACACCCAGAGGGAAGAAGGTGTGAGGACACAGGGAGAGGACACCATCCACAAGCCAAAGAGACAGGCCCGGGACAAACCCGCCCTGCAGGCACTCTGGTCTCAGACCTCCGGCCTCCAGAACTGTTTAAACCACCACCTTTCGCCTCCTCTGTTTGGGCAACCGTAGCAAAGGAACGCCACTCCTCTCTCGATGGATGCCGACCCGATTTCCAGAGTCTTCTTAGAAGAGATAAGCCAGGACTACCTGGCCGCCGTGTCTTTGCAGAGACCGGCGGCTCCTTCGCGGGCACCCTGCCTGACGTTCTGCCTCTCTTCTAGGGTGCACGCTCTCACGGCAGACGACTGTGTCACAAATGTGGCCACCATCGGACAACACGGAGCCGGAAAACGTCCTTCCTCGCCTGTTCTGTTCCACCCGTCGGGACACCTCGCGCTTTCCCTCCCCACGCTCGTGGCGATTCTTCCCCTTGTGGGGCAGCCTGAGGCATCGACCGCGGCTTGGCGGGCCCCTTCAGACACGCTTCCACGTGGCTCCAGTTCACGCTGACGGTGAACTTGGAAGTGAGTTTACCGTGTGTCGAAAAGAGACAAGACCTAAAATCATCAGATGTTTGCATATTAACCCCTCATTGATTCAGGACTTTTTGGTCCAACTCCTACTGAGTGAGCTTAATTTCCCAACACAAAGCTATAAAGATAGAAACAGCATGGCCCCCTGCGCTCATGCCCTCCCTCTGCCTTCTTGGGTCTCCTCGTGTCCAGGACAGGACCCCACGTCCCCTCACTATGCACGGCAGCAGATCCCTTGTCGGAGCAGCAGGTGACAGTCGCAGTTCTGGACTCCCAACACAGCCGTTTGAGGCTTTGCAATGCAGGAACACCCCTGAGCAGCTGGACAAGTCACGTCAGCTCTCTGGGCCTGACTGCTTCTCAGCAGGTGAATCCGATGGTCCCCCAGGTCCCTTCCATTTTAACACCCCGTGCATCCTTAAACGTGCGTCTGCGAAAGTTACGCTTCCGGGCTGGCCACGTTCCAGTAATCGGCATGGACGCCACAGCGCAGCCCTCTGCTGGGACACACTCCCTGCCTGAGCTCCAGGCTGCCTGGCCCCGCTCCCAGGGCCACAGGCCACACCGAAGGAGCCCCAGGCCTGTCATCCAGCCCTGCCCTGGCGAGCTCCTCTCCTTCCTCCTCCTCGCTGTCACGTCCTCACACAGCTATGACCATCAGCTGATTGGGGTGGCTAACAACAAAAAAAGGAAGTGGTGAGTTCCTCTTTGAGCGGACGCAGCAGCTACAAAGGCAGAGGAGGGAAAGAAACACCATTAAAACTGTCACACAGACTCTGAGTCCATGACCGTGATAGGAGTAAAGGCGGCCCGCTGCTGGCAGATGGCAAGCCCCTGCCATGGCCAAGAGACAGAGCAAGACGGGCCGAGCCCGAAGGCGGAAACCACAGTCCACGTGCAGGCAGGGAGCAGGGGCAGGCTGGGAGCTGGGAGAAGGCCCAAGGGCGTGGTGTCCGGGAATGCCAGAGCCTTGGGTGGGGGGGGAGCGGAGCAACCAGGCGGCCCAGCCCCCTCCAGCCCCTCTTCCCTGCTGAGCAGTCTCTGCAGGAAAGACATGCATTCAGAGAGGCAGGGCACGACCACATCCGAGAAGGACAGAGCGCCCCTGCACCCCACACGCTGGTTCCTGCCTCCCCCTGCCCCGTGCATACCTCACCCCTCCTATCTCACGGGGACAGGCTAGGAAAGAGCCACAGAACAAACGCGGACTCAGAAGACGAACTCCTAGGCCACCTTGGGGGGGAAAAAAAAAAAGACCAGCCACATCCTAGGATCACCAAGCACAGCAGGAAAGCTCGCCCTGCATAAAGGAAAGGCACCAAATGAGCCAACAGATGAGCCCATGCCAAAGGAAGACAGAGGCCACACAGCAAAAAGAGAATGTCCACACTGGAACCCGTAAGAAACACCACAAACACTGAAGGTATCATTAAAAAAATAAAGGATTAACTATATTCCTTGGAAACTAACCACCGGCTTGCTGCAATATAACAGCTTCGATAGATGGATTTGATAACTGGATGGACAGGGCGAAGATCTTTCTCGAGCCACTTGATGGTTCTGTGAAACACAATTCAAAGGGCAAAAGAGGGGGGAAACATGAATGAAAACGTGCGGTCACTGCAGCTTTGTTTATAATGTCAACAATTAGGTGGCCAGCTAGCTCGGTTGGTTAGAGGCGATGTGCTAATAACCAAATATCAAAAATTAGCAGGGGTGGGGAACCCTAAATGTCTATCAGTAAATGATCATATTTTCCAATCTGTGGAATAAAACACAATGATCACGGATAGGAAGACCTCTTCACTCCTCGGCATGTTGTCGATTAAAACAAGAAAGTTGCAGAATGATACTGGTGTTAAGAACCACGCACACGCACACGCGCACGCGCAGAGGACCGAAGGCTGGAGGCAAACACACTAGGCTGCCCTCCCACAGAGGGTGCTGGTCACACAGGGGTTACTGGTCCCGGTCTTTTCTGAATCTCTCCCTGATGGACACATACCGGTGCACGTTCTGCATTTACCACCTTAGAAAACGCTAGAAGGTCCTCCCAACTTGGAGGTCAGAGAAACTTAAAAATGCCAGAAGGTTCTCCCAACTTGGAGGTCAGAGAAACTAACTTCAGAAATAGTATTTGGGGGCGCACCTGGGTGACTCGGTTAGTTAAGCGTCTGACTCTTGATTTCGGCTCAGGTCATGATCCCGGGGTGGCGGGATCGAGCCCCACACCGGGTTCCATGCCGAGTGCGGAGCCTGCTTAGGATTCTCTCTCTCTCCCTCTGCTGCTCCTCTGCTCTCTTGCTCTCTCTCAAATAAAAAAATAAATTACTAACGAAATCGTGCTTATTCACCCATGACCCATTTGGGAGTGCTATTATTAGTCTTGCCCCAGACTGTAGGAACACATTCCTAGAGCTGGCCTCGTGGGAGTGGCCGTGGTGGTCATCTCAGTCCCAACCGCGGGCCAGGTATGGGGGCTACCCACGTGGCTCCGTGGTACATCTCAGTGAACCCCCCTGTGGTCGTTCTATTCACAGAGATCGAAACAAAAGCTTAAAAACAATGAGACTTGAACCGAGAGGAACTTTGGACCCCTACCTGCCCTCAACCGCTGCTGATAAAAATACTCAGTGGCCGTGACTCTGAGGCATCATAGCAATCAAGTGATCCAAACATTCTCAGCACTTGAGGTTAAAATAACCACAGCATTCTGCCTCCACCCATGCAAAGCCTGAGATCTTGTAAAGGGGCGGCAGGAGGCTACCAATCATTTCACGAAGGGGACCCAGGAGTCCCGATCCCCAGGATGCTCAAGGAACCAACGCATCCCACGGCCACGGAGGTGTGAGAGTGCCGGCAGGTGACCTCCCTGCACACGCCCCCTGTACCACGGCTCCGCACCCATAACAGCGGCCTGCCTGCTCGACCATATCCCATCCGACACCGCACGACTTGGGCAAAGAAAGCTTCCCTGGGAACACCATTTAAGGTCACATGGCACCTGCTTCGGGACGAAGGGATCCAGACCAGGCATCTGAAAAAAGTGCTGTGGGCTCCCCATTCCCAGGAAAATATATATATGCTCATCAACTGGATAATGATAAGAGGTGTGTTAAGACCCCAAACGGTAGAGCAAAGGTCTGACACTTTGCAGAAAATGTATTTAGTCAACCACCTTCCCACCACAGGCTTCTGATACGCATGTGGCGGGCCTGAAGAAAAACCATCAGACTCTGGCGAGAACGAGAAAGGCTCCAGGAAAAAAGAAAAATGGAACTGATCGATTGCTTGGTATATTTGACACAGTGAGAAAGCGAGGGGGGAGGGGGCGGTGAGTTTTGTGTCGGAGAGTTGGGGAGACCATTGTAACAGGCACAGAGCCAACCGGGAGAACACAAAAGCAATAGTTCGCCCAGGAAAAACAACCCAGGGCAATAAACTGGAACTATATCGCACACCTTGCTTTAGCAGTTAAGTATCATCACAATAAATACCAAATAGGCTTCTTCACCCCAAATGACTGCACGACTGTCAGGGGTGGTGGTCTGGGAAGGCCCAGGGCTCCCTTCTCACAGCAGGAAGTTGGCAGACACAGTCTAGAACTGATACATCAAAACCAAAGAACAAATGAGCCTACTGTCAGGAAACACGGTGGAAAGTTCTAGAAGAAATAGCCAAAAAGATGAAAAGGATTGCTTTGGGGAACAGCACTAGAGGGTGGGAACGTACTGCTATAAACGAGAATTTAATAAAAACCAAACTCAACTCTAGTCACACCTAAACTGTGACAAGTCGGCAGAAACAGCGTTAAGAAATTATCAGACGGACCAGAGCAGAATGAAGATTTCCCAGTTCTGACAAACAGCTGTAGTGAGACAGTGAAGGTCACATGTTGGACATTCGGATGCCCTTTGCAGCCCACGCACAGCATAGACAAACAAGCCAATATCTAAATGGTGGCTCTTCCCAAAACTAGGCTCCGGGCCCTCGGCCGTCCCTCCCCACTCCGCCCCCTGACTGTCCTGACCATGCCTGGGCCTGGGCCTCACTGACACCAGCCTTGGGGCGCTGTTGCTGGCTCAGCCTGAGTCCAGATGAAGCCTCTCTCATCCAGCGGGCCAAGCAGGGAGCCCCAGGCCCTTCTGTCCCAGGCCCCCGCCAGGGCTCCAGCACAGCACGGAGGGGTGGTGCCTTCTCCGGCTTCAGGAGCCAGGACCCCAGTGTCAGAGCAGGTACCCCAGGCCAGTGGATGCTACTCACCAGATACCATCTGTCACAGAAGCTGTTGCCCACCCTCCTTAGTAACTGGGGCGTCACTGCTCTCCCCTCACTACTTACCTCTTCCTCCCACCAGCAGCCCTTGGTAGCCTCCAGAAACCATTTCTGGTGGTTTCCAGAAATGGAAGAATCAAGATAGAGTCATTGTTGATTTGTTAAACCCACTGTAATACGACCCCAAATAGTCTTTTTCCTCCTGGTATCTTTGGCCTTGGCTAATTGTGACTGTGATTCTAATCCAACCACCTTTCAAGATTCATTGGGCAAAACTTACATAATTAAAGGTCAAAGGCAGCGATTTTCCAATGGACGCAAGCTAACACTTTGTCAGGCAAAACTTCAAGCTCACAGAACGAGTCCCTGCTATTAGGTCATCGAAATAAGTGAATGAAGTTTTCCTTGAATATCCGCTCTCTAGTTTTGTATTAATCTTCCCACAATGCCTCGGTCAAAAGCAAGACAAAACAAAAATCTATTTTCCAAGTGACAAAGATCAACTTGAGACAATGTCAAGTCCAAGGAGAAAAAAAAAAGTTCAGCATGTGACCATTTAAAAAAAAAATTCTCAGGGCGCCTGGGTGGCTCAGTCGGTTAAGCGTCCGACTTCAGCTCAGGTCATGATCTCTCAGCCCATGGGTTCAAGCCCCGAGTCGGACTCTGTGCTGACAGCTCAGAGCCTGGAGCCCGCTTCGGATTCTGTGTCTCCCTCTCTCCCTGCCCCTTCCCTGCTCACGCTCTGTCTCTCTCTCTCTCTCAAAAATAAACATTAAAAAAAACAAACAAACAGAAATGGAATAAAATGTCGAAACTTGCGATCGGGGGAGGGAAGTGAGGATCTGGGGCCGTTGGAAAAAAAAAATCTATACAGTGACAGTTGAGAAAGCAAAAATTAGCTTGGATTGTAAAAGCGCCCTGCCATCTTTCAGGCGCAGATAAGGGACAGAGAGCGAGCCAGCTGTGAAGAGAACAGGAAACACACTTCAGCGACACAGGGTGGCCACACGGTCTGTGTGTTCTCGCTCTAACATCATCGGCTGCCAGAACACTTGCTGTTGGAGAACGGTTTATCAGCAAGGCTGAAACGTCCTCTTCTCCCTTGGATCTACACCGTGAGTGCTATCGCTAAAACTTCAGCTCGGTCTCGCTGTTTCAGACTTCCCAGAAAGGGGAAACGGCCCATTGAATTGCAGGAGGTGTGAGTTACTGGACAGTAGAAATGCAATTTATTTTCAAAAGTAAACAGTAGCACCAAGGAGTCTCGTAGGGTCCCTGAGTCCTAACGCGAAAACGCTCTGAAAAACACGGTCTTGAGGTAAGTTTTAGGGAAGCTCGCTTAGTGACAACATCTGCCCTAGCCGGACACACGGCTATTTATAGTCTGTTCATTCCACTGGGGCAGACGAGTCAGTCTGTTGGTGCAGACAGCCGAACGGGTAAGATTACAAGGTGCTGTCCAGCGGAGTCGCCAACATGGCGGCAGCGTGCACACAGACCTTTCTAGATTCGGAGAAACCTTTTGCTCAGTGCTGACCGTGAGATTCCAAAGTTGAATTCTAAACTGTGGAAAATCCAGGATTCCAAAACATACCTTAGCACGAGGGTTTTGGAGACTAATTACGGACACGCTGTGTGCTGCATGAGTGACACCCTACAAAGAAGTCTCTGGTGTGAAAACAGAGAAATCAGAGGTGCCTGGGTGGCTCAGTTGCTTAAGTGTCTGACTCTTGACTTCGGCTCAGGTCATGATCTCACAGTTTGTGAGTTTGAGCCCCGCATCGGACTTCACACTGAGTAGGGGGCCTGCTTGAGATTCTCATTCTCTGTCTCTGGCTCTGTCTCTGCCCCTCCCCTGCTTGTGCTCTCTCTCTCTCAAAATAAATAAATACATATTAAAAAAAAAAAAACCCAACAACAACAACAACAGAGAAATCAGGGGCACCTGGGTAGCTAGTCGGCTAAGCATCTGACTTCACCTCGGGTCATGATCTCATGGTCCTGGGTTCCAGCCCTGTGTTGGGCTCTGGGCCGACAGCTTGGAGCCTGGAGCCCTGTTTCGGATTCTGTGTCTCCCTCCCTGTCTGCCCCTCCCTGCTCATGCTCTGTCTCTGTCTCTCAAAAATAAATAACATTAAAAAAATATAAAATAGGGGCGCCTGGGTGACTCAGTCGGTTAAGTGTCCGACTTCAGCTCAGGTCACGATCTCGCGGTCCGTGAGTTCAAGCCCCACATCGGGCTCTGGGCTGATAGCCCGGAGCCTGGAGCCTGCTTCCGATTCTGTGTCTCCCTCTCTCTCTGCCCTTCCCCCGTTCATGCTCTGTCTCTCTCTGTCTCAAAAATAAATAAACGTTAAAAAAAATTTAAAAAAATATATAAAATTAAAAAAAACAGAGAAATCAGACCTGCACTTAGATTTTTCAATATGAGCCTGGAGAAGGCTAACGGGAGTTGTCTCTGAGACAAAGATCTAGCAATAAAATTATCTTTCCATCATTCCGTTTCAGGAAAGGTAAACACCTAAAATATACACCTCATTGTTTATCCTAGCTTCCAACATTAAAAACTTTCTACTTATTAAGACTGCTTATAAAATCCTTCCTATGGAGGTACACCACATACAGAGAATACAAATCAATTTCTATTTCGCTGCAACCTTTCTCTGAATACACCCAAGGTATGATGTAGATGGAACATGACTTGATAAAGTAATTTTAACAGCCAAGATTTCTCATTTAAAACACCTAATAACTCTACAAGTTAAAAAAAATTTTTTTTGAACGTTTATTTATTTTTGAGAGACAGAGTGAGACAGAGCACGAACAGAGGAGGGGCAGAGAGAGAGAGGGAGACACAGAATCCAAAGCAGGCTCCAGGTTCCGAGCTGTCAGCCCAGAGCCCGAGGCAGGGCTGTAACCCATGAACCGTGAGATCATGACCTGAGCCGAAGTCCCATCCTTAACCAACGGTGGTGCCACCCGGGCACCCCATAACTCTACAAGTTTTTAAACGTTTTAGCTCTAGGACAAATGTATTCATGCACCGTCTGGACTTTTTTGGGGGGGAGGGGTGGGAGTGGGGGTGGCGGCACATCAATGAATTTAATTGCATTTCACTGACACGCTGCCTGTGTAACAGCAATGGATCTGTTCTTACTAAAACAAAGACTTCAGAGGCTAGAACCGTCTCCATTTCTTCCAGGAATTCCAAGTCCTCACAAGATGAACTCCGTTTTCCCTAGAAGATTCAGGAATGGACATTTCCCACTCCTTCCTACTCAGGGGCAGGCTTTCAGGGTGCAAGGAAACGAACAGCTAACTTCTGCTGAAGTTTTGCGGGGGATCAGTGGAACCTTGGGTGATTCAGGCAAACTCAGAAACACAACTTGCACCAGCCTGCAACGGAAAAAGATTCCCACTGCCCCTTCTCCGATGACCGTCTTTCCGGTTCTCCAACATTCGAAAACACCCAGAACCGAATCCCCTTTGCAGTCACGGAGGGCTTAAGACTTTGGAGCCACGTTGCCAAGACCCTGTTTAACGCAAACCTAAGCTGTCCTACAGAGAACCTCCTTTCCTTCTCCGAGTCCCTGGCTAAGGAAGCTACTTCACCATGAAAATGTGTCGAAAGGCGCGATCCTGCCGAATTTCAGCGGTGGCTCAGAAAGTTTCATGTTTTTACGCAACTGCCCTTTCTTTCCGTAGGAAAAGCCGCGAATGCGTTAGGCCCCCCCCCCCCGCCCCCCGCGGGCATATGAGCATCCGCACTGGGATACATACACACGGTGGAATTTTCCAGTGACTGCGGAGCCGGCCAAACGAAAGCGTGCGCGTCCCGCCCAGGTCCCCCGCGCCCGCGGCTTCCGCACCCCGGTCGCCCGGCCCCCGACGCACCCGGTTGAGCGGGGGGAGGTAGGGATTCAGCACCCGCCCGTTTTAACTGCGAACATTCGGACTGCCCTCGATTTTCAAAGGCCGAGGGCCCCCCGCGCGCACCTGCCCCGCCGGGTGCCGGGGCGCAGACCCCGGCCCGGGGGGGGGGGGGTGGGGATGCAAGGAGCGCATCCCCCCCGGCGCGCTGGTGCCCGCGGGCGCCGCGTCCACGCCGCCGGGCCCAGAGCGCGCCGCACACCTACCTGTGCCAGGTGAGCCGAGGGCGGGGCGCGGGGCGCGGGGCCGGGGCGGCTCGGGGCGCAGCGCGGGGCCGCCCGCTCCTCCTCGCTCCTCCGGCCGCTGGAGTCGCCTCAGCCGCCCAGCGCGAGGCGCTTCCTCATTTTCGGCAACTTCCTTAACGCGCCCGGGCAGGCCCCGCACTTCCTCCCGGCCGCCGCGCCCCAGCGCCCCGGGCCCGCCCAGCAGCCCGTGCGCCCAGTGCCTTCGCGCCCGGGGCCCGCCCCGAGAGTCCGCCCCGACCGACCCCGCGCTCCCCGACCCTTCCCCGACCCCTCCCCGTCGCCTGTGCGCGCCCGTGCCCGGGTCGCGCCCCGAGCGCCCCCTGCGTCTCCCGGCCCTTCCCCGGCCGCCTGTGCGCCCCGGTGCCCCCATGGCTGGGTCCCGCCCCGAGCGCCCCCCGCGTCCCCGCCGCCCGTGAGCCCTGGGGCCCCCAGGCCCGGTCCCGCCCCAGCGCCCCCAGGCCCAGGTCGCGCCCCAAGTGCCCCGGCGCCCCTGCGCCTGCCATCCAGTCACTAAGGGCCCGCGCTAGGGGCCTTCCTAAGCAGACCAGGGGCGCTACCAACAGCAGGCCACCTGGCCGGCCTGGCCTGCCACCTGGCTGTTTGAAGCAGCGGCCGCACTCAGGGGCGCGCCCAGTTCGCCTCGTCGTTGCGTGGGAAAAAGAGTGACCAGGCATTCCTGGTCACCAAGCCAGGGCGCTCCTGCTGATCTGAGAGCACAAGGCCTCCGCCGTCCGGCCAGGTGGCCTTGTGCTGTCCGTAGATGAGCAGCAGACTTCACCGCGCCCCTCTGGACGGGCCCAGCACGTCCAACGCGGCCGCTTTCTGAAGGCTCTCATTGTTGGAAGGTTCTTGACCGTGAGTTTAACTTGCTTCTTTCTACCCACGACCGACTCTCTGGCCTCGACCTAAGGAAATTAAGTCTAACATCTGCTGTAGTTTAAATACATGTTTTAAAAACACCTGCCTACGCTCCCTCCGCCATCCCCTCTCCCCACTTTTTCTATTGCACAGCCCCTTGGAAAACCTTGCTGTGAAACAGTTCCCAGGTCCTCATCTTCTTGGTAAGAGCAGTTGGCAGTACGTGTTTTGAAAGGATGTGCCCCGAGCCAAAAAAAATAAATAAAATCAAAATAAAGTGTACAGTGCGTTAGATTATAATTGCCGTGGAAAAACGCAAGGTGATAGGAGCAACAGACGCTCACCGGAACCCAGTCTCTCCCACTTGGACGTTCTCTTCCGTACATTTTTGTCATTAAATGTGTAACTCCAGTGAAGGATTTTTACCGTATTTGCTATATTTGTCACGCATTAGTTTTGCTTCCAACAGCAGATGAAATAGTCGCGCTCTCCAAACACAGTCTGCACAGCTTGCAGACGGGAGGTTTCCGGAGCGCACAGGCTGTTGTTGGACGTGGACAATGAGGACCAGCTTTGAATCTGTATGTGAGAGCAAACACCGAGCTTCCTAAGATTCTGTGTCCTCGGGGGCCGTTAGTGGAGATGAGGTTCTAGGTCTGTCCCCGCACGCCTCCCTTTGGCACTGCTGTGGTCGTCTGCAACTTTGAGTCATTTTAAAGTTAATTAGCGTGCTTCTAGGGATGTTGGAAAAAAATGTTAAAATCATCACACAAATCTCCAGGGAAAAAAACCTATCTAAAAGACAATTTAAAAATAGAATCTTTAGGGGCTTGCTCATTTGGTTAAGCCTCAGACTTCGGATCAGGGCCTGATCTCACAGTTGGTAAGTTCGAGCCCCACGTCAGGCTCTGTGCTGACAGGTCGGAGCCTGGAGCCTGCTTCGGATTCTGTGTCTCCCTCTCTCTGTGTCCTTCCCCTGCTATTGTTCTCTCTCTCTCTCTCTCTCTCTCAAAAATAAACACTAAAAAATACACACACACACACACACACACACACACACACACACATATGTTTTAAATCTTTAAAAATGACTAAATAAATAAAAGTCAACACATTTCTGCCAGAACTTTCTTCTTTCTTCCCCAGTGTCTTCTCCCTTTGCTGACTTGGCTGTTAACCCTTCACGGTAGTAAATCTTAGCTGTGACTATATTCCGGGTCCAGGAGGCCCTCCCAGTGAAACTTTTCACCATGTTGGTCTCGGGGATTCCCCACACAGTCACTGTTTAAAGGCTCCTGTCCCCTGCAGATTCTTTCTTTCTTTCTTTTTTTAATTTAAGAATAGCAAATGTGTTCCTTTTCTGGTGTTGCTGTGTTAATGGACATCTGAGGTCTCCATAGCTGTTCGTCTTGTATGTTTCCACCTGTTCTTGCTCATGACCAGGCTTCCTAGTGCACTTGGCTGCAATCTCTGTGAACCACTTACTGTCTTTATTATTTTTTTAATTTTTGTAACGTTTATTTTTGAGAAAGTGAGAGAGAGAGAGAGAGAGAGGGAGAGAGAGAGAGAGAGGAGAGACAGCATGAGTGGGGGAGGGGCAGAAAGAGAGGGAGACACAGAATCCGAAGCAGGCTCCAGGCTCTGAGACATCAGCACAGAGCCCGATGCGGGGCTCGAACCCACGAACCATGAGATCATGACCTGAGCCAGATGCTTAACTGACTGAACCACCCAGGTGCTCCAGCCACTTACTGTCTTTAAAAAACGATTTGTGGAGATTCGTTGAGGAAGACATTTTCTTTCAGAGACAATTCACCTTTGTTTCTGTCAGAAGCCCAGGGTAAAACTAGGGTCTGGACAACTTAGGGTCAATTCTCAGCTTATGGTTCTTCTGGACCACCTAGGTGACAGGAATTTGGGCTGGAAATTTGGGCACTGTTTGCTTACAGGTTTTCAAGGCTTCACATCTTCTCTTTCTGCTCCATGCTTCTTTTTGTTTCTCTTCTATCCTGGAGTCGGTGTTGCTAGTATTTCGAGGCTTTCCCTTCCTTAGGAGTTTATTCCATTGCTTTGGTGGAACCAGCTGTCCGTTTGTTTCCTTAGATATATGGAAGTATGTGTTTTTTTCTGAAAGATTTTTAAGTGTTTATTTATTTCTTTTGAGAAGGAGGGAGGGAGAGTGTGGGAGAGACAGAGAGACAAGAGACAGTCCCAAGCAGACTCTGTAGTGTCAGTGTGGAGCCTGACTCCGGGCTCCATCCCAAACTGTGAGATCGTGACCCGAGCGGAAATTAGGAATTGGGCAGTCAACCAACTAAACCACCCAGGCGCCCTTGGAAGCAGGGATTTGATTTGATTTTACTTTACTTTACTTTACTTTATTTTATTTTATTTTATTTTATTTTATTTTATTTTATTTATTTTATTTTATTTAGAGAGAGAGAGAGAGAGAGAGAGACAGAGTATGAGTGGGGGAGGTGCAGAGAGAGAGAGAGGGGGACACAATCTGAGGCAGGTTCCAGGCTCCAAGCCATCAGCACAGAGCCAGACAAGTGGCTCGAACTCACGGACTACGAGATCATGACCTGAGCCGAAGTCGGACGCTTAACTGACCGAGCCCCCCAGGCGCCCCGGAAGTAGGTGTTATAAAGAACTTCTGTAGCCATAAAGTTTCTACCGTCAAGTTTGATGGTTTGAACTGTAAAGAATTCTGGTTCGGAAATGACTTTTGTTTACAATTTTGAAGTCATCGTTCTATCGCTTTCCTGCTTTCAGTCCTTATGTCGAGAAATCCAAGCCATCCTGATCCTTTGTCCTTCACCCTTTTTCTTCTTATTCCGATTCTCTATGGTCTTTAGCAGGGTGGCTGCTTCAGTGCCGTCACCTTGCGCTAATTTGGCAGTGTTTCTCCGGAACTTCTGTTTCGCTCTGCTCTTCTGCGGGAGACAGCTCCTGGATTCCTACAGCAGGTCCTTTCTCCCTGGCCTCATGTTCCTTTTATGCCTAATTTGCTATCGTCTTTGAGCACGGTGCAGGGGGTGGGCTTAGCTGAAGGTCAGGGGCACCGGCTGGGCTCCTCTGTCCCGCAGGACCCCGGGTCGGAGGCAGGAGGCCCCGCTCCTCCCCGGCAGAGGGAAAGGGAAGAGCTTCCCCACTCCTTGGAGCGCCATTGGGTGTCAGCTCCGTTCCCCAATCAGCATGGGCCCCGAGGCTTCCCGCTGGTGACACGAAGCCATGCCCGGATGCTGATGGTTCCCTGTGACCCCTCATCCCCACCTCAGCCCTTTTCACTGCCCCATGGTCAACACTAAGAAACACGCAATTACTCCCTTTTATCCTCTCAAGATTTGAGCGAGAACTGCCAGGATTTTGTAGGCTCACCAGATGCGGTTTCTGGGAGCTGGAGGCCTGACCTCACCGTGATCCTCTCCAACTTCTGTTTTTCTTATGAGCTAGCACTTTTCCAAGTTCATCTCGTTGAGTGGTTCTCCTTTTCTTGTTTGGTCGCTGTTAGTAACTTTTACATTTTTGTTTTCCGCCGCTCCCTCTTTTTCTTGGGGAGACGTGAGAGGGGGAGACGTGAGAGGGAGAGGGAAGTTTCTTTTTCCTTTTTCTCGATAGTGGGGCCCTGAAGATTTTACCACCTTTATCCGGAATTTAATGACACACATTTTTTTTTTAAGTTTATTTATTTTTGACACAGAGAGCGAGCGTGAGCTAAGGAGGGGCAGAGAGAGAGGGAGACACAGAATCGGAAGCAGGCTCCAGGCTCTGAGCTGTCAGCACAGAGCCCGACGCGGGGCTCGAACCCACAAACCGCGAGATCGTGACCTGAGCTGAAGTCGGACGCTTAACTGACTGAGCCCCCCCGGGGGGCCCCTAATGACACACATTTTTCAACTTTAGGTAGATGTATTGAATGTGTAGAATATACACCGTACGTTTTAATATTTAGAATGCAGGCTTCACATTTTTCATCTCTTTCAAGTTAAAAAACACAAGTTACGCGTGATCCGCCTATCAGGATGCTTTAGCTTGCAAGCAAAAAGACTATTCAACTGCACCTATTGACATGGTAAAATTTTATTGGCACAGGAAGGAGTCAACTCCAGAGGTAGGACAGCATTTAGTGCATTTTGATACAAACTATTTTGACTTGGAATAAAAGTCACAAAACGCGAAATTCACCATTTTAACTGTTTTAAAGGGTAGGGATAGCTTTTTCAAAGGGAACAACCCAACCCTATTTGTCCTTTGAAGCAAGCTAATTTTGACAGGCCAGCGCTGCTGAATCTCAGGGATGCCCCCCACTGGTCACCTCTATCAGCGAGAATACCACGGAACCTGGAGAGAAAGCCTCCTCCTGCTGGATTTCCTCCACCAATTCAACTGGGGTGGGAAAGTGACCTTTTACCTGCAAATGGCGGGCTTCCTCCTTTATTCTGTTGTCGGTGAGGTTTCGAACAACAACAACAAAATAATGAAATAATGAAATAAATAAATAATAAGATAATTAAAAAAAAGAGAAAAGTAACTTAAGGACTAAGGAGAGCACTTGAACTTGGATTGCGTGGGTTTATACACAGTGGTGATAACACCGGTGGGGGCGAGAAAGCACAGGCATCGTTCCGAGGCTTTCCCGGGCATATGTGTGGCTTCTCTGGGCACCTCTGACTTCTTATTTTTAGTGAAATTCAAATCAACAAACAATTACTGTGTGCCTCTTATTGCCAGACATGATGCTAAGCACTGGAGATTAAAGAGGATCAATATCTTGGGGCTCCTGGGTGGCTCAGTTGGTTAAGCCACTGACTTCGGCTCAGGTCATGATCTCGAGGTCTGCGAGTTCGAGCCCCGTGTCGGGCTCTGTGCTGACAGCTCAGAGCCTGGAGCCTGCTTTGGATTCTGTGTCTCCCTCTTTCTCTGCCCCTCCCTGCTCCTTCTTTCTCTCTCTCTCAAAACTAAGTAAACACTTTAAAAATAATAAAAAAATGAAAAAGATCAAATATCTCAACAGGTGACAATGTATTTGCCTGAAAGGTTACCCTTTAAAAATATAATTACTTAATTGGAACTCAATTGCAAGTCAACTTAGTTAAGTATAAAGCAACTAACTCGAGCAATATGACATTATTTTAGGATAGTCTTCCAATGCAAAGCATTAACTGTGTTGGCACGTAATCCTATTAAATATTACTGCTCTGGGAATCATAATCTATTTTAATGAAAATAGAAAATAGAAAATAATATGCCTAGAAACAAACAACAGAAATGACATTTTCTAGTTCAAAATATGTTTCAGCTCCACGAATGGGCATTCCCTGCTTGCTCGTACGTCTAGCCTATTGATTGATAATGTTTGAAAACTTGACAGATAGGTATTTTCAGATCTCACCTGGGGTTGAGGTCGCTACACTGAAACTCAGCTACGAATGAAAACTTTTCGTGTTTTCATTTATGCAGATGGCCAACAGACACACGGAGAGATGCTCAACATCACTCGTCACCAGGGAAATGTCAATCGAACCACGATGAGATACCACCACACACCTGTCAGAATGGCTAAAATTAACAACTCAGGAAACAACAGATGTCGGCGAGGAGGTGGAGAAAGGGGAACCCTCGTGCACTGTTGGTGGGAATGCAAACTGGTGCAGCCGCTCTGGAAAACATTGGAGAGGTTCCTCAAAAAATGAAAAGGAGAACTACCCTATGATCCTGCAATTCTGCTTCTGGGTATCTATCCAAAGCACACGAAAACACCATCTCGAAAAGATAGGTGCACCCCCTGTTTATTGCAGCATGCTTTACTGTGGCCAAGATAGTACAAAGAAAGGAATATTACTCCGCCATAAAAAATAATGGAACCTTGCCATTTGCAATGGCATGGACGGACCTCGGGGGCGTCATGTTGAGTGAGGTAAGTCAGACAGAGAAGAAGATACCTTGTTGATCGAGCATCACACTGCATTAACACTGGGGTCTATTTCTGGCCTTTCTGTCCTGTTTCCTTCGTGGATTCTCAGGTCTCAGATTCTCCGGTTCGGCATGGAGGACACGAAGGAGGGTGAGGGAGGGACGTTGTCCTCCAGTTCACGGCTGTCGAGCAGAGAAGTGGGGCCGGTGTGGACACCCCGCCATTCTCTAATGGAGATCTGCTTCGAGTGTTGCGTTTTCCTGATGTTTCCGGTCCTACAGGAGGGCGTGTGGCTGAACAATGAGGACAGACCGCTCTACACTCTGCGTCTTCGCATAGACCCTGCTGGGCACGCGTGCGTATTAGAAGTGTGTTAAACCGTAATTTGTGACGTAGGATGTGTTTATGTCGGTGGCCAGTGGGTGTTGTCGTTTGAGTAACAGATTTCACTCGCTTTCCTCCTTTCGGTGTTTGACATTCTAGAGACCCCTTGATAGGAACTGTACATCGGAGCGACGTTTCTGTGAAACGAAACAGATGCACCGACCACACGGAACCGATCCTGTTTACCTTGCCCGCTGTTACGAGGACCGCGGCTTGCGAGGCAACGTATAAACACGTTCTCTGCTCTGACCTTCTGTATTAGAGAAGGTACGTTTTGCAGCATGCTTGGACCCTTGAGGATTTAGACGGGATCGCACCCGGAGGACAGGCAGCTTGGGGCGGCAGGACACAGAGGGTGCATCTGTGTCCTGTGTTCCCGCCCTGCTCCTGGGAGCTGCCTGGGCATCAGCCCTGGTGACCAGGAGGGTGTGGTTTGGGACATCCCAGAGGCGTCCCTCATTCTGCACTCTCCCTACTTGTCAGAGCTGCATGGAGGGCTGAAGACGTCCTGAGCACCCGAGCACAAGAATACCTCAGCATCAGAGATCAGGGAGAAGAGCCACGTTTCCATCGGACTGGACGGTCCCCTGCTGTCCACCGGCCTCGGCATCTCTGCTCTCCAAGTGGGTCTCAGCGGACAAGCGGCAATGAGAGCTCCAAGGCCATTCCTGGGTGTGCAGCTGCGGGAGTGGAGGGGGTCAGAGGGGAGGTGGTAAGAAAGGCAGGGAGATGAGGAGGCGGCCAGCCGGCCGTTGGGCTCAGGGGAGCCGGCATCAGATGGGCACCTGCAGACTCATAGCAGCAGCTGAGATAGGAGGTGGTGGGTCCTCCAGCCCCAAAGCCCGGAGAGCACTCGGCTCCCTCTGGGCCTTGACCAGAGGTTGCGTGAGCCTCCGGCTGTCTGTACCGACCCCACAAACCCGCCGCCTCCCCGCCCCGGAACTCAGAGGCCTGGGTCAGAACAAGCCCGGCCCCGTGAGGTGGCCCCCACATCTAGAAATGTTTGGTCGTCTCAGGGAAAGGTTTTTAACAGGAGCTTTTGCTTATTTTTTTTTTCCTCTTAGACATTTAAAGACACTGTCAACGGCATCCGGGATTGACAAAAGACAGGTACAGGTCAGATCTGGCCGGTGGCCTCCCTTACCCAACCTCTCGTGGCAAGAATGGCTTTTACATTTTTATTATTATCAGTTTATACATTTTTTTGAAGTTTATTTATTTTTGAGAGAGAGACAAAGAGAACGCGAGCAGGGGAGGGGCAGAAAGAGAGGGAGACAGAATCCGAAGCAGGCCCCAGGCTCCGAGCTGTCAGCACAGAGCCGGATGCGGATTCGAACCCACGAACCGTGAGGTCATGACCTGAGCCGAAGTCGGACGCTCAACTGACTGAGCCACCCAGGTGCCCTGTTTTTACATTTTCAAAGGGTTGTTAAACACACACACACACACACACACACACACTGAACAAAGTAGGCCGTGCTCCAGAAATCCTACATGGCCCCCCAAACCTCCCAGTTTTGCATCTGTTTCCATGCAGAAAAAGTGTGCTGGTCTGTGTCGTAGAAAGTCTACATTATTCAAGGAGCTTACCAAGTAAGAGTGCCAGCATCGTGCATCGTCCTCTACCTGAATTCCTTGCCAAGTCAGAGCAGGACGAGAGTGCAGCCTTCCTCATTAAGGAAAATGATAGTAACGATGTGATTGGAGGTTGGAAAGCACGGTGGAGTCATAGGACTGAGCAGCTATGGGGAGCTGAGCTACCCAGGTCTTAGGGAAAAGAAATACGGGTCTCCAGACCCTCAGGGCCCACTGAGGCTGCCTGCGGTCAGACGCCTGCTACCTTCTGCCATCCACACCTCCTCCGGGCAGCCAGCGATTAGGTCTGGGCTTATATTAAATCTCAGGTTAGGGGCACCTGGGTGGCTCAGTCAGTTGAGCGTCCGACTTCGGCTCAGGTCATGATCTCGCGGTCCGTGAGTTCGAGCCCCGCGTCGGGCTCTGTGCTGACAGCTCGGAGCCTGGAGCCTGCTTCGGATTCTGTGCCTCCCCCTCTCTCTGCCCCCTCCCCACTCATGCTCTGTCTCTCTCTGCCTCTCAAAGGTGAATAAACGTTAAAAAAATTAAATCTCAGGTTAAATATGAGCTATTTGTCACAACCTTGCCCACTCTTCCTCTTTTCTATAGAATAATGAAAGGAAGGAAACAAAAACCATAAAAGGCAAACGGTTCTATTTTTCTCTCACTGGAAAGAATGCTACTACATGAACTTTGTAAAAGGATGAGTCTATTCAAAAACGTTACGTGCTTACCTAGCGGTATTCGGTTCAAACATCCAAACCCTTAGTTTCGATGTGTGGTGCTCACTTTAAGTTCTCAAAATTATGTTAAGGTTTTAATGGTTTTGAAATTGTCCATTTTCTCTCACGGATGGCAATGAGAAGGAGGTTTGTCGATTTGTTTCATCTTTGGGCGTCTCGAACGGGGATCTGGATTTGAGTACACACGAAGGGATTAAAAATGCATTAATACTCAGTACACAAAACAAATTTGACTCAGAAATACAGAAATAAATGGAAATCCGTCCTTTATTTATTTTTAAGATTTTATTTATTCATTTTAAACGTTTATGTATTCTGAGAGAGAGCGTGCACGCGCCCAATGTGTGTGAGCAGGGGAGGGGCAGAGAGCGAGAGAGGGAGAGAGAGAATCCCAAGGAGGCTCTGCACTGTTAGCACAAAGCCCGATGTGGGGCTCAGACTCACAAATCGTGAGATCATGACGTGAGCCAAAACCAAGAGTTGGATGCCTAACCGACTAAGCCACCCAGGCGCCCCAAAATTTTATTTTTAAGTAATCTCTGCACCCAACGTGGGGCTCGAACTCACAACCCAGAGATCAAAAGTCACATGCTCCACTGGCTGAGCCAGCCAGGTGCCCATCTGTACTTTATTTATAATAAACTTTTCCTTCTGGAATAATTGTATTTGTGGAAAAGTTACAAAGATCGTTTGGACCATGGCCGTGCCTCCTTGTCCTGGCTTTCCCTGACATTAGCCCCTTATAACCACGGCGCCTTGATCCCCGAACGTTGTCGTGGTAACTAAGCTCTGTGAACTACTCTACGGCCTTTGTTCAGACGTCCCCGGCTTCTCCACGGATGCTCTTCTCCTGTCTCAGCGTCCAGTGCAGGACCCCACGGTCACTCAGAGTCCCCTTCATGTTCAACTGCACCAATGACAATAGCATCTTCACGCTTGGGGTTTGAAGCAGGAAGACTGACCTCCTGCATTTGAAGCTCCCTTTCCAATCTGATTTTCTTTGATTCTAATACAGAAAGACTACATGAGAGAAAGAGACGAAAATTTCCCCTGCTTATGTTAAAGAGCTTTTAAGTAACCAGGGATCGCCGGACGTCCAGCCCATACCGACAGAAGGAAACCCTTAGCTATCTTTCTTAGAGATGCAGAACTCCTGTAACTGGAAAGTTCTTCCTACATTCCAAATTAAGTCCTTTCTGTGGCCGTGGTAAAAATTAAAAATGTAATCGTGGGTGTGGCTTGACCTGTCCTGAGGGTCAGGGACCTGGCGGGGAGCTTGGTGGCCATCGGAGGAGAGGGCGAGGACCACAGGCGGGTGGTCTCCAGCTGTGGCAGGAGAGACGGTGAGGTCTGGGGTGGTGGGGGGGGCTGGCTTCTCCAGGACACCCTTCTGCTTGCTGTGCGAGTCGGAGGGAGGCCTGAGGCTGGGGGCGTCTCTGCTCAGATCAGCCTCACGCAGTGTGGATAACATTGGACCTGGTTTAGCCGCAGATGCCTGGAAATTGAAGTCGGGATCCCAGAACCTAAAAGCTTGTCAAAAAATCCCCCAAAAAAGACCTCTCAGAAAAAGTGGCCGTTACACCGCAGAGAACACATCAGCTTCCTTGTGCCCGCTAAACCTTCACATTGAACATGTGCTTTTATATTTAAAATTGTTTCCCTTTTTGTATCAGTGGGGGGAAGCTGGGTTTGAAGACAGCACATGCAGTTTCCGGAAAGCATCACTCTGTCCGTGACCTTGGGGGCAGCCAGCCCCGCAGGGTCCGGGGAGATGCCAGTGTGCCTGTGGGGGGAGCCCCACACCGCCCCGGCTCTGCCTTCAAAGGGCTCCCCCGGGCTGGCCTGGGCTCTCTGGGGACACCCTCCCCCCTGTGTCTGTGTGGGGCCGGTTCACACACAGGCAGAAGTGCATCCAGCACTTTCCAGAATCTGAGAAGCTCTAGAACCCTGTTCCGGTTTGGGGGAACTCCAATTTGTATAGAGTTCTTTCTTCCACTGATGAACGCTTTCACTTCCTAAGACTTCTGTCCTCCGGGGCCCTGCTGGGGCTGAGACCTAACCCTCCCCTGTCGCAACACGGGGCCTGGAGGCGTCCCCACTGCTGGTTATGTGTCTTTGGCTTCAGTGGCAATTAATACCTCTTCTTTCATTTACTTGTTCTCTCTTTTCTTCTTTGTCTGGGGCTGGTCGGGGGCACCCTGTGCGGTGGCGGGGCCCCTGGTGGGCATATAACTCAGGCCCCCCCTGTGCACTTCCTGGAGACCGGACCCGGGGGCCCCGCCTCCCACGGGGGCTGCTGGGGCGCACTCGGCCCTGGGCTTCCAGAACCCCGTTCCCTGGCTCACAGAGAAAGCCCGGCTGAAGAAGGAGGGAAGGAGGCCAGCAAACAGGAGGGAGAGGGGAGAATACAGCTGGGGTGCACGAGGAAGAGGGGGACCCCTCACAGGCGCTGAGGTTGGGGGCTTGCAGCTGTTCCAGTTGTGGAAGCCAACACCTCATCCCCCCCGCCCCCTGCCCCGCGTGTCTCTCCCTCCCTTCCTCCTTCTCCCTCCAAACCTCCCCCTCCCTCCATCTCTCCCTCTCCCCCTCCTTCTCTTTCCCTCCCTCCTCCCCCCTTCTCCCCTCATTCCAAACCTCCCCTCCCTTTCTCCCTCTTCCTCTCTCCCTCTGTCTCTCCCTCCCCCTCTCTTTCTCGCCCTCTCTCTCTCTTCCTCCTTTCTGGCTCTCTCTCTCTCTCACTTTCTCCCTCCCTGCCCTTTCTTCCTTTTGAGCTAGGTTGACATCCCTTGTAGTCTGGCAGCGTCTGTCCTGAGCCGTATGCTGTTGTCGCACTGTTGTGAAAGCTGAGGGAGATAGTGTGCGTAAGCCCCTGACATCCATGAATATTAACTCTGTTGATACCCCCCACTTCCTTATTTCTAGCATACGTAACAACGTCTATAGCTTCTTTGACTCAAGACAGGGCACATCCCTCTTCTCGCTGAACTTGGAGCATGGCCACGGCCCTTTGCTTCCAAAAGACACCAAATAAATATTGTTCAAAGGTCTGGGCATTTCGGTAAAATCTTGGCACGCGGTATGTGATCCTTCCTTCCACGCTGCCTGTTGAGGCAGACACCGTTATTATCAACGTTTTATAGGTGAAGATGCCGCAGAGGAGAGGCGGGGTGGGGTGCCCAAGGCCGCACAGGCGGGAGGTTGGAGGACCGGGATCCGAACCCAGAGCTCCTGCTCCCGATTTTGTTACTTAATGTCCTGGGGCCCGTGAGTGTGTTCATGCCAACCCGGAGGACAGCGTTCGGAGCGAGCGGTCGGTCATCCCGGTACACCTGTCACGTGTCCTTACGGTTCAAAACACAGATTAATCCCTTCGTGTCAGTTCCACAAGTGATAGGGATGCTATTGCAACCCCAGACACGGGAGGAAAGGTAAGTGTCCCCTGTGATGGCTCCTCCTCCGTGCGGTCACTCCCGCAGGCAGGTGCCGTTCTCGCCTGGGGCAGGCCGCCCCGGTCCAGAGCTGGTGACCCCCCTCGTCCCAAACCAGAAGTGCTCCCTGGGGCGCAGGGTGGTCTAGGCGAGTGGGGCCACTGTCCTCCCTCTTGTGGGACCAAAGACGCACCCAGATTAGAATAACGCTCACGTTCACACTTGGAAGTCCACGGCTGTTTTCACACAGCTGTTCAGACTCGCGCCTGGGAATTACATTTTCGGATCCACTTACTAAGCACTGGGACTGTGATTGGAAAGCACCACTGCTCTTTGTGAAATCTGAGAACGTCGGCCTTGGGACCGTCCTGGGTGTTGCCGACAAGGGGCGTTACTACTGATGCACGCTTGATGAGCTCACCGACTGGCCTCCGGGGCACCTCGCCAGCCACCCAGATGAACGGACGCTCGGCATCTACGGTTCCGTGTGTCTAGGCCACGTCTACCGGGTTCTAAGCTCTGGGGGCGCAAGACAGCAAGGTCTCTGTCTCCAGAAGCTAACGGTTCCGTGGGCAGGTGGACGCGCGGCCAGTGAGCTGATAAACACAGTGTTGAACTTCGGGTAAGATTCGGGCTCTGGGAATGATAGACCGCGGCAAAGAGGAGGTATCTTGGAGGCAAAGACGTCTGCGGTGTGAACGGCCGAAGAGACTGGTGAGGTACAGATCTGGGGGACAGTGTGGGGCAAGTGTGTGTTGGGGGTGTGTGCGTGCAAGCACCTGGGACATCGAAGCCAGGCTGTCCAGGATGGAGAGAGAGCGGGAGGGTGAGGGGCAGGCGATGAGCGTAGAGGGGCCAGACGCCAGATCAGGCCCACCGTGTAAATCACAGCGAACACGATTTTGTTGTAAAGCCAAGGAGAAAGCGTAGGAAGATTTAGATAAGGGGAGGGGCTTCGTCTGATTAATTTTTAAACCGTCGGACCCAGGAAGCCTTATAAAATTCTGATCTCAACGGGGCTGGCCTTGATCCCCTTGTAAAATTGGCATCTTTGGAGGAGAGCGAAGGGGGCAGAGTAGAAGGATCCTGACCTCACCTGACCCTCGGACACAACACTCTGCAGCCGTCCTGGCAGAGCCGGCCTTTCACAGCTGCTGGTAGAGAGGAGGCCTCCTGGGCAAGGTGGGACGGCGGGGATGTGGTCAGGAACCAACCCTCCAGCCCCACTAACCACGAGCAGAGGGGACATCACGAGCACAGAATAACAGCGAGGTCAGACCCCACACCAGGTGCCCCAACCCTGGGGACCCTCACCGGGAAGAGGAATCCTCATAATGTCTGCCTTTGCAAACCCGTGAAACTTAACCCTGGGAGCTTTCAAAACCAGCTGCGCTTAGCATGGGGAGAGCCAGAGGGTGGTAGGAGCTGAGTCCCCGCCCTTAACAGGCCGGCACACTAAATACCTCGGCCTGAGCCGCAGCGCAGAAGCAGCAGTTTGAGAAGCACATGGGGAACGAACACGACGCAGATTTATTGACTAATCTTAGCATGTGTGATGGAGGGGCGGGGATCTGCGGGAGATTTCTCCGGGAACAAAGTCGCTGGCGGGCGTCGTTTTTCTCGCCCTCCGCCAGCCTGATAGCTGGACGCCAGCCTGGATAGCTGGAGCCAGTGCTGACCCACTTGGGCCCTGTGCCCACCCCGTGTTCCCCAGCAGGCCCGCCCCATCTGATCTGCCTGACTTGGGGCACTTCTGCCTCTCCAAAGCAGCTCCAGCCTAGGCCAGTGTCTTTCCGATGCATTCCACAAGGCCAGCATTACCCTGATATCAACACCCGACACAGATACTATAAAAACAAACAAACACACAATATCCGTGATGAATATTGACGCGAAAACCCGCAACAAGGTGTTAGCAAACTGAATTGAACAATACTTTCAAAGGATCTTTCACCGCAATCAAGCTGGGATTTTTTTTTTTAATTTTTTTTTTTCAACCTTTATTTATTTTTGGGACAGAGAGAGACAGAGCACGAATGGGGGAGGGGCAGAGAGAGAGGGAGACACAGAATCGGAAACAGGCTCCAGGCTCCGAGCCATCAGCCCAGAGCCCGACACGGGGCTCGAACTCACGGACCGCGAGATCGTGACCTGGCTGAAGTCGGACACTTAAGCGACTGCGCCACCCAGGTGCCCCTCAAGCTGGGATTTATTACAGGGATGGTAAGGACAGTGGTTTCATATTCACAAATCAACCAATGTGATATATATCACATTAGCAGAGAAAGGATAAAATCATATGATTATCTCAATAGGTGCAGAAAAAGCATTTGACAGATACAACATCTGCTCACGCTAAAAACTCTCAACAAATCTGGGTTAGAGGGAATTCCCCTCAACATGATAAAGCCCACCTATGAACCCACAGCCAACATTCTACTCAAAGGTAAAAAACTAAGAGCTTCTCTAAGATGAGGAACAAAACAAGCGTGTCTACTCTCCCTGCTTTTATTTAACATAGTTAATTCAACTGGAAGTCTTAGCCACAGCAATCAGACAAGAAAAAAATAAAAGACATCCAAATTGGGAAGGAAGAAATCAAACTGTCACTGTTTGCAGATGACATGATACAATATATAGAAAACCCCAGAGACTCCACCAAAATCTATAAGAGCTAAAGAGGAATTTAGTAAAGTTGTAAGATGCGAAATTAATCTATGAATTCTTTGGCATTCTGTACACTAAATAGCAGAATGAGAAATTTAGGGGGAAAAAAATCCCATTTGCAACTGCACCAAGGAAGAATAAAGTTCCTAGGAAAAAATTTAACGGAGTAGGTGAAGACCTATACTTTGGAAAGCATTAAGACATCGATGAACGGGGCGCCTGGGTGGCGCAGTCGGTTAAGCGTCCGACTTCAGCCAGGTCACGATCTCGCCGTCCGTGAGTTCGAGCCCCGCGTCAGGCTCTGGGCTGATGGCTCGGAGCCTGGAGCCTGTTTCCGATTCTGTGTCTCCCTCTCTCTCTGCCCCTCCCCCGTTCATGCTCTGTCTCTCTCTGTCCCAAAAATAAATAAAAAAAAAAAAAAGTTGAAAAAAAAATTTAAAAAAAAAAAAAAAAAAAGACATCGATGAACGAAGTTAAAGAGGACACAAGCAAACGGAAAGATCTACGATGCTCGTGGTGTATTGTGAACAGAAGGTGCTACTGTCTAAACCCATCCAGAGATCCAATGCGATCCCTACCAAAATACCAACAGCATTTTTCACAGAACTAGAAAAAAATCATACTAAAATTTGTATGGAGTCACAAAAGACCCCAAACGGGTGAAGGGGATTAAGAGGTATAATCTTCTAGTTGTAAAATAAGTAAGTCACAGAGCTGGAAAAGTGCAGTGTGGGGAATATAGCCCATAATATTGTTTTAATGCCATATGGCGACAGATGGTGAGCACACTTACCATGGTGAGCTTTGAATAACGTGTAGAGTTGTAAATCACTATGCCGGGCCCCTGAGATAAATACAATATTCTATCAGCTATATGTCCATAATGACGATTTTTTAAAAATCAAGGCATAATTCACATGTAATAAACACACAAACATGATGCGTATGCTTTGGTTTTGACAGACATATGAAAATGTGTATAGTTAGGAAATGGCCACCACAATAAGGACATAGAGAATTTCCATCACCAAGAAATTGCCCCATTGTGGCCAGCCTCCACTCTCCCAGAGTCCACTAAAATTCTGATTTTGATCTTTATTGAAATAAAATCATACATTTATATATTCGTGTGTGTCTGGCTTTGCTTCCCTAGTGTCTGTCAGATTCTTAAAATTGCGCCCCTGCTGCTTTTCCATTTACTTTATTAGCTACATATTTGTTTGTCCACTTTTTACTGATGGATGTTTGAGTTGTTTCCAGTTTGGGGTTGTGCTGAATAAAGCTGCCACGAGCATTCTTGTAGTCTTTTTTGTGGACTTACATTTTTATTCATCATGGGTAAATCTCTAGGATCTAGAGTGAAATTGCCGGATCAGAATTTGTTGAACTTTAAGGGAAACTTCCAATAAAGGTTCAAGATGGTTCCATTTCATGCACAAGATTTGTGCAACGTTCCATTTGCCTCCTATCCTTGCCAACAGTTGATGTTATCTGACTACCTTTTAACTATTCCTGTGGGGACGTGGGGGTATCTCACTGTGATTTTAGTCACTTTGACCACCAATGGTTGTTGAACACACTTTTAGGTGCTTATTGATGCTTCCATTATTTTTTTATAAGGTGCTTGTTCAATATTTTGCCCATTAAAAACATTAGAATATTCATCTTTATTTTTAATTTTTTTAAAGCTTGAAATTATTGACTTGTGAGAGTTTTTTAAATATATTCTGGATTCAAGTCTGCTGTCATATATACATGTGGCAAAAATTCTCCCCTTTTATCTTCTTATTGTTGTCTTTTAAAAGAGCAGACTGTTAGTTTTAAGTCAAATTGGGCAACTTTCTTATTTTAAGGTTAGTGCTTTCTTTGGTATAAGAACTCTGTGACCTCATGAGATATTCTCTTAGATTTTTTGATGGAAACTTTATAGCTTTGGGCTTAATGAAACTCTGATCCATCTGGAAATAATTTTTGTGTATGCTATAAAATAGCAGTTGAGGTAGTTTTTTTCCCCCTGTGCAAATATTCAGTTGTTTCAGTATCATTCTGGAAAGAACTTTCTTATTCCCCTTTGAGTTGCTTTGATGCCTTCATAAAAAATTACTTAACTGTATGTATCTAGACTTTCTATTTTGTTTTAATGATCTAGTTATCCTTAAATAAATACCATGCTACACATTTACTGTATAACAGTAAGAAAAAAGCATGTACTGTGATTTCTTCACTTGGATTTTCTTTTCTTTTCTTTTTTTGAGATTGTTTGGTTTACTCTAGGTTGTTTTCATTTCCATATAAATATAAAAAATTTCCTTGTTTTTCCCCCATGGATTTTGATTGGTATTGAAATGACTCTGTAGAACAATATGGGGAAAAAATGACACCTTAACAATATTGAACCTCCCAATCCATTAACATGGTATATCTTTCTATTAATTTACTCCTCTTTAATTTCTTTCAGCAGCGTATGTAGTTTTCAATGAACAGGTCTTGCACAACTTTATATGTTTCTAAGCATTTTGTAGTATTGTAAAATGGTATAGGTTTTCTAAGTTTTATTGCTCGGGTTTTGTTAATGGTATATAGGTATATGATTGAAATTTGTACATTTACTTTGAGTCCTGAAACCTTAGTGAATTCACTTGTGTGCTATGGTAGTTTCATTATAGAGTCCTTAAGATTTTTGATGTAAACAATTATATCACGTGCAAACGGAGGCAATTTTATTTTTCTCTTTCTTTATGCTTTTTAAAAATACATTTTATTCCTTTCTTTCTACTTTATTGCAATGCTTACGACCTCTAATATAACAGTGAATAGAATTGGTGAGTGTGAACATTCCTGTTTCCTTCCTAGTGTTAGGGGACAAACATTCCTTATGTTACCATGAAGTATGATGTTAGCTACGTTTTCCATAGATGTTCTTGATGGAGATAGTTTCCTTATTATTGTCAGGAGTAACTTCTCCAAGAGGCGCTGGCATCTATTTTGAGTTGAAGGGGTTTTAAAATACCAGTAAAGTCAAAAGCATTATTTCACAAACAGCAGTATTGATGTGCTATTCTCTAGGTACTGACAGATTCAATTGTGAAATACGGTTGGTGTGGGCAACGTGGGTGGCTCAGTGGGTTAAGCATCTAACTTTTGATTTTGGCTCAGGTCATGATCTTGCGGTTTGTGAGTTCAAGCCCCACATCAGGCTCTGTGGTGACAGCGGGGACCCTGCTTAGGATTCTCTCTCTCTCTCTCTCTCTCTCTCTCTCAAAATAAATGAACTTTTAAAAATATTTAAAAATAAATAAAAGAAGAAATACGGTTGGGGTGTTATTGTCTCCATCCATTTTACAGTAGATGAAACTGAGGCACAGGTTGGTGGGCAGTTTTCCCAAGGTCAGACAGCTAGGAAATGCTAGAACCATACAGTCTGGCTCTGGAGACCATAGGCTGGCTGCCCCTGGGACCTCATGCATGGAGTTGTGGTTCACTGTGACTCTCTCCCTTCACTTGTGGGTCCGAAAATAGCTGATGTGCCTGCACAGAACCTTCTTTGGGGGGAGGGGAGCAAGGACTGCTAAGTGCATCGGGAACAGTACATTTCTACAGCACGATTATAACTTCCTGCATTGCAAAAGTGTGAGTAAGTCAGCCTAGAATACGTACCCAGAGGTGAGACTTCTCTTTTATTTCCTCAAGATATTTAAGAAGGCAAATGAGGAGTAACACTGATTTCATTCCTTAGAACGAGTTTAAATCTCATTTTTATTTAGTGGCTCTCTCCTTAGCTCTTTCCATAAAATATGTTTCCCTTCCCTCCAGAGATGAGAAAGCGGCTGACTTCACGACCCAGAGCAGTGTCTTTTAAGTTTTTTCATTTGGCTAAGTCAACTTAGCCACCCCTTCTAATTTCAGGAGTGCATTCTCTTTCCTCTTCTCTGGTGTCAGTAAAATATTTTATTTAAAAAAATCAGAAACCAACACGTATATTTTTATCCGTGCCAGTGTGTGCATGTAACCTTATGTGCACATGGTGCCTACGTGTATTTTGTTTAGGTGTAAAAATAAAACAATGGCTACCCTTGACTTAGTGCCCACTCTAGGTAGGAGCCAGGAGTTTGCAGTTTACTGTCTCTAGATCTTTCAACCAGTTGGCAAGATAGAAATTATCGTTCTTGTGATCCAATGAGAAGTCAGAGACAAGGAAGACTGAACTCCACCGAAGGTGGCCCAGTTGGGATTATTTCTGAAATTCCAACCCAAACCATGAGTGGTGGTGATTTTGAGCCATCCTGGTTTAAGCGTCGGGTGTTGTGGGGTCCTGATGGGCAGGGGGTCTGTGCCCGTGAGATCTGCTGAAAGCGTGTCCCTGGGGTTGGGACGATGCACGGATGGCCCCCGCCAGCACATAGGCAGCTCGGGTGGCCCACCGTCACGTCACCGTGACCCCCACACCTGCTCACATTCACAGAGGGGCTGTTCCCTTTGCAGATCTTCTGAGCATGTCGGGGCGGGGGTTTCAGACACAGTCCTGGGGGCGTGACAAACCACACGAAAGGGGAAGCGGTCCACCCCCAAGGTGCGCGAGGGCGTGCCAGAGGCCATCTGGCGCCCCATCAACGTGAGTGCCCAGATTTGCTCGGCGAGTGTTAATATAAATACTGGCGAATAAATGAATATACAGTGAATACATGACCTTCTGTATGCTTCGGTAAGTTCAGTCCCTGCTCTCGGACCCCACTGCCCCAACCCGACGGCTCTCGGCGCGTGGGATTGTGTCCGTCCCTTGAGAGCTGTGCTAACCTCACACTGGCCCCTGCGTAGCCCGTAGCACCCACGAGCACACTGCTCGGCCGAGGAGAGACCACATTTCCTTGTTGGGGAGATGGGGTTGCTCAGGCAGAGAGTCGAGGCCAGCTGTCCACCGAGGCAGCAATTGGGGAACAAAAAGAGGTCACTGGAGCCCAGGCCTGGAGATCAGGGGGAAGGTGGAGGCTCTCGCCTGGATTACGCCCTCCTCTGTCCCTAAGCAGACAAAGGGCCTTGGGACCCTCAGTCAAGTCCTCCAAGTTTCTGTTTACAGAGGAGGTTGAGTGATAACCAACGTTTAGTGAAAAACACTCTGGTAACGGACGACCCTGCACGCATTTTCTTCTGCAATCCTGGGGCCTCCTTATGGATTATCCCATTTCCCAAGATGAGGAACCTGAGACTTAGAGGGGTTGACCAATGTGCCCCAGCTGGGACTGGTCTAGCTGGAACCTGGCTGTCTTTGCAGCCCCTCCGGTCCCTCCGGCTCCAAATGCACCAGTGCCCTCCTACATTTGCCCTTTAAGACTATGAGACTTCGTAACAGCCTCACTTTGCTCTGCACGCAAAGCTCCTGGATACTTTTCACGGACTCCCAGAGAATGAGGAATTTCCCTGCCTGACCTGGCCTCTGTCGTCCAGCAGAGGGCAGTGCAGGCTCACGCCCGCGCTTAACAGCGAGCATCCAACCCAACGGCTTCCAGCAAAAACCAGTCGTCAGCTGCAAAGGGCTGAGTCTGGAGAGGATATGGAAGTGTGCCCGTCAGTGGATTCAGACGAAATCCCATCTTGTTAGGAGGGAGGCACAATTTGAACATTGTTTCTTAGAAGGCGTTAGAAAGACATTAAAACACACACACACACACACACACACACACACACAAACACACACACACAAACAAGACCCCAGAGTTCTTGTTTTATTCCATGCATGAAAAAAGGCCAAGGTTTTGTTCTTCCCTTCACCTCTGTTTACAGAGGTTATTAACATGCCGGCCATACAAGGGGGGTCGCCATCACAGGAGCGAGGACAGCACAGTGACAGAGCACAGGCATTAGACACGGCCAAATGTCTCGGAATCCAATGTAAAGAATTTACGCATGTCACGGGCTGTTTTCTCAAACCTTATTATTATTTTTGTGTGTGTGTGCAGATTATTTTCATTTGTATCTACAGGCTACTAGCATTCAGAACTGAAGGTCAGAGATCAGAATAAAGTCAGAGGGGGCTCTCTGGGCGACCAGTGGCTTGCACGGCCAGCTCATGGGCCCCACACACACGTACACGCACACACATGCACGCGCATCCCTGGTTCTCCGGAGACAAGCTCCTGAGTGCCCCGTTTTCATTCCCAGCCTAACACCTCCGTCCACGGTTGGTTGGTTGGTTGGTTGGTTATAGCGAATACGTTATCATTAACACCTTTGAGCACCCACGCTGTCAGAGCCTTTATAAACCAAAGCAACTCGCAAAAGGTGAGAATAGGAGATGTCTGCGTGCTCGCTAAGTGCTTTCTCTATGTGAACATGTGACACACTCACAACAGCTTTCCTAGGGAAGTGTTAGCATCATCCCCATTGTATAGAGGGGAAAAGTGAGGCCCAGCGATGCTAAGTGACTTGCTGGAGATCACAGAGCTCGTAGGCGGCAGAGCAGGGGCTCAGGCCCAGACCGTCTGCCGGCAGGGCCTGGCTCTCGGTCCCTGCTCCCACTGCCCGCGGTGTCAGCGACAGCGAGCCCTCGGAGGCTCGCTTGGTCGAGGCCGCCTACCGGGAGGGACGGTCTTTACCTGGACCTGCCTTTGGTGGGTTCCAGAAGCTGCTCCCGAAATGTCAACGTGGCGGAAGCTGTTGGAGAGTCACCAACACAGCCGTCTGGCCTCTGGGCTCTGCCCTGATTCTACCTGCATTTTCCTCGTTGCCCGAGAATCAGGTCGTAAACCTCAGGAGGGCCTCCCTGTCCACGTCCGTGAGGTCTGAACGCCCGGGAATCAACAGCCTGGTGACGACCCCCTCCCCCGGGGTCTCGTCTCTGGATGTGCTTTGGAAGCGTCTCCGCATCTCACGGTAACGTGGGGCTTTCCGAAGACGGCAGAGGACTCGTCGGGAATGCTTAATTCACCTTCTGGAAGGAGAGCTAGCATCAGTTAAACACGCACTAGTAGAAATAACAGTCCCAAGAGGGTAAACAGCATCTCCGGAGCCGCTGGCGGGAAGCTGGTGCTTTCTCCCCTGTTGCAGTGGATAGGGGTGGGGATCCGGGTCACTTCACTCGGGACCCTGTCCCGTAGGCCCTAGGGACCTTGTGGTCGTCGGCCTGGCTTGCCCACCTTCAAGGTCAGCGCCTGATTCTGGATCCACACGCGTCCCCGTTCTCACCACTGTGGCCCCCTCTTCCCGACCCCGGACACGGTTCCCAGATGTGGGGACGTGTGGGGACGGTTCCACAGTCTGGGGGGGAAGAGCCCCTCCCGCTTGGATTCAGAACTGAAAAGCGTGTTCCCTTCAGGGTGACTTTTCTGCCCCGGGGCCGCACAGCTGTTTAGGTGACAGTTCCTTCACCGAGTCCGAGCCGCCGTCCCTCTGCCAGGGGGCACTGGCTGTCTCCCGCGCACCGGGCATCATCCTAAGTGCTTTGCTCACCGCTGATTGCCGCGCGTGTCGTGCCCACTGGGCCGCACGCACGGACGCGGGGCGCGCGACGGCTCCCAGGCCACCTGCTCGGTCACAGCGTCCGATGACTGGAGTATTACAGAAGGCAGAAGAGACTCCCACTTCCTCTTTTCTTGTTCACGCTTGACCCCTTTCCAGTAACACCACCGACAGTGTCCTTTACATGTTCTTTCTCCACTAAGACACCTGTGCCTCACAGTTTTAGAAAAGCCAATCGATGCATACGGTGACAATTTTTTTTAAAAGCGTAGCCTCAGGGTCTGCTTCCTTGAGCTGGTCCTTGAGCGCTCCCCAAGAGTATGGGGCGTGGAGGTGACCGCAGCAGCTGCTGTCACAAGGTTCACGCCCTCGGTTTCGGGACAGCCGAGCAGGCGTGCACAGGGGCGCCCCCAGAACCTCTGGTTCAGTGCAGGTGTCTGAGCACGAGTGCCTAACGGCCTCCGGGCAAAGACGCTGCTGACGGGACGGGGACGGGAAGGGCGGACCCCCAACAGCTCGGCAGGGACCCCGGGACAGCGTCATCCGCACAGCGGAGCTTCTCTGGTCTCCAACAGATGCAGCCTGGCTCTGGCAGAGACAAAGAAAAGGTAATTCCCGAGGAGCAGTGGCCCGAAAAGATGCCTCCTGTCTCTGGAGGTTTTCCTCCAGCAGAAGGAAAGTGCGAGCAAGCCAACACGCAAACAGGATGGGAGGAAGGGAGGCGGGGAGGGATTTTGTGATACAGGAGGGTTATTTTTAATTCTGCCAGTGGTTGGGCCGTCTGGGTGCCTCAGTCCGTTGAGCATCCGGCTCTCGGTTTCGGTGCGGGTCATGATCTCACGTATTGTGGGTTTGAGCCCCCACGTCGTGCTCTGTACTAACAGTGTAGAGCCTGCTTGGGATTCTCCCTCTCTCTCTCTCTCTCTCTCTCTGTCTCTGTCTGCCCCTCCCCAACTCATGGTTTTGTTTTCTCTCTCTCTCTCTCTCAAAACAAATAAATAGTTAAAAAAAAATCTGCGAGTGGTTATGTCCATAGCTTTGAACACGTTTTGCCCTCTTTCTCGAATCCCCCACTTTGTTCCTTCAGACCCCACGGACTGCCCAGTCCTAATCGTGTCTCAGCTCCCCCCCCCCTTTTTTTTAACCTGTTACTTGCTTGTTCTCACTGCCTTCCCATTTTGACAGAAATCCTTCAGTTCCTCTACTGGTTCCAGTAGAGGTCTTGTTTGGTCCGTTTAGATGTGGCCCAGGTGCCCCGCACACGTGCCCCCTGCCCTCACGCAGCACCGAGCCCTGCTCCTTCAATCCCGTGCCGTTTCCTCCCAACTCCTCCTTTCTTCCACTTTATCAAGACCCAGGACGCTTGCATTTTACTTCCTTACCTTGTTGAAGACAGAACAGTGGCCCCGACAGCGTCCACGTGAATTCTCAGAACGTGTGTGGGATGGGGCGTGGGTCCTGATGGGGGAAGGAGGAGGCGGGACCCTCAGGGGCAGGAAAGGACAGACGTGAGCGAGGGGCAGGTGGTATGGGGCCAGAAGCCAGGACAGCAAGCAGGCTCCAGAAGGCAGAAAGGCGCAAACAGCCTCTCCCTGGAGGCTCCGGAAGGCCACAGCCCTGCCGATGCCTTGCTTTGGACCCTGGGGGACTCACGCCAGATCTCCAACCTCCAGAACTCTACGGTGATACATTTTGTGTGTGATAGTCTGTTTTGGCAATGACAGGAGACTTATACCAGAACTAAGCCTCCTGGGGCGGTTTATGTACGTCCCTTCTTTTAACCCTGTAAACCATTTTGTAGGGGAACACCTTAAATTCAAGCTGTTCCTTGTCACATGAATGAAGAGTGGGGCTCGGCTGGGCCGACCAGAGGCCGAGTCCTGACTCAGTTTGTCCACAGCCTCCCTACGGCAGAGACTAAGGCCACCTGGAGGGTCTCTAATCCACAAGAAGAGAAATTCGGGGGTTGGAGAGAAAATTCGGGGGGTTGGAGAGAAATTCGGGGTTGGAGAGAAAAAGACAAAGGGAACTTCCAAAGCCTCTGAGGGAAGGATGCTGTTTGTCGGTCCCCGGTGATCACCTTGTCCCTTTGGATGTCCCCAGATCGGGGACCTCTTTGTCCTTTTCTTTTAAAGCGCCCAAGTGCAGGCTGGGCAGGGGGCAGGTGAGCCACACAGGTGAGCCATGCATGGGGTGCAAAGGACTTGCCCTCACAGATGTCTCCTCTCTCTAGAAGCTGTCCTTGTTCTGGGCGATGAAGACACCGGGAGCCTCCCCGAGGAGGGGGCCTCTGTCCTGAGCCCACGTGTCCAGCTCCTCCCGGCATCCTCAGACAGCCCTCTCTCCAGCGACAACACTACCCCTCCTCCCCGATGCGTCCTCCCTGAGATGACTGGGCGCGTCACTCTAACACAGGCACACTGACCACCCCCCCCCTCCCCAGACCTCACACGGATCACTCTGTACTCAACATCATTATCCCAATAAAACAACCACAGCAGAGCCCCCCCCCCCCGCCGTGAGAGCGTCTAGAAATACCCTCCGCAGCCAATGTTCCCCAATGTTCCCCACGTCCTGCATTCTAACTCAGGTAGGGACTCATCGCTGTCCATTACCCTTTGCACTCAAAACGTTTGGGGAGAAGTCCCTCGGTGTCTCAGGCAAACTACATTTCTTGTAAGAAGCGACTTCCTGTTCCCCGCCCCCCCCCCCCAAGCCTGCCGAGTTCTCGTATTGAGCGTGGCAAGGGCCCCTTTCAGACTGCGGACACTGCTTCTCCACCACTCCACGCTCCTTAGAACCATCCACACTGTTCTGGTCATAAGAAGCCTGCTGCCCCTTGACTGTGCAACGTTTTCCCACTTTGGCCGGGTAAAGGCTTCCTCTCTGCCTGCGCCCTCTCTGGTGGGAGGATTTGACTCACAGAGACGCAGGCTGCTTGACTAGGTTGCCTAGGTTGGCCGTGGACTCCACGCCGGCCCGGTTTCAGAACAAACCCTCCCTGAAGGGCGGGGCCGCGGTCACGGTGAGACACAGGTCCAGCAGAAGCACGCGATCCCCGGAGGCAAAATTCAGTTCTGGTTTTTAGCAAGATCTGGGGACTTCATCTCTAAACTGTTTTATTTATTTATTTTTCAAGCCTTCGTTAAAAAAAAACACACACACACACACAAAAATAATGCGATCATCCCAACATAAGCCTGTGTGCCCCTGTGTGGAAACCAGAAGCTGTGTTCGCCGGTGAAAGTGGCCACTGGGCATCCAAATTTCGACCGGGGGCTCCTTTCCAGTCTCTGTCGGAGGAGGCAGAGGGGGAGGGGCACTTTGGAACACCGTGTGCTGCAGCCGCTTAATTATGCAAAGATGAGGTACCCTCATTTCCTACGGCTGCTGCAATAAATTGCTACAAATTTAGGGGCTTAAATGAGCACCGGCAGGGCTTACAGTTCTGAAGTTCAGAGATCTGACATGGGTCTCACTAAAGCTGAAAGCCAAGCGTGGGCAAGACGGCATTGCCTTCCGGCGTCTCTGTGTCATTCCAGGAGTGGCCGGTGTCCGTGGCTCGTGGCCCCCGTCCTCATTCTTGCAGGGCAGCAGGGGCTGGTTGAATGATCTTCACATCGCTTCGGGGACTCAGGGACGTGCTCCGTGCGGTGAGCAGAGGGAACGTCCCCCCCCCCCCCCACAACCCCCAGCAGAGCTCCAGGGACGGAAGTGTCCGCAGTGACAGTAGGTGGACCTTCCACTGCCGTGTGGACATCTAACACCGGCCACTGGTGCCCTGACATCCGTTGGTGGGACGCCTCCCCCGAAGTGTGACCGAGAAGAGTTACAACCGTTAACACACAGAATTCAAGCAAGTCAACCTGCAGATCTAACTGGGTTTATTAAATGGTTCACGAACCGGGCAGCATCCTCCCATCTTGGCCAGTAGAGGGGAGCCCCTCCCAGCTGTACAAAAAGGAAGGCTTTCAAAGGTGGAGAGGAGGTGGGAACAAAGGAAGTTATTAGCACAGAACTGACTGTGTCGGGCAAGGTCACTAGAAGGGGTCGATCAGTGGATCACCTCCCAGGGCCCAGCAGGTAATTCCAGCTTGGCTGGTTAAAGGTCACCTTTCTGGGGGGAGGCCGCCAGACTGTCTCTGGCATGAGTGCCTCTATTCTGGGCCCACGGTTTGCTTTTTAATAATCCCCGCTTGTGATCGGACTGTCGGCCTACCCGAGAGGTGATCAGATTTAAGGCATTAGTGCCACTCCCTCCTATGCTCTGTGGTTCTTGAAGCTTCTGTCCTTCCCTTGCGTGGCATTCCCAGGACGGGACATTTTGTTCACTCCCGGCGATATTCACCGCTCAGGACTGTTAAGGTTCGGACTGTTAAGTTGTTCGTTTTACCTGTCATCTTTGTTCTTTTCCTGACGGTCCAGTCTCCGGGTTGTCATCTGCTTGGTGGTTAGTGGCCACGAACATGCATTTAAAGCTTTTGAGAAAATACAGTGCCCCAGGGAGATTGTTATGATTGTTGGAAGCAGGCTAACCCCCAGCGTCTGGGGTGCACTTTGGAGCCATGGTCCCCGAGACCCAAGCCCATCACAATCGAATCAGTGGCAGAAAGACTTTGCTGAAGGAGTCACTTTTGAGAGCCAGGTGGCTCGCTCAGTGATCTTACGTAACTGAGATTCAACCTTCCCAGAAGTGTTAATCCAGGCACAGGAGGTGGTGTTGGCCAGGACCCAGGTATGTCCGTGCTGGGCTCGAAAGTAATCAGGCGCTGTCCCGTTGTTAAGAACAACTTTGGCCAGGGTCTAAGGTCTTTGTTGGGCAGCTGTGGTCTTAGCAGCGACTTCTGCAGTCTCCTTAAGAGTTAGAGAGGGGTTTCTGGTCACATTCTGATTTCTATTTATTTCTAAAGGTTTATTTATTTTGGGGGGGGGGGAGAGAATGAGCAAGGGAAGAGCAGAGAGAGAGAGAGAGAGAGAATCCCAAGTAGGCTCCATGTTAGCTCAGAGCCCAATGTAGGGCTGCATCTCAGGACCGAGATCACAACCTGAAGGGACATGGAGTTGGGCGCTTGACCGACTGAGCCACCCAGGTGCCCTTACTTCTATTTATTTCTCATCAGGGAAGTATGGCCAAAGGAAGTGGATTCTAAGTCGTGAATGTCTTCCAGCATTCATTTCCATTTTTTTCTAATTCAGTGATGTAAATCCAGGGGACTCGGCCAATGAGATGTCTTATATCTGTTGTGAAAAGTCAAGGGCACACTTAGATAACGTAAGAGGCATTGCCCGGTCGTGTGCCAGCCTTAGGCATTCGAAGGTGCAAGGGAGGGTGATGACCATGACAAACAGACAGACCTTGTTGGGACACATTCTACGTCCACTAGGTGGCACTGTTCACGGACAGATGGGAGTTTTTGAACAGCCACCCAAGGGTCTGAAAGGCCAAGTTACCCCCTTGGTAGTAATGGTCTGGGAGGTACAGGTGATGGCATCGATTTTCCAAGCCAACGTCAGGGCAAAAGAAAGGAAGAGAAGAGGAAAACGTTTCACACTTGATCCAGTGTCTGGGGAGAGAGCCATCTACCTTGATGTCAACTACGTCTCTTCCTCGTCAATTTGACTTGAAGACCTCCAGCCTCCTTCAGCTGTCAGGTTCAAGGCTGGCTGCTGTCTGGTGAGTGAGGAGGACTGGTATAGTGCCTTCCAGGGACACTCCAGGAAGTCTTTGCTCTTACCAGCTCAGTTGTGTGGTCTGACAGGTATCAGACATCTGTATTCTAGAGTACATGCCAGACTCCTTCCCTGGATTTCTCTCAACATGAAACACATTTGCTTGGGGCGCCTGGGTGGCGCAGTCGGTTAAGCGTCCGACTTCAGCCAGGTCACGATCTCGCGGTCCGTGAGTTCGAGCCCCGCGTGGGGCTCTGGGCTGATGGCTCGGAGCCTGGAGCCTGTTTCCGATTCTGTGTCTCCCTCTCTCTCTGCCCCTCCCGCGTTCATGCTCTGTCTCTCTCTGTCGCAAAAATAAATAAAAACGTTGAAAAAAAAATTAAAAAAAAAAAAAAGAAACACATTTGCAGGAAGCTTCTGTGAAAGCATCAGAGTAAAACAATAGCCATCCGGATATGACAAAAGACTTTAAAAAATGGACATGGATAGAGATCTGATGAGAGTTCGTTATAATGCCATGGACAAGGAAATTTGGCTATTTTGGGAGACACGCATTTTAAGACCGTACCTAGAATTACAAGTGTTGACGTTCTATCAGGACATATCGGATTCCCAGAAAGCTTTCATGATTTCTGGAACACTTATACACACACAGTACAAAGAAGGCTTAGAATGACCTCTTATTTGATCATCCTTTCCATGTAATTTAACGTATTGAATATGCCTAACTAGTTTAATATCTTCCTTTTTATAAGGAGCCAAAACAAATCTTTGAAATGCTGTAGGAATTCCCTGGAAAAGCTCAAAGTTGAGGGTCAAAAAGACTTTATTTAGAATTCAGGTTTTTCTTTTTTTTTTAAATTTTTTTTTTCGACATTTATTTATTTTTGGGACAGAGAGAGACAGAGCATGAACGGGGGAGGGGCAGAGAGAGAGCGAGACACAGAATCGGAAACAGGCTCCAGGCTCTGAGCCATCATCAGCCCAGAGCCCGACGCGGGGCTCGAACTCCCGGACCGCGAGATCGTGACCTGGCTGAAGTCGGATGCTTAACCGACTGCGCCACCCAGGCGCCCCTAGAATTCAGGTTTTTGAAAGTTTGTCAAAACTACCTTTTTTAAGCACTTGGTTAAACAGGATCATAGGTCGCCGTGACACGATACTTCATTACCCATCTAACCAAAGTGACAATTAATGACTTTTCAGGCAAATATAGGAAGTTAAATAGCATAAAAAGAATCTTGGTCTTTCCATGCAGATTAAATTAAAGGTAAAGAAAAATTTTGGTTTACAATTTCTTATCAAGAGTTGACCAATGAATCCAAAAAACGCTGTCCTTTTAGCAGAGACAAAAGCCAAATTCTAATTTTGTATGAATGTTCTTTGGACATTAAAACTCATTTTTAAATAAACTCATTTTAATTTTAGCTAACTTTACCATCCGTTAAAATTTCTTTTCAGGGGCACCTGGGTGGCTCAGTCGGTTAAGCATCCGACTTCAGCTCAGGTCACGATCTCGCGGTCCGTGAGTTCGAGCCCCGCGTCGGGCTCTGGGCTGACGGCTCAGAGCCCGAGCCCGGAGCCTGTTTCCGATTCTGTGTCTCCCTCTCTCTCTGCCCCTCCCCCGTTCATGCTCTGTCTCTCTCTGTCTCAAAAATAAATAAAACGTTAAAAAAAAATTTCTTTTCAAAGATTTCTTTTGCACAAACCTTCTACAACATTTTTTTTTCTTTCTGCATTCGGATACCCCACCCCCACCCCCATTTTCTCTCTTTAAATAACCAGCCTCTCTCTAGGACAACATTATTTCCTTTTTCTGTTAATAAAACCTCTCCATACCTCGTAGCTTTTATGACCCAAAACATATCCTATTTTCCTTCAGTCCTTCCAGTCCACTGCTGTTTCGCTTATTATTTCTATTAAGTTTAGCCACATATAGAAATTAGAATTTTTAACCCTCAGCAGCTAATCCCAGTGAAAATGAAATAGTAAGCAGTTGTGAACTGTCTTTTATACCAGCATTCCTTAGGCTGGGAAATCTGTAAATACGTTTTCTAATTTCTAGAAACATATGCTTCTTCCTAGCACAATCTTTCAATAAAGCACAAAACAATGTTTACTAACAGACCCAAATGTATCTTTAGTTTCTCTGTAACAAGGAAGCCCAAAGTAGAAAAATCTGTGTTCAGTAATTACCATTTCTTCATTTAATCCTACTTGGAAATAATCTAGACACAGAACGAATTTCCATCATTTAACTTAGCAAAGCTAAGATTACCAAAAAGATCCTGGAGACTATCTTCAAAGATGCATACCACAAAACATAATCGCTGCTAAAAAGTTCACCTAAAAACTCTTACCTCACGTGCGTCGATGAAGACCATTTGCTTCCAGCGATTATATTTGAATTACTCGCGAAAACTATAGAAGACATCAGACAAAATCACCCATCATTCTAAGTTATTTTTTGGCTGACAAATTTTGCAATACAGAGAACATGAACTCATTTGGCTAATAAACCCGGTAGAACCAAAAGGTGTGTGTATGCATAATACTCAAAGTTGATGAGTCTAAGACATACATGCCTATTTCAATCAAACCAGTGACCTTAAATTAGCTTTAATACCAACTATGTCCCAGATCATGTGAACCTGGGATTCATTTGGATTAAATTCCTATTTTATTCTTGAGAATTTTTATTCTCAAGTGCCAAATTTGTAGAAACACTTGATTTTCTTTAAGCCCATGGAACAGAGCTCTTCTACACGTTAATTTTGGCAATAACCATCCGGGGGTAGAAAGTGCCACAGGTTACAATAAACGTACAAAAACGTGTCATCGGACTTACAGTTACTGTTTCAAACATTTCAGCGTTGAGATGGATGTGATAATGCAAAACTCACCGGTTCACAAAAAAACAGTTGGATCCAACCTATTTTTCTCGCAGATGGAGTAAGTTAAGGTTACCTGTGGAGGTGGCTAAATTTTTTTCCAGTAATATTTGTGGAGAAGATATCAGATTTTTCGTTTGTCTCCGTCTCAAATAAACTTTCCCCCTTCTGTTCAACTTCTGATAAGAATTACCTCCCTGAGATTGGTGCTTTTAATATTTTTATCTCCAAGGCACCGGGAAGGAATGTGAATTCCTCTGAGAAGGACTTTGGTTTCTTAAGGCCAATCATTGACAAGCTTTTTGAGACAAATAGGAGAGGTTTGGGGATGGGTAAAAGAGATAGGTCAACTTTGAATGGCCTCTCCAGCGGCATTTCTAGTTTGGTAAAGATTTGTAAGATAATATGCTTCTATTTCCTCAAAGAATTCGACTCTAGTGCAAACGTTACAGGACTGATATACATCCCCTCTCTGTCGGATTTGTTTTTGTGTCTTAATTTTAGTTTTCCCTTGGCTGCTAAAGGGAATAAATAGTAGTTTACTACTTGGGGCGCCTGGGTGGCTCAGTCGGTTAAGCGTCCAACTTCAGCTCAGGTCACGATCTCACGGTCGGTGAGTTCGAGCCCCGCGTCGGGCTCTGGGCTGATGGCTCAGAGCCTGGAGCCTGCTTCCGATTCTGTGTCTCCCTCTCTCTCTGCCCCTCCCCCATTCATGCTCTGTCTCTCTCTGTCTCAAAAATAAATAAACGTTAAAAAAAATAGTTTACTAGAGAATTCCTCAGAATCCTGTCAACTCCCAGAGGGGCTCACAAGGGCTTCTTTTAAAGGTAGATGTGGGTGTGTCTGCAAGGGCTTTAACTTGGTGGACTATTGCTGGTGGTCCTGTAAAGGTAATTTAGACACAGGGTAAGTACAGCAGGTGTTCAAAGGGAGACGACAGAGGAAGCAGTAAGAGTGACACCTGTCTTACAGTCTCTTCTATCAGGTATCTGTTGTGTCTTTAAATTGTTTTTATTCTTTTCTTTTCTTTTTTAAGTTTTTAGGTTTATTTACTTATTTTGAGAGAGAGAGAGAGAGAGTGTGTGTGGCCAGGGGAGGGGCAGAAAGCACGAGAGAGAATCCCAAGCAGGCTCCGCACTGTCTGTGCAGAGCCCAACACAGGGCTCGAACTCACAAACTGTGAGATCATGACCTGAAATCTAAGCCTGGGGTCTCGGACAACACGACCCCACAGCAGTGAGCAAGGGTTGCGGGTCTGTGCAGGGACGGCCATTTGCAGTGACAGAAGCTGAGGGACGGTGGGTGGGGTGCGTTGAGTTCTCCCTCCAAACTTGGCATTGGACATAGGTCTCTCTCCCCTTTGGACTGAGTATGTCCAAAACCAACCCAATCTTGGGATTTTGAACTCGAGGGGAAACCACAGGAGGGAGCCTGAAAGGGAGCTACTGAATATCTTGCTACCCGCTACCTACGATGTTACACACGCAATTGTATGAATAAACCAAGAAATCTGTTATCCCGCCAAAGGTAGCTTTAGTCCAGCTCCCAGGAATCAGATTCATTCAGCCACTTACTGGTAACACACTTCGGATGTTGTTGAGCATTTTCTATGAAAAGCAATTCGTGTCTGGTTTCCATGACTCTTGCCTACCGTGACCTTTCTCCTAACACCGTTATGGCAACGCTAAATGTGGGGGGTGATTCAGCATCCAGACCTCAGGCTGTGCTCGATCTCCTCAGAGAGCTCATTTCCCCCATCACTCCATGACTTCAACTGGCACATGCACGATTTTGACTTCCAGATGTGGCCTCAGCCCTGACCTGTCTCCTGAGCATCTCTTCTGTATCACCAGATCCACTCTTGAGAGTTCCATCCGGACACCCCATGACCTTTGGAACACAAGAAGTCTGCAAGACCCAACTCCACAAAGACAAGCTGAACTAGTCATTGGCAGATCCAGGTTGTGGTCAGAGGGCTAAGGCGAAGCTCCCTGGGGACTTCGAGAAAGGGGTTTATCCCTGGGGAAAGAGAAGACCTCGGTGGATTCATGGCTCTCGAGTGCTGTAGGAGCACAGGTGTTCAGTGAGAGCACTGGCCCTGTGGGTGGAGGATGCATCGTGCGAAGGACTGAGTTCCAGGCTGCTACACCTACTTCCACCAGAGCAACTGTGGGCTCATCGGCCGTCCTTCCTTCCTTCCTTCCTTCCTTCCTCGAAAATCCCAAGCAGGCTCCGCAAGACCAGTGCAGAACCAACACCGGTGCAGAACCTGACATGGGGCTCGAGCCCGCGAACCACGAGATCTTGACCTGAGCTGAAGTCCAATGCTTAACCAACAGAGCCACGCAGGCGCCCCCATCAGTCTTTCTTACTGGACTGTGCCCTAAGATTTACGTAAGCGATGCTCATGTTTTTGACATGTACACACACATATAGAGCTCACAACTTTGCAATGCAGATTTTCTTCAAATGTTCTGCCTTTGAAATACACACATGTCCCTCAAGAGCACATATCTTTGAAATCAAGATGTGTATTTGAAATACACCATTATGAACCGTGGAGGATTGAAATAGATTATACAACAGACATTTGTTTTCCCACAATTCTGGAGGCTGGAAGTTCAAGGTTATGGTGTCGACAAGATTCATTTCTCCTAAGGTGTCAGCTCCTCTGGGCTTGCAGGTGGCCGTCTTCTCTCTGTGTCTTCGTGTGGTCTTCCTTCTGTCTGTGTCCTGACATCAGCCATGTTAGATTAGGGTTCACACACACAAGCTTCTTTTAACTTAATCACCTCTTTAAAAAAGGCCCCATCTCCAGTCACATTCTGAGATACCAGGGGGTTAGGACTTCTGTACAATTCAGCCCATAATATCTCCCCAACTACTTGGCTTGTGGAGTAGACAGGTAGTTGAATCGAATTACATTTAGCAAAGGGTTAGTTAACACATATTCTGTTCCCAAGGAATCCGAGCTGATCTTTTTTTTAATTGAAGTACAGTTGGCCTACAATGTTGTGTTAGTTTCAGGTGTACCATACAGTGATTTGACATTTGTATACACACTAAATGATTATCACAATAATCCTACTTATCATCTGTCACCATGTAAAGTTATTACAGTGTGAATGACTGTTTTCCCTATGCTGTATTTTTCATCCCCAGAGCTTACAGACTTTATAATTGGGAGTTCATCCTTTTTTTTTAAACAACGTTATTGGGAGTTGGTACTTCTTAATCCCCTTTATTTTTTTCACTCATCTTCTCACCCCCCTCCCTTCTGGCAACTGCCAGTTTGTTCTCTGTTTTTATGAGGCTGCTTCTGTTTTGTTTTGTTTGTTCATTTGTTTTATTTTTTTAGATTCACATATTGGTGAAATCATATGTCTGTCTTTCTCCATCTGACTTAGTTCACTTAGCATCATACCCTCTAGATCCGCCCATGTGATTGCCGATGGCAAGATCTCATTCTTTTTTGTGGTTGAGTAATATTCCATTGCATGTGTTTATATATGTGCCACATTTTCTCTACCCGTTCATCCAATGACGAACACTTAGGTTGTTCCCATATCTTGGCGATTGCAAATAATGCTGCAGCAAACATGGTGAGCATATCTTTTGAGTTAGTATGTTCGTTTTCTTTGGGCAAATACCCCGAAGGAAAATTCCTGGGTTATACAGTAGCTCTATTTTTAGGTTTTTGAGGAAACTCCATACTGCTTTCCACAGTGGCTGCACCAGTTACCTTCCCACCAATAGGACTGGACAGTCCCCTTTTCTCCACATCCTCCCCGACCCTCATTATTTCTTGTCTTTCTGACCATAGCCATTCTAACAGATGTGAGGTGATATCTCATTATAGTTTTGATTTGTGTTTCCCTGATGATTCGTGATGTTGAGTATCTTTTCATGTACCTGTTGGTCATCTCTATGTGTTTTCTGGGAAACAAAAAGTCTATTCAGACCTTCTACCCGTATTTTAATTGGATTTTTTTTTTTTTTTGGCTATTGAGTTGTATGACTTCTTTGTATATTTTGGATACAAACTCCTTGTTCGCTGTATGATTGGCAATTATTTCCTCTTCTCATTTTGTCGATGATGGCCTTTGCTGTGAAGGAGGTTTTCAGTGTGATGTAGTTCCCTTATTTATTTTTGCTTTGTTGCCTCTGCTCTTCACATCAAATCAAAACTTCATCACCACGACCGATGTCAAAGAATTCATCAGCAGGGCTGATGTCAAAGAGCTTACCCCCTGCTTTCTTCCAGGAGTTTTCTGGTTTCAGGTCTTACATTCAAGTCTTTAATCCATTTTATGTATGGTGGAAGACAAAGGTATAGTTTCATTCCTTTGTGTATAGCTGCCCATTTTCTCCGCACCACTTATTAAAGAGAATTTCTTTTCCCCATTGTGTTTTCTTGGCTTCTTTGCCATACATGAACTGATCATATATGTGTGGGTTCATCTGTGGGCAGCTCTCCATTCTGTTCCATTGACCCGTGTGTCTGTTTTTATGCCAACACCACATTGGTTTGATTATTATAGCTTTGTAATATAATTTGCAATTAGGGAGCTTGATGCCTTCAGCTTTGTTTTTCTTTTAAGGTATTGTGTTTTAAATCTCTAATTCCAGTCGTTCACTGCTGATATATAAGAAGGCAGTCGACTTTTTATATGAACCTTGTATTCTGTAACCTTGCTGTCATTGCTTATTCGTTCCAGGAGTTTTTAAAAGATCTTCCACATAGATGATCACGTCACCAGTGAACAAAGACAGTTTTATTTCCACATTT